>NC_060122.1:822923153-823548153 GCF_021461395.2 Schistocerca americana | reverse complement strand
CCGATTTTTGGTCCGGAGACAGTACATGGCCGAGTTTCAGACAAGAAACCTGTGTTGATTAGAACGACAATGCTTCAACTTAACTGTGAAATAAGTGTTACACAACTAGGCCCTGTGTTAAAACAATGACAGTGTCTGCTCCATACGCACGTTTCTATTCTTCAAGAACTGTGAATTTTGTGGGTAGGTTTTTACTGTTTGTAGATGTTCAAAAGTAAACTATTGCAGCAGTAAGTGGAGGTTTGTCTGCAAACTATAAATGAGGCTTATGGAAAGTTTAAATAATAGTGCACTGGTCATATATAACTATATTATTAGAGGGTTGTGAACAGTGAAAGTAAAAGACTTAAATGCACCTGTGCATCTGTCAGCTACATCATTTGCAGTAGACAGTAGTTGCACTTCCACACCCTATGTTTTCAGCCAGTATGTCAACACCCGAGGACAATTACTGAAGAAACAAAAGAGGGAAGACCGTCACACAGGGGCGACTCGTTATGGAGTAAAAACGATGGGTAAACCTGGTATGGGTACTACAATGATGGCAGAGGATGGTAGATTCCTGGTGGGAGAGGCGGAAGGAGGGACACCATGTGGTGGGAGTCCCCTTAATCCCACAAAGTTTATTAGACGGAGGGGCACCAAAAGTCAGCCCACAATTGAGCAAAAAGGATTTGATGTGAGATTGAAAATCTGCCCCCAGAGGGATCACTGAGAATGGGGGGAGCATGCAGATGTAGGTGATTACACATAGCCAGACAATTGGC
This sequence comes from Schistocerca americana, assembly GCF_021461395.2. Lineage (NCBI taxonomy): Eukaryota > Metazoa > Arthropoda > Insecta > Orthoptera > Acrididae > Schistocerca > Schistocerca americana. The sequence goes on along the minus strand of NC_060122.1, from coordinate 823,547,386 downwards.
AAGCTCATTGGCCAGGATACCTGCGTGGCCAGGTACCCAGATGAAATCAAGTGAACAAGCAGCACGATCAAGATGGTGAGATGGTTGTGGATGGCAGAGACCAGGTGGTGGTAGGAGAAACACAGTGTGATAGCCTCAAGACCACTCAACATGTCTGTACATAACAAAACTCTAGTGAGGGAGGAAGGTTTAATAAAGCAAAGAGCCCAGAAAATGCCCGTCAGTTTCACAGTAAACACCCCACATGTGACATGTAAGAAATGGTGTTCTGAGCCCACAGAAGACGAAGGCTTATCCCACATTACCGCCGGATTTAGAGCCATCTGTGTAAAAAGACAACTTCCCGAAGGTCCCATAAGAGTGGGCAGAACAAGCAACAGAATACCATTTGAGCGATGGAGGCTTTTGGACCCCAGACAAGATCCATCCGAATACAGAGTGAAGGTACTAATCAAGGGGTTGGGGGGGGGGGGGTGATAGGCAGAGAACATGGGGCACAGGGCAGAGAGAGAGAGAGAGAGAGAGAGAGAGAGAGAGAGAGAGAGAGAGAGAGAGAATGAAAATCTTAGTGGAGAAAAGTGAAGCAGATCCCAGTCAAATGCAGCTGAGGTCCCAATGCCACAAGTAGAGTAGGGGAAAGGGGTGTGGGGGCGGGGTGAGCACAGAAGGAGTGGATAGCGATGGCATAGGAAACAATGAGCTGGGACCCCCAAAAGGAGGGGGGTAGGGGATACCAGTATAAACCAGAAGACTACTGACTGCAAAAGGCACTGGTGGCCAAATGGATACCATGATGGTGTACCGGACCCAACAGGAGCAACAGTGCTGAAGGCAGAGCTGAGCCACAAACTTTACAATCATCCAGATACAACAAAACTAAGTCCCGATAAAGACAAAAAAGTGAAGGCCACCGAGTTTACAGAAACAGCCAGTCTTCAAAAGGCCAATATGGGATAACTGAGTAAGCTTGTTGTCAAAAAGAAGACCTAAGAAATAGAACTGGGAGATCACCGTAAGGTATTTGGTGTCGAGGTAGAGCTACTGATCGGGAAGGACCGCAATACAGTGACAGAAACACACCACCCGCGATTTAAGAGGAGATAACAGGAAACCGTGTGAGAGGCCATGTGGAAGCGCACTGGATGGCATCCTGGATCTATTGTGCCATGTAGGCCACTTAGTGGGAACTACACCAGTCGCAGAAATCACCCACATACAGAGCAGGTGTGATGAACGGTCTGATCGAGGCCACAAGTTCATTAATAGGATGAGGGAAAGAGGGACACTTAATACAGAACCCTGTGAAACATCATTCTCCTGGGTCATGGAGAACTTTAACAGTGGCAACCTGAACTCTGAACGTGAATGACTGGTGGAACAGGAACTGACTAATAAAAAAACAGGACCCGAAGACTGCTCATGAAGTGTAAGAATGATGATATGGTGCCAAGCCATCTTTTAGGCCTTAAAAAGATTGAAGAGAACTGTGAAAAGATGGTGACACTGAGGAACGGCCTGCCAACTGCAGTTTCAAACTGAAGCAGATGATCAATTGGAGACTGTACCTCCCAAAAGCCTCACTGGTAGGGAGGCAAATGGTCCCAAAATTTGAGGCCCCAACAGAGGCAACAGCCACTATCCATTCAAATAAGTTGCAGGGGATGTTGGACAGAGTGATCGGCGGGTAACTATCAAGGGATGATGTATCCTTACCAGGCTTAAGGACACGACCCACAATACTGTCCCTCCATTGAGAGAGGAAAACACGTTTGATGCAAATACAGTTAAACACCCAATGGCGATATTATTATCATGGAGGATTGTGGTGTTGACGCAATTGGTTATGGATGGAATCGGGGCAGGGGTTGAATCATGGGAAGAGTAAAGGGATAGAAGCAGTTCCCATTCAGTAAAAGGTTCATTGTAGGGTTGTGCCTGACAAGAGGTAAAAAATAAGTGGGAAGCTTCAGCCTGTTTCTAGAGGAGAAAGGTGCCCCAAGTAGAACAAGAACTGATGGATCTGTACAGAGGCAACTGGCAAGGCAAGGCCAAAATGGAAGATGGCCATTAGCAGTCTTAGAGGGTGTAGAGCATAGCCTACATCTGTGACGACTGAGTATAAGAAACTGAGGAGGAGACAAAAGCATTCCCAACACATCTGCTTGCCCTGTTTGATTAAGTAACAGGCTTTGGTGCAAAGGTAACAACACAGGCAGAGAACAGGTGCTGCTTAAGACACCGAAAGGCTCAACAATGAACAGATGGCGATAGCAATAGCCATGCTCCACCAGGGACCAGCTGTCAGCAAAAGGGGCTTGTTGAGTTGGAGACAACAATGGTGATGTGTATAATCTTACTGGACACAACACAGATTACTTCATCAATACAACCTTGTAACGACAATTATACGTATAATAAATTTTTTTCTTTATGAATTTAGATAAATTAATAATAGCAATGTGTTGAATTTCTTTTTCGATTCTTTTCGTGTCATGTTAAAGAAACTGTGTGTAACTTTTGAAACGAATATTATTATTTCTGTTAGATTTCAAATAATGTGATAATCAAAGGGAAGTGTATTTAGTGTTAAAACTATTGTAAGATGTGAAAATTGTAATTTATACACTTGGTCCATACGTAGGTAATGCGTTAGGATATGTGTAGTAGAAAACCTGTGGTGAATACCCTACCTGTAGGGGAGCGGGAAAAGGTGGAGGCAGGCGAGGCGGGAAAACGCACACTAGCGCGGTTCTGCACAACGGGCTCAGTAACACAGTCGGAGGCGAGCAACAGTCGGAAGTACACGTACTGTACCGAGGAGGCTACCCAGGAAAAGTGGATTCCATTGAGCCTCGGATGAACCGATTCCGACGACTACTTGGCATGGCTATATTCTGAGGCACAAAATTGGAAAAATTACGACGCTAAGAAGATGGAAAGTGCCGATGTTGTGTGAGCCTTAGCCGTGCTTGTATGTGTGCCGTGCTGCCCGCTATCTCGCTGCCCGCCATCCGCCGCACCGACTTGCACAGGTCAAACATTTATTTCATCTTTAGAAGTGTATCTGTGTGGACCAGTGTCGAAACTGTTTCTAATGGTTCAATAATAACGTGACTTTTACCAGAATTGCTTTAGCCATGACTTATCCTGATCACTGACCTAGACAGGATCCTTACCTCGTATTGTGCAATCCGAGTATCCTAAATAGAAAGTTTAATGTTTGTGTTGATGAAAATTATCAGCAGAGTAATCTATGCCATAAAGGAATCTATAGTTCTGTATGTTGTTGCAAATGTTGGTAAAGAACAAAAGCTTGACTAAATTGGAAGAGAGTTTTTTGAATTGAGTTAGCGATGTTATTTAATTAATTTGAAACAGAAATAATGACAGTTAAATTATTCATAAGTAAGACAAAAGAGTAGTTATCCAGAGATTGATAAATTTTGTGTGTTAATTTGCCTTCAGTACTTAACAGTTTCAGTATAACCACTATAACAGTTTCAGGGCCCCCCCCCCTTTTTTTCTCTTATCAATTCGTTAAAACCTTGATGTGTACTGCTCAGATTTGACCAGTAAAGCTAAATTCTATATTATACCTAAGTGTATTAGTGTTTTTCCATCTTTAATAGTAACATTGTATATGTGCTTTCAAAACTGCTAATTATAGGGTAATCTATGCCCGATGTCAGTCTGCTCAACATACAAAAATGTAGTTAGTAGTAATCATTACTGTGTGGTGTTGTGTAAATGTAGTTCGTCCAAATTAGTACAAAAAGAGCAAACTTTAGTTCAGTGGAATTTTCGGATTCCAAACTTTGCCATATACCGTATCGTTACTACGTGTTACTATGCTTGTACATGCACCCACTTGTACAAGGAAAAAACTCACTAATTGCCTAAGTAGGCTGGCGACCGAATTGTTATTTATAGGTAGCATCTACTGTGTGTACTTCTTGTCCACGCGAAAGAATAATTATACTGTACATTTGCTTGATGCGTCACTGTAGTTATTGACTGAAGATAAGTCCGATTTTGCTTCGATTAGGTACACGCGGTCAACTAATGTACTAAAAATCCTTGTTTATAAGGTGAAGCCCGTGAACTTATTACAGTACAGGCTTTATAGAGCTAACCTACGTCCGAGCAGGGCGGTAGTGTTACAAGTGGCTTCCCGGTGACAGGACATCCATCTGTTGTCGGTTACAAATTAATGTAAATACCGAACAGTGGATGTTCAGTGGCACGAATTGCAATAAAGTTTAGCAAAATAAACTGCAGTGTGAGTCAAGTATAATAGTGTGGTATAGTTGGCATTCAATATGGACAGGAACGTAGGCAGGGTAGATGCGCCAAGTGAAATGGAGAATGCGGCTGGCAGTAGCCGGAGTTTACGCGGCCAGATAACAGATGGCGTTAGCGAAAGACAGTTGGCGTACATACAATACCACGAACATGTCAATGAACAGATTGAAAGGTTGAGATCGCCTCGAACACAACAAGGGACAAAACAGGAAGCAGAGGGTGACTTTGTAGATGATAGTGGGTATGTGAACGAATCCACTGACATATTTGATTCACCACAGATAAAGAAAGAACCGAAAGAAACTTCTGAAGTAGAATCGGAACACATCGATCCTGTAGAACAAAACAGTATAAAAATTTTAAGTATGAACGACTTATTTGAACAATTAACCAAACAAATTGCAGGACAGAATGAGCAACTTCAAAATCAAGTCGGCAATCAGGTTAATCAGCTTAAAACACATGTTGATCAGCAGCTCAAAACGCAGAATGAACAGCTCAAAACACACGTTAACGAGCAACTCAAAACACAGGTGGATCAAATTAAAGCACAGGTGGAAGGACAGGGAATTAAAATTAGTAAACAGATAGAACAGGTAGAACAAAAAGTGGGTAATTTAAGTTCTGTGGTAAATACTCTGAAATTTGAAATTGATACCATTAACAAAAATATGGATACTATGCAGGAGGAAATTGGAAACATTAATAGTAGATTTGATGTTGAAATTCTCAACATCCAAGAGAAAGTAGAACCTTTGGTTGAAAATAAGGTAGACGAAAAAGTTTTCGGTCTTAAAACTGAGATCGTAAACGAATGTCAACACGGGATATCGCAATTGAAAAAGGTAGTTTCAGACACTGAAAGTGATTTAAGTAAAAAAGTAACCGGATGTGTTCACAATTGTGAACAAAATACTACGAAAATTCAGGGCAAAATTTTCGATCTGGAAAGCAAAATTAAAGATAGGCCTGGTGTTGTCTGTAATGGCACACCAATTACGAAGCTGTTAGAAGGCGAGGAACGCTTCGATCCGGCCAAGAAACATAACGGGTGGCATCCGTTAGATTTTATCAAAAATTGCGAGAGAGTATTTCCTGAGCACTTGTCTGATCAGGAAAAGATAAACGTAGTAATTAGCGCCTTAGCAGGTGACGCTAAGCGCTGGGGAATAAATTTAAATACCGAACGAATGACTTTCGAAGAATTCAGGCAAAGATTTACGGAAGAATATTGGTCTGAACAAAAGCAGGACCATTTATGGCGCGAGTTTATCATGGCCAAACAGCATGATAACCGGGGCAGAAATTCTTTGAAAGATTTCTGTGAGTATTGGTACCGGAAATTGACACACCTAAGAGGTAGAAGATCAGATTCGGAAATTATCTGGGAGCTATATAAAAAGCTTCCGGAGGATTCAAAAAGGTATGTAGGAAGCAATCATCGCAGCTTCCAAGCATTTCTCGAAAGAGTCGAAGACGAAGATCATTGGCGCGAAAGTCGTGCCAATTATCAAAGTTTTGGTAACCGTAATAACCGACACAATGACGAACGAAATGACGGCGATGGATTTCGCGTCAATGTAATACAGAGAGGAAGAGGCAGAGGAAGAGGTAGAGGAAATAATCCAGGTCGCGGTAGAGGGTATACCGCGCAAAATAATAACGACGCGGGAAACTAATTTCCGCGAACGTTGCGGGCCAAACGGAAGCGGACAATATATACCGGCCCCGATTCAAGAAAAGATACCGGACCGACCGTAATGTAATAAGACAGGCTAGGAACGAGCGTGGAACGCCGCGACGTGTTGTGGCGAAACAAGCGTCAGGTGCGAGCCAGAATGAATCATCGCTGCCGCACAGAGCGCTACATGTTAACAGGCGAGTGGAGCATCAGAGGGCAACGGCCCAGCCTAGCCGAACATCTGTTCGGAAAGAAGCCGCTAGCAATACGGCAGCAGTAGATACGAACATAGCCGTCAGAGCTAAAGAAAATTTTACGAGTGATAATTCCGTGGCAAAGGAAACAATAATTGAAACTGTAAATACACAGAGAGGTGCGGTTAGCAGTGTTTGCAATGAGATAAAAGGCGAGGATGAACTAGCAGAAGTAACTGATTGGCGTGTGCAGATCGATGATCTGTACAAGGGCCTAAAGAAATGTGAGTGGGAGGATTTTAAGAAGGAGTATGAGGCGAAGAAATTAGTTGGTGGAAAGAGAGATAGTAGGGACGTCCATAAAGTGACGTGGCCCAAATTTGAAGAGGGGAGAATAAATAGCGCCGCGCAAAGTACGCGTGCTGCCAATAGGATGAAGGTTAATGATAGGAAGGATTTGGAGGATGAAATCCTCCGCATTGATGAAGAAATAACTTCTGCTAACAGTCCGCCAATAGTACAAGCTGCTACCGAGAGGCACCGTGGAGAAGGGGTAGATGATTACCTGAAAGTAATTAAAGTCCACGAGGATTACACCAAATATGAAGTCACAGTGGATGTGAATAAAGCTGAGGATGAGGCCGTTTTGCCAAAAGAGGAGATTGAATTAAAATCTAAGCCTGACGACAATACAGAGGAAGAACTTAGTGCCTGTCTCAGAAAAGCTTTTATGTTAGAACCTGAAAGCGATCCGGAATGGTCGGATTCCGACGATAGTTCAGATGATGATAGATACGTAAATACAGACGAAAATGAATGTACTAACTCTCCCTATTGTGCAAAAGTAGCGTGCTTAAGTGAATCTGATGTTGAGGAAGAGAGTAGTAATGACTCTAGTGAAGATGAAATTTCAGGTGTAAAGGAAAATGAATATACTTTTACTGAAAGAGGGTATGAGAAAATCAGTGAAAATAATAGGGATGCAGTTAATTGTGGCATTGTACCTAATGAGGAAGAAACTTCAAAGCAAAATCCAGACGTTGAGACCGAACAAAGAAAGAAAGAGCCACCGGACGACTCTGTGTTTATTTTGCGAAGAGTTCAAGTAAGCAAAGACTTTGAACTCCAGAAGCCTAAGAAGCCACCAGACTTAAGTGACTGTTTTATGAACCAGAAAAGACTGCCTTGTTAATAAAGAGATTAGGGGGCAGGATGTTGTATTTTTATATATTATTAATATTATGCATGACTTTATTATTACTGTAACTCAGTTTTATCTGAAAGTGAATTATTGTTTGTTGAATTAGAGCCTGGGGCAGATTTATATTGAATTTTGAGAATGTCATGAACACATTACATCATGAAACTACAGGATTCCCACCGGAAGAAATTTTGTTAGGCAGCAGAAGTAAAAGTTTAATTGAAGAAAAACTAGAGTTTCCACCTTGTACAAGTTTGGGATTGGATCAAAAGAAAGAATTGGTGATAAAAAGGGCAAAGCAAAAAGCTGAATCTAGATCTAAAAGACACAATAAAAATTTAAAAGTTTCAAAATTTAAAATTGGAGATTATGTTCTTTTAAAAACCCACGAAAAGTCTAGTGAACTAAACCATGAAATTTCAAAATTTAAGTATATTTATAATGGACCATATGTAATACAGAATATTCCACACGACAATGCTTACTACCTGATCTACCCAAAATCCAAAAGACCTTTAGGCGTAAGAAATATTGTGGACCTAAAATTGTATGTACCTAGGAACGAGTAAATGTGCTGTATCTTATGCTGAACCCAAATTATTCTAAATGTATCTAATCTTTGTAAATGTCTGTATACCCTTGAAAGTGTGCTAATGTAGTTATGTGAGTTTCAGATTACCAATTGTACTGTAACTGTAAAAATGTATGGAGAAAAGGACTGAAAAGAAAGGATAAATGCTATCAGTCAGATAAAAGATGGGACTGTCAAAATGAAAATGGGCAGTGTATGAACCATAATATGAAGGACTGCCAAATACCAATGAGGGCAGATAAATAATCGATGGAAAATTGTAAATGTGATCCAGGAGATGTCACCATATGAAGTGAAAAGGACTGCCCAAATCCGCATAATAGGCAGCAAATATGTGTAGTTAATTTTCTGAATATATGTGTGTGTGTTTTGTTTAGTAAGTAAGAAAATGGACTGCTATTCAAAGCATGCAGCGATAAATTATTTTATAGTGTATACAAAATATGCAATTGTTTTTGTAGTTAAATGTTTGTATTCCAGAATTTTAAATTATTTCTTTGAGAAATTCAGAAAAAATGAGTAAATTGCTATTTTAGTGATGTTATGATGGGAAGTTGGACTGTGCAAAAGGCACTTGAGTAAATGACAAGTAATTATTCTTGATATGCTAAAAAAGTGTAAACCTATATACAGTGAGTAAAGGAAATATGTAGTGTAAATCTTTTTGGACAATTAAGTAAAGACTCGGAACCACTGTATAATTGTAAGATTTAGTGTTCCCATAAAATTTGGACTTAAGAAAATTTTCTGGAAACAGGGGCATGTGTAACGACAATTATACGTATAATAAATTTTTTTCTTTATGAATTTAGATAAATTAATAATAGCAATGTGTTGAATTTCTTTTTCGATTCTTTTCGTGTCATGTTAAAGAAACTGTGTGTAACTTTTGAAACGAATATTATTATTTCTGTTAGATTTCAAATAATGTGATAATCAAAGGGAAGTGTATTTAGTGTTAAAACTATTGTAAGATGTGAAAATTGTAATTTATACACTTGGTCCATACGTAGGTAATGCGTTAGGATATGTGTAGTAGAAAACCTGTGGTGAATACCCTACCTGTAGGGGAGCGGGAAAAGGTGGAGGCAGGCGAGGCGGGAAAACGCACACTAGCGCGGTTCTGCACAACGGGCTCAGTAACACAGTCGGAGGCGAGCAACAGTCGGAAGTACACGTACTGTACCGAGGAGGCTACCCAGGAAAAGTGGATTCCATTGAGCCTCGGATGAACCGATTCCGACGACTACTTGGCATGGCTATATTCTGAGGCACAAAATTGGAAAAATTACGACGCTAAGAAGATGGAAAGTGCCGATGTTGTGTGAGCCTTAGCCGTGCTTGTATGTGTGCCGTGCTGCCCGCTATCTCGCTGCCCGCCATCCGCCGCACCGACTTGCACAGGTCAAACATTTATTTCATCTTTAGAAGTGTATCTGTGTGGACCAGTGTCGAAACTGTTTCTAATGGTTCAATAATAACGTGACTTTTACCAGAATTGCTTTAGCCATGACTTATCCTGATCACTGACCTAGACAGGATCCTTACCTCGTATTGTGCAATCCGAGTATCCTAAATAGAAAGTTTAATGTTTGTGTTGATGAAAATTATCAGCAGAGTAATCTATGCCATAAAGGAATCTATAGTTCTGTATGTTGTTGCAAATGTTGGTAAAGAACAAAAGCTTGACTAAATTGGAAGAGAGTTTTTTGAATTGAGTTAGCGATGTTATTTAATTAATTTGAAACAGAAATAATGACAGTTAAATTATTCATAAGTAAGACAAAAGAGTAGTTATCCAGAGATTGATAAATTTTGTGTGTTAATTTGCCTTCAGTACTTAACAGTTTCAGTATAACCACTATAACAGTTTCAGGGCCCCCCCCCCCTTTTTTTCTCTTATCAATTCGTTAAAACCTTGATGTGTACTGCTCAGATTTGACCAGTAAAGCTAAATTCTATATTATACCTAAGTGTATTAGTGTTTTTCCATCTTTAATAGTAACATTGTATATGTGCTTTCAAAACTGCTAATTATAGGGTAATCTATGCCCGATGTCAGTCTGCTCAACATACAAAAATGTAGTTAGTAGTAATCATTACTGTGTGGTGTTGTGTAAATGTAGTTCGTCCAAATTAGTACAAAAAGAGCAAACTTTAGTTCAGTGGAATTTTCGGATTCCAAACTTTGCCATATACCGTATCGTTACTACGTGTTACTATGCTTGTACATGCACCCACTTGTACAAGGAAAAAACTCACTAATTGCCTAAGTAGGCTGGCGACCGAATTGTTATTTATAGGTAGCATCTACTGTGTGTACTTCTTGTCCACGCGAAAGAATAATTATACTGTACATTTGCTTGATGCGTCACTGTAGTTATTGACTGAAGATAAGTCCGATTTTGCTTCGATTAGGTACACGCGGTCAACTAATGTACTAAAAATCCTTGTTTATAAGGTGAAGCCCGTGAACTTATTACAGTACAGGCTTTATAGAGCTAACCTACGTCCGAGCAGGGCGGTAGTGTTACAACCTGACAGAAGGGGGGGGGGGGGGGGGAGGAGAAGAGGGGAACATGGCCTGGGAAGTATACAGAGGCCAATCAGTATTGCGGTAAGTCCAGTGGTGTAATGTGGCCATCAGAAGGCAGTAAAGGAATGAGAGAATACATGGGAAGTGATCATTATCACAGAGGTCATCATGCAGCGACCAGTATAGTGAAGGTAGAAGGGAAGGGAGCGAAGGATCAATGGCAGAGAAAGTGCTGAAGTGGTAGTACTGAGGGTAGGAAAGCCATAATTAAAAAGGCACTGGTCGTGGTTTGCAAGAAACTGATCAGTGAGGAGACCACAACTAGATGACAATGCACTGACCCTCAATGAGGTGATTGACATTAAAATCCTTGAGGAGGAGAAGGAAGGTATGGGGGAGTTGCTGAAGGAGGGTAGTTAAGGCAGCCAGAGTAAGTGGCCTGTCAGGATGGGGCTAGAGACTGCAAACCATGACTGCAGAGGTCCATTGGACCCCGACAGCAACTACTTCCAATGTGGTACGGAGGGCGATCCACATACTGAAACGTCTGTATGGACCACCCTGCGAGTGCCACAGGAAGCTCTCAAAGGGCCGACCAAGTTCCTACAAAGTGCAGATCCTGTGAGGGGTCAGTGAGTAAGCTTCAGTAAAATGAGATTCCTGTAGATCAACACAAGCTGTGGAGTAAAAGGAAATAAGAAATTGCAACTCTGGAAGGTGATGGGCTGAAGCTGGTCATGCCACAGTGTCACATGTGTCACCAAAAAGAATGGGGCTACAGCCGTAAACAAGAGGTCAGACTCCAGTTGTGAGGTGGAGTTTACATATCCAGAGCCACTGGAGGGGCTTTGTACCGGGACTCCTCCTCCTCCTCCTCCTCCTCCTCCTCCTCCTCCTCAGGTCAGTGTGACAGGGAGAAGGGGAGGGGGAGGGGGAGGGGGAGGCTTCAGTGAGATCTGGAACAAAGAATGGGTGACCCTGTGGCTGATTTATGACAGCTGACGTATTTCAGCAGGCATCCTGCCTGGGAGATGCCATGGGGAGGGATCTCAAGATGGCCCATATCACAGGCAAATGCTAAGGAATAGGGACACTTCTGGCTTTGTAGGTGAAGTGGCACTTAGAATGGTGGGTGTGATAACTACGAGGGAGGGGAGAGGAAAGAGGGGGTTGGCACTGGAATAGGGAGGAGGGGAAAAGGATGTAACTGAGGCAAAGTTAGACATCACACACAGGGTGAAGATGATCATATTTCTGATGAGCATCAGTGTAGGATGAACACTAAAGGGACTTCCACTCCTGTATCTTCTTTTACTTTTTTATAACATGGGCAGTTCAGCAAGTGTGGAGAGTAATGGTCATGACAATTAACGTACATGGGTGGCAGAATACAGCAGCTCCCTTCATGGAGTGGGCATCCATGTTCATGGCATAGGAGGTCCACTGTAGTGGGAAGACATATGCCTGAAATGCAAATGGATGGCAGGACATACAGCTTTACATCACGATACTTCTAAAGCATATGGGTCAACAGAAACTAGGATAGCCAGGCCAAAGGAAGCAAGGATGCCAAGAGGAGGGGGAGGGGGAGGGGGCACAGAAGGAATGCAGCCCGGGAAGGAAGAAGGGGCCGCAATAATTTGGGGCCATATGTGTGCCATTCATTCATGAACTTGTGAAAGAGCCGTGAGCTCCTTGGGGTCAGGTGGGAGGTGCAACTAGGTGAAGTGCATGGCTGAAAGTATGGTATACTAATGTTTCTTCCCCCTTCTGTTCACTTATGGACCATGGAGAGAATGATTGCTTAAATGCCTCTGACTAATATTTCCTCGAGTCCCTACAGGAGCAGTATACAGGCCGGGATTGTATGTTTCTTATTGCTGGTTCTTGAAATTTTGTAATTAGGCTTTCATGTGTATCGTTATTTTCAACACTAGTGTGATAGTGTGTGGAAAAATGAATGCACACACTTTACATACTGTGCTGTACATATGAGTATATGGTCAATATTCCTTAGTCCTTGAGCAAAAGTCTAGGACGGGTCACTCAGGTGTTTTGTAGGCAATCTCTTTTTGATTCCTTGCATTTTCTTAGTATCTCGCCACTAAAGCCACCCAGTTGCTTTACATACGATTGAGTCTATACGATAATTACGTTTTATATCCCTACAAATTGTTACATTTACGCATTTTATAAGTTGTGTGATTCCAGTTGCGACATATTGATATTTTAGTCATAAGCTACTAAGATTTTGCCTTTGTGACTGGTACAATTTTACCTTTTTGGCATTTAAAGCAAGCTACTGATATTTGCACATTGAAATCTCACAAAATGCATGGGTAGGAATAGCTTTTATTTAATGGTACTTCATTGTAGATAACAGCTTCATCTGCAAAACCATAAGACCCATATTAACATTGTCTGTTGGGTCCAGTGTACTACGTGAACAGCAAGGGCACAACTGTAAGCTGGTGGATGATTGAACTGACACTTGAAAATTTAGGTAATATGTGGGAACAGCTATGTTTTTATTTTATTAAACATGCAAATGACAGTATCATAAATTTTATTTTAAATTTGGTTTAAGAACATTACAGTTCAGCTTTTTGTATTTGTGAACAGGTAGAGCGCTAATGGTTGACTATGCTATACACTGACGGGAACATACATTTTTTGAAATGGATGTTACAGAAACTGAGGTATTGGCTATGTACAAATCACAAACTTTTGCAATATTCAAACAACAAAAGTTTATATGAACATGCACACTTGACAACGAGCAAAACAGAAAATTTTCCACGAAGAAATAATTTTTTTAAAAATACATTTGTAGTAGTTTATATTGTTCATCATTGTATATATCTTTAGACAGTATATGGCATGATGGAATTCATTGTAATTTAGATTTAAACATGCTTTGAGTTGTCAGAATTATTGTACAGTTATTAATAACTTATCAACATATAAATAGTTCATATTCACAGAAAGACAGCTGCACTTTGTACTTATGCACACATTTATTGTCCTGTGCTACCTCTTCCAGAAAGCGGCTGCTTTCTGGAAGTTGGTGCTGTGTTCTCTTGAGGCAGTAATAGCAGATCCAGAGTGAGTTTTTGCCATTTCACCTGTGACAGGAGAACGGTTGCCAGCACTGGCCATCTGCTGGAATGCTGTCACCTTGCTCTTAACGGTGCCACTGCAGGAGTTCCTGCTGCTGCTGCTTACCACCTCAAGGTGCACTCCAGAATCTGCAGAATTCTGGTGCTTCAGGCTGGCTGTCTTCTTGTTACAGCTGGAGGGCATGGAGGCTGTGGAAGAATAATTAAAATCATTAATGTCACAATCATCATCCTTGTTATCATCTCCCATAGCAAATTTTAAGTTCTTAACAGGTGTTACACTATTTGTCAGGGACAGTGCAATTTCAGTATTATTTTCAGCTTCCTCTGTTCCATCCACTGCAATATTGTCTATTTTCTCAGAGAGAACTTCCAGACATTCAACATTTTTGGTCACAAAACTATCTGTTGAGTGCGCTCCTGCAGTTTTGCTGCTTCTAGCTGCACAAGTACTCTCATTGTCAGTTTCACTACCTGTGTTACCTTCCTCTTCTTCCTCGTGTTCTTCAGTGACAGCTAGACAACGAGACCCCGCTGCATAGGGTACACTGACAGAGCAGTCACTTATACCACTGTCACTGCGCTCACTGAAAGCTCGAGGCCGCCGATTGTTGGATCCTGCAGCAGCAACTACTGCTACCTCATCCGGTCCTGAAAGGCTGGGTCGAGGTGAGCTTCCACCTCCACTAGCTGTCGAATTGCGTCTCGTTGCAGCTGACAAGGTAGCCATTCGACCCAGAGCACGAATTGCATTGCCTGTTTTCTATATAGGTGTAAGTGAAAACACACACAGCATGCATTAGTAATAAAAACACACATGCACAAACAAAACATTAGCAAATTTGTCTTTAAAATATTTGTCATTATTTGTCACTGTTTGTGTCTCAACTGACCCATGTAGCTACACGGGACATTATTCTCTCGCTTCCTCTCACTGTCTTACTCCCTTGCCATCAAATTTCATTTCTCTCTCCTTAAGGAAAAGAGTGCTCATAGAAAGAATTGTCTCTATCTGTCCAAAAGTATTTATTTCAGTTTTTATGTGATGGCTAACAATTGTTGGAAATGTATGATGTGGGAAGACTTACTGGGATTAGTGCAGCAAAGAGTTCTTGCTTCATTTTTAGCCAATTATGGAATAGAGAACAAAGGGTATCAGTATTAGAATTAGCAGTAGATATCCACTAGAATCACACAATTATTCATTTCCTGACATTGAAGGAAAAAACTCATCTTGCAGTATGAGAAGGTTTCTGTTCCTTTATGAAGCAAGACATGAATTCTTCACTGACACTGAGTGAAAGTAATGTGTTTGATAAAAAAAAGAACATTTAACAAATCTTGTTCTCAAGCTCACAAAACTGTAGCATGTCACTGATGTTAGTATTTCATGTGTTCCTAATGCCTTTGTGCATGAACAACAGAAAAGGATATTACAGATATACAGCATAAATTTTATAGGTCTAATTATTTGTATGAATGTCCAGGTGTGTCATGATGTGGTTATAAGTTCAGGAAATGTTTCTCAACTAATTCTCCTGTCCCAAATTTTAAAAATGCAGGTAAGATGCATGCTTGGAAACTACAGTGTTACTGTAATTTTATTTAAGAGTTTATGTACTATTTATCATTAATGCAAGGATCAAAAATTCATTAGTTACCTACACTGTAAAAGGCTTGCATTGTTAAAATAATCAAACAGTTTTGCTCAAGACAAATTTCATTTTATAATGCCTCTGCTTAGATTTTATACTGATTACTAAAATGTATTAACACACACTAAACAGTGCAGTGACAGTAAGGTGATCCATCTCAAGTTCAGCATTTATTAGATACTACTGATAACTACACTTCCTTTTTTTTTTTGACATCCCGTTTTGCTTTGAGGCAGATCTGGGCAATGAATCGCTACTCTAATGTTTCAATAAATTATACTGAATTATTCATTTCAAAAGGAGTAACAATTCATCAGTGTAACAAATCTGATGTGCTAAATCTATTTCGTGTTTGTGAACCAAAACAGAAGTAATATGTGGGGGAGGGGGGACAAAGCAGTAGTATTACACACATTGCGTATAATATCCATCACACAAACACGTCACTGCACAAACTAAGAGTGCCTATTGGAAAATGCATTGTTAAATCTTTCACACATGTTCAGGTCACAGAAAATGACTAAGATAGCTACTGACCTGCCACTTGCGCCGTATAATGAATTTCTTAAGTTTATCAGTACACAGCCTGACACAGCTGATTGCATCTGTCATCTGTGTTAACCAGCGATGTTGCAGGCACTGTTCAGCAGTCAACCTTTTCCTGATGACAGATAGGAGAAAAACAACATTTAAAATGAAAGATTATGAATGACAAAACCAAATATTAGTATATTTCTCTCATATTTTCAGATTTTTAAGGGTTATCTGCAGATAGACTAGTGAGTAGGGAGACGAGAGGTGTAGAGCTAAGCGTATTGCACATGGTGTCATAAGTTACAAAATAGCATATTTAATGTTTTGTAAAGATTAATTGGTTGAGAGACATCAAAGGTTAACTTAGCCAGTGCTGAGGATCTTACTACCAAGAAGGGGAGACAAGTAATTTATTGCAATATAAAACTATTAATGAAATCAAACAGTGGAAAACTCAGGATGGAAAAATGACAATGTTATGAAAAAGAAGAGTTTCCTACATCCATTGTTTACAACATTAGTAGATCAGTACATGTGATGCCTCACTGCAACTCTTCCTTTTTTGTGTTGATATGTTTCTTGATAATTTGCTTAACATTCAATATATACACATACTATTTTTGTTTTGCGCTCCTCATGCTTGTTTTCTTGAGATTTGGCATTAATATTTGTTAAGTCAGTTTTTTCTTCCTATGGACAGTAAAGTTTTGCTCCTTGATTACTTGAAACACATTTTGGATTTTCATCTATTCAGCTCACACTTACAGTGCAGCTAAGCACCTCTAGCCTGCAATCCATGTACACAGTAATGCGGCATACTTCAAATGAATACTAGAAAGCAGTTTTCCCTTTACACTCAAAAGTTTATAATGTTTCTGTTTTCTGTAAAAGTAAATTTTAGTACTGTTATTATCTGTCTTGTTTCCATGCAATATCATTATATCCCACAACTGCAGTACAAAATGCCAAAACTGATTAAGTTTTATTTAATTTCCACCAATTCTTGTTAGGGATTAAGTTAATTTACTGATTCAAGATTTCTGTTGCAATAATTTAAGCTTTTCTAAAAAAGTTATCTAATTCCTTAATTGCACCCATTTGGCAGTTAGTAATCATTTACTGTTATTCTGAATATTTTTGCTGTGAAGGTACCCACTGTTCTCAGCCAAAATACCAAACAAATATAGTGTTGGAGCAACCTTGTTCTGCACCTTTTTTGTAGTAGCTTTTTTTACTTTGTACCACCATACTTCTATTTTTGTGTACGTACAATATCATTGTTATGTTTTTCAAACAGCATACATGACTTTCAAGATCATTTAGCAGTTTATTCCAAGCAACAGTACCAAATGTCTTTTCTAAGTCAATAAGTGCCATATTTATATCCCCCTGTTTAGGCTTAAATAGTTCTCTAGGACATTCTGAGCGAGAAAGTTCACATCCCGTTGCCATCATTATACAGTGATCACTTCAAAGTATGTAAAAGTCACTAGTATGTGGTATGTGCATGCATACTTAGTCTTTTTACAGAACTTTAACCATAAGTCACTGTAATGGTGGCTTGAAAATTTTGAGAAAATATACGGGAGGCTGTGATTAAAACCATTGTGATGATGGAAGTGTATAATTTGCCTACAACTTTACAAACTTAACTGCTGTTGGGCCAGAAATGAAAATTCTTAGTACTTAAGTCAGTGGTCATGCTATTCTTTTGGTGTAATGTAACTGGATAAATAAAAACTCTACACAGCAGCAGCAGCGAGGAGGAAAAAATACAAAGGTTAAGAAAATTCACAAACTTTCAGTGTCAGTGACTGCTCCTTTTGGCTGAAAGGTTTAAGGTGGAGGAAGAGGACTGATGAAGTTTAGGAAATGGGGATAGTTATGGAAATGTCACCCTGAACCCTGGGTCAGTGGAGACTTACTGGACAGGATGAGATGGAAAGACTGATTATTGTTGACTACACCAGTCGAGATTTGAGAACCTGAGAGATTTAAGGTGGAAAGTAGGATGATAAGGAAGACAGATTACCGATAAAACTGCTGTGTCATCTTAACAAGACACAGCCAGGGCAAAAGCACCACAGGTGCAAAGATGTGAGCTGATGCCAGTGCCACAGAGACTCGCCACTCGTGCAAGTTCCACCAGTGCCACGGGTGGCACTGAAGGTGAGATATCTAGTTTGCCTTGGCCAATTGCCACCTGCGTACAATCTGCCAATGACAGGATGACAACGGACAGACGCCTACTTGGAAGATAGAAAAGAGCAGCTCTAGCCCGCTTGGATATAGATCATCATCCAGTGCTGAAAGACAGGGGATGACATCTAGTGAACTCTTAGATGTGAACAGACAGTCATTGTAAATTGCATTTGCTATTTACTGTGAAGTTTACCTACAATTATTTACATTTAGCCATAGAGGTCCTTTTTGTGCTATATTACATGCACTGTTGCAGACTACATTATTCCACTAGTTACAAAGATAAATAAACCTTTTAACGCATTTGTGTGACTTCGTTACTAATTTGTTGGAGTGCTGTAGAACCTTCATTCTTCTAGCCTGTTACCTGTCCCTGGGGCACAGCTGTGTAATAGTGGCAGGGAGAAATTTTCTTAGCAGTGCACAGCACCAGAAGCCATTTCATAACTCACAAACCCTGCCTGCCATAACAGCAGTGGCAACTCTGCCTCCACAGCAGTAGCGACGAGGCCTTTACAAAACTGGCAACGAGGGTTTACAAAAAAAACATCGTGGAAGAGTCAATAGGAAGTGCATTGTATGTGGTACAGATGGGGGAAGTGGGGAAAAATAGACAGGTCAAAGTAAAGTATAGAAAATGAAAAAGTAATGAAGAAGTGAATTTTTACTGGGAATAAATACTGAGACTGAAGAAATTAACATAAATTAAGGCCAAGTGGGTAATGAGAACCAAGGACATATAATACCAATTCCATTTGCAGAGCTCTGAGAAGCTAGTATCTGGGGGAAAATCTGGATGGCACATGTGGTGAAATAGGCACAGAGGTCACAACTGTTGTTTTAGAGTAAGCTCTTTAACAGGCTGTGTATTGCCAACATATGCCATATGTATCCATTCATCCTGAGTAATGACTTGGTGGCAGTTATACTAAAGTAAAAGTACAAAGGTGTTTTACATAACAGCTGGTACACAACATGCGACTTCACAGGTGGCTCTCCCTTTGATAGTATATGTTCTGGTATGAGGGTTGATAGGGCAAGTCCTACAGAAGGAACAGTCACAGGGGTGGGACCATAGGGTATAGAAATTAATGTAGGAGCAGCATAGGGTCTGACCACAAAATTGCAATGATTGGGGGAGGGAGGGGGCATGAAACTGTACAGTTCAGAAAGAGACCCTGTACATGGGTATAATAATAAAAAAGAAAGAAAAAAGGGAGGTGGCATCAGTGGTGACAAGCAAGATGTGTGATGGGTGTGGAATGGGCATAGATTTCAGAGAATCTAGGAAATGGTTGGTGTCTTTAATACTGGAAGGAAGTCTTTGTACCATAGTTTGCTGGTGTGTGTCAGTTAAGTGGTGTTCAGAGGTCAGTATGTGCTTTGACGCCAACAGCTGCAGGACAGGCAGGGTGGTTGGGTTTGGGGATCTTAGGAAGAAGGTAAAAGGTGGAGGTGTGTGTGGGACATCCTTCTTGCTCACCTTAATCAACTTTTCAGTATTATCCTGGGCTTCAATGTATTAATCAGCTACTTTGAATAGCCTATGACTTTCTCAAAGCATGCCCTGAAATGAGGTCCATTATGCTCAACATTTTGCCCACGACCCCATTAATAGCTTTTTGTCCTCCTCCTCCTCCTCCTCCTCCTAATCCTCCTCCCCCCCCCTCCCTCCTCCTCCGTGCCCACGCAGTCTCCTGGTCAGACCCTAAGCTCCTTCTGCATCCATTTCCATACCCCTACAGCTCCTTCCCCACTATAAGACTTGTCCTATGCACTTTCCCACCTCCACCTATACCAGTTCTGTAAATGGTGAAACACATACTACCAAAGGGAGAGCCACCTGTGAATCTTTTACTTTAGTATGACTACCACCTTAGGATGAATGACTATAGACAGATGATGTACACTTGCAACACAAAATAACTTGTTGCATAGCTTACTCTACAACACCACAGTCATGACCTCGGTGCCTGTTCCACCACATGGGCCATCGGGATTCTCCTCCCAGACACTAGTTTCTCAGAACTCTGCAAATGGGAATTGGTATTACAACATGTCCTTTGTTCTCACCACTCACCTGATCTTAATATACATTAATTTCCCGATCTCAACATCACTACTCAGTAATTATTCATTTCTTCACACCCTTTTAGTTTTCTTAATCTTATTTTCTAACTTGCCTATTTTTCTCCACCTCCCTCATCATAGCTGTCCATTCTTATTAACTCTTGCATGATGTTTTGTCAGTAATCTGTCTTCCTTATTACTATGTCTTCCACCTTTAAGCTCTCAGGTTCTCATATCTCGTCCAGTGCAGTCTTCAACAATTGGGCTTCCCTTGTCATTCTGTCCAGTAAGTCTCTGCTGACCCAAAGATTTGAGTGACTTTTCTGTAGATAACCCCATTTTCTAAACTTTGCCAGTCATTTTCCTTTATCCCTCTTCCTTCCCCTTCAAACTTTCTTCCAAAAGGAGGAGCCACTGGCTCTGAAAGCTTGAAAATTTTCTTAATCTCTGTATGTGCTTTTCTCTGCTGCCACTCGGTGGGTAGATTTTTTATCTATGGTGTTACATTGTATTTTCAAAAATTTATTATTTTCATTCAAAAAAGGATTATTTTGATTGATATGTTTTTTGTATGATGCTATAGAAGCTGGAACCTAATATTACTAGTTGCATGTGTGGCCATTGGCAGTTTTAATTATAACTAAGCAAGAAAATTTGACAGACTGCATCCCTTGAAGCCTCAGTCTGCAACAGTGCATAATCATTTTTCCATCATGAACAGTGATAACATCTGGAATTTGACTTTGGATCAGAGAGTAATATCTACAGTGATTAATAGAACTCTTAGCTACTTTTCAACATTAAGTGTCACATTAAGAAAGCAGCAAAGTTTTAAGTCCTGCCTTTTTGTAAGATTTTTCTCACCATTACATTTCAACAAGGGAATGCCTTGTCAAATGATGCTCAGAAACCCTATGTGACATTTATAGCTCAATAAAACTGCCACCTCAGCCAACCAACATGTCAGATATATCAGCAACTGTGCAAGTATCATTTATAGTGTATCATCAAATCACCTGTCTACTTTAATGTCAAAGCCTCACATGATTTTCAGTAAGAATGAATTATGGAGTGACTTAGGTAATCTAAATATTTAATTTAGTCCAGTAATTTCCACTGAACATAAATGAACCATAGTTTAAAAAACTAATTTGATGGCAATGGTTTATCATATTTAACCAAAATTAATAGTTAGAAGAGCAAAGTTTAATGATTTGTGTGTTGAAAGGTACTAGTAAGTTTTTGCTGCACTATTAACAAATGCTCAGTGGTTTGTGTGTTATTACTCACTCTTTTCTCTTTACTAGAAGTTCACTGATGAAATCTTTGGCATCCTGAGAAATTGCATCAAAAGCTTCATCATCAAAATCATAATCTGCTCTCGTTATATTGGCAAATGTCTCTATGTCATTGTCACCCATGAATGGTGACAAGCCGGACAGCCTGTGAACAATCCATATGTTATGAACACAACATCATTTCTAAAGGTATTCCAACATCAATTAACACATGCACAATTTTTAACAGCAAATTAACCAAAACACTTGATTCAATATAATTTCTCCTACAGCTTATGTAAATCATGTCAAACCTTAATACACATGAGTTACTATAACAAATTGAGACCACTGATTACTCACAGGACGTAGCAGATAACGCCAACAGACCACATATCTGATTCAAAACCAATGGGCTCATAATTTATAATTTCTGGTGGTATGAATTCAGGGGTGCCAAACAGAACTCTCTCTGGTTTCCCTGGTGTCAAGATTCTTGCAAGACCAAAATCGATCAGCTTGATCTGGTGAGATGTACGTGTACGGCACATGATGTTTTCTGGCTGCAAATTCCAATATTGTATTAAATTACTTAGATTATACTTACAACAACAATTATAAGCTAAGACAGTAGTATGCTAGTAAGATATGAAGTATGTTATTTATGCAGTACTCCGAAATTTAACTTTTAGATATTTCCTTCATTTTAAATTTCCTTTCCTGTAGCTTAATCTGTCTTCTTACTTAAGAAATGAAAGTTGGAAAATTTAACAGGCTGTCTTTTGAGGCCTTCTCTATTTGCAGTAGTTCATGAAATAATACTGAACATTGGGTAGTAAATTGTTTTTGTCAGTACCTGGTATGTAAAAGTTTACTACCTACAGTGAAATATACATAGCTTTGTGTTATTCAGGGTGAACTATAAGAACATCTATCTAGAATGCAGATGAATAAAATGAATTTGCTTACCTTCAGATCAAGATGTGCAACAGAATTCTGGTGCATATACTGGACTCCCTCACATATTTGACGCATAAAGAGCACACAGTCTCTTTCAGTTAATGTGAAGTCATCTGCGACTACTCTCTCAAACAGCTCGCCTCCAGATATACTGAAAATTCAAGAGAATAAATTTAAGATGAAATCTAACAGCAGAAATTCAGGATGGGGGGACAGGGGCTGAAGAATCTTGGGATGGAAAACATTGGTCTAAAGAAACTACTTTAAATTTTACTCACAATAACAGCACACAGTTCTGCCCATTCAAGACCACCAGAAGCAGAAGTCCTCATTGGCAAAGTGTTTCTCAATTTCTCGTATAAACTGTCAGTTTGCATCAAAACTTTTCTTCTTATGCATGGACAGCAACTAAGAGTAATCTTTATTTAAATTACTTAGGCAGCTGTGCTTAGAGATATAAACAGTCTCTGCATGGAAACTCCATTAGCAGTAGAGATTTGAATGGAGTAATGTGAAACAATGGGCAAGTATCCCCATACTACAACCCATCAAGTAAGATGTTACTTTGTGCAGAGTATATATACAGAAAGAGGAAGCTGGTTTAGTAGCATGGCAAAACAAAATAGTTCACCAGGTGTAATGTTTAAAAGAAATTTGCTGCCACCTCATTACTTTTCAACTGAATGAAGATATTCCATGATCTTTATTCACTAAGAGTGTCTCACTTTTGTCCATTTTGTGTTTTACTATATTTGTAAATTCATCATGGCAAAAACTAGCTGCAAAAAATTGCCAGTAAGAGTGCAGTCTGCAAGTCTTATGATGATTTCTATAGTTTCATATTATGTAACAATGGTTTAAAATTAATTTTTATAAATATGGTCCTATAGCACTCCAAATGTATTGTCTGCCTGCATACATATTCAATTAAGTTGCAGTATGGGTGAAGTGATGCCGTCATTGATGTTAAGTTTACAATACCTGTTACATCACTTAACTATGAAAAAGAGAAAAGAAAGTAGTTTGGTAGCCATTCACACAACTAAAATCCTTGCCAACAATATTACAAAATGGATAGATTATTAGTCATCACATAAATGTGATAAGTTGCAGACAGGCACTATGAAAAGACTGCTAAACATTTAATGTTTTGGTTAAAAAGCCTTATTCATGCAAACACAGCTCACACATATATGGGCACTGTTTCTGGCCACTATGGCCCAACTGCAGAATATGGGCACTGTTTCTGGCCACAATGGCCCAACTACAGACTGCAACTGCATCTGATTTGATTTCAACAGCAACCTGAAGATGATGGTGGGGTAAGTAGGTAGCATGGGGCAGGGAGGGAGGGGGGGAGAGTTACAAGTGTAGGCTGGCAGTGGGGGGAAGGTGATGTGCTACCTGTGAGAGCATGCAGGTATGTGGTGGGGACAGGAGTGGAAAAGAGAGATGGGAAAGGAGATAAACAGATGTGGGGAACACACTAGCGGGTGCATTGGCAGAATAGATGGCATGTGTAGTGCTGGAGTGGGAGCAGGAAAGAGAATAGGTAGTGGAGGACAGGGACTAGCCAAGGCTAATACCAGGTGGCTTACAGAAATTTAGGGTATGTAATAAGGAGAACGCCTACATGCACAATTCAGAAAAGCTGGTGTTTGTAGAAAGGATCCGGATGGTGCAGGCTGTGAAGCAATCATTGAAGTGAAGAACATGTCAGTGAATGCTTCACAGCCTGCCCCCTCTAGATCCAACACCAGCTTTCGTAAACTGGGAAGATGGGAATTCTCCCTACAAAATATACTTTATTTCCATAACCTCCATGGCCACAGCCTTCACTAGACTGTCCTCCACCTAGGTATCTGCTTCCCTGCTCCCACTCCAGCACAACAAAGATCACCTGTTCTGCCAATACACCCATTGCCTTTACCCCTTCTCCCCTCACCACTCCTTTTTCTGTTCTTCATTCCTCCTTTCTCCCCCCTTTTCCCCTCCCCTGCATAGCCTCATCACTCTGCACCTCGCACCTAGCACATAGAAGCCTTACCCTGTCACCACCACATCTGTGTATGATGCCACGGGCAGCACAATACCTTCCCCAGTCCTTACACTGGTACCCCTCCCCTCCTCACCCCATCCCATGTTATCTATTTAGTCCCCTCCTCCCCCCCCCCCCCCCCACCACCATCACCCACTGCAGATCGCTGCTCACATTAAATGCAGTCACACTCTGTCTGCAGGGTCTGTGTGTGCGTGCACCCCATTTCCACCTCCTTTTCATAATAATGTTATTCCACTGTAGACTTCCCATTGTTTAAATTCTTTGGCACATACATTTAAGATATCATGGCATGAATCTCAAGTAATATACTCTCTTCATATGGTGGAATGTGTGCACGTGTATATGACTCAAAGTCCATGCAAGGTATCCTGTATGCATATCTTAATAATCACTCTTAACAACAAAGCTCAGAAATATCGTTACTCATGCTATTGCATGTTAACTTCAATTACTAGCTCACTAATGATACACTGTGTGTCATCAGTATGCATTGAAGGGATTATTTCACACATAGTAGTTTCAAATAGGCTAAAGGAGAGAACATATGAGGATGGCAGGTGGTGAGGAACTCTTTAAATGTAGGTTGCAAAAACAAATTCGAAGGTAGTTTAAGGGATGGTGCCTGATATCCAATGGACTGAGGGTCTCGTGTTTGCTAATAGTGGTGCACAAACAGTGTCTTTAATTTTCTTGTCAAATATTAGACTACTCCTTAAAAGAAGACGTTGGACACACAGTGCCGTAGAACTTCTATGGGTGTCATGTGAGCAACACTGATGCAAGTCGAGACAGTGAAGTGTTGTAATGTGCCAGCCAGGTGTCTGCAACTGAGGCTGGAAGGTGGCTCTGCATGGAGACAACAATGGCGAAAGGAGCTAATGTATTTGGATTTGAGAGATTCGTTGGCGTGTCAACATAATATTGCTTAATAATACTGGTTGTAAAAACATCTTAACTGACAGACTGGAGACTAGTGTCACGACTTGTCAATGACAATCTGTTTCAAACGCGACAGGAATTGCTGATGTCGCCAAATGCTGGTTCGTGTTGACCAATTTCTGTGTGACATTGCGAAGGAAACTGCAGTCAGTGAGCACCTGGAGTTGGGTACCTCACAGAAGACTATTGTGTGCAGCAGCACAAAGCTGCACGTCTTTAATGGGCCAAATAAACTGGATAGCAGCTAAAAAACACACAATGTCACAGAGTCAATTTTTTTCTTAGTGACTTATTGTTGCTCTTTTGCATATTCATGAGTAGTACGCTGCCAACACTGCTATCTTCCAAGATGATGAACGCCATATTCACAAAACTGTACACACTCCTGGTTTTGTAAATGTCCAGGTACACTTTTGTTTCTCGAATGATGCACTAAATCACCCAATCCTGAACCAACAGAATGTTTGAAGTACTATTTGGGACAGTGGGTGAAACCTAACAATGAACATCCACGCAACTTAGCTCAATTGGATCAATCTGTGAAGGTGGTGACTGCAGCTGAATACATAATACCTGACGGAACTTTTGGGTCCTCTCTGTCGCAGAATTGAGGCCATTTCCAGAGCTAGGTGTCGTTATATGGCATCATAGGCATCCATAAGGGTGAGGGGGAGGTCAAGAGTGGGCGCTTATCACACTGCCTAGCCCAGCCCAGCCCTTCAGAATTGGAACACAGTGTTTTTATTCATTACAGAATTTTTCCAGAATGAAATTTTCACTCTGCAGCAGAGTGTGCGCTGATTTTGAAACTTCCTGGCAGATTAAAACTGTGTGCCGGACCGAGCCTCGAACTCGGGACCTTCGCCTTTCGCGGGAAAGTGCTCTACCAACTGAGCTACCCAAGCATGACTCACGCCCCGTCCTCGCAGCTTTACTTTTGCCAGTACCTCGTCTCCTACCTTCCAAACTTTACAGAAGTTCTCCTGTGAAACATGCAGTTTCGCAGTTGGTAGAGCACCTGCCCGCGAAAGGCAAAGGTCTCGAGTTTGAGTCTCGGTCCGGCTTACAGTTTTAATCTGCCAGGAAGTTTCAAAATCAGCTCACACTCCGCCGCAGAGTGAAAATTTCGTTCTGAAAACATCCCCCAGGCTGTGGCTAAGCCGTGTCTCCGCAGTATCCTTTCTTCCAGTAGTGGTAGTCCTGCATGTTACGCACGAGAACTTCTGTGAAGTTTGGAAGGTAGGAGGCGAGGTACTGGCGGAAGTAAAATTGTGAGGACGGATCGTGAATCGTGCTTGGTTAGCTCAGTTGGTAGAGCACCTGCCTGCGAAAGACAAAGGTCCGGAGTTCGAGTCTCGGTCGGGCACACAGTTTTAATCTGCCAGGCAGTTTCATTACACGATTCTTGTACATTTCTAGAATATATTTCCTGTGATTCCCGTAAACCTCTCATTTATACAATTTTAGCTTTACGTGGATTATTTCACCAACAGAATACTGTTGGCAATTGCTGCATCAATTATATAAAAAAACCTGCAATTTTCGAGTTTGCCACCGCCCACCCACCCCGGCAATTTCAAATTTTTGCAGATGCCCATGCATGGTATTAGTGTTGTCTCCCCTGAGTGTGGGGGGGGGGGGGGGGAGTGGAGGGACGGAGGGTGACAAAGTGTTTGTCCAGTATGCCTATAAACAGATGAACAGGAGTACTGCGTGCGCTTCAGAGTGAGCAGGCTACTCACTACTCGGTGACGACGACCACCTCGCGCGGCGCCTCGAAGACGGCGGCGAGGCGCAGCAGCTTGGGGTGCCTGAGGCGGCGCATGATGTCGACCTCGGCGCGCGCCTTGTCGCGGTCGGCAGCCTTCACGCAGCGCAGGAACTTGCCGGCGAAGAGGCGCTGCGAGCGCCGGTGGCGCACCAGGTGCACCACGCCGTACCGGCCCTTGCCCAGCTCCTGCAGCACCTCGTAGCCGGACGCGAAGTCGCCGCCCGCAGACACCTCCTCGGAGTCCCAGTCCTCTTCCTCCGGGACGTCTTCTTCTTCTTCCTCCAGCTTAACCCCGTCTGGAAACAACAACCAATTTGTAACGTCACGTGCTCGTCCTTTCCGCTGTTGTGGACGGTAGATCGAGCTTCCAGTATCCAGGAGATGGGGAAAATTTGTGCGATCTGAAGATGACGAGACTTCTAAATTAATTGCGGTCAAGACGTATAGGACTGGTTTAAGAGTACTTTCCCAGAATGGCGGTTGTTTTCCGTAACCCGTAGTGAAGGAACTTTCTCAAAGTCCTGCTAGGATGCAGCAATCTGCAGAATAGTGCCATCAGTGGGTTCAAGAAATGCCCTTTGGAAATGCATGACTTCTGCTTCTGAAACTGACTGAGAAAACAGCTGTGAATTAGATAATTTCATGGAACAATTTGGAGTTCGTAAGCTGTAGGAATCGGCCTCGGCTCTTAGGTGAAGATGTCCTTTCCAGAGTCATTCCTCACCAGCAAAGTTACTCTTCAAATATGGAAAGAATACAAGAATCTGAAGTGCATTCTTGGATGCAGATGTGAAAAACTGAACTCATTTTCTGATTTTTCTAGACGAGTTGTGTTTTTACTAGTGTTCATGTGCTCGGCAGACAGAGCCCTTATACAAGATCACAGAACCAGTAGCTGACAGGGATGTGGTATTTGATGAATGAAGCAGAATCAGCGAGGTTTAATTGAAGCTGGCGAATTACATTTGTATGTGGTGTTTTTCTCTGACTTTTTCCCTATTGACCCTGAACTTTTGTTTTTTTTTTGAAAGGAGATGCTGTCAGGAGCCAGCTGGAGGCAGTGTGTGAACAGTTAGCGAAATATTTTTTCAACTTCAGTTGTGTTTTGAAATCTTTTTGGCGTTACGTAGCTACAAGACTTCAATTATCGACTTTGGCTACTTAAAAGTTTAATCCTGTCTCGTGTATGAAATAGCCTGTTGATCCTTATTCACACAGATTTGATAGTGTAGCAGTGCTAAGGATTAATCTGGGTCCATTAATAAAAACAGAATATCTGGAGCAATACATCACGTAATTTGTATTGGGCACTACGCACAAGTCATTGTATTCTGGCCACGACCGCTATTGGATCTTCACTCAACGTCCGAGGGCAGATGAAACGACTTTTCTCTCTTGATTATGACGCATATACGTGAAAAACTAAGAAAATACGACATCGAAGTTTCGTATGGCTGTTGACCTACCTACTCTGTATAGAAAAGTACCATAGCTGGCAAACAATAAGCAAGTAATGCGTATCCGGAGTAGGGTGATGTTTCTAAGAACTGTCATCCGATTTAAAATTTATATAATAAATGGAAATGAACTAAACATATTCACCGTGAAAAAGTTATAACGAAACAAATCAAGGTGGAATGAACAAAGGCAAGTAATAAATCACAAATAGTTTCATTACAGCTTTAGCAATCATGATTTTTGTAATATATTTCCTCACTGCACTTCTGTTCCATATCTACATCATTGCTCCGCAATTCACAAAAAGTGCCTGGCATCGGATCACCTTCAAGATATTTCTCTGCTGTTTCACACTAACAGTGTGTGTGGCAAAAACAAACACTTAACTCTTTCCGTGGACGCTCCGATTTCTTTTATTTTACTATGTTGATCATGTCTCCCTGTGTAGATGCGCACCAACAAAATATTTTCACATTCAGGAGATAGTTGGTAACTCAGATTTCATTAGAAGAGCCTGCCGCAACGAAAAACGCCTTTATTTTAACGATTGCCACCCCAATTTGCGTATCACATCCGTGGCACAGTCTCTGTTGTTTGAACTTTTTCGTTGTCCTCCGTCAATCTTATCTGATGCTGAGCCCACACTGCACATCAATACTCCAGAAGAGGTCGGACAGGCGTATTAAAAGCAGTGTCTGTAGTAGTCATGTTGCATTTCCCGTGTGTTCTGCCAATAAACTGTGGTCTTTGGTTTGATTTCCCCGAAACATTATCTATGCTATCGTTCCCGTAATTGTAATGCCTAGGTATTAAGTTGAATTGACAACCAAGAGATTTGTGTGATTCACTGTGTAGTCAAAATTTAATGTATTTCTTTTAGTACTCACGTGGATGACCTCGCACTTTTATTTAGAGTCAATTGCCATTTTTTTGCACTAATATATACAGTCAATCTTTTGCAGTTGAATTTGATCATCTGATGACTTCAAAAGATGGTAAATGACAGCATCATCTGCAGACAATCGAAGAGGGCTGCTCGGACTGTCGCAATGGTCAGAGTCAGGTTGCAGGTGGGGTAGAGTTTTGTTCAGCTTGAAGATCTACATCTACATCATACTCTGCAAGCCACCTAATGGTGTGTGGTGGAGGGTACTTTCTGTACCGCTATCTGATCCCTCCAACCCTGTTCCCCTCGCGAATAGTGCGTGGGAAGAATGATTGTCGGTGAGCCTCTGTATTGGCTCTAATTTCTCGTATTTTCTCCTCAGCATCTCCGTAACGCTCTCTCGCCAACTAAACGATCCCGTGACGAAATGCCGCTCTTCATTGGATCTTCTCTATCAGTCCTACCTGATAGGGATCCCACATAGATTAACAATACTCAAGAATCGGGCGAACGAGCACCTTATAAGCCACTTCTTTCGTGGATGAATTACATTTCCTCAAGATTCTTCCGATGAATCTTGGCCTGGTGTCTGCTTTTCCCATTATATGTTTTAAATGGTCATTCCACTTAAGGTCGCTGTGAATTGTTACTGCGAAAATTGACAATTGATCCTAAATAACGAAAAATTTGAGGTGGTCCACATCAGTGCTAAAAGGGATCCGTTAAACAGAGGTTACACGGTAAATCAGTCAACTCTAAAGGCTGTAGATTCAACTAAATACCTAGGAATTACAACTACGAATAACTTAAATTGGAAGGAACAGATAGCATATGTTATGGGAAAGGCTAACCAAAGACTGCGTTTTATTGGCAGGATACTTAGGAAACTGCTACACTATATATTTTTGTTATGATTTTAGGGCTCAAAACTGCTACGGTCATTAGCGCCCGGTCTGTGACTCAGGAAAAGTTAAAAAAAAAAAAAAACGAAACTGGAAACTAGCAGCAATGGGAGCGAAACTCAAAAAAGTGGGGAAACTAAAAACAGAGGGAAAGCTTAAAAAACCACTATAGAAGGGGGTTGGTTGTCCCCAAAAAGAGCTTCAAATGACTGACGTCATCTCACTGGCACTAATAAACTCGAGAACGCGATCGGATGAGCGCGTGTCATCTGCTAAAATGGAAGATATATCAGGCGACAGCTGTAGACGGGCGCGTAACGGAGTGAAATAGGGTCACTCAAGTAAAAGGTATCACCGTCCGCAGTTGAGACCAGTGGGGACAGAGTGGGGGAGGATCGCCACTTAAAAGATGTCGATGGCTAAAAAGACAGTGCCCTACATGGAGTCTAGTTAAAATTATCTCCTCCCGACGACGAGTTCGGGAGGAAGAGGTCCAAGCACAGGGAAGAGCTTTCACGTCCCGCAATTTATTATTCCGAAGTGCCGACCAATGTGCGTACCATAAAAGAGCAACACGATGACATAAAACACTTCGCAGATCGGCGAAGGGAATCATGCGAATAGCAGGCTGAAGAAGAGAGACTGCAGCCTTGGCCGCTGTATCGGCCGCCTCATTTCCACAGATACCAACATGTCCTGGGATCCAGAGACGCCCCCCAAGTGGAGCAAGTGCAGGCAGTCCTGAATCCGGTGGACCAGAGGGTGGACAGGGTAGAGAGCTTGGAGACTGAGGAGAGAGCTGAGCGAATCTGAGCAGATAACATACTGTATCCGCTGATGGTGACGGATGTATTGAACAGCCTGGAGAACAGCGTAAATGTCCGCAGTAAAAACCGAACACTGGTCGGGAAGCCGAAATCGATTTGAGGTGTCGCCAACAATATAGCCACTCCCAACACCAAACGAAGTTTTTGATTCATCAGTGTAAATAAATGTGGCATCCTTCATTTGTGCGCATAGAGCAGCAAATGCCCGACGATAAATAAGAGAAGGGGTACCATCCTTGGGAAACTGAAAGGTCACGGAGGAGGCAGGTCCGGGGCCGGAGCCAAGGCGGTGCTGTAACCCAAGTTGTCAAGAAAGTCTTAGGAAAGTGGAAAGAAAGAGAATGGAGCAGTTGACGGAAGCGGACTCCCGGTGGTGGTAGTAGGGAGGAAGGGCGGCCTGCATACCCTAAATCGAAGGAGGCGTCGAAAAAAATGTCATGGGCCGGATTAGCAGGCATGGAAGACAGATGGCTAGCGTAACGACTCAGAAGGACAGCTCGCCGATTGGACAGCGGAGGTTCAGCAGTCTCAGCATAAAGACTTTCCACAGGGCTGGTGTAAAAAGCTACAGACACTAAACGTAATCCACGGTGGTGGACAGAGTCGAGACGCCGAAGAATAGACGGCCGAGCAGAGAAGTAAACTAATCCTTAGTCCAATTTCAAGCGCACTAAGGCGCGAAAGAGGCGGAGAAGGACCACTCGGTCCGCTTCCCAGGCGGTACCATTCAGGACACAGACAGCGAGCCGAAAGACAGGAAACGTGGGAGGACCAGCACAGTTTTCTGTCAAACATAAGACGCAAGAATTTAGCGACGTCCGTGAACGGAAGGTTGACAAGGCCTAGATGTAAGTAAGGCGGGGGAAACGCCGTACGACGCCAAAACCTACACTATCTTGTCCATCCTCTTAGAATACTGCTGCGCGGTGTGGGCTCCTTATCAGATAGGATTGACGGACTACATCAAGAAAATTCAAAAAAGGCAGCACGTTTTGTATTATCGTGAAATAGGGTAGAGAGTGCCACTTAAATGGTACATGATTTGGGGTGGATGTCATTGAAACAACGGCGGATTTTTGTTGCGGCAGAGCCTTCTCACGAAATTTCAATCACCAATTTTCTCCTCTGAACGCGAAAATGTTTTGTTAACGCCAACCTACATAGGGAGGAACGATCACCATGATAAAATAAGGGCATCGAGCTCGTACGGAAAGATATAGGTGTCCATTCTTTCCGCCCACTATACGAAATTTAATAATAGAGACTTGTGAGTGTGATTCGACGAACCCTCTGCCAGGCACTTACATGTGATTTGCAGAGTATCCATGTAGATGCCTCACTTGCAAGAGTCCTCTCCCATCGCTGTGTGGGCAAGTACCTGCAGACGTCACTGCGAGGTGGAAGTACGTGGTGAAGTGTCACGACTTTTCTGCCTTTCCTTTCCAGATTATCCTACTACACTAGCGTCCAGTTCACGATGAGTGTTGCGTACCTGGCGAATATGGTCGAAGTACAGATTGCCTCGATGGTGCTGCCGCCATTCAACGTTGTGACCCTTTGGGTGTACTCGTTGCTGACCGACTGTTGTACGTGCTCGAGCTCGACGTGTGACTGCGAAATAGTTGGATATTTGTAGTCTTAATCTCACCTGGTGTGGCGACGCGTGCAGCTGCGAAGGGCGGCGTCTCGAGGCCCGGCTCGCTGGCGCCGTGGCGGTTGTGCGCCCGGACGCGGAACTGGTAGTCGTAGCCCTCGCTCAGGCCCGACACGTGGTGCGACAGCGACAGGCAGCTGCAACAGCCAGAGCCGCGGGCCGCGGTCACCTCTCACATCGCGCTCTTCCCGAGGGCGTCCCTTACCTCACCACACCGTCCACTCCCAACGAAGTTGAAGGTACGGTCGTATGGAACATCCAGGGGCGAAAGTATAGCCCCGTGGCAAGTAGACAAAGTAGAACACCTTCCCCCTCCTAAATGGCTTCCCCAACCACCACCTTATTCTAAAGCCTACAAAATGCGCTGCCCCCCCCCCCCCCCCACACACACACACACCTGCCACTCTCCTCCCATTTGGGTAAAACAGTGAATCAAAAATTAAAAACAGTATTTCAATTAAAACACTTCAGTGAAGCGAAATACTGGGTAGTTATAATTAAAGTCTTATAAGTAGGCCGTTTAGGTTTTTATGTTGGTAACGCCATGTAGCGCTCTGTATGAAAGTCACTGGCTGTGCTGTGTGCAGTCTGTGGCTGGTTTGCATTGTTGGAATCTGCTATTGTAGTGTTGGGCAGTTGGCTGTTAACAAGGGCGTAGCATTGCGCAGTTGGAGGTGAGCCGCCAGCAGTGGTGGATATTGGAAGAGGGAGGGCGGAGTTTTGAGAGCGGGTGATCTGGACGTGTGTCCATCAGAGAGTAAATTTGTAAGACTGGATGTGATGAACTGATATATATATATATATATATATATATCTCTCTCTCTCTCTCTCTCTCTCTCTCTCTCTGAACACTTAAGGTAAATACATTGTTTGTTCTTTATCAAAATCTTTCATTCGCTAAGTATGCCTATCAGTAGTTAGTGCCTTCAGTAGTTAGAATCCTTTATTTAGCTGGCAGTATTGCCACTCTATGTATTGCAGTAGTTCGAGTAACCAAGATTTTTGTGAGGTAAGTGATTCGTGAAAGGTATAGGTGATTGTTAGTCATGGCCATCCTTTTGTAGAGATTATTGAAAGTCAGATTGCGTTGCGCTAAAAATATTGTGTGTCAGTTTAGTGTTGATCAGAATAAGTAAAGAGAGAAATGCCTGAGTATGTTCAGTTCGGCTCAGCTGTTTGAAAATCAAATAACGTAAGGGGTTTACCAGCACAGTAATTCAATAATTTTTCTAAGGGGACGTTTCAGTTTCCCTATTTAACACGTCATAACACGGAAACTAATTACCGTACGAGTACCAAACTCTACAGCATTAATGTCAAGGACGTGGGGTAGAGAGAGCACGCAGAATCAATTCAGTTGGGACACTTAATGAGCTGCTACGGTACATCATACCATTACATGCCGCTACCATTAATGCTACAAAAGGCGCTCAATATGGCGCCCATCACCGTCCAGAGGTGTCTGAAAGCGCAGGCGTTGTGCACAGCAGAAAGGAGCTTGTCTGTAGGTATGCTGGCTACCTGTCTTGATACACTGCACTTCAGATCAGCACATGTGTGAATGTTCCCAGCTGAACCCTGTGCTTCAGGCAGCCCCACAACCAGAAATCACTGGGAGTGAGACCAGGTGATCGTGACGGCCAAGAATTTGTAAACGATCGGCTGATAATTCGATAGTTTCCAAATGTATTTCGGAGAAGCAGGTGAACCTCACGAGCTATGTGCAGTGGCGCCCCATCTTGCATGAAAACTTGGGTTTAATGCGTCTCTCTCCTGTAGGGCGGTTTTTTTTTTGTGGTTTTAGGGCGCACAACTTCAACGGTCATTAGCGCCCAGACTACGTTAGGAATGCACCGCGAGGCACAAGTTTAAAACAGCAACTAAAAGGGAAAACACGATAAAAGATCGACAGGCATAGGATTAAAAAAACAGCATATTCAAATGTCCTTAGACAGGTTGGTCAAGTTGATAAAACGAAGAACGCGAGCAGCTGCTCCTGGGTCATCCGCTAAAATGGCATCGAGAGTACATGGCAGGCCAAGATCAAGACGCAGTGTAGTAAAATCCGGACAGGACGTTAAAATGTGGCGGACCGTCAGCAATTGCCCACATGGGCAGAACGGCGCCGGCGCAGCCGTCAGCAGATGGCGATGGCTGAACCGGCAGTGTCCAATTTGTAACCGGGCCAAAACTACCTCCTCCCGCCGAGGGCGTGAGGAGGACGGCCAAGCCATGGGGAGAAGTTTCAAGGCCCGAAGCTTCTTGTCCGTAAGTGCAGCCCAATCGGCATGCCACAGCGATAAAATGCGCCGACAAATGACCCTGCTAAAATCAGATGAAGGCACACAACAAGAAGCTGTCCGAGGCTGGAGGACCGCAGCCTTGGCCGCGGCATCTGCAGCTTCGTTCCCAGGGATACAGACACGGCCAGGAACCCACATAAAGCTAACCGGAGAACCGTCGTCCACCAGCTGCTGAAGAGAGCGTTGGATCCGGTGCACAAAAGGGTGAACCGGATACGGATCACAGGCTCTGGATGGCGCTCAGGGAATCGGAGCAGATGACATAAGCAGAATGTCGGTGGCGGCAGATGTAAAGAACAGCCTGGTAGAGGGCAAAGAGCTCAGCAGTGAAGACCGAACAATGGCCATGGAGCCGGTATTTGAAACGTTGTGCCCCGACAATAAAAGAACAACCGACCCCGTCATTGGTCTTAGAGCCATCTGTATAAATGAAGGTCATATTAATGAACTTCGAACGAAGTTCGACAAAACGGGAGCGGTATACCGAACCGTGGGTAACCTCCTTTGGGATCGAGCTGAGGTCAAGGTGAACGCGAACCTGAGCCTGGAGCCAAGGTGGCGTGTGGCTCTCGCCCACTCTAAAGGTTGCAGGGAGTGAAAAATCAAGGTGTTGAAGGAGGCGACGAAAGCGAACTCCAGGGGGTAGCAGGGCAGAGACATACAACCCGTATTGACGGTCGAGAGAGTCGTCAAAAAAGGAACGATAAGACGGGTGGTCGGGCATTGACAGTAGCCGACAGGCATACCGACAAAGCAGTATATCGCGCCGGTAGGGCAGTGGCAATTCACCGGCTTCAGCATGAAGACTCCCAACGGGACTAGTATAAAATGCTCCGATCGCAAGACTTAAACCCCGATGTTGTATGGAGTTGAGGCGGCGTAAGATGGACGGCCGTGCAGAGGAGTATATGAAGCTCCCATAACCCAGCTTTGAGCGGACGATCGAGCGATATAGGCGAAGTAGGACGGTTCGATCCGCTCCCCACGACATACCACTGAGAACACGGAGGACATTTAGAGAACGGGTACAACGGGCAGCCAAATAAGACACATGTGGAGACCAGCTAAGTTTCCTGTCAAATGTAAGACCTAAAAATTTTGTCGTCTCCACGAATTGGAGAGCAACGGGACCGAGTCGTAAGGACGGTGGGAGAAACTCTTTGTAGCGCCAGAAGTTAATACAGACCGTCTTCTCGGCAGAAAAACGGAAGCCATTGGCGACACTCCAGGAGTAAAGATGGTCAAGAGAACGCTGAAGACAGCGCTCCAGGAAACATGTACGCTGCGCGCTGCAATAGATGGTAACATCGTCCACGAAAAGGGAGCCTGATACATCAGCTGGGAGGTAATCCATTATTGGATTGATCGCTATGGCGAAGAGAGCGACGCTCAAAACTGAGCCCTGTGGCACCCCATTCTCCTGGAGAAAGGTGTCCGACAGGACAGAACCCACACGTACCCTGAACTGTCGATCCATTAAAAAGGAACGAATAAAAAGAGGGAGGCGACCGCGAAGGCCCCATGTATGCATGGTGCGGAGAATGCCCGGTAGGGCGGGTATGGCATGCTGGCGAAGCACATTGCAGTGATGCTGGCCAGTCACACTGCTCGTCTTTGGTCCTTGAGCGCCAACGAGTTCAAAAAAAAAATGTGCCAATGGTGAATGCAGCTGTGAAGCCACACCATACGGTGACACTTCCACCACACAGAGGAAATTCATGCACAGTGACTGGAGGTGAAGAGCTCCACACTCAGCAGTTCTGTGTGTTCACCTCTCCTGTCAGGAAAATGAGGTGTTTGTCGATAGGATGGTCCAATTGGTCCTCATCAATTTCAGTCCTCCTCACAACAAAGTGGACAGCGAAATCAACACGTCGTAGTGCGTCCCGTGCTGAGGCTGTTTTACGGTATGGATGATCTTGTACAGATACCATCTGAGAATGATTCGAAGCACCTTTCCGTACAGTGGACCACAGGACGTTCAACTGTCGTGGCACACAACGCGCACTGCCTGACGATCGGGAATTCCGTGCAGCGTTGTCTGTCATAGCGACAGCGATTTCATCAACCACCTGTGGTGCAATCGGTCGGCCACCTCTTCCCGGACCGACGCCCACCTCTCCAGTTGATTCGAACTTCTTCGTGCTCTGCACAGCAGGTGGAGAAAGAGGATCGTTCTGTACTCTTTTCCTCCGGCGATATTCTCTAAGTGCAGCTGCAGCATTACTGTTGTTTTGACAATAGCGCTTCACCAATAATGCGCTGCTCCGTTTGTCCGGGCTCATGTTGACATGTCAGTAAGTGCACTGCGACTGATCAGGTGTGTGAGACTGAGTCACGGTGACTGATCACGGCTCCTGGTGGGCCATAGTTTGAACTGGACGGCGGCGCTATGACGCGTGAAAATCACGTATGCCGTACTCTGGACATTAATGCTACCAAGTTTGGTACTCGTACAATAATTAGTTTCCGTGTTAAATAGGGGAAGTTTAATTATAACCACCTGGCATAACCTTAAATTTTCCCTAATTTAGCCACACATGAAAGAACAACACCAAGCCGTTTCTTTTGAGATTATTTAACTAGTAAAGCAATTTCTTATCTTCAGAATAAAAACCCAAATCAGTTAGCGAAAAAACTGCGTTACGTCACAGCAAATGAAATATCAAATACTGTACAGAAAACCAGAAGAAGAATGGACAGTTAGTTTCAAAGAAGTATATAAATTTGAACTTCCATTTATAGATGTAAACTAATGAAATTTACTTTCTTAGTGAACTAAATTCTTACCTTTCTTACTTCGTTTTTAGATAAGTATAGCAGAACGCTCAGTGACTAGCAGAGGTCTTCAGACATCGACATCAGGGCCACACGAAAACTACTCCCGCTGCTGTGTAGTAAGTGGTCTCCTTTACTCAGACCATTTACATTCAACCAAAACTTTCATTAGTTTATTTAAATGAGTTATTCCTCGTTGTTTTATGTGCATAATTGTGTATTATTTTAGGAAAACCGGACAAGTGCGAACAGTACCTACGCTCTGAGGGGTCCCTACAATGTTATATATACAGATCTGTAAGTATTGATGAGCGAGTTTGCGAGTATGACAGTACCTTTATTCCACTGGCTTGCAGTTGGAAACTTGGCGATCATAGTCCTTAGTGTATGAGAAACCTTTAAATTGATACCTCTACGTGCTTCTGCGAAAGAGTGTCTTAACAGATGGACAGGGACAAAATGGCTAGATGGCAAGACATCTTTTTCACAGCGGCAAGATACATCACTTTATTGTAGCTCAGCCAATTAAAATAAATATTTATAAATTACACACACACACACACACACACACACACACACACAGACATTCCACTTTCCTCGTAACTGCAGACGTATTACTGAAAGCCAGATCAAAATCTCTCTAGCAGTTCTTGACATTGACAGATAACGAATGCAATGCGAATCTGTAATGACAAATTTTGTCATGTAATTACGCATGAGTTTTTCCGGTTTTCAGCAGTTGGTCCAGTCCTGTATCCGAGGCTGTTTGTGGGTTCAACCCCTGGCTGCATTACTGGTGCTGCGCTGGTTAAGTCGCGTGATGGGTCTTGGTTGCCAGTGCCGATTCGAGGTGTCGCGACCTGCCCGATTTCCTGTCGGGGTTGTCTCCCTTAGGGAAGCTGGCTTCACCTCGCCCCTACACACACTGGCTGCTCAGTCGAGACCACTCCGGCTACGGTCATCGTACGTGTAGCTGCACTACCGTCGGCCCGGCTCTAGACTTCGGCAAAGCACGCAAACCCTGCTGCACGGATATGAAGGTGCCGTCAGTAAGAAGACGTCGAAAAGGCTGGAAATGATTTTGTTTGTGAATTCGGAACAGGCAACAGCCTAATCCTTGAAATGATTATGATTACACATTAACTGTTTTCAGCTTTCTTTTCTTTACTTGTACTGTGAAATCTCGCTTCTTTCCAAGGGTCATGACTGGGTCAGTGGGAAGTACCCCATAGGGTTTGGTGAGAGTTTGAGAGTATGAAGAAATGACTGTATACTTGGGTTGCATTAGTGCTTAAAATTTTTACTCTTACAAGAGACCGTAGACTTGAGTATTTCACGTAAATTTCAACTTGCGACGTCTTTCCGTTCTTTACAGCAATACAGACAAGTTGATCGTCTGAGACTACGGGTTCCGTTTTTAGCGATTGTGCTTTTTCATTTTCTGCATAACATCTACATCTATACTCTGCGAATCACTGTAAAGCACGTGAAAGGCGGCAGGGATAAGTGCAAACTGCTATTTCCATATTTTTATCTGTTCACTCTATGCAGGATGGACATACGAGGTGCGGCTAGAAAAAAACCGGACTGATGCTGGAAAAAACATTTACAATTATTTACAATTTCATGTTATCTCCTTCAATGTACTCTCCTCCTCGGTCTCTACACCGCTCCATACGAATTTTCCACTGTTCATAGCAATGCTGCAGATCATTTTCGGTAAGTCCATACATTACTTCCGTCGCTTTTTCTTTTACTGCTTCAACAGTCTCAAATCTAGTTCCTTTCAAAGCTGACTTGACTTTAGGGAAAAGAAAAAAGTCACAGGGGGCCAAATCAGGTGAGTAGGGTGGATGATCTAAGATGGGAATGATGTGTTTTGCCAAAAACGTCTTCACTGACAACGCACTGTGAGCTGGGGCATTGTCTTGGTGAAGGATCCATGACTTTTTTCTCCACAAATCGTTCCGTTTTCTCCGTACTCGCTCACGTAGGGTAGCCAGGACGCTAATGTAGTAATGCTGATTCACTGTTTGTCCCTCTGGTACCCAATCAATGTGCACAATCCCTTTGATGTCAAAAAAAAAAAAACAATCATCATTGCCTTGAATTTCGATTTTGACATTCGTGCTTTTTTTTGTCGTGGAGAACCAGGAGTTTTCCAATGCATCGATTGGCGTTTAGTTTCGGGATCGTAAGTAAAACACCACGATTCATCGCAAGTAATAACATTTTGTAAGAAGGTGGGATCACTTTCAATGTTTTCCAGGATGTCAGAACAAATCATTCTTCGGCGTTCCTTCTGTTCAATTGTGAGACACTTTGGAACCATTTTTGAACACACTTTGTTCATGTTGAAACTTTCATGAAGAATCTGCCTAACACTTTCCTTGTCAACTCCTGTTAACTCAGACACTGCTCTGATTGTTAAACGGCGATCTTGTCGAACAAGTTTACCGATTTTTTCAATGTTTGCATCAGTTTTTGCTGACAATGGTCTGCCAGTGCGAGTGTCATCACTGGTGTCTTCGCGGCCATCTTTAAATCGTTTAAACCACTCAAACACTTGTGTTCGCGATAAACAATCATCGCCGTACACTTGTTGTAACATTACAAACGTTTCACTTGCAGATTTTCCTAGTTTGAAACAAAATTTGATGTTAACACGCTGTTCTTTCTGTACACTCAACATTTTCCGACGCACAGACAAAACGTCGACTACTTAAAACAGACGCCACGGGCAGACTGAGTGCAGGAGGCAGATGAAACTCGAGCAGTAGGCGGAGCGAGAGTCACGTGACAGGCCACGCGACTTTCAGCCTTATTGCATTCGTTTTATTGTTTCACCAGTACTAGTCCGGTTTTTTTCTAGCCACACCTCGTATAGGAGCTGAAGAACGTTTCAACATTCCTGTTATAGTTTTTCGCCATTAAAACAAGCCTGCGACCATTCGCGTCACCTTTCCCTTATTGATAGTATTTCCAAACCAGAGAACCATTCCTGACTCACTGCAGAACGGAGAAAGAACGCTTAGCTTCTGCAACAGTAGTGGGTTCTGGTAGCTACATCAGGATAGATTTAAATTCTTGTCTACATTAGTTCGCTGGAAGCAGAAGGGAAATAATATAAGAAAAGCCATTTAAAAACTTAACAGTACATGGTACACTTAATATCTTTGAAAGAGGGGGCAGATATGAAAATAGGTTATATTGTTCCATATTCGTCTGTAACATACTTCCCTCCTTGAAACAAGGTGTTTAGCTGCGAATAAATGATGTGAATCATTGTATAAAAATATGTAATTTTACGTCAAGTTAT
This sequence comes from Schistocerca americana, assembly GCF_021461395.2. Taxonomy (NCBI): domain Eukaryota; kingdom Metazoa; phylum Arthropoda; class Insecta; order Orthoptera; family Acrididae; genus Schistocerca; species Schistocerca americana. The sequence goes on along the minus strand of NC_060122.1, from coordinate 823,506,164 downwards.
GGTCAGCCTCTCGTCCTCGCGAAGGTCGTTGAGGAGCCTCTCTGCCGTTTTAATTCGTTTCTTGCATAATTTAAACTGAATGGTTCATGTTTCACTCATGTTGAAAGCTTCGACAAGTAGTTGTCGCCTGATTCTTTGATGGCAGGTACCTCAGAGCAGCTGAGCGGTACGTAGCAGTTAATGAGACGGACACTGGCCTCGCAATGATGCTACGGAGCGTAACTGAACTGGTTAGTTGACGAGTAACAACAGTGCTACATTGACATTTCGGCAGAGAGGAACCCAAGGAATTCCGCAGAGTGAGAAAGAAAGGCAGACGACATAGCATTTCTGCAAGATGAATTGACATTTCGGCAGAAAGGAACCCAAGGAATTCCGCAGAGTGAGAAAGAAAGGCAGACGACATAGCATTTCTGCAAGATGAGTCAGCGAAATATGTGGGGTCGTATACGCTCGACTGTGCGGACAATGTACATAAGTACAATGATGATATGTGCTTAACAAGCGAAAGCGATACTGAAACAGGTGACGAGCTATGTAGTTCGTCATCCTTGTCGGACAGGGAGCCAAAATCCCATCTCCAGTGAAAATTGCGACGTGCTGAATATGCAAATCAAATCAGGATCGAAGATAGAGTTTGCTGATACAATAATTCAGAAATATAATGAAGATGGCCCAAACACATGACGTTACGTTGGACAGATGTACCGATTTTGGAGGACAGAACCTGAAGGTGGCAAGTTTAAGCAGGACACGACGTTCATCTCCAAAGTAACAGAAACAGTCCACTCACTCAAAGTGAGTACGAACTGTTTCCACCCAAACTGTCGACGCCCGGTGTATTACAAGATATTGATGACAGCGTACTACAGAACATCTATAGAACATTTACGTAGACTTACAATAGTGGCTTCAATTCCTATAGCAAACTAATGAGTGGTATAAATGCATTGAAAGTAAATCAAATTGCAGACTAATTCTGAATTATGTACCGAGCAAAAAGCGAGCAGGAACTCGTTTCAAAGGAAACACCGTCGCAGTTACCAACTAGAAAAGAGCATGTAATATCGGAATTTGATAGAGCAAGGTCGTTTGGATCTACAGTTCACTACTGGCGTCCTTAAATGTGGGCACTAGAAGCGTTTGAAATGGTTGGCCTGGACAATTGCAAAGCTTCGATATCTTATCGACAGTCTTAATGCCTAATATGGCATCCAGGCATATTAATACATTTGTCACACGTAAGGACATAGAAGACAATAATAGTGTATGTCAGAACGCACAAAAGTTTGTGGAGGAAATGAACATGTTTATAACATAGCAGGGAGAGGAGAAAGGAAATGCTTGGAACAGTGACCGGAGTCAGTTTTAGAATGAAATGTCTTCTTCAACACTGTCTCACAGAGCAGAGAAAGCTGCAGCTAGTGCGTTGCAGTCTGTACATAGCTCTACCAACTACACAACTGATGTGCCTTTATTAATGAAGGAAACAAGACTAGCAATTAAGTTGTACGTCTGTTTTCAACAGGCACAAGGCACTTTCTGCGCAAATGTTTCAAAGAAACTTTAAACAACCTGCCCACGAAATACTCCTGTGGAGGCAAGCAAAGGTGGAAACAGAGAACACATGAAATGTTTTCTAAATTCAGTTCTTGGCGAACATGTAACAAGTGAAAAGAGCCCATTGCTTTGTGATTTCTGGTCAAGTCATGTAGACGAAAGCTTTCCAAACAAAGATGTTATGGTGAAGACATTGCCACTGAAACCAACAAAATATTACCAACCTCTTTATGTTTATTTCTTTCGGCAATATGAGCTCTATATTAGACGGATTGCTGATTTTGAAAGAAGACAATGGGCCAAACCACAAGTGAAGATACAAGATCGTTATTTCATTATTAAACATCACTCTGATTTACAGTCAATTTTCCCCTCCAAAGTATACGCCTGTGTTGTATGCTTGGTGGCATACAGGTTATGACACTGACATTGATTTTATGATTTTAAAATGCAAGTAGTGTAGTGTTTAATATTTGAGGGCGTGGATGCGAACGTGATTTTTAATGTAAAAACATGGCTTTAGTGTGGTCTGCACATTGTTCTCTTCCAGTTTGGTTTAACCACTTCATTAATGAAAGTAGGTTATTCGATAGAAGTCCAAATATTGTGTACGTGTTCATACTGATATTGACTTGTTACCAGTCTCCACCAAATCTTAGTTTTCAATATAGTGTACAAAGAATATTTTCATTGAGCACACCAATAAATTTAAACAATTTCAACTTCCTTCACATATAACATTTCTGTGTCCCGTCTTCTTTCGCTTACGAATACAGCGTCGTTTGCTAGCTAAAGCTGACCAGATGATTCAGATTTTTTGCGACAGAATGTTTTCCAAAGCCAAGATTTCACCTGACTGATCTATTTTATTATTTTTTCATTTTAATGTATCCTGTATTTCGTTTCTTTTGGGATCCTGGGCCCGCAATCATCGGGAACCTCGGGGCAGTGTATTGCACAAGCTTAGTTACGACCCTGGGATCATTTTAGGTATTGGATTGAACAGATTAGTGCAGGATTTTTTGCGATGTAGCTTGCGATGACAGACTGCGATGCACCCCAAGGCCTAGGTTAGGTTGAAATGTCAGTTTTGGTTGTGAATTGAAGCCAACGATTATGAGAATAATTCTTGTTATGGCGTATATTTGATTTCGATGAATGTTTTATGTCCGCCGTTTTGAAACAGTCATAGTTCAAAACAACGGGTGGTGGTGTCGGCAGGTTCAGTATTTCTCATATTAAGTCCGCCACTCACCTGTCAGCGACGGTGGTCCAGTGGTCTTCGTCTGCGCGACGCATCTCTACGCTGTAGCCGGTGACGATGCATCCGCCGTCGTAGGGGGCGCTCGACCACGCGACGAGTGCGCATGCGCCCTGGCAGTCCGGGCCGCCACTCACCGCACACACACTGGGGCGGCCCTTGGGTGGGTCAGGCGGCCCTGCAACACACCAGTCACCTTGGTGGTTCAGGGCTATCTACACAGGTTGTTAAGCTATACTCACTTCTTGATGTTGTTGTCTTCAGTCCTGAGACTGATTTGATGCAGCTCTCCATGCTACTCTATCCTGTGCAAGCTTCTTCATCTCCCAGTACCTACTGCAACCTACATCCTTCTGAATCTGCTTAGTGTATTCATCTCTTTGTCTCCCCCTATGATTTTTACCCTCCACGCTGCCCTCAAATACTAAATAGGTGATCCCTTGATGCCTAAGAACGTGTCCTACCAACCGGTCCCTTCTTCTGGTCAAGTTGTGCCACAAACTTCTCTTCTCCCCAATTCTATTCAATACCTCATCATTAGTTATGTCATCTACCCATCTAATCTTCAGCATTCTTCTGTAGCACCACGTTTCAAAAGCTTCTATTCTCTTCTTGTCCAAACTATTTACCGTTCATGTTTCACTTCCATACATGGCTACACTCCATACAAATACTTCCAGAAATAACTTCCTGACACTTAAATCTATACTCGATGTTGACAAATTTCTCTTCTTCAGAAACGCTTTCCTTGCCATTGCCAGTCTACATTTTATATCCTCTCTACTTCGTCCATCATCAGTTATTTTGCTCCCCAAATAGCAAAACTCCTTTACTACTTTAAGTGTCTCATTTCCTAATCTAATTCCCTCAGCATCACCCGACTTAATTAGACTACATTCCATTATCCTCATTTTGCTTTTGTTGATGTTCATCTTATATCCTCCCTTCAAGACACCATCCATTCCGTTCAACTGCTCTTCCAAGTCCTTTGCTGTCTCTGACAGAATTACAATGTCATCGGCGAACCTCCAACTTTTTATTTCTTCTCCATGGATTTTAATACCTACTCCAAATATTTCCACTTAAGTGGAAATATTCAATAGCTAACAGTGACCAAAAGCGTCATAACTCTAACATAGCGATCATGCAATTTTTTTCACTAATTGACCTATTCTGCAAGAAAAAAATAATCCAGTTTCACGTGCTTGATAGTTGTATCAGCTAAAATAACGATGTGGTTGTCTCCGTCGTAACGCCTGAGCTTAGTCTCACATGTGGGATGCTTACTAGCGGAATGGATCACATGCGGAACAGTCTCTGTAGGGCGTGTAGCTCATTGAATACCATGGAACTCCATACCTTTGGTGTACTAAATCCTTTCCCATTACACTTGCCAGTATCAAGGCAAGAAAGGGTCCTACATGGTGATTGGTGGATGGATAATTTGACCACATATACGGTTGCACCTTAGGTCCCTTTATCTGATGCCACAATCTTATTTTAGATGTGTCAATTTCCAGGCACTGATTTCTACGCACAGTATTTTTAGCCTTTTACAGTACCCATTTACAACATTTGTTTTTCAAATTTTCTAATAAATTTCGTATTTTCGTTCGGAAACTAATATTTGTACTGCTTTCTCGACTGTAAGTAATCTCATAAAGCGCGATATCTATCAAGTTTTTTTCAACTCTTTAAGACCCAAATAGGGAGGAGTCTGGGTCTTGACCTTTCCTGTTTAGTCGCGTGCTACATGGTTTTGGAACAGTGATTTATTATAAAAAATGTCCTCTTCCCAAACCAGTGAGTGCTACGAGAAGAATACAGTGGTAATAGTGTGGATAATTTCTGGAGGTGATATAGTCCTGATAAGAATGTGACAATTCAAGAGTAAATTAGCGTGGTGAGGGAAGTAGCAGAACGAAGAGACTGAGATATTCCGTTAAATATCTGTTATTTGCCAAGAAATAAAATTTAACTGTATACAGCATCCATAATTATATTTTTAATATTTATCACAAATTGTTACAATGCTGTAAAAATGAATTATAGAGAGAAACATTTTAATGTGGATTTTAAGCGAGTATGGAGCATTCGTGTGGCTAAGTTTAACAACTGATGAAACGACGGAATTAAGAGAAAAACGAATGAAAATTTAAACAGCAGTGCACGCCACCCGACACTCAATTTTGAGGGGGGGGGGGGGGGAAGGGGGGAACACGCTATTAGTCCTGGGATCCACCGTAACAACACAAGAAGCATCTGAAGAAGGCTTTATGTGGTAAATGTGAGGAAGTACCACGTAATAATCTTAGTAATTTCCAATCATATTTTGGCAACGTATGAGCCTCATGAGAAGTACGACATTTAGCTCATAATATGGATATATGTGTAGCTGTGTAGTTCACGAAACGTTAAAACGTACTGGCTTGTTGTTGTTGTTGTTGTTGTTGTCTTCAGTCCTGAGACTGGTTTGATGCAGCTCTCCATGCTACTCTATCCTGTGCAAGCTTCTTCATCTCCCAGTACCTACTGCAACCTACATCCTTCTGAATCTGCTTAGTGTATTGATCTCTTGGTCTCCCTCTACGATTTTTACCCTTCACGCTGCCCTCCAATGCTAAATTGGTGATCCCTTGATGCCTCAAAACATGTCCTACCAACCGATCCCTTCTTCTAGTCAAGTTGTGCCATAAACTTCTCTTCTCCCCAATCCTATTCAATACCTCCTCATTAGTTACGTGATCTATCCACCTTATCTTCAGCATTCTTCTGTAGCACCACATTTCATACAGTAAAGCTGCATATCCTCGGGAAAAATTACGGCTGTAGTTTCCCATTACTTTCAGCCGTTCGCAGTACCAGCACAGCAAGGCCGTTTTGGTTAATGTTACAAGGCCAGATCAGTCAATCATCCAGACTGTTGCCCCTGCAACTACTGAAAAGGCTGCTGCCCCTCTTCAGGAACCACATGTTTGTCTGGCCTCTCAACAGATACCCCTCCGTTGTGGTTGCACCTACGGTACGGCCATCTGTATCGCTAAGGCTATAACTACAATATTAGTTTATATCTAGAATCAACCGCATCGTACAAATAGCAGGTAGAAACAAAGCGTAGGGATCGACTACACAAGTTAAGTGAAGGCTTTTTTGTCGCCTTAGTGCGCAAAACATCTGGGGTCATAAGCGCCCATGTCAGAACTTAAAATAGCCAATTACTGAACGAATTTGAAGTTTGTGATACTGTGAGCCTAATCGACTGGAGTAGATGGACAGCTAAAGACTACCTCTTTGAGGACGTCGCTCAAACGGTTGAAAATTAAATTTCCTTCGCCTTGCTACTACGACGAATAAAAAGTAAAACGCAGTCTACAGCTCGTGCTGTATCTGATAATTCAGATGGGAAACATTCATTGAAACGTAAACGGTTGTAGAATTGGCATTGCGTCAGAAAAATGGGCACACTCAATGGTTGGTAGCAGTAAGCACAGAGTGGTGTCGAGTGTCCACTTTACAAATGACGGTGACTGAAACAACAGTACCCACTATGCAGCCTAGCTGAAAGTATCTACTCGCGTCGAGAGTGGCAGAGGAAGTCGTCCAAGCCGTTGGAAGGTGTTTTAATTTCCCCATACAGAAAGACCTGTTTTCATTTCAGAGTGACGCAGTGTTCGTATGTGTGGCAACAGAGATCATCCAAAGTGGCGGAACAGTTAAAAGTCAGAGTGCAGCCTTGGCAGCTTTATTCGATCGCGCTCCGACATGACCAGGGGTACACACAATCATCATGTTGGCTTCATCATCACCGAGCGAGTAGAGGCTTTCTTGTAGTCTTTGAACTAAGGAGTGGAATGTGTATAGCGCACACAGTCTTTGGAGGGTACTAAGTGACTCAAAACATAATCCTCAATTGAAAGGCCTGTGTCATCAGATGTACTGGCTGGACTGATAGAAGGGGGAATGATCTGCAGTAAAAATCGAGCACTGTTCTAGAAGGTGGTATCTCAAATGTTTGTCGCCAATGACAAAGACACATCCGACACCATGGTCAGTCTTAGAGTTCTCAGTGTAGACGAAGGTGCTGTCTCCAAGTTGCGTACAAAGTTCGATGAACTTAAAGCAGTAAGTCGAATCTAGAATAGTGTCCTTGGGAAGCGAACTAAGTCCAACATGAACGCGGACCTCCGCATCAAGCCAAGGTGGTGGTGAACTCTCACACATCGGGAACGTGGCAGGTAACTTAAGGTTCAGCTTCCGAAGCAGTATATGAAAGGAAACTCTGGAAGGCAGCAACAAAGTTGCCCTTACCCCGTGTTGGCAGTCAAGGATGCACAGGATACATGGTTGGGCATAGAGGACAGACGTCACACGTCTCTGCTGAGGAGACCTTCACGCTGGTATGACAGCAATAGTTCGGCAGTGCCTGCATAGAGACTCGTAACTGGGCTAGTGTAGAAAGCTGCAGTGGCCGAAAATATGCCTCGATGGTGGACCGTTGAGATGGTGTACAATAGATGGTGGTGCAGATGACGCCCAAAGTCCATTTTGGATCGGACAAGGGATTGGTATAAGTGGACGAAGATTATCTCATCCGGTCCCCATGAAGTACCGTTTAAACACGTTGGATATTTAGATCAGGTACAGTGTGCTGCTGAGGACCAACTGAGTTTCCTATCGAGCGTGACCAAGAGTTTCGTGGTTCCGACAAACGAAAGAGCGACAGGACCGGGCTGTAAAGATGGTGGAAGAAACCCACAGGTTTTTTGTGAAAAAGTGGAAGCTGTTGTAGATGATCCACTAGTAAAAACTGTCGAGACATCGCTGAAGTCGTCGCTCAGGTAAACAGGTCCGTTGAGAGCTGCAGTAGATCGCAGACACATCGACGGAAAGAGCGAGAGATGCTGGCGACAGACACTCCATGACAGGGTTGGCTGGTGTGGCAAGAATATTCAACAACGCTGAAGCCACACGTACCTTGAAAATCTGGCCTTTTAAAAACTCCTGTATAAAATGGGACAGGTGGCCTTACCCCACGTGTGCAATGTACACAGGATGTACATCCTCCAGCAGGTATCTTAAGCCTTCTCTAAATCAAAAAACACAGCTGCAGCCTGGCATTTCCGCATAAAATTGGGTTTACAGGTAGGTTGGTTGGTTGTTTTGGGGAAGGAGACCAGACAGCGAGGTCATCGGTCTCATCGGATTAGGGAAGGACGGGGAAGGAAGTCGGCCGTGCCCTTTGAAAGGAACCATCCCGGCATTTGGGGTTTACAGGATCACGAGATCTGCAGAGTGGTGCTTATGAAATTCACAGCGTGCATTTTTTAGAAAATTCCGAGACTCAAGCCATCATGCCAGCCGACCACTGATCATGAGTTCAGTCACCTTGCAGACACTGCTGGTGAAGAAAATTGGGTAGTACCTTAGTGGAAGAGGGTTGTCCTTACCAAGTTTGGGTATTTGGATTACAGTGGCTTCGCGCCAACTTCAGAAGAAGGCGCTGTCCGTGCACACTTGACAATACGTATGAAGGTGAAAGTGTTTTCTGTCAAGAGATAGATACTGTTACACCTGAATGTGAATATAGTTCGGTACTGGGGCGGAGGATTGTGACGAGGTGATAGCATGTTCGAGCTGCCTCATAGTAAAAACAGTATCGCAGCATTAGTGGTTCTGAGAGGGGAAACATATCTCCTGCGCCGCCTCCTCTCGTTTCCGAGGTAGGAAGGCGGGATGATAATGGTAGGAGCTCGAGTTCTCTGCAAAGCATCGACCCAAAGTGTTTGAAATATCGATACAGTCTAGAAGGACATGGTTCGCTACAGTCAGACCAGGAATCAGGAGATGTACCTTGTTTTCAGAAATCCGACGTAGGTTACGCCAAACAGAAGAGGGAATAAAATGGTTAAAACAACTAGTAGGAGAGATCCAGATAGCTCTTTGCTCTCTCTGGTAATGTGAGGACACTTTGCTTGCAACAGTTTATAACGAATGCAGTTCTCCTTCGTGGGATGGCATGCAGAGACACGGGAAGCGCGTCTCCTCACATGAGCCACGTCATAGTTTTCTTCAGTCCATCAGTGGACTGGGACAGGTCGCGTAGGGAAGACGTTCGGGGGTGAAACCACCTGAAGTGGCAAGGATAACATTCGGAAGGTACGCTTTCTGATCACCACTCTTGTGGAAATGTTTTTAGATGGTTGCTAGTGAAGAGTACAGCCTCCAGTCAGCTTCAGAAAGCTGTCAGTTGGTCTTGCACGCAGATCAGTCATGAGTTAGCAGACGAATTACGTACGGGAAATGGTCGCTCGAATGTGTGTCAGAGAATGGACCACTCTAGACGGTGGGCAAGCCGTGCATTACAGAACGGGAGATGCAGTTCTGAGAAAGTGAATGGAATCTGAAGAAAAAAAATTCTCATGTGTTGAGAGAAATGAGAGCAAGGTGTTTGAGAATATCTGCCAGGAAACAGCCTCTCTGGCAGCTTCTCAGAGAACCCTAAATGGGATGGTGGGCGTTGAAGTCGCCAAGTAGCAAAACGGGTTGAGGGAGCTGAGCGATAAGCTGCAGTTTGTCTACCGTGGTGGGATCAGATGACAAGGATATGAAAATATTACAAAGAGAGAAGGTATAACTCGAGAGAGAGACTGCAACGGAGGCGTAAAACAACTGGGCATTGCTATCACAATAGCAGCTGTAAGTGACTTGTGGGATCTGATGCCACGAATTTTCCATTGGAGGACAGTCTTATTAGAGGAGAGAGATTTCTCTGACAAGGGAGTAGTTACTTTGGTGGCTACTGAGTGCCAGATTTCGGCTGCGTACTACTACAGGGTTCTGAGGCCGGAGGATACTGTTCCATTATTTCTTCAGAGGTGCCCTAACATCCCTGGGACGGGCAGTTGACTCCAGGGTGGAGAATCGGTTGGCGGTTCGCACCAGTGAAATGGAGGTCGGCCAGAGAGATGTCGCGAAGTGCCACTATTGTAGAGGGTCTCCGAGTTGGAGGAGGAGGCGAACGTTTTTGTTCGACTTCTCAGTACCTTTGCGTTCGTCACACGTGGACTCAGACGTTTGCTGATTTGAAGAGCGCGAAATGTTCTCTCGGGAGTATTCCTTTTTAAATTTCCGTTGTGGTTGCGTCACAAGTGACTTCAGCAGTGTAGTAATCTCCCTCATGTACATCCTTGCCACAAGTTACGCATTTAGCTGCGTTTTTCAGGACACGCGAGTATGGTCATAACACTGATATTGGTAGCAATACATTGGGTTCAGTATGAAGGGCCTGGCATTGATGACTTCATAACCCGTGTTGATCGTCGACGGGAGCTCCAATTTATCGAAAGTGGAGAGAAGTGTGTGGGTAGGCACTAACTGTGCGTCAGCCCTCTCCATAACCCGAGGTACTGCAGTTTCGCTCTGATGAGAGATATAGTGTTGTGTACCTCCCTCAGCCACGATCAAGCAGCCTACTGTATATAATGCCACGTGAAGAATTCGGTATTCGATGAGTCTCTAGACAAACATGGTATCCGCGAAGGAGTGTAGCTTTAGGCAGCTTTTGGGCTTGAAAGGCACTGTCTCTAGAGGCAAAGTCCCATTGCATAGGCGAGTGCTGGACTTTAGTGGGCCTACAGTTGTATCCACACCTTTCTCAATGATGAACGGGTTTCACTGTAGGAAATTTCTGACCACCTCCTGTGCGTGACATCAAGAGGTAGCGGGGTACAACTCTGAGGTTCGTCGTGTCTTATGTTTCATTCCATTCGTGTTTATTAGACGGAGGTTGCGTCGATGGAGTTTATGCACTCATCGCAGGTGAATCCCCATGATGGCCAGCATCTCCGATGGCACACTCCTTCCTTCTGGGGACCCCCACAGAGGGGAGCACACTCGCCTTTCGTGATTGTTCACACCTCAGGTCACACCTCCCGAAATCCAGATAGGGGGACCAATCGGCGTTTGGGAAGGTAACAGCTAAGGCGATCACGTCTCCTTGTGCCTGGCCTGTACCAGGGTACACGCGTGAGCCCTACCTGTCGACATGGGTGCTGGGAGTTATGCATTACTCAGTCGTCCTTGAAGCTTCAAACACTTGAGCCGGCATTTAGGCGTGCACAGAGAGGAAGAAAGGCGAAAAGGGCGACCTCAAACGCCTAAGCGGAGGAAGGACAGGACAAGTCAGAACATGAAAGAAGAGAGAAAAATGAAATCCACCTAAGTCTTCCGATACTTTTCCAAGTTTCGGTTTCCCGATTGTACACAAGACATGGTTCTCAAGGGAGAGGAGGAGGAGGAGGATAGACGCGCAGCACGGGAAACGAGTACTGCAAGGGCAAGGGCCAAACACGTACAAAAGAGTTGCGACTCCACTGTGCGGAGTCTAGGCGTGTGGGGAACGCCTAATTTTAATTTATTGGAAAGATACTGGGGAAACTGCAGTTTGTTGAGGGAAGATGTCGCTTTGGAAGTACTAGCTTGGTCCGTGGTGGAATTCTGCTGAAGTTGTGGAACTGCCAGGTCGTGTTAAGGGGGGATACCCAGCACAGGGTGACGCGAGTGGCCAAACGTTTGTTTCATAGCTAAGAAAATAAATAGCGAACAATATTAAACACTTTTTAGAAATATAGCGCATCTCTCGTGAAAAACTACTTGAAAAATTCAATGAACAGGCTTTCAAGGTGAGAAATACAAATATTCTTCAGTCCACTACTGTCGCCGTCAAACATATCGCGAAGACAAGTTTGACCAATAACGGTTGGCAGAGAGGCGTGCAAGGAATCCTTTTCCTGCGTTTCACCCGCGGATGGAATGTAATGAACTTTCATATCACTTTTCCAACTGGTATGATGCGACAAGCCACAAATCTCTCTTCCTGTACCATCACTTCAGAATACGGTAGCACTAACACCCCACGTCCTCTGTTGGCTGTATTCTAGTATCCGTATTCCCCTGAAGTTTTTACTCTGTAGCTCCATCTAGTACAATGCACGTTATTTCCTGATTCTTAATGTGTATCCTAACATCCTGCCCCTTCTCGTTCCTCTCCTCGCCGATTCGGCTGAGCACCGTATTCCTTACCAACCCATCTAATTTTCAGCATCATTCCACATCTACACGTCGCATACGCTTCTATTCTCTTTTTCCAGTTTACCTCACAGGTCGTGATTCACTTTCGTAGTATGCTGTGCTCCAAACGTGCATTCTCAAATTTCTTCTTCGACCTAAGGCTTGTGTTTGATACTAATAGACGTCTCGTAACAAGAATGCAATTTGCCTGTGCTAATCTACTTTTTGCCTTCCTTGCTTCATCTGTCACGCGCTTCTGATTTAGCAGAATACCTTCACTTCTTCGCGGTCCCCAACTCTGGTGGTAAATTTCTTGCGAATCTCCTTCGCGCTGCTCCACATTAATTTCGTCTTTCTTCTGTTTACTTTCAGTCAGTGTTCTGTGCTCTCTAGACTTAACCGCATTCAGTACGTTTCGAATTCTTCCTCGCTTTCAATGAGGATAGCGGCGTCATGAGCGACACTTTCGGATATCCTTTCGTCTTTAATTTTAATCCCACTTTCGAACCTTTCTTTTATTTTCGTCATTACTACTTCGATTTAAACAATGAACAGTAGGAGGAGAAAGATTGCATCCCGGCTGCTAACATACCTGGCACAACAAAAAGTAGCCTGGGTAGCGTATAATTGTACAGCTACAAAAATGTTGGAGGGCATACTGAAGTATTGCTGAAGTAAGAGAGACGGCGACCGTATCGGATTAACAGACTATACTTAATGCATATATGTACAGAACCATTGCACAAACTGTGACGTGTTTAAAGTGACCGTGTCGCACAGTCTGAATACCTGAAATGACGGATACCGCGGACACCACCAAATCTGTCGCAAAAATTAACTGCTGAAAGTCCTGGAGATATGGACATTGCGAAGCACAGCCGCTGTGAAAATGTGATTAATAGATCGCGCTGACTGGAGGACTCGTTCTTGCACGCTGTCGGTGGAACGGAAAGGAATGACATGTAAAGTAAACGCGTCACTCGTCATGTCTTAGTGATATGCGAGTTATAAATGCAGAAAACTATTCAACAATCTCTTCATCGAATGCAGCAACCCTGGACTAAGAACAATCTCGCTTGGATGAGAGTGTACACACGTAGCCACGCTTCGTCAGTGACTGGCTGGTAAGTCAGTTTACCGTATCATTTTCATCTCAATAATCTTTATGCTTGCATTTGACAGCTAACCTTTTCGAAAGTAACGTGCCTTTCTTTGTTAAGTTTGCATCAATAGTACTCTTAACGCCACGTTTCCAACAAGTTTTGCAGACATCTTCCTAGACATAATTATGCTTGTCTGTAGATTTCGAACTCAGCCATCCGACAACTTAAAAAAAAAAAAAAAAAAAAAAAAAAAAAAAAAAAATTATAAAGTCGCCTGTCATTGTAGACTGCCATTCGTTTCTTTTAAATTCCGCTGGTTAATGAGGGCTACTTGTTTTTCGAAGGTCTACAGGTCCATACTCGCCTGTAGTAGATGACATTCTGATGACATGTCAACAGAACACTGTTCAGTAGTCAGATGGTTTTGTAGGGACAGCTCTTCCGAGTGGCGCCTGGTGACAGTCTGTTGTGCAACCTCGAGAGCAGAGCTGGGTGGTATAAGTGGGTCCTTATCAGCCGGTGGCGCTATTGTGTCAGCCGCGGGTTGCGTGACCCAGCTGCTGCTACCTACAGTAGCAGCTGACGTCACGTGACAGTGGCCCGTCCAAACACAGTGGCGGCAGTCGAAGAGCAGGAATTTACCGTACATGGAGGAGGGGAGGGGCTCCCAGATGCGTTGAACATGAGTTTTGTTCTCAACATGAGACTCCCAAAACACGTGACTTGTGTAGAGCAAGGTTTGTCCTTAAGCGATTTGCATGACGTTACATCGCTAGTAACGAGAGATATCCGGTCCAAAACTAAGTGTGTGTGTGTGTGTGTGTGTGTGTGTGTGTGTGTGTGTGTGTGTGTCATTGGCATATTAACAGCAAGCTAAGTACCCGATGTTGCCCTGGTATGTATTAGTTCAACTATTAGTCAATCTCCTCCATCCCCCTCCTCTTTGTCTACCTCTCCAACCCCTCCCCCTCCACCCTCTGATCTGCTGCTGCCCCTCTTTGCCAATCTCCTCCTCCTCCTCCCCCCCCTCCTTCAGTTTATTCTTATTCCCTCCCCATATCTCCTGAACTATATGTCGCACAGTACAATAATACCTGCATAATTTTGTAGGTACATTCAGCAGGATATTTGGATACTGTCTGCTAAATGCGTTGCGAATTGAGTTAGTGGCGAAGTAGTAATAAATTTAAATGTCATGACGTCACGTCTGATGCATGAACAGCGAAAATGCAATAAGTGAAACTTTTTTCATTTCATCATTATGTAGGGGTGTCTGCGAGAAAGTTTCATACGTGTTTGAAATCATGTGTAAAATTCGTTGCAGGTCGCTAAGTGCTCGTCTTCTCAAATTCCGGATGGTTGAAATCCGGGTTTTTGCGCGCCATGGCCTACACTTCTTTTTCATCCCCATTCCTTTGACAGGTAGGTGGTTGTTGCCTTCACAGTGATCCTCTCCGACAGTGATACGTGTACCAAGTTTGGGTGCGGCCCTGTGATTTAGGTGGTGGTGTGAAACACACACAATAAATAAAGAGACAAAATGGTCTGGAGAAAATATATTTTCACAGACCAACACTTTTTCTACTTTTCAACATAATCCCCTTGAACATTTATGCACTTATTCCAACGGGCTACAAGCTTTTTTATTCTGGCTGCAAAGGACTATGTTTGAACCAATTTTCCACAAACTTTTACATGTCCTCGAACCTCTTCCCACATAATGCCTCATTCAGTGCACCAAACAAATTGAAATCACTTGGTGCTAAATCAGGACTGTAAGGGGATGGAGACAGTACTTCTCAGCCCATTTTGTCGATGGTTTCATGGGTTAGTTGACCAATATGAGAACATGCGTCGTCTTGCTGGAGAATCACACCTCTCTCTCTCTCTCTCTCTCTCTCTCTCTCTCTCTCTCTCTCTCTCTCTCTCTCTCTCTCTCTCTCATGACTGGCTTCACCTAGTTTAAAAGCAAATCCGAGTAGTATTGGCTGTTCATTTTACGCTGCTCTTCGAGAAAATCACAGAAAACTGGGCCTTCAGCATCCCAAAACACCGTCAACATGTCTTCCTGCTGATGCTTGGGTCTTGAATTTTTCCAAGACAGCTGAGTTGATGTACTTCCACTCCATGCTTTGTCTTTCTGATTCTGGTTCATAATAGTGAACCATAGATTTATCCCAAGTTAAAATTTTGTTGAGGAAGTGCTCACTTTCTCTTTCATAACATTCCTTCTCTTCCACAACATTCCTTTAGCTCTGTGCACTCTCTCAACCTTATTTCCTTTAGTAGCCGCGTCAACTCCTTTGGGACCCACCTTGGACATGTTTTGCGGTGCTTCGGCTTGTTACAGATAATGTTATGAATTGTACCAGTTATAACTTGAACCTTAACTATCATTTCAACAGTCACTACACGAATTCAATTTCCAAGTTGATTATGTTGACAAGTAGGTCACATAACTTCTTTCCTACTGTCAATGAACTTGACATTAACATTTCTTTTATTTCTGTCCCAAAAGGAGGTGAGCTGTATGTTCTTCGCACATTGCTACAGCTCACCATTTATGGCAAATAAATTTAATCAACACGTCATTTGTGGTTCGCTACCTGAACTATGAGGGGCAATCAAATGAAAAACTAACACCACAACAGGGCCATGGAATAGTTTCATTGGAAAGTAATCACCACACGCGTTGAGACATTTATCCCACTGGAAGACGAGACGATCAGCTCCAATCTTCCACTTCCTCGTCAGACAAACCGACGTTCACGCATGGCGGTCGTCAGGTCGCCAAAGATGTGAAAATCACACGGATAAAGATACGGGCTCTACGGAGGATGTTGCAGTGTCTCGCAACCAAACTGCTGAAGCGTAGCCTTTTCTTTTTGTTGGTTTAGGGCGCTCAACTACTAAGGTGATTAGCGCCCGGTCACAAACGTTAGTGCACTAATAGCGTAGAAAAAACTCAAGGGGCAACACCAGAAAGTACTTACAAAGACGCAGAGAAACAAAAGAAAAGATCTTTTTGGACAAGTCCGTCAATGTAATAAAACTAAGGACACGAGCAGCTGCTCGAGCGTCATCAGGTAAACGTTCCTGTAAGGTAGACGGCAGACACAGGACAACACGAGAGTGAATAAAACGGGGACAGGACAATAAAACATGGCGCACCGTCAATGGATGACCACAGGGGCACTGCGGTGCGGGGTCACAGGACAACAGGTAGCGGTGGCTAAATCGGCAATGCCCAATCCGCAACCTGGCCTAAATGACCTCTCGCGGGGAAGGGCGCGAGGTGGTCGTCGAAGCCGTCGGGATCGGTTTGATGGCCCCAAGCTTATTTTCATGGAGAGAGGACCAAGCCTCATGCCACAATGATGAAACGCGCCGACAAAGAACCCCACTAACATCAGTTGATGGGACACAAAAGGAAGCTGTCCGAGGCAGGAGGACAGCAGCCTTGGCCGCAGCATCAGCAGCTTCGTTCCCAGGCATACCACCGTGGCCAGGAACCCACAAAAAAAAAAAGGACACGAGCGCCGGTATCAGTTAGCGACTGAAGGGACCGTTGAATTTGTTGCACGAGAGGGTGGTCCGAATATGGGTCACGGAGACTGAATGGCCCTCAAAGAATCAGAGCAGATGGCATAGGGAGAAGATGGCGGCGGATATTTTTTTTTGTTTGGTTTTTAGGGCGCAAAACTGCTATGGTCATTAGCGCCCAGTCCGCGACTTAGGAAACAGTAAAAAACCGAAAATAGAAACCAGCAGCAGTGGGAACGAAAGTCATAAAATTGGAGAAACTAAAAACAGAAGGAAGGCTTAAAAATCCACTACAGAAAGGGGTTGGTTGTCCCCAAAAAAAGCTGACGTCATTTCACTGGCACTAAAACTCGAGAACGCGATCGGCTGAGCGCGTGTCATCTGCTAAAATCGACGATATATCAGGCGATAACTGTAGACGGGAGCGTAACTGATTAAAATAGGGGCACTCAATTAAAAGGTGTCTTACCGTCCACAGCTGAGAGCAGTGGGGACAGAGTGGGGGAGGATCGCCGCTTAAAAGATGTCGATGGCTAAAAAGACAGTGTCCTATCCGGAGTCGAGTTAAAATTACCTCCTCCCGACGACGCGTTCGGGAGGAAGAGGTCCAAGCACAAGGAAGAGCTTCCACGTCCCGCAATTTATTACGGGGAAGCGTCGACCAATGAGCGTGCCATAAATGAACAACACGACGACATAAAACGCTCCGTAAATCGGCGAAGGGAATCGATTGGATAGCTGGCCGAAGAAGAGAGACTGCAGCCTTGGCTGCAATATCGGCCGCCTCATTTCCACAGATACCAACGTGTCCCGGGAGCCAGAGGAACGACACCGAGACGCCCCCCAGGTGGAGCAAGCGCAGACAGTCCTGAATCCGGTGGACCAGAGGGTGCACAGGGTAAAGAGCTTGGGGACTGAGGAGAGAGCTGAGAGAATCTGAGCAGATAACGTACTGTATCCGCTGATGGCGGCGGATGTAGTGGACGGCCTGGAGAACAGCGTAAAGCTCCGCAGTATAAACCGAACATTGGTCGGAAAGCCGAAAGTGATTTGGGGCGTCGCCAACAATATAGGCACTCCCTACACCTAACGATGTTTTCGAGCCGTCGGTGTAAATAAATGTGGCTTCCGTCATTTGTGCACATAGAGCAGCAAATGCCCGGCGATAAACAAGTGAAGGGGTTCCATCCTTGGGAAATCGACAAAGGTCACGGAGCAGGCAGATCCGGGGACGGAGCTAAGGCGCCGGATATACTGAACAGCCTGATAGAGAGCAAAAAGCTCAGCCGTAAAGCTTGAACACTGGTCAAGGAGCCGGTATTGAAAGGTATCATCCCCAAGGACAAAGGCACATCCGACGCCAGCAGTAGTCTTTGAGCCATCTGTGTAAATAAAGACGCTATTAGCGAGGCTCGAACGAAGTTCGACAAACCGCGAGCGGTATATCGAATCCGCGGTCCTCTCCTTTGGGAGCGAGCTGAGTTCAAGGCGAACGCGAACCTGAGCCTGGAGCCAAGGTGACGTCGGGCTCTCACCCACTCGAAAAGTCGTAGGGAGGGTAAAATCGAGTTGCCGAAGCAGGTGACGAATGCGAACTCCAGGAGGTAACAGGGCAGAGACATACAGCCCGTATTGGCGGTCGAGAGAGTCGTCAAAGAAGGAGAATTATGACGGGTGGGCGGGCATTGACATCAGTCGGCAGGCGTACCGACAAAGCAACGTGTCGCGCCGGTAGTTTAGCGGTAAGCTTAGCCATCGTACGACTGACAGTCTGAGGGCGGCGGTTGGTACGCAACAGGACGATTCCGTCCGACGACCCGAGGGCATACGACAAAGCCAACAGTGAAAACATCCTACATCTCCTCCAGCCAAAGAATTCGGAAACGGTTGACGCAAGTTCCGGCGAGGTGATTATGTCCTCGGACAGCCGGGGCCGCCTCTTGTCGAGTTCCTCGAGCGCGGCGCTGCGAAGACAGTTTGGGGGAACTGCGGCGCGCCGTCAAGTCGAAACGCCCAGGAATGCGGCCTGACAATCATCCTGTTGTACGATAACCCAAACCCCGTCTCCCTGCTCTACCAATCCGATGAACGCTACGCTTCAGCGATTTGGTTGGGAAACACTGCAAAGTTTGCAAAGTAATATTTCAGAGCTAGATCAGAAATGTAAGGACTATGGTATGAAGATTAGCATCTCCAAAACGAAACTAATGTCAGTGGGAAATAAATATAAACGGATTGAGTGCCAAATAGGAGGAACAAAGTTAGAACAGGTGGACGGTTTCAAGTACTTAGGATGCATATTCTCACAGGATGGCAACATAGTGAAAGAACTGGAAGCGAGGTGTAGCAAAGCTAATGCAGTGAGTGCTCAGCTACAATCTACTCTTCTGCAAGAAGGAAGTCAGTACCAAGACTAAGTTATCTGTGCACCGTTCAATTTTTCGACCAACTTTGTTGTATGGGAGCGAAAGATGGGTGGATTCAAGTTACCTTATCAATAAGGTTGAGGTTACGGATATGAAAGTAGCTAGGATTGCAGGTACTAGTAGATGGGAACAATGGCAGGAGGGTATCCACAATGAGGAAAGCAAAGAAAAACTGGGAATGAACTCTATAGATGTAGCAGTCAGGGCGAACAGGCTTAGATGGTGGGGTCATGTTACACGCATGGGAGAAGCAAGGTTACCCAAGAGACTCATGGGTTCAGCAGTAGAGTGTAGGAGGAGTCGGGGCAGACCAAGGAGAAGGTACCTGGATTCGGTTAAGAATGATTTTGAAGTAATAGGTTTAACATCAGAAGAGGCACCAATGTTAGCACTGAATAGGGGATCATGGAGGAATTTTGTAAGGAAGACAGACATCCGTGGACGTCGGTTTTAGTCTGACGAGGAGGTGGAAGAGAGGCTGCGGTTGTGGAAGCGTCAGTGGTCGACCGCGTTCTACGAAGCAGGAACTGATCGTCTCGTCTCTCCCAGTGGGATAAATGTCTTGTGTGTGGTGATTACTTTTGACGGAACCATTCCATCATCCTGTTGTGGCGGGGCTGGGCTTTTATTTGACTGTCTCTTGTATATACACACACACTCATATTTTGTGAATAAAACTATCTCGATACCTTAATACACATCTCTGTATATAACGTCGTTTCGTCTGTAGCCATCATCAGATCAAAACTTAAAACAAGGTTTCAGTGTCAATACTAATAAAACTTACACCTAATCGGACCGACAACTGTCCGACAGTAAGTTTTGCTCTTATGTTGGGAGTAACCGAAACGACGATATAAATAATACATACAGGAGTTGAATAAAAATACGGAAACACTGCGATAAATACATGCTTGAACATAAATGCAGACGCTAGGCAAGCCTGCAGGCCGCGCTGTTTTATTTAACCACGAACGGCACCTGTGCAACGTCCTCAGTACGTCGCAACATTCACTTGTGGCTGGAACAGTGCTCTTTGTAGTAGTGAGTTTATTATGTCAGAGCTAAATGAATTCTAGCGTTGGCAAATTCTTGATGCTCGCATGGTGGGCTCTTCCGTAGCCAAAGTAGACAAAACGTTTGTTTCAAGAGGAGCCGTACCTAAGATTTATGCCGCACACAGGAAAACATCATCCGCGAAGCACCAACGCGGACGAAAGCGTGTGATGAGGACTGTGACGAAAAATGAAAGAACTGCGGCTGAAAAGTCACTACAGAACTGAATGTTCCACTCGCGAACCGTATCAGTGTAAACTCCAGAAGGGCGGAATTGCATGGTGTGCTGGAATTCCGAAACCGCTCATTAGTGATTCAAATGCCGCGAACGTGGTGTCGAAGCTATAAAACTTTGGCTACGGAAGAAAGTAATTTGACCGAATGTGCCTTGTTGCATCCTCCACATTTGCCAATACCAGAATCTGGAAAACACTAAGACCTTTCTAGTGGGCGCTGTAAAGTGATACAGGACATCCTGATCTGCTTTTGAAGAACTTACTCTTAAATAGTGTGTGTGTGTGTGTGTGTGTGTGTGTGTGTGTGTGTGTGTGTGTGTGTGTGTGTGTTTTTTATGAGAGGGGGGGAGGAGGGATGCGACAAAAATAGCGCTGCTCGCACTGTTGACTTCCTCGAGGTACTATCGGATGGGAGATATGCACAGTCTTTTGTTCTGTAATTCTGTGTCTGAAGATAGCGCTTCTGTTTGTAATGGTAACAAGCGAGCTCTTCATTACAATAGTGTGTTCCTCCATTGCCGCCGCCATAGCAATCCAAAATAAATACTCATATCATCCTGCAATATCTAAGAGGCAGCAGTAGAAACTCTGGAAACTTTCTGCACAGGCACTGTCTGAATACAGCAGAAGGCATTCGATGCTTGTGCGCCTAATATTTGCCTAGTGTCGTAATATGTAAGAGAGAGAGACTTGCAAAGTGAATGAGTAAATTTCGAAACGTTCTGTTTCATCAAGAATCAACGGTGTAAAATAGTAAACCGTTGAAATTATACTGGGGTATTTATTATTTCTCGTCAGATTTCCTTAAAGCAAAACTTAATTTCGCTGGAGCGACGACGTTGGTGGGAAGCAGCTGGCTAGCAGTTGTGGCCGGCGAGCCGTTATGACTCAGTCGCGACAATTTCATTCAGCGTATTAACGGGGATCTCTTAACGTCATTCTTCCCTCCTACGCTCCGGGTGAGTCTAAGAGGGAACTGACTGTACGAGTAGTAGTAGTAGTAGTGTACATTTCTTGCCGATTCTTAACCGACTTGGACCTGAAATAGGTTCCATGACGTTCTAGTATAACACTATGCTTGAGTACGTTTCGGCTTAGAAGAGGTATGGAATAACATTGGATTTTTCTTTTTTACAAAGAGCCTACTTTGATTTTTTCCACAGACCTGGAGGCAGTAACAGTACATAATCACGCCTAATGCTTGACTACATTAAACTTAGGGGAGAAGTGGATTCAGTAGTTAACTGTATAATATTCGGTGTTTGTGTAGACAAAGGAAGTGTTCGATAAAAAGTATCGGTATGTAATTGAATACGAAAGTAAGACGTTTACGGGCAACAGTACACACGGAAGGGAATAGGTTTTGAAATGTTTCGCGCAGAAGAATGTCTCAGATCAGTGGCGCAGACACAGTAGCTAGCGTTAACTTAAGAAAGTGCTAAAGCTATTTGGGAGCAAAGTGTTTTAGGATGTAAGTTGACTGAAAGAAGAGGTCAGAGCACAAACCCGAGGCATCTAGCAATAGTTACTTTGGTACTGGAGGTAGGTTACCGGGCAGGTGGAGACAAAAGCTTGACTACAGCAAATAGCTGCAAGAGAAGTGGATTTCAGTAGTTATGCAGAGGAAAGCAAGACTTTGCTCAAGATAGGCTATTGTCTTACGCGTAACGACATATAATGGAAGTTCTGTTTTCGAATCGTCGATGTAACAACATTCTACCGTGTCAATGACGTTTGCGTTGGGAAGTATTACAGTACCTCTCTTTCCAGTGATTTTCGTTGAATAGTTATGTAGCACCGAGGGTTTATACTTTTGAAGTATGCAGCCAAACTGAGTGAATATTTTTAAAATCTCCAAGATAAAAAATGGATATTGTATGTATAACAAATCGTGAGAATGGAACTGCCGATTCTGTAACTTAAGACGTTTAACGTTCATCTCTAACAAGAATCAAATTTTATTGTGCTCATCAGAATGAGAAACTGTTTACAATTACTAGTTTAATATTGTGTTTAGGACTCAATATAGACCGTCTCTAGCAACGATTCAAGTACGCCAGATTTCCAGATGAAGTTCGTGCTCCGAAACAACGTAAATTTCCCGTGAATATTCCTACCTTAGTGTCAGAGCTTCCATGGGACCACTTAAAAATACCAGAAGGTTACAGGTAGTAAAGTCGAAAAAGGAATCGCTCCGGCGATACCACAGACTCGGTAGCCACCTTATGTGACTACCTTAGTAAGGTCAAGGAGTGGAGCAGCGGTTTATAGGGGCTCCGCGGTGTCGTTATCAGCGGACTAGGCGCGTGTTGCTGGAAAATTACCGTGCCGAGCGTAGCGGAAGATACAAGTGCACCCGAATCATTTCGTCTGTTCCTGTTACATTCGCGTTTGGTGGCTTATTCCTGTACCATTCTCATTGATATAAGAATTTTACATTTTTTATTACAGGAGGACGTGGGAAGAAATTTCTTGGGGAAGACGATTCTGTTAACAGTACGACTCTGCGAAGCAAATCGTTTTCATCGCCTACTAAGTTAAGCATTTCAGCCTGAGTAACATTGATAAAGAAACTTTAAAGTCTGAAAACTTTTGCCGTCGAAGTGGCCGTGCGGTTCTAGGCGATACACTCTGGAACCGCGCGACCGCTACGGTCGCAGGTTCGAATCCTGCCTCGGGCATGGATGTGCGTGATGTCCTTAGGTTAGTTAGGTTTAAGTAGTTCTAAGTTCCAGGGGACTGATGACCTCAGAAGTTAAGTCCCATAGTACTCAGAGCCATTTTTTTTTGAAAACTTTTGTTAGTCCAAGTGGGTAAGGATTCCAGTTGTCAAGACAGTTTCGCGTCGCTTTTGTAAGCGACTTTCCTCGGGGGTGTTGTCCTGCAGACCTTATTCAGACATTACCACCCCCTCCCCCCTCGGCAAGGCAGGTTCATTGTGCCTGTGTACCTTCAACAACACCTAGCGGACAATGAAGACACTTTATGGTCGTCACTAGTTCCAGTGATCGATTGCAGATCATGTTATGACTGACCATAACATTAGAAATATATACACTCTAGGACGACAAAATTTGTTGTAGAACCATCGATTGCGGATTTTTCCTAAAAAAGGACAGTCAATTTTTGCAAAACTTCATTACTAAGCGAGCGCGCAGAAGACAGACAACATCAAACCGGACTCCGCTAATTACAGGAATCTCATCTCGTGAACGAACAGAGCAAACCAGGTATCACATGATAGACGTCGATTCCTATACAGAAATTGTTCAGTCTTCGAAAGGAAAAAAGGACGCATATATGTTTTATAATCCTCAAACATTACCACGATTCAAACAGTGACTGCAGTGTTTTTATTCAAACTGTAGTATGGACCTGGTAACAAGTGCTCAGGCAGTGACAACATTGATACCGGCCACAAAGTGAACTACATTACGAAATATGTAAACAGTAATGAAGTCCAATGGAAAGCTTTCTGTTTATGACTTACACTGATAAGCACACTACCAGTGTAGGTTCGACTGTCCCTGAGAACGAAATGCACAACAGGCTATTCAGCTTTATGCGTAAGAATAAATGTTTAGGCGAGATAGGCGTAGAGTATGGAACTCGGCGACAGCGGACCACAGTGTGCAGCGTAGGACAGCTGAACGCGCGCGCAGAAGAGATGAGAGGAGACGAGAGAGTTACCCGAGCAGTCGCAATCTTCGTGTTCCATGTGGCTGCGAGGCTGGGACGCGCGACCAAGACACTGACGGGCCTACGGCGGCACTGACGCGACACAAGCAGGCGGCCGACTGCGTCACACACTGCGCGACGTCACAGCGGCGGCGCTCGCTGTCTGCGCTGCGCGCTTCACGCTGCTCGGCTGTTCCGGGTCGCGCACCTCTGGGCCACCTGTGCGGGTGGAGGGGGGATCTCCAGCGCCCGCCTACCTTTGGGCAACTGAGCCCGACACAAATTCAGCGTCAGTGGAAATTCTGCCGTGCAAAACCACTCTAGGGCGTGTGAACGCAGCAGTGGCGAAACATTGCCTGCCTGTGAAAGGGAAGGTTCAGGGTTCGAGTCCCTGCGTGACGCGGTTTTAACCTGCCAGGAAATTTCAAAGCAGCGCACACTCAAAGATACTTTTTGGATCGCAGTGCTGCCGTTTGATGTCCCAAGGAATGAAAGCGTACGGATTAGCCCCCTGGTCCCCAACTTCGTATTCCGGAGGAATCGGATCAAATCCTCGCCCAGCCATCCAGATTTACGTTTCTCTTTATTGCCTAAGTTGAATGCCTCGATGATTCCTTTCAAAGGACACGGCCTATTTTCTTCCCCGTCCTTCTGCGATCAGAATTTGTGCTCCGACTCGGATGATCACATAATCCAATTTCATCGTTGATAGACCAGTCGAGTAATTAATTTTTGCGCTCAGTATTTCAACGAATGGCCTCTGTTACCTCCGACGAGACACCACACCCGACAGCTGAGTGCACTGTCGCCGGCTTCCAACTGCCAAGTGCGAGAGGCTGCTTTCAGTGCTGATCGAAAACCAGAGACGTCTACAACAACTATGGCAATACTGGCGCCATGCCGTACGAACATTACCCCTCTTGTTGAGGTGCAGGCCATGAGAAGTGTATCACATCTCCCAGCAGCAATTACTGGAATATGAGATTTTGCATCGAGCTGAAGGAACCATCTCAGACCCATATTTACTCGCTTTGGAGATGAGATAACCCAGAGTTGGTGATGGACCCACAGAACCTCCACAATACCCCCTCAATAGCTGCTCTTATTTTGTCCAGCCCACCCCTAACGGTGCTTCTTTTATTTTTAAGCCAGGCTGTTTCAGTTCCCCCAACAATCAACACTTGATATTCTTTGTTGAAATATTCAGATACGTGTCCTAAGTTTTATGTTACCTGGCTAAGACTAGCCCTTGGTTTCGCAAAAATTGTGCCTTCGTACTCTGCAAACAGTTTCCTCACTAGCTGCTGGTACCTAACGGCATAATCTTCTTTTCCTGCTTCAAATGGCTCTGAGCACTATGGGACTCAACTGCTGTGGTCATAAGTCCTCTAGAACTTAGAACTACTTAAACCTAACTAACCTAAGGACATCACACACAGCCATGCCCGAGGCAGGATTCGAACCTGCGACCGTAGCGTCTTTTCCTGACCGAGCGGTTCTAGGCGTTACAGTCTGGAACCGCGAGACCGCTACGGTCGCAGGTTCGAATCTTGCCTCGGGCAGTTAGTTAGGTTAGTTAGGTTTAAGTAGTTCTAAGTTCTAGGGGACTGATGACCTCAAATGTCAAGTCCCATAGTGCTCAGAGCCATTTCAACCATTTATTTTCCTGTTCTGTTTTTTCTTTTCACCTTATCTGTAAGTTTCTTAGCATTGTTCTGCTGCATCTACCTTTGCATGAGGCTCCCTAATTCTAATTCAGGTAGCAAGCGAAATCTATTGCTTAACTGAATTTAGAATTTATCGTTGCACAGTAGAACAGTAAGTAAGTGCAGGAATAAAATTTCGTTAGAAATTGACAGAGATATCACTAAGTGGTGCACGTCTGCTTGCTATGCAATAGCGTGATAACTGAATTTCAAAACGAGAAGTCCAAAGTACAAACAATCTGGATGCTCGTTCCATCAGACTATGTGGGAGTGAAACCAGAAATAACTGAATCAGCACTTTCATTACAGTGGGGAGCAGACAGAACGCTCTACTGTAACAAGGAAATGCAGTAACTTCACGTAGAGGTATCATATGGACGCCTTCCAGGATGCAAATTTCGCATAAAGGAACGCTGAAACCCTGAAGTTACCGATTGTACGCCATTGTTGGCAGTCGTCTATAGGATGCCTTTCCATCTAGGCATGTGGTAGACCATGCTCTCGTACCGTTAATGGTTAGCTGATAAATTATTTATTTACATTGTTTACGCCCACAATGGAGCACTAAAATCAAACATAATACAACAGAGTCTACAATCATTAAGTTTAGGTCTTAACAGTCAGCAATTTCTTCGTTTCCCATAGCTTCTTCATTCGCTGTGATCTGGCTGCTCTTTCTTCTGCAGATATGACATACTTCTTCCGTTCTGATGGTTCGAATGTCAGCCGTATGTATTTGTTCTTCAGAAGCAGTTTCTCTTCTCTGTGTTGAATTTGGTGTGTGTTGATGTTCAGTTCATCCAGATCACTTTGTACTGCTTTAAACCAGATGTTTTTGGTTGTACTGTTCCAGAAGTAGTCAAAAAGTTGCTTCTGGGTTCTATTATTTGGTAGGCGAGATATGTGGCCGAAAAATGCAATCCTTCTTTTCCGCATTGTAACAATAATGGATCCACTTTCTTTATGCACTACTGAATTGGGCAAAAGTCTCCACTGCCCATTAACTTGATGTTTCTTACTGATAGTTGTTCGGAGTATTCTTCTATCAACTTTCTGCAGTTTGTCAGTTGTTGTTTGAGTATTTAGTCTGAATAGTGTTTCGCTTGAATATGTTGCTTCCGGTTTAACGACGGAGGAGTAATGTCGAAATTTAGCATTTATTGAGAGAGATCGTTTTTTGTAGGTTGGCCGCGTGGTTCTCTGCGCTCGCTGAAGTTTTAATGTTCTACTGTCTATTGATGCTCTTTCATTAAAATTCCAGGTAATAATCTCACCAGGATATTTAAACTTTTTTACTACTTTAATTTTTTGATCATTATGGAGTATGAAATGGGATGTGTCAACTGAGAAGCTGGGCATCATTTCTGTTTTCTCGAACGAAATTTAGAATCCGACGTTTGGCGCTAATCGTTCTAGTTGTTCTATCTGAACCTTTACTTCATCAATATTGTTTGCTAACGGGGTCAAATCATCTGCGAATGCAAGGCAGTTAAGTCGAATCTTTCTACCAATCTTAAAAGATGGTGGGCACATCTTGTTCCATTCACGCATGATTTTCTCCAGCACATAATTGGACAATAAAAGAGACAATCCATCGTCTTGTCTAAGGCCAGTATGAATCTCAAAAGGTGCAGAGAATTCATTTCTGAACTTTACCCTAGCTTTAGTATTTCGAAGGGTGACTGCAACGAGGTTGATAAGTTTCTGACGTAAACCAAATTCTTCAAGAATTGACAGTGGAGATTCACGATGGATACTATCGTAGGCGTTTTTAAAATCGACAAACGTGATCGCTAGTTTCTTGTCCCTGACCCATGTTTCATTATCCATTTGAGACTAATAATTTGATCAGGACAGCTTCGTCCTGGACGAAAGCCTCCTTGATATTCCCCTAGTTCACCATAAAGATGTTCGTGAATTCTGAAATACAGAGCCTTGGAAAAAAATTCTAAGTAATATCCAGCAGGGACATACCCCTATAATTATTTGGATCCAATCTATCTCCTTTTTTGTGTAGTGGATGGATTATTGCAACTTCTCAGTATTCCAAATGTCAGTAATATGTCTGTGTAAGTTCAGAATAATTTGTACATTTGGATATTTCCGAAGTTCTGCCACTAGTTGGTTCTGACCAGCTGCTTTTATAATTCCGAAGTGAGTTAATCGCTGCTTGTACTTCATCTATATGTGGTGGTATAACTCTAAATGCGTTTTGTTTCTTGGATAGGGGTGAAATTCCAAATGATGTTCAGGTTCCGCGCTGAAGCTGATAATTAGTGTGAACCAGTTCATTTTACAGTGTACCTTAAATAAACACGCCGTAATGGCATCCCGTGTAAAATTATTAGCAAAAAAAGCTTCTTCCCGCTTCATTACGTAAAACATAGACAGTAATATTGCACTTTCATAATCCGACGGCGCTGCTACGGCTCTGCAAGAGGACGTAAAACTACGAGGGCCTCTTCACATCAGAGTTGGACAGAATTCGTACGCAGCGGCTCACTAAGGACGGACTGGCTTAATTGTCGCAAAACTCAGGTGGGAAAGCGTGGCCAGTTATGCTGTACGCCCCTTAGACCACCATCTACGGACTCACCGGCTAAACTGAGACATTTCTGGAGGTTTAGGAAGAGTGAGGGGTTCTCGCAGGGGGATCACTGTATCGTCTACTATAAAAGCCCGCCCTCCCCTAGCTCGTTCTTAGTGTGATATCAATACGTCGGCATTATAGGCATTGACGAAAGAATAGCTTACTTAAGTTGCAGGTGCTTCAGTGAATTCAAGTGCCAATAAACTGTCACAAACTTGGAGTCGACTGCCACAAGTCCTTTGCCGTCCGTCCATGGCGGGAACCTCCGACATGCGAGCCACAGTTCTGATAGTTAACAGTAGAGTTGGGCAACACGATTCTTTTTCCCGATTCGATTCCTACGATTCAATCTCACATTGCGAATAGATTCCTACGATTCGTTCACGATTCATTCTAGTCTGCGATGGCACGATTCTTACGGAATGCAAAAAGTTCCACATCTTACTCACAGATGGCAGGACATGTCTGAAATTGTCAATGGGGTTAGAATCGAACTGTGTCATGATATGCCAGAAATAGTTTATTTATGAGTAAACATGTATATAACGTTACAAGTGTGATTCTCGATTTATGCGTGTAATGCCTTAATTGATGAAAGGTCACGTTTGATTTGATTGCATCTATTGTTTTATTTCAGTATGCCAGGACAGAGGAGTCGATTTGTGCGAAAGGTGGTGCATAATTACGTGGTATGCCAGTTTCGTTGTGTGGCTTGAACGTATTTAACTACAGACGTCTGTTTTATAGTAACAAAATCTAGCAGTGAGGCAGATGTGGTTTGGCTCATATCATCCTATGTTTTTCTGTGCTAAGATGTCTTTCCAAGTCCACATCACCCTTGTAATTCATAACGCAGCTGACAGCCCTCCCACACAGCAAATTTAGCTTAACTTTCATTTCTTCTAAATACAAAGCATAGGTATTTTGCTTTTAATTTGTCTGAGAACTTGCCGCTGTCACTATTATTTGCGTGAGAAGATGTACTTCTAAACAGTAGGATTCAATCGTATACAGCGACATTACTTCAGTAAAATTTAATGTGAATCTGAACACGGTAACATTCGAAAACTCGAACTTGAAATTATTAATTAAAAAGCTTTTGTTTAAAGACGGTATTACTTCGTTTGTTCGTTCCGAGCTTCCTTTCTTCACACGCATCCCCCATCTGACTGCCATCTGGCAGTCGTAATCATTCGGCGTGATTCGAAAGTTGCCTTCGAAGCATAACGTACTAAGAATCGATCAATCGTTGGAACTTGGAATCGTCACGACTCGGAAACACGCAATCGTTCTTACGATTCTTTTGAACGACGATTCGTCTGTATCACGATTCGATTCTTACGATTCTTTATTTAGAGTCTTTCAAATGAACGACTCATTCACGAATCGCCACAACTCTAGTTAAGAACGGTGACTTCCTGCCAGCTTCAACGGTGACTGATTCGGGAGGGGAGCTGGGTCGACCCCCTGTGAATGAAGAAATGATGTGCCCGCAGGCTAGTCAGCTCAGGTGGTGGGCAGTGCAAGCACCAGCTTGCCAGGCGCACGCTGGGACCGCCACTCGGGCTGGCCCGTTGCTGCGGGTGCTGCGCCGTCTTCACGCCATGCAGACAACTGGTTGCAGGGGTATGCAGTGAGCCGGGAACTTCACTCATCGAGAGCGCTGAGGCTCCGACAGCATTCCGCAGTCACGCTGGACTGATCGATGTTTCATTAGCGCCTCGGCACTCCACAGGACCACTCACCATCGCTCTTCGCTCGACCTCCTGGTAACACTTCCAACAAAATTTTCAGCTATTCACCCTTTGCTTGCCGCCTTTCCCCATCATCCTTTCTCTTCTCCACCCTTCAGCTGTCGTAATTCAAGATTCGCGTTTTCTGTCCCTGCCTCAAGGTCACAAACCTTAGCCTCCTGTCTCACGACTTTCCGGCCCTTCTGGCATAACCCACAATTCCTTTGAAGAGCACCCCTGGTCAGCCTATTCTTTTCTCCTCTGCAATCGTCCCAATGATACCATAACCTACAATTTGTGTAAAATACTTCCTGTTTAGTTAATCTGCGACAACATCCACGCTTATCACACATCGCTGGTTGATTTTAACGCTAGGCACAACGAAATGAGTGAAATGGACATTTATGTTACTCTTTTCGTACGATAATCGCGCGTAAAAGTAGGCCTAAAATTACGATTGTAGTCACAATAAGAAAATACACTTTTTACCAAGTTTTACGCTATTTCACGCGACACTAACATTTACACTAATGTAATTGCACTTACATTATAATTATATAAAGTCTTCCAGTGGAAGACTCTGCAAGAGAGATAGCTCGGTATTGGCTTTTGTTGAAGTTTCGAGAACATACCTTCACCGAGGAGTCAAGCAGTATATTGCTGCCTCCTGCGTATATCTCGCGAAGACACCATGAGGAGAGAGATTAGAGCCCACACAGTGACACACCGACTATCTTCCTTTCCACGAACAATACGAGACCGGAATAGAAGAGAGAACCGATAGAGGTACTCAAGATACCCTCCGCCACATACCGTCAGGTGTCTGGCGGAGTATGGATGTAGATGTAGATCTAGAAACTGCTAAAAGTAGCTTCTAATCTCTTATTCAAGTAATTACACTCCTGGAAATTGAAATAAGAACACCGTGAATTCATTGTCCCAGGAAGGGGAAACTTTATTGACACATTCCTGGGGTCAGATACATCACATGATCACACTGACAGAACCACAGGCACATAGACACAGGCAACAGAGCATGCACAATGTCGGCACTAGTACAGTGTATATCCACCTTTCGCAGCAATGCAGGCTGCTATTCTCCCATGGAGACGATCGTAGAGATGCTGGATGTAGTCCTGTGGAACGGCTTGCCATGCCATTTCCACCTGGCGCCTCAGTTGGACCAGCGTTCGTGCTGAACGTGCAGACCGCGTGAGACGACGCTTCATCCAGTCCCAAACATGCTCAATGGGGGACAGATCCGGAGACCTTGCTGGCCAGGGTAGTTGACTTACACCTTCTAGAGCACGTTGGGTGGCACGGGATACATGCGGACGTGCATTGTCCTGATGGAACAGCAAGTTCCCTTGCCGATCTAGGAATGGTAGAACGATGGGTTCGATGACGGTTTAGATGTACCGTGCACTATTCAGTGTCCCCTCGACGATCACCAGTGGTGTACGGCCAGTGTAGGAGATCGCTCCCCACACCATGATGCCGGATGTTGGCCCTGTGTGCCTCGGTCGTATGCAGTCCTGATTGTGGCGCTCACCTGCACGGCGCCAAACACGCATACGACCATCATTGGCACCAAGGCAGAAGCGACTCTCATCGCTGAAGACGACACGTCTCCATTCGTCCTTCCATTCACGCCTGTCGCGACACCACTGGAGGCGGGCTGCACGATGTTGGGGCGTGAGCGGAAGACGGCCTAACGGTGTGCGGGACCGTAGCCCAGCTTCATGGAGACGGTTGCGAATGGTCCTCGCCGATACCCCAGGAGCAACAGTGTCCCTAATTTGCTGGGAAGTGGCGGTGCGGTCCCCTACGGCACTGCGTAGGATCCTACGGTCTTGGCGTGCATCCGTGCGTCGCTGCGGTCCGGTCCCAGGTCGACGGGCACGTGCACCTTCCGCCGACCACTGGCGACAACATCGATGTACTGTGGAGACCTCACGCCCCACGTGTGGAGCAATTCGGCGGTACGTCCACCCGGCCTCCCGCATGCCCACTATACGCCCTCGCTCAAAGTCCGTCAACTGCACATACGGTTCACGTCCACGCTGTCGCGGCATGCTACCAGTGTTAAAGACTGCGATGGAGCTCCGTATGCCACGGCAAACTGGCTGACACTGACGGCGGCGGTGCACAAATGCTGCGCAGCTAGCGCCATTCGACGGCCAACACCGCGGTTCCTGGTGTGTCCGCTGTGCCGTGCGTGTGATCATTGCTTGTACAGCCCTCTCGCAGTGTCCGGAGCAAGTATGGTGGGTCCGACACACCGGTGTCAATGTGTTCTTTTTTCTATTTCCAGGAGTGTATTTACGAGAGCAAAGTTCCAAAGTATCTTGCTGGCGCAGTGTTCTGAACGCTGGACGGTCATGCGTGACTTTAAAATAATGATAGTGGGAGGACCCCAGACGCCGACAGCGGCGTTGGCAATGGCGTCTCGAAGCGAGTCACACCAGGACAGCGTGCCGCCCCAACGCAAATGCCGGCTGTCTTCAGTACGCGTCACGATGCGCCACTTTTATTAAAAATTAGGTTCACTTACAGCTCGGTTGCCATTGTTCATTAATGTCAGACATATTAATGAAATGTGTGCCCGCAGTTCCGTTTGTCTTAATAAAAGCTGATCAGTACTTAAACTGATGGGCCGCGGAAGGGGTGGGGGGAGCGGGGTGTTGAAATTTGTTAGCCCCTGTGTGAACGCGACCAGTATTCATGTTTTCCTAGCTTGTGGAACAGATGCTTGATTAACCCATTCCAGTTTACAATTTTTCATGCGAAATTTAAGTCTTAACGAATTTCTGGGCGGTTTTAGAGTTTGGTTACTTTCGTGAAATGTAGCTGGATCGTGATTAATTCTCGAACCAATATTAGCATCGGAAACATTGGTACATAGAGTAGCGATCTCGCTGCATGCGTGAAAACTAATATAGCAAGTGTAGGCTGCATGATGAGTCCCCTATTTTGAAGCCGGCCGCTGTGGCCGAGCGGTTCTAGGCGCTTCAGTCCGGAACCGCGCTGCTGCTACGGTTGCAGGTTCGAATTCTGCCTCGGGTGTGGATGTGTGTGATGTCCTTAGGTTAGTTAGGTTTAACTAGTTCTAAGTTCTAGGGGACTGATGACCTCACATGTTAAGTCCCACAATGCTTAGAGCTATTTGAACCTATTTTGAATCATGTTCCTTTCATTTTTTGTGTACTCATATGAATAGTAAACAAATTTATAGAAACTGGGAAAGAGCAACGCCAGAACTGTCGGGAAATCTCAAACGACGCTCCTTGCTGGGACTTTTTCAGGCTCAGCGAAACTTTTTTTCTCACACTCTCCTCCTTTATTACCGCCTCGTTCATAAGGCTAAAGAAGAGCAACAGTTTGTAGCGAGTATTTCCGTTATAGGCAGCTGAACCTCTAGCGAATATTTCCAGCAAACAGTCCTACAAGATATTTACATTTACATTCTTACTGAAGTTCTGTTCAAATGGTTCAAATGGCTCTGAGCACTATGGGACGTAACTTCTGAGGTCATCAGTCCCCTAGAACTACTTAAACCTAACTAACCTAAGGACACCACACACATCCATGCCCGAGGCAGGATTCGAACCTGCGACCGTAGCGGTCCCGCGGTTCCAGACTGTAGCGCATAGAACCGCTCAGCCACTCCTGGCGGCAAGTTCTGTTCGCTAAACTCTACAGACATCACTGAATAATGGAGATACTGGAGCAACTATGAACATTAGGAATGTGACTATATACTTTCTCATCTCCATTTGAAAGCCATTCAAGCGAGAGTCATAGTAACATGAAGTTTGTTTTAGTTTAGAGGAAGGGGCGGGAAGTGTGCTAAATATACAGGAAGGACAGAACGGGTATGACTGGTCGGTTTGCTGTGTAAACGTTGCATAACGGGGCGGAAACTGCTCTTTGCCGACTGCCTTCGCCTACGTGTACTTTCTCACGATGTTTAGCTGCGAACTACGAAAGTATCGTATCGCTGTACCGTTCTTTCAAACGCCTCGTGAAACCCGTTAAAGTGCACACACAGATCCATTACAGAAAACATACATATTCGCACATTTGGTTTAACATCTACGTTGCGTTAAGTGGGGCAGCCAGTTTGTAAACGTGGTCGACCGACTCTCAGTATCTGCTTGTGATGTGTGTACATTTCGTTTGTTTGCAGCAGCCGGTACCTGAAATATGTTACAACCATCTCAAAAAAAAAAAAAAAAAAAAAAAAAAAAAAAAAAAAAAAAAAAAAATCGCGGTTTTCTGCAGGAGTTATTTAGCTAAGTTGCCGAGATTTATAGTGCATTTCACTTGATTTCGTTGAAACATTTCACAAATTCGCGACATTTCTTATTTTAGCACAATGAGACGCCAATACGTCACTGGATAATTCCGTGGGCTTAAGGACTGTTATAGTGAAGACAACAACTAAAGCTTCGTTTCTGAGATGTATCACTGACGAATGTTCACTGCAGTTGCACACTAGTCGGTCTTGCATTGCTCGTGCAACGCCGTCTTCTCATTAACTTAATTATGTTGTTAAATTAACTTAATTATGTCATGTATTGGAAAATTTGACTCGTTCCACATCATTACGAAATATCGTATTCATGATCCATGGAACTAGTATGAATCTAATCTACACTCCTGGAAATGGAAAAAAGAACACATAGACACCGGTGTGTCAGACCCACCATACTTGCTCCGGACACCGCGAGAGGGCTGTACAAGCAATGATCACACGCACGGCACAGCGGACACACCAGGAACCGCGGTGTTGGCCGTCGAATGGCGCTAGCTGCGCAGCATTTGTGCACCGCCGCCGTCAGTGTCAGCCAGTTTGCCGTGGCATACGGAGCTCCATCGCAGTCTTTAACACTGGTAGCATGCCGCGACAGCGTGGACGTGAACCGTATGTGCAGTTGACGGACTTTGAGCGAGGGCGTATAGTGGGCATGCGGGAGGCCGGGTGGACGTACCGCCGAATTGCTCCACACGTGGGGCGTGAGGCCTCCACAGTACATCGATGTTGTCGCCAGTGGTCGGCGGAAGGTGCACGTGCCCGTCGACCTGGGACCGGACCGCAGCGACGCACGGATGCACGCCAAGACCGTAGGATCCTACGCAGTGCCGTAGGGGACCGCACCGCCACTTCCCAGCAAATTAGGGACACTGTTGCTCCTGGGGTATCGGCGAGGACCATTCGCAACCGTCTCCATGAAGCTGGGCTACGGTCCCGCACACCGTTAGGCCGTCTTCCGCTCACGCCCCAACATCGTGCAGCCCGTCTCCAGTGGTGTCGCGACAGGCGTGAATGGAGGGACGAATGGAGACGTGTCGTCTTCAGCGATGAGAGTCGCTTCTGCCTTGGTGCCAATGATGGTCGTATGCGTGTTTGGCGCCGTGCAGGTGAGCGCCACAATCAGGACTGCATACGACCGAGGCACACAGGGCCAACACCCGGCATCATGGTGTGGGGAGCGATCTCCTACACTGGCCGTACACCACTGGTGATCGTCGAGGGGACACTGAATAGTGCACGGTACATCCAAACCGTCATCGAACCCATCGTTCTACCATTCCTAGACCGGCAAGGGAACTTGCTGTTCCAACAGGACAATGCACGTCCGCATGTATCCCGTGCCACCCAACGTGCTCTAGAAGGTGTAAGTCAACTACCCTGGCCAGCAAGATCTCCTGATCTGTCCCCCATTGAGCATGTTTGGGACTGGATGAAGCGTCGTCTCACGCGGTCTGCACGTCCAGCACGAACGCTGGTCCAACTGAGGCGCCAGGTGGAAATGGCATGGCAAGCCGTTCCACAGGACTACATCCAGCATCTCTACGATCGTCTCCATGGGAGAATAGCAGCCAGCATTGCTGCGAAAGGTGGATATACACTGTACTAGTGCCGACATTGTGCATGCTCTGTTGCCTGTGTCTATGTGCCTGTGGTTCTGTCAGTGTGATCATGTGATGTATCTGACCCCAGGAATGTGTCAATAAAGTTTCCCCTTCCTGGGGCGATGAATTCACGGTGTTCTTATTTCAATTTCCAGGAGTGTATTTTGAAGACATATCTAACAGCAGCGCGGGGTAGCCGAGCGGTCTGAGGCGCCTTTTCCCGGTCCGTGCAGCTCCCCCCGTCGGAGGTTCGAATCCTCCCTCAGGCATGGGTGTGTGTGTGTGTGTGTGTGTGTGTGTGTGTGTGTGTGTGTTATCCGTAGCGTAAGTTGGTTTAAGTCAGATTAAGTAGTGTTCAGACTCAGGGACCGATGACCTCAGCAGTTTGGTCCCACAAGACCTTACCACAAATTTCGATTTTCTAACAAATTGTTTAAAATGTTTTGAAGCACCGTCATGGCTTGCAGAGTTTGTGTTTTTGTGGTCGCAAACCATGTCTCCAATAATCCTTCGGATACAGGAAACCGCTACATGTTGCCATCTGCGCGGTGGAGATACACACAGCCTGCATTCCCGGTGCAGTTCACTTGAGCAGAGCAGGGAGCGTCTGCAGTCGTGAGTGGGACACTGTGGCACCTTTACGTCGTTCTGTCTGTCAACACGAGTCGAGCGGTTATTTCAAGCACAGACCGCGCACGCGTCACGACTCTATTGCGAGAAGAGTTGTCAGCACGGGAAGTTGCCCGCCGGATTGGTGCACAGAACAGTGGCGCCATTGACACGTTGATCCTCGACCGCGGTACAGACAGGATGTGATTGTCCGTCGGCTCCTGCGGTAGTACCGGGCTATAGTCGAAGGGAGAGCACTTCTCCAGACCCGTACTCGGTCGCTGGTTAACCGGACCCGCTGATCGGCTCTACTAGTACAGAATTTGGTTGACTCCTGAGGAAGAGGCGGCCAATGGAGATTTCGGGTATGCCACAGTGCAAAAATTAGGATTTGTAGAATGGAGTGAGTACATGATATTTTGACTGGGTAGCCACGTTCGGAGACTTACTGTTTCCGTTCTACGACGGCTTCAATTTAGATGTTTAACTTATCCACTTCTGCTTGGGGAATTGAATTAGGTGTGATGTAGCACAACTATTAGGTAACAATTCGAAAGAGAACATAACGAAGCATCCATTATTACTTGAGCACATTTGTTTGTATTAACATTTAAACATTCCATTCTGTACATACAGTATGCTGGGCTCTTTTTTGTTTTGTAATAATGTAAACATTTAATGGTTAAGTGCTATGCAAACATATGTGTTTAAGTAATAAATGGATGTTTCGTTATGTTTGCTTCCGAACTGTTAACTAACAACTGTATTGTGTCACGCCTAATTCAATTCCTCAACCTGAGTTGGGCGCTTTACACATGTGAATTGAAACCGTCCTAGAATGGAAACGGTACTTTCCTGGACGTGGGTTCCTATTCAAAATATTATGTACTCACTCCTTCTACAAGTCCTAGAAGTCTGTAACGGGAATTTCCGAACACCCCGTGTAACCACATTAAATATGGAAGGACAAAAAACTCACCAAGTCAGCCGCGTTTTGGGCCGGGATCGTGTCCGGATGCCGAAAGCCTCTAAATTTTTTTTTGGAAATTTGTGGTAAGTTCCTACGGGACCAAACTGCTGAGGTCATCGGTCCCCAGGCTTACACACTACTAAATCTAACTTAAACTAATTCATGATAAGGACAACACACACACCCATACCCGAGGGAGGACTCGAACCTCCGGCGGGGAGAGCCGTGGCAAGACGCCCAGACCACGCGGCTACACCGCGCTCCCGAAAGCCTCTACCTTCATCGAGGGTAATTTGAGGACCGTGCAGTGGGAACAGAATCGTCCAATCTGTACTGCAGCTCGTCTGCACTGTGTTGCATGTTACTCAGCAGAATTTGATTTCATGGAAGTACACTTTGAAGAGATTGATTTTATTTTGTTTTTATTTCATAGCAAAATATTTTTGTTGCGTAATGCTTTTTCTTTCATTTCCCGCTCCGCTTGAATGTAAGCCCATAAAGTTCGCAGATATGAATGTGGTGATAAATATTTTCTCAACACTATATAACGTAAACTTCGTTGTGTTTACGCGCTAATACGATACCGATGACGAAGTATGTTTACAACTTCGATTGAATGACCACGTCATCTCAAAGTCTACGAACCTTCTCCTGAAGCAAGTATGCATCCGACTGTAAAAATGGAGCCGGCCGCGGTGGTCTAGCGGTTCAGGCGCTCAGTCCGGAACCGCGCGACTGCTACGGTCGCAGGTTCGAATCCTGCCTCGGGCATGGATGTGTGTGATGTCCTTAGGTTAGTTAGGTTTAAGTCGTTCTAAGTTCTAGGGGACTGATGACCACAGTAGTTAAGTCCCATAGTGCTCAGAGCCATTTGATTTTTTTGTTGTTGTAA
Organism: Schistocerca americana; assembly: GCF_021461395.2. Taxonomy (NCBI): domain Eukaryota; kingdom Metazoa; phylum Arthropoda; class Insecta; order Orthoptera; family Acrididae; genus Schistocerca; species Schistocerca americana. The sequence continues at coordinate 823,467,813 of NC_060122.1, read as the reverse complement.
AAATGGATAAAGCCAATACGAAGGACAGCAGAGGAGCTAAAGAGGCATATTTTTTAAGGTCAACGCGCAAAAATTTGACGTAAAAGTGTGCAACCGTGAGGTGACGACAAAGCCTCACACACTAACGGCTTGCGCATGGAGACACTGAACGTTTCGAACATTTATTTCAAACACTTGAAAGTGACACGCGACGATCCCAAATTAAACACTAGGGCACCAAAAACATAGCCACCCACCTAACAGCCATCAACCGTACATGCAAACACTGTGAAAGGCTTTGGCCCTATTAACGATCTCTTCAGTTATCTGGTAACTGATTATTGTAGAAGTAGAGCGCATACAAAATGAAGACTGGCAATGGCAAGGAAAGTGTTTCTGAAGCAGAGAAATTTGTTAACACCGAGTACAGATTTAAGTGTCAGGAAGTCGTTTCTGAAAGTTATTCTACGGAGTGTAGCCATGTAGGGAAGTGAAACGTCGACGATGAAAATTTTGGGCAAGAAGATAATAGAAGCTTTCGAATTGTGGTGCTACAGAAGAAAGCTGGAGATTAGATAGGTAGATCACATAACTAATGAGGAGGTATTGAATAGAATTGGGGAGAAAGAGAAATCTGTGGCACAACTTGACTAGAAGAAGGGATCGGTTGGTAGGACATGTTCTGAGGCATCAGGGGATCACCAATTTAGTATAGGAGGGCAGTGTGTAGGGTAAAAATCGTAGAGGGAGACCAAGAGATGAATACACTAAGCAGATTCAGAAAGATGTAGGTTGCAGTAGGTACTGGGAGATGAAGAAGCTTGCACAGGATAGAGTAGCAAGGAGAGCTGCATCAGACCAGTCTCTGGACTGAAGACTACAACAACAACAGTTATCTGGAGTGAAATCTTCGGAAGTTCGAAAACGAATCTGAATCATCAGTCACACACAGATAGTGGTGTGAACAGGGAATACGACCTAGAGAAGTATGCGTGTGTATTTCTGTTTATTATCATCGAGTGATGTGCCAGGTTGTTCGCACAATACTCTGCGAACGAAGGAGCAGTGATTCTGGAAGCAGTTGGCGGTCCCCAGCGGACGTTAGGCAATGAATCACCTAACCTAGTCTCTGTCCAGGAACATCAGAAGCTTTCGCAAGGCTGCGTTCGCAGTTCCCAGCACCGTCACTGATGCAGATGAGTCAACCGCGAACTGCTTTCCCCTGCCGCAAGGACGCCTAACGCCGTTGTAAACGAATACCGCAGCAGATAATTCCATTACCCGAAACGTTTCTCCAGCCTGGTCTTTCTGCAATGCGTCCCTCTTTCGTGGTAAGCATTCAGCCTAAAGAGGCGAACTGAGTGCGCCAGCTGCGGCGACACATCCGGGTCGCAGCATACGTGCGACTGTCCAACTGAACTCCTCCGGTGCCTCCGTAGCGCAGCGGTACCGTTACGCCTAGCACGCAAGGGGGCCCGGGTTCGATTCCCGGCAGGGGACTGGGTGTTGTGTGTCCTTCATCATCATTGACACGCAAGTCGCCGAAGTGGCGTCAACTAAAAAAAAGACTTGAAATACGGCGACCGAACCGCGAAGGGCATATCCCGGCCAATAAATGCCCTACGATCATTTCAGTGCAACTGAATGCAGCCCTCTCCAGTCGCGCAGAGACACCGAAGCGCCGCACGACCCGACGGCTGCCAGCAAAATTAGCCGCTTTCGGACTTTGAAATATATCCGAAGATGCAGGTGAAAATTTGTGACAGACCGGATCTCGAGACCGGATTTCTCACTTAATAGTCGCCTTTATCGCCTCGGCTATTCTGGCACGCTTCAAAATGGTTCAAATTGCTCTGAGCAATATGGGACTTACCATCTGAGGTCATCAGTCCCCTAGAAGTTAGAACTACTTAAACCTAACTAACCTAAGGACATCACACACATCCATGCCCGAGGCAGGATTCGAAGATGAGACCGTAGCAGGCGCGCGGTTCCGGACTGAAGAGCCTAGAACCGCTCGGCCACAGCGGCCGGCTGGCAGGCTTCCCATACGCCCCGAATTCCCATCCTGTCGCACCCTACTGGCACCCCTGTCCAGTCTCCTGCCGCTGGCAGCTCATTCCGGTTCCCACAGGAGTTCGGAAGTAATGTGCACCTGCACTGAAACAGCTGTAAGAGCCGTCGCGCTCACACACACTCATATACCTTATGCGTCGTCAGGCGCATTTTGTCTGGTGTTTCGGAATATACTTACAATTTCTGTTTTGCAACGTGTAGCTGGGGTCAGCCCAAAGATACCCTGCTCATCACGTTTTCCATATGGCGCCTGGCGTCGACGGAAAACTTCGGTTTGATTCTAGTTACAGACTAAATGGTTCAAATGGCTCTGAGCACTATGGGACTCAACTGCTGTGGTCATAAGTCCCCTAGAACTTAGAACTACTTAAACCTAACTAACCTAAGGACAGCACACAACACCCAGCCATCACGAGGCAGAGAAAATCCCTGACCCCGCCGGGAATCGAATCCGGGAACCCGGGGGTGGGAAGCAAGAACGCTACCGCACGACCACGCAGACTAAATGATTATAAAGCAGAATCTCGCGTGCCCATTCAACAGAGGGGGGTCCAAATTAGTCTAGTGAGTTATTCGTTTTATCCATATCTACTGACAGGGACAATAAAATACGAAGTATTACCAGTACTCTAGCAACGATTGAGCAGCGCTGCTGCATGGCATATATATATATATATATATATATATATGTATGTCTGTGTATGTCTATCCTCGTGGCTGCGAAGTAGGCAAAGTGTTGACTGCCGTGTAACTGTAGATGCGTAGATGGATAGATCGCACCATTAAACTGGAACACGCGCAGTATTGTTATATACAAGAAAAAAGGACAGATAAGCGTCGGGGATGGATTGGACATGTGCTACGCGCAGAATATGAAGCTCTGGGAAATACAAGTTGCAGAATGGATGTAGATGGAACAGCATCAAAGGACCAACAAAAACGGTGTTGCGGACGACCGAAACACTGTAAACCTTCACCAAGTAGAGGCTGCTGTTTACACAAACTATTGCTGTTTATCGTGTCCAGACGTCGTGATTACCGAGCGAGGTGACGCAGTGGTTAGCACACTAGACTCGCATTCGGGAGGACGATGGTTCAAACCCGCGTCCGGCCATTCCCTAAATAGCTTCAGGCAAATGGCGGGACGGTTCGTTTGAAAGGACGCAGCCGATTTCCTTTCCCATCCTTGCGTAATCCGACCTTGTGCTCCGTCTCTAGTGAACTCGTTATAGACGGGACGTTAACACTAATATCCTCCACCACCACCACGTCGTGATTACAGCACATTTGAGAATAGACGTTATTGTTATGTTTCGTTCATTTTTGTCATCTTTTTACTGCCTAACACTATCATCACCTTTGATTGATTGCTGCATGACTAGAAAGCAACCTGTCGCCATTCGTAGACAACCGTATTGAAAAAACAAAGCTTTGCACTCTTTCGACGTGGGAACAGAATACAGTACCGACGTTTGAACGTGGAATCTTTAGTGCCATTTAATTTGGCACAGTACATACACACAGAGCACTACTAAAGGGTTGTAAAATCGCAGTAAGACGGACACTAAATCCTGAAATTCGTTATACGTTATGTTTTTCCTATGCAACTTTTGGAAGACAGCAGTGAAAATAACATAAGTACAAGGGCGATAAAATGACAGTATCAAATTATTTAGCAGTGCAAATAAATCTAAGTACATAAAGTCCGCCGGCCGGTGTGGCCGTGCGGTTCTAGGCGCTTCAGTCTGGAGCCGCGTGACCGCTGCGGTCGCAGGTTCGAATCCTGCCTCGGGCATGGATGTGTGTGATGTCCTTAGGTTAGTTAGGTTTAAATAGTTCTAAGTTCTAGGCGACTGATGACCACAGATGTTAAGTCCCATAGTGCTCAGAGCCATTTGAATGAACCATTTTGAACATAAAGTCAGGGAACACTTTCAATTATTTATTGCAAAAGAACCAAACATTGTAGAGATATCATACATTTGTCATTTTGAAGAGAAACCCCGAAAGTTTTTTTTCATGTATATCGCCACAGCGTAGTTTGGCAATTTGCCAATAGTCAGCGCTAGTCGCAAACATGGCGAGTTCAGGTGCGAGAGCACTGCGCCGAGAGAACTGTCACTGGATATTCCTACCTGGGCATGCTGCAGCAATGGCTGAAGCCTCAAGTGCAATCGGACTCTCCGTTCATCTTTCAGCAGGATGGGTCTCCAGCCCATTTTCATCGTGAAGTTCGTGGATACCTGAACACGGAGCTGCCGCATCGACGGACCGGCCGTGCTACAGAAGGGGACAGCTGTTTCATGAAGTGGCCTCCCCGATCACTATGGGACTTTTTTCTGTGCAAAAATGGCTCTGAGCACTATGGGACTTAACATATGAGGTCATGAGTCCCATAGAACTTAAAACTACTTAAACCTACCTAACCTAAGGACATCACTCACATCCATGCCCGAGGCAGGACTCGAACCTGCGACCGTAGCAGTCTCGCGATTCCAGGCTGAAGCGCCTAGAACCACTCGGCCACATTGGCCGGCTCTTTTTTCTGTGGGGACACATTAAATATCTGGTGTATGTACCGCCTCTACCACGTGCTGTAGAAGAGCTCCGGTAGAGAATACGGGAAGCGACTGCCACAGTCGACGATGCCATGCTGGAACGGGTGTGGCAAGAATTCGATTACCGTATTGACGTCTGCCGGGTTCACATATTGAATGTTTGTTAAAAAAAAAAAAAAAAAAAGAAAAAGAAACTTCCAGAGTTACTCTTCAAAATGCAATATGTATTACATCTGTACAATATTTACTTATTCTGCAATAAATGATTGGAAGTGTTCCCGGACTTTATGTACGCCCTGTATATACATTTTTATTCACAGGTGTACTGATCACATTGGATGTGCTTACAACGGTTCACCGCTTTCGACTCTTTTCAGCCATCATCAGAACTGGTGTTTTGTTGCAAAAGTAACAAGTCGAAGAATCACATAACGCCTGTTTCGGTCACTTCTGTTGACGTGACCTCAATTGGCCAGGCCACAGTGAAGCGACTGCTCGACGCGCAATTTTTGTAAGAAAACATTTGTTCTGTTGACGACTCAGAAGAGTAAAAAGGGGTAAATTGTTATAATTCCATACAATCAGATAAAGATAATTGCGAATGAGAAAACGTGGTTTGCAAAATAGATTGCGTGCTCCGTTTTGACAACGTCAAATTTCATTGAAATGTAAGCAAAGTGATGTTTTTAACACTTAAGCATTTTCATCGTAAAGCACGATTAAAGTGATTCTGCAATATGCTTGCTAAGGATAGTTTGTAAGTAGCCTGTTTAGGTTTTTTTATTGGTAACGCCACGTAGCGCTCTGTATGAAAATCACTGACTGTGCTGTGTGCAGTCTGTGGCTGGTTGGCGTTGTTGAAATATTCGCTATTGTAGTGTTGGGCAGTTGGGTGTGAACAGCGCGTAGCATTGCGCAGTTGGAGGTGAGCCGCCAGAAGTGGTGGATGTGGGGAGAGAGAGCTGGCAGAATTTTGAGAGCGGACGATCTGGACGTGTGTCCATCAGAAAGAGTAAATCTGTAAGGTTGGATGTCATGAACTGATATATTGTTTGTTCTCTACCAAAATCTTTCATTTGCTAAGTATGGCTATCAGTAGTTAGTGCCTTCAGTAGTCTGAGTCTTTTATTTAGCTGGCAGTATTGGCGCTTGCTGCAGTGCAGTAGTTTGAGTAACGAAGATTTTTTGTGAGGTAAGTGATTCATGAAAGGTATAGGTTATTGTCAGTCAGGGCCATTCTTTTGTAGGGATTATTGAAAGTCAGACTGCGTTGCGCTAAAAAAAAATATTGTGTCTTAGTTTAGTGTTGATCAGAATAAGTAAAGACAGAAATGTCTGAGTACGTTCAGTTTTGCTCAGCTGTTTGAAAAGCAAATAACGTAAGAGGTTTACCAGCATTGTCATTTATAATTTTCCAAAGCGGATGTTTCAAGTTTCGAGATCAAAATCTAGGTGCATCTGCTACAGAAATGTATTGATGGTTACAGGTAAAATAGCGACAATATTCTCCCTTGGCGAGCAGGTCAATTCATATTTTTAACTTAACAGATTTGTAGCAAGGGAATAGTTATCGTCCAGCAACAGACCGGTGCAGAATTGAAAGCTGAGTATGAAATACAGCAGCGAGACCAACAAGTTAACAGATTTTGAACAACAGACGAATGTTCCTGCGAGAGCATCTGGAGAAAACGCGAGATGCGTCCAGGCTTTCTCCAAATAGGCGACCACAGCTGGACGCGCTGTTCTACGCACGAGACGGCACGCGGTTTTTCCACGGAAGTGGTGACCGCCTGGCGGGAGACGCTGCGGGAATGAGCTCGAGGGCGGCTCGGTAAACGGGTCTGGGCCCGTCGGCGCGGGCTTCCCACTTCCCAGCGGCCCACAAGCGGACGGCCGCCCTTGCCCTAGGCCCGCCGCGAGTTGAGTGGCGCGCCGCCAGATGCCTCTGCCGGCCTGCCCGCTCGCCGCCGCCGCCTCTTCTTACACTGTGTCTCGCACGCCGCCAAACTGTGACGGACGCACTGGGCGGGAACGGAGGGCCACGAGAGGCGTGCGTGCAAGCGAGGTCAGGGAGCACTCACAGCACTAAAAAAAGGTGTCCACCTCCGGTAGCTGACTGGTCTGCGCGACAGAATTTCAATCCTAAGGGCCCAGGCTGTAGCTCATCGTGTTCGGTCAGAGAGGTAACAGCGCTCTGTAGTAAAATTGAGTTAATCGATCAACAACAAACTTAAATGGATGTATACGAAGACAGTAACTTGTTCTCGAAAGAACAGTTACTGTTGGTGACCGTGCAGCTTTTCCCTGGAATAAATGATGATTAACTGACAACCTCAGCTGCCGACAGGTGTTGTTGATATACCTCGATGTGGACAGCTGAAAATGTGTGCCCCGACCGGGACTCGAACCCGGGATCTCCTGCTTACATGGCAGACGCTCTATCCATCTGAGCCACCGAGGACACAGATGAATAGTGCGACTGCAGGGACTTATCCCTTGCACGCTTCCCGTGAGACTCACATTCCCAACTGTCCACAATTCTACATATGTATAGTACCTTATAGACATTTGCCCACCTACTCATTACTCGCGCACGCTTTGTCGATTCCCGTAAGAGTTTGGGCAACCTGTGCGCATTCGCACAGACGAAGGTCAATGGCTGGGTAGCCTTTTAACTATATATGCGAAGACAGTAACTTGTTCTCGAAAGAACTGTTACTGTTGATGACCTTGCAGCTTTTCCCTGGAATAAAAGGCTACCCAGCCATTGTCCTTCGTTTGTGCGAATGCGCACAGGTTGCCCAAACTCTTACGGGAATCGCCAAAGCGTGCGCGAGTAATGAGTGGGTGGGCAATTGTCTATAAGGTACATTACATATGTAGAATTGTGGACAGTTGGGAATGAGTGTCTCACGGGAAGCGCGCAAGGGATAAGTCCCTGCAGTCGCGCTATTCATCTGTGTCCTCTGTGGCACAGATGGATAGAGCGTCTGCCATGTAAGCAGGAGATCCCGGGTTCGAGTCTCGGTAGGGGCACACATTTTCAGCTATCCACATCGAGGTATATCAACAACACCTGTCGGCAGCTGAGGTTGTCACTTAATCATCATTTAAACGGATGTCTTACGACGTCCGCCCCGAGCAGATGCAACGAACGAAAGCGAACAAAACGAGATTAAAAAAAAAATAAATAAAAGCTTCGACTTCCGGCTGGGTCGGAGATTTTCTCCGCTAACGGACTGTGTGTCGCGTTGTCCTAATCATCATCATTTCATCTCCATCGACGCGCAAGTCACCAAAGTGGTGTCAACATTTGCACCCGGCGAACGGTCTACCCGACGGGAGGCCCTAGTCACATGACATTTACATTTTTACTAAAAAAAAGTTATATTCTTACGTATAACAATTTCTCAGCTGACGTTTGTGGGAGAAAGTAGCAAGGAAAATAGGAGTCTTGAAAATGACCACGAATTCCAGAAAATAAAGGCTGTAGCACAAGACGCTGCAGACCAAGTGGGCTGGTATGCAGCCCCACTGGCTACAGTAAACATTGCAACCGGGCAGAGGCGCTCATTGAATGACTGACCGCGCCTGCTGCCAACAACTGAACTGATGAGGTTCCTGTGTCCACAGTTGGGACCTGAAAACAACAGGATTTCAGTAATGCAAGACAGATCAAGAGAAATACAACAGGAAGCCTGACTTCCTTGAACGTCGGCGGAACAACACGTAAGTGCTACAGAGATGCTTCGGTGAGTCAAATGGGAATCCCTAGAGGGAAGGTGACGTTTTTTTGACTAAGCCGCGCGGGATTAGCCGACCGGTCTCAGGCGCTGCAGTCATGTACTGTGCGGCTGGTCCCGGCGGAGGTTCGAGTCCTCCCTTGGGCATGGGTGTGTGTGTGTTTGTCCTTAGGATAATTTAGGTTAAGTAGTGTGTAAGCTTAGGGAGTGATGACCTTAGCAGTTAAGTCCCATAAGATTTAACACACACATCTTTTTGACTAACACTATTGAGTAAATTTACAGAATGGGCGTTTGAAGCTGACTGCCGAAGGATTCTACTGCCGCCAACACACATAGCGCGGAAGGACCACGAAGATAAGGTTCAAAAATTGATGAAATGGCTCTGAGCACTATGGGACTTAACATCTGTGGTCATCAGTCCCCTAGACTTAGAACTACTTAAACCTAACTAACCTAAGGACATCACACACATCCATGTCTGAGGCAGGATTGGAACCTGCGACCGTAGCAGCAGCGCGGTTCCGGACTGAAGCGCCTAGAACCGCTTGGCCACAATGGCCGGCAGAAGATAAGGTGAGAGAAATTGGGGCTCATACGGAGTCATACAGATAGTCGTTTATCTGTCGCTCTATTTGCGAGTGGAGCAGGAAACGAAATGACTAGTAGTGTTACAGGGTACCCTCCGTCACGCACCGTACGGTGGCTTGCGGAATATCTGTGTAGTTGTAGATAGAAAACAACATCCACCCTATTTACACGCTCACAATGCCTGTAGTCTGCCCACGCATGTTCACACTTGTGGCATGAGCCCCCTCTCATATTTCTATCTTAGTCTGAGTAATTCGATCTTCCTCTCTAATTGCATTCGGTGAAAAGTCGCTATTCCTTCACCCGCGGACTTCCCACGCAGCGTCTCTCGTCACCCGGGTGGTCTGGTGACAGGCGGGCTATGCTGATCTTGAAAGGGTTAAGCCTACGGGTGTGATGGAGTCGAGTAAATGCTTTCCAGACGTCGACATTGTCATAAGAGCGGCGGAGACACGCCCGCAGGGGCCTGAAGGAGCGGCTGGGCTAGAGATTCCGTTACTTTGCAGAAACTTAGCGAAAACACTTTCTGGCGGGCTACCAGCGAGGCGTGGGAATGACTTGTGTTCCCAGGCAGTCTTGGCGGGCAAATTCCCGCGCTTTCTGCAAAATCGTAACTGTGATTGGCTTGCTCAGGGCATAGCTCTGTGACATAGCAAAATCGGCGCAGAAATTGGCGCCAAGAATCTCCATTGGTGGAATGGTAGTGCTTCGGCAATAGAGTGGAATTTTTCGCCGACTTTCGAGTTGCTGATTGGAACGTTTAACCACGGCCACTGTCGTGGGAGTGGGAATGTTCTGTGTTCTGTTTGTACGGGTGCTCTTGAGAAGAGGCGGCTCTCGCCTTTTTGGTCGGAGTAGGTTACAAGACTGAGCTCTCGCTGCTCTGGACAGCCTGCCTTCCGTTGGCTGTCTAATATACTCTTATTTAATTGTAACTGTTTGACGAAGTTGCTGAAGTTTCGACTTCAACGTAACTTTCCGGGTACAGTTGGCAATTGAGCGTTCTGCGTACAAGCGGCCTATGTTGCCTGTCTTGAGCAGTTTTGGCTACAGTTGACTGTATCGGAGTTACTGTGTGACTTCGCTTGTTAAAATCAAGCACTGTACTGTCAGTGATTGTGTGGCGAGCCTTCTTCGTCTCCCTCAGAGGCGCATTTGTATTGCTAGGAAGTCTTTAGTCTGGTACAACCAGACCAGGATAATTTGTTTCGGGCTATACTCGCGACATTATCATTACCACGACAGGATGTCGAAGCAACCAGCCATCGCCTCCGGTACGTCAGATCGTGTCCTTGCAGTTAAGAAGACAGCTTGGTAATGTATATATATAATGTATATATATAAATGACTTAGTAGATAGTGTCGGAAGTTCCATGCGGCTTTTCGCGGATGATGCTGTAGTATACAGAGAAGTTGCAGCATTAGAAAATTGTAGCGAAATGCAGGAAGATCTGCAGCGGATAGGCACTTGGTGCAGGGAGTGTCAACTGACCCTTAACATAGACAAATGTAATGTATTGCGAATACATAGAAAGAAGGATCCTTTATTGTATGATTATATGATAGCGGAACAAACACTGGTAGCAGTTACTTCTGTAAAATATCTGGGAGTATGCGTGTGAAACGATTTGAAGTGGAATGATCATATAAAATTAATTGTTGGTAAGGCGGGTACCAGGTTGAGATTCATTGGGAGAGTGCTTAGAAAATGTAGTCCATCAACAAAGGAGGTGGCTTACAAAACACTCGTTCGACCTATACTTGAGTATTGCTCATCAGTGTGGGATCCGTACCAGATCGGTCTGACAGAGGAGATAGAGAAGATCCAAAGAAGAGCGGCGCGTTTCGTCACAGGGTTATTTGGTAACCGTGATAGCGTTACGGAGATGTTTAATAAACTCAAGTGGCAGACTCTGCAAGAGAGGCGCTCTGCATCGCGGTGTAGCTTGCTCGCCAGGTTTCGAGAGGGTGCGTTTCTGGATGAGGTATCGAATATATTGCTTCCCCCTACTTATACCTCCCGAGGAGATCACGAATGTAAAATTAGAGAGATTAGAGCGCGCATGGAGGCTTTCAGACAGTCGTTCTTCCCGCGAACCATACGCGACTGGAACAGGAAAGGGAGGTAATGACAGTGGCACGTAAAGTGCCCTCCGCCACACACCGTTGGGTGGCTTGCGGAGTATCAATGTAGATGTAGATGTAGATGTAGATGTATGTCCGCAGCACTGGCAAAGCAGGCAGTTTTGCTAGGTGATAGTCAGAGCTCAGCAGAGCGCGCCTGTTCTTCTTTTTCTAACTTTGTTCTGTCTTGGGTGTTCATTGTCTGAGTTCTCACTACTGTAGCAGCAATTAATGTTGGGTTGGCTGTGTGTTTCTCTTAAGATTTGCGTTGCAAGGAATTGGCTCCACATACCAGTTCGTCATAAATGTCACAATGTAGTTTAGGGACAACTTCACCATCACAGCATTTATTTGAGTATCCAATTTGAGCCAATTTGATGTATTGTAAATGTTTCATGTGTTTTGTTTATTATTTTGAGTTTAGTCCTAATAAATCATATTGTTATTTTGGACAGAATTTTCATTCTGTTAATCGGTAGAGCAACCCTATCATTTCACACTACGTTAATGAAACTTTCCTTTATTTAACTTATTTATCAAATTAAATTATTGCAGGTGCCAAACTCTTTTCTACTCCACTTGCAGGGTCGATTACAGTCAGTTCGCGTTTCTTCTTAATCCATGTGGAACAGCAAAAGTCGGAGTTAGAATAGGGGGGGGGGGGCTTAGAGCATCATGTACATATGAAGATTCTAGAAGAATTTAGTGTTAAATACACTGCTAGCCCCGGCACCTCGCAAAATTATGGTAGTGGTGAGCGCACACTTCGATTTTATATCGCATTTCGACGCTGTCAAACCTGTGCGAATACGTTGCTGTTACACTTCTTAAATCAAATCGTAAGACACATATACTTCTCAAATTTACGGACGAATGCTTTTCAAATGACGTATTTCCCTGAACTGCAATCTACTGCAAGTCTTAGTAAAGAGGATCAAGGGATCACCTATGTAGTATTGGAGGGCAGCGTGGAGGGTAAAAATCGTAGAGGGAGACCAAGAGATGAATAAACTAAGTAGATTCAGAAGGATGTAGGTTGCAGTAGGTACTGGGAGATGAAGCAGCTTGCACAGCATAGAGTAGCATGGAGAGCTGCATCAAATCAGTCTCAGGACAGAAGACCACAACAACAACACACTAAAGCGATGCTTTAAGGATTGATGTAAAGAATTACTGTTACATTAAAATATTTTATATACTTTTCTGTTACTATTAAAATCGTAGGAATCTGCCACTCGTTACCAGCAGGGACCACAACCAGTTGTAGTACTTGGAGGATGCAGACGTAGATAAACTGTCAACCTCCGGCCCCTTAACCCCCCCCCCCCCCGCATACCCCCCCCCCCCCCTCCCCCCGCACACACACAGAACGCTGGGTCCGCGCCCCATCAAATACAGTTGGTCCAGTGTAGATAGCACGTGACTATCACGTCTTAACATATTACAAAGACCTGAAAGCTAATGTCACGTTGTAAGGGACAGCAAGCGAGAGTGCGAGAACTAAGCGGATCGAAAGTATTCGGAGACCCCTACGTAATGAGGAGGAACTGAACACTAGATGTATCGAAAGGTGGACCTGCCGGTATAGAAGGAGGCGGGTAGCACTGTGCTGCCAAAAGAGAAGCGGTAACAGCAGGGTGGGTCAGGCAGGACAACGCAAGTGATTCCGAACGTGGACTGTTCATTCGGTGTCACCTGAGTAACAGACCCACCAAGGACATCCGAACCCTTCTAAAGCTGGCCAAGTCGACTGCTGGCAGGCTTTTGAAGTGGACAGGCGAAGCAACAACTACAGCTAAATCAAGAGCTGGAAAACATCATTTGCTGACCCACAGCGATCATCCGGCATCGTGGAGAATGGTTGTAGAGAATCGCTTGAAAACAGTGAAAAGAATCGCTGTTAAAATAAAGTTTTGTATCTGAAAGTTCATGTGCGGACTCATATCTTCATAGGCTTCTCGCGTCACAAACGTATATTTCAATGCATAATAAGTGTAATAATTTAGAAATTACCTACTGTCTTGGCATCTGTCGACGAAAATATTTCTGAAATGAGTACTGAATATTTTTTGCTATGACAGCTGACGTGACCATACGCAAGACCCGCTATGGTCAACTCTTGGTGGACGAACTGGACGCCGCCGGCGCACTCTGGCGCTGCACCTGGAGGCGCCGGCCCCCTGCTGCCTGCTGCCTGCTGCCTGCTGCCCACCGGTGGGTCGCCAGCCAGCCAGCCAGGCGGCGCGAATCTCGGCTTCCGCGAATACACCCTGGCCGCGGGCCGGAGTTATTCCTGTACTGACAGTTGCGGCCCTCTGGAAGATAATCAAGCTGACCGCGGCTGCACCAGAATGCGGCCAGGCGGTACGCTTTCCGCAGATGAGTACAACTTTATTTTCGGATCCATCTCGGTTACCTACATACAGCACTGAAACAAGTGATGATGTCAGTAGACCGAATTTTCTTTATTATCATCAATATGTGGAGCGAGACGAGGAAAATACAAAGATGTAGTTGCCAAGCTGACGAACTTTTAACACGACGTGGACAATCATACCTCGCGGAAAGCCCCAAGAGCGGCAAAAAAAAAAAAAAAAATCTAAACACACAGATTATGCTGTTGAAAGCGTGATCTATGAGTAACAGTAATCTAAAAGTACTGCTAACGATGTCTCGAATTTTTCCGTATAACACAAACAATAATCACCCCACCAGACGACCATAAAGATTCTTCTTAGCGAGCAATATCCGGTGCCGTATTTCTCAGGATATGTTCAGCACAGTGTCTCGTTCGATTGTACATCTCATAGCCTTACTTTATGCTCCTGTGGCTAATAATAATGAATAAAAGTTCTCGAAATTCAAAATGCACAGCAATTATCTGATAATCCTGACTCGTAAATGGCTCTGAGCACTATGGGACTTAACTTCTGAGGTCATCAGTCCCCTAGTACTTAGAACTACTTAAACCTAATTAACCTAAGGACATCACACACATCCATGCCCGAGGCAGGATTCGAACCTGCGACCGTAGCGGTCCCGCGGTACCAGACCGTAGCGCCTAGAACCGCTCGGCCACCCCGGCCGGCCCAGACTCGTAGCTTTGGTGTGTCGTATGCGGAGTTGCTGAGGCGGGGTTCTGATATATTCTTTTTTACTGTATTTTGGCTGATTGTAGTGGTCACAAACTCGTCAGAATAATATTACATCCATCAATCAAAAAATCTGACGTCCTACTCGAAAACTATTCCATTTCGGTCAGTTCCAGAATTAAAAGTGATTACAGCAAATATTTGCTAAACAGAAGTAGTAACTAGTCGCATTACTGCGGGATTCTCACTGACGTCCTCTGGTTGTGGCATAGACTAGTTTTAGCTGTGAATGTAGCAGTTTTGCGATAGAAAGTGGTGGACAATTATATACTAGTGTATAATTTTCTAACGTTCGTCCTATGGTCAGGGGATCACAAAACTTCTTTAATAGGTGTTCTACCAAATTCTGAATACGTCAAATACGTAAACAGCTGAGGAGAAAAACTCTGCAAATGTTCTAGAATTTTCGATGTAAATGTGAGTACTAGAGAGCAATCACATTCCTGGCTCGTTCTATTGCCCTCCTTGTACGAGGACTGTTCGGAAAGTAAGGTCCGATCGCTGACGTTACAGAGACTATAAAAGTAAAACATGTTTTATTTACAAGACTTAGCTACACCTTTCAGCTACTTCTCTGCATATTCGCCGCTCCGACTTAGACATTTATTGTAGCGTAACACCAGCTTTCCAACACCCTCGTCATAGAAGGCAGCCACCCGTGCTTTCCGACAATTCTCTCCACTGGTCTATGGCGCGCTGTCTGTGCCCAAGTGTTGTCTTCATATCCAGCGTTTCGTGTGAACAGAGATGATATTCAGGACGAGCCAATTATGATTGTGTCGTGCGTGATCGAACACTTCTCATCGAAAAGGCTACAGAGGCGTCTTCGCTGCCCCTGCAGAGTGCGGCTGAGAATTGCCATGAAGAAGGACGTGCGTGGCGGTTATGTTAGGTGGGCTGCATAACTTGGGGCGAAATCTCTCAGCCGACCCTCGTACTTGGTGGGAGAGACTGTTGTTCTAGGCACCTTTACTCGTTCACAGTGCGCTCAGATTTGAAAAGAGCGATTTGATGCTATTTGATGCGTACCAGAGCCACTGTCCAAAACGTCTGTGCAAAGATTTGTCGGATTTTCATAGTGGTTTCGATTTCGCGCGCGATCGGACCTTACTTTTCGAATAGCCCTTGTTCGTAGTTGTCACTACGTTCGCTTTTAGCCTCTGCGACAAACTCCTTTTCAATGGTTAGAGACAAATGTATGTTAAGAGTCTTTGCAGTCGGAACGATAAGTGGAACTAGCAGCTTCAGCTGTCTCAGATCTGCTCAAGACTATAAGTCTGTTCTCGGAGATGCGCAATCTGACGATGCGTGCATCCAACCAGCATGGCTCAACTAGTTTAAAACTCGAAACCGTTGAATTTGCGTCCACATTTTATAGAAAAAAATATCAATTGCATAATATTCGTTGAAGCAATCTATTAAGAAAGCCAGACGCGAAATTTCTTGATCTATCGAATTTCAATAATGTTTTTTTTATTATGCTTATAGAATACGAGAGTATACGTTAATGCCGATCGACATTTAATAAACTTATTACATAAGTCGTTTTAATGATTTCAATAGCCCAACGATTCTGAAAAGTACACAGATGAGCCAAAACATATTGACCACCTACTTTAAAGTGTGTTTGTCCACTTCTGGAACGCAATCCAGCAATGATTCTGCGTGGCATGGATTCGACAAGTACCTGATAGGTTTCGAGAGAGGTTTGTGGCGTGAGAGACCTCTGCACAGGTCACACACATCCCGTAATTTAGGGGCGGCTGGTTTGTGGGCGCGGAGCCTGGCGCCCAATAGCGTCCCAGTTGGGTTTCATCGGATTCAGACAAGCCAAATATGTTGGCCAAGACATCAACATCAGTTCACTATCATGCTCCTCAAACCACTGCAGCACGATTCTGTCCTTGTGACACGCAGAGTTATCCTGCTGGAAGATGCCATCGCTGTTGGGGAAGACATCAAGTATAAGGGGCTACAGGTGGTCCTTAATAATGTTCATGCAGTCGACAACTGTGATGGTGCCTTCGATTATTACCGCAACCCCCATGGAAACCCAGCTGAATGTCCCCTGCGTCCGCGACGCGCTGCATGCTTCAAACAGTCGTTCGCTTGGATGGCAGCGTATCTGGACACGGCCTTCGACCTGGTTTAACAACAAACGGGGTTCTTCGGACCAGGCGGCATGATACCATCGATCCGCGGTTCAATCTCGATGATCCCGTCCCCACTGTAATCATAATTGACGATATTGTTTGGTCAACGTGGGAACACGTAGCGGTCCTCTGCTGCAGAAGACCATGTTCAGCACTGTGTACTGATGGGTGTGCTCCATAGCACCTGCGACTGCGCTAGCACTGTGCTCTGCCGTCAGGTCTGCCACAGATCACAGCCTGTCTCGCTGCAGAGGGCGGGCAAGCCTCCGATCCCTACGTTCTGCGATGAGGTACAGACGTTCAACTTCTTGTTGCCTGCTCAGCATTCTTCAACAACTGTCCACAGATGCTCACGACAGTAACACGCGAACGGCCGACCAGTTTCGCTGTTTCAGAGGTGCTCGCTCCCAGGCACAGGGACACTGCATACTCGCTCTTGCCAAAGTCGCTTAAATTAGCGGATTTCCGCATTTGCGCCTCTTCTCGTCGCTAGAATGATTCCCCATTCGTCTCTGCTCCGCTCATATACTTCTCTTACGGCGTCACGTACCATTAGCGCCAGCTGCGAGCATAACGTTTTCGCTCATCAGTGTATAGTAGTTATTTTTAAAAAGGATTACATTGTGAGAAAGCTGCGATATACAGACATAATCATAAAATGAGAAAATGATTGTCGTATAACTATAGGTGAATCAGTTTGTGCGACAATTTTCGGCTAAGTCCGCTGATTGTGCTTGACGAATTGCACGAGCCATCAACAGACGCATGAATTTGTAGAACTTGAGCAGGCGATAACATGTTTATACTGACTTGTGTGATGTACAAGAGACGGATTGCGAATTCGACCTGCTAACCGTAGATCTCAATGGGACTATTTCGTCATTAAACTGCCGCGCGTGTATTTCTGTTTTTAATATGTTGTTTTGTAGGGCGGGCAACCACAGTCAAACTTCGACATTTTTCCAAAGAAAATTCCGCACTGGCTGTATCAATGATTTTTATTAAATCTGCGATCGGTTCCGCTCCACTTATCGGTGCATCGGTGCTGTCAGAGACAGCAAAGGACTTGGAAGAGCAGTTGAACGGAATGGACAGTGTCTTGAAAGGAGGATATAAGATGAACATCAACAAAAGCAAAACGAGGGTAATGGAATGTAGTCAAATTAAATCGGGTGATGCTGAGGGGATTAGATTAGGAAATGAGACACTTAAAGTAGTAAAGGAGTTTTGCTATTTAGGGAGTAAAATAACTGATGATGGTCGAAGTAGAGAGGATATAAAATGTAGACTGGCAATGCCAAGGAAATCGTTTCTGAAGAAGAGAAATTTGTTAACATCGAGTATAGATTTAAGTGTCAGGAAGTCGTTTCTGAAAGTATTTGTATGGAGTGTAGCCATGTACGGAAGTGAAACATGGACGATAAATAGTTTGGACAAGAAGAGAATAGAAGCTTTCGAAATGTGGTGCTACAGAAGAATGCTGAAGATAAGGTGGGTAGATCACGTAACTAATGAGGAGGTATTGAATAGGATTGGGGAGAAGAGAAGTTTGTGGCACAACTTGACTAGAAGAAGGGATCGGTTGGTAGGACATGTTTTGAGTGATCAAGGGATCACAAATTTAGCATTGGAGGGCAGCGTGGAGGGTAAAAATCGTAGAGGGAGACCAAGAGATGAATACACTAAGCAGATTCAGAAGGATGTAGGTTGCAGTAGGTACTGGGAGATGAAGAAGCTTTCACAGGATAGAGTAGCATGGAGAGCTGCATCAAACCAGTCTCAGGACTGAAGACCACAACAACAACAACAACATCGGTGCATCCTCAGGCAATATACGCTGTCTATAACATGCTAACGTTGAACATCGCCCTGTAGCCACTCCCCACCATTCACGTGCAAGATACCGTCATCTGGTGAAAGCGGTAGTTAAAATTTAAAAATGGAGTGCACTCCGGCTTTCGGCCAGTCAGTCAGGCCGTGCCCGCTGCCGCGCGGCTCCTCTCAGCTTGCACGGTCATTGCCGCTCCCAGCATTTAAAAATTAAAAAAAAATTGTAATTTTAACTACCGCTTTCACCAGATGACGGTATATTGGACGTGAATGGTGGGGAGTGCTACAGGGCAATGTTCAACGTTAGCATGTTGTAAATAGCGTATACTGCCTGAGGATGCGTCGATAATTGGTGCCAAACCAGTCGCAGATTTAATAAAAATCATTGAGACAGCCAGTGCGGAATTTTCTTTGGAAAAATTTCTGTTTTTACTGTTTGATTATTTCTGTAAAGTTGTATTTATGAATACAACAAATCTTCGAAAACTGTTCTCTGTGGTATATGAATAAAGAAATCCGTTTTGTGACGCTCACTGGGATCTGCGCGCTACCAGTTCGGTCTCTTCTTCCGTATCCTGGCTAATAGTAACGATTCAGACTGGATTTCTTTTTCGAGCTCTCTCACGAAATCTAAATGAAATAAGTGATCTCGCGAGACGATATCGGCATGCTTGCTAACAACACGCGAGATCCAGCAACGGCACAGACAACACGTGTCGGCGCTTCGAGTCTCGGTAATGTAGCACAGCGCGCAACTGGGCCATCCATTTGCACAGGAAGTGACTCGCGAGCTGTGACGGACCTGTCGCTTCGTGTGGTCGGGAAGTGAAGGCCGTAATAGCGTCAGAGCCTTGCGTATATTCATAACCGTCAAATACGTTTCAATAACGGTAGTTCTCAAGCCTGTATTATACATTTCTGTACTAGAGAGAATGTTGATTATTTCTGTACACAAATTTCGGTTAAAAAGAAACATACCTACGTTTGTCCGCAGATTTGGACGCTTTTGACACAGTAACGTCTGAAATTCGCTTTGCGTTCTTCAGAACTGCAGTGTTACTGCTAAGCAGCAGTCTGGTCGGACTAACGACTCAGGTATCACTGTTTATGAGGCCTTCATTCCGGCGACTGGTTACACGCAGCTGTACGCGTTAGCCTATCCTGCGCCAGTGGCTACGTTTGAGCGTAACTGCTTCCATCTCCACCTGCTGTAGTCAAGTCTCGGTCACCCTCTGAACGCCCATTCTTCCCTCCATTACCAAAGTGGCTACTCTTTTACTCCTCACGACGTGTCCTAGCAACCGATCCCTTCTTTTAGTCAAGTTGAACTACACGTGTATCTCCTCTCCAGTTTGATTCATATTCTTCTCATTAGTTACGCGATCTACCTTCAGCATTATTCTGTAGTACCATGCTTTAAAAGCCTCTAATCTCTACTTGCCCGAACAGTTTAAGCTCTACGTTTCGCTTCTGTACGGGCTTCACTCCAGAGAAATACCTTCGGGAAATACTGGCTAACATCCAAATTTGCATTCGATATTAGCAAATTTCTCGTTTTCAGAAACGACTTTCCTGCTATTGTCAGTCAGTTGTTTCGTGCCCAAGCGGCAACAGTCATCTACTGCTTCTAGTGTCCAATTTCCTAATACATTTCTTCAGAATTGCCTGGTTTAACTCGAATACATTCAATTACCCTTCTTTTACTTTTGTTGATATTTGTCTTCTAAAACATATTCGAGACACTATCCATACTCCTCCGTCGCCTCTGACAATTCACAATATCACCAGCAAACTTCGAAGTTTTCATTTCTTCTCTCTGAATTTTTTTCCAAATTTCTCTGCTACTCGCTCGAGTTCACAGATATTACAGAACCTGTACTACAGAACTGCCACATTGTGTCATGAAGAGGTGCAATGTCTTTGGGCACCATCGTATTGAATCTAAATCTTAATTTATAGAAAAAAAATTATTGAAAAAATAGTTAAAAACCTCAGTATTGCGTTCGTGAAGTATAATAAGTCTTACCCGAAAATAAAACTGCTCATATATTGTAAACCTATATACGATGGTCATTGATGAACGTAGTCTTGGTTGTCCTTAGTAACAAAATTTCGTCTTAATCGTCATTTCTTATGTTATGTCCTCATAGCGACCCCAAAATAGGCTGTTGCGTTATTCAGTTCACGGATAATTATCGGCAGTGACAGCAAAACACGAAGAACGAGCAGCTGTTGGAGCAGGCATTGACTAAGTATGCTGCATGGCGGTAGTGCGAAGGCAACGCCGCTTAAAAAGACAGCTGGAGACGATTGCGGTATCGTAACTCAGCTACGACAACTACCGACTGCCAGAACATCCACTTCGCCAGCGTGAAGTGCTTGTGGGTGACCGCCTGCCAGTCTTCCCGCTTCGTCACTTCCCAAAGCTGATTCTGCGCATCGACACATCCGCGCTGCCCTTAAATCCACGTCTCGTTCCTGTCAGTTGTGCAGGCATGTCTGTGTGGGTGTCTTATCTGGTTCTTTGATGTACTGACGATACAAGAAGCATAGTCGCTGGCAGTAATCTCTGCATAAAAATCGTGTCATTGTCATTCGTCGCCAGTAGACAACAATTCATCCCCATATGTCTGGATTCGGACTGTTCGCCGAAGGGGAGGGGAGTGGCTTTCAGGCAAGCTTTTAAAATAAAATGATTAAGTTGTGTCCATGCTACCATAGAAGGTCTAAAAGCAGAAAAAGGACAAAAGGAACAAATGAAGTTCCTGTGGTATTTTCAGAATCTCCTCGACAGTGACAAACACGCAGCTAGGCTAGTACTGCTGTTTGCACCACTTCCTGGGTTTGAAGACGGTCTCAGGTAATTTTATTATAATAATTTCAAGCTGTAGGTACCAGTCAGCTTCGAATAAAAGGTATAATTCGAGGCCTGCTAGTTTTGGAACTTATTCACATCCCAGTACGTCGTAACGATGTTTTGACAGGGTACTACGGGCAAAAGTTTGTTTCCTTAAGCTGGAACGGTAGGCGTAGAATCGAAACAGAGAGTCTTTGCGGTAATATGAAATTGTAGATAATGTGTTACGCTGTAGACATGTCTAGAAAGGAGACGCAGATGGGCAGAGAAACTGAAAAACTAGAAGAATTACTTACTAAGAGCATTGTTCCCTAAGGTGGAAGTGAGGCACGGGCTACAGTTCGAACTGGCGAGGATGTGAGCAACTTTCAAGTAGTATGTCGTCCTCTGTTGCGAAACGACAAGAGTGCACTTCGCTCTTAAGTCGTGCGCTTCGTACGTACTATACAGTTTGGAATTAAAATGAGAAATACAGACTGAGGGAACAGTTGGTGCATCGTAGAGGCTACGTTTTCACTTCCCACTGTGCTGACAACGCGAATGACTCATTCGTGCGACGTGTATCGGGTCAGTAAATACAAACACGGGCAGGGCATCTGTGTGATAACAAGCGTGACCTCCGGACATCTGGCGCTCTCTTGTCGTTAGGGTGGATCACGCGCGGTACGTTTTCACTTTATGTACACAGCTCACGCTTCCTTCAGGATGAAGAAACTCATATAAGAAATTTAATATTACTAAGTACGCTGCGGAATTTCCCTCAGAGTGCAGATGGACTGTTGGTTCACAGTACCAAGACTTTGGACAACTAGATCACACAAATTACACCGTATAAAATGTTGAAACAAGAACATAACCACGCTAATGTAATTTCACGTTCATGGAATCGTTCACACAGGAGAACCGTACAAACATGCTGTCATTTGATCATCGGACAGACGACATAGAAATAAGCATACCTGGCGTAGAGAAATAACTGAAAGATTTGGAATCTCTCTGCGACACTGACCTCCTGGCTAGCTTGCATTTATCGTGAATCCCTCACCCAGTACAAAGTCCCGAGCGACTGGAAAATAGCGCAAGCGACTTCAGTATACAGGGCGAGTCGCTAACTAATGCCATATAGAATAACTCCGAAAGTGTGATAGGAATTGAGAAGTTTGTGGGACAAAAGTTGCATGCGACAACGTTGGTCTTTTGTTCCTAGGTGGAGTCGCTTCAGAAATATGAAGGTCAACGTTTTTTTTTTTTTTTTTTTTTTTTTTTTTTTTTTATGGGACGCTATAGTTCGGTACTTATTTTCTGATAGTGGCTATCGAGACGAATCCAATGATGTGTAACAGTACGATTCGTGAATGTAGCCTCTTCAGTAAATAAAATCAAATTAATAAATGTGTCATCCCTCTGAATCTGAAGTTGAGCCCATCGGCAGAATTCAATGCGACACATACAATCCGTACCAGTTAATTCTTGGTGGAGACTGATATGGTATATTTATTGCGATGCAGAACATGAGCAACACTACTCTGGCTCATGCCCGATTCTCCTGCCGTCTGACGCGAACTAACACAAGGATCTCGAACCACAGTGACAAGAATACCAATTTCCGTTTCCTCGTTAGCAACTTTCCTTTGCCGGATATGTTTCCAATGTGTTAAAGATCCAGTTATTCTTATTTTATCATACACATATTTAAATGTACGATGTGTAGGGTGAGTACGTTGAGGATATCTTTCACCGCATGTCTCTAGCTCTCACTGAATTTCATTGGCATTCTCCGTAAAGGAGAAGCATATCGACTTGTTCTTCGAAGGAATACATTATTCACATTCACTTGATTCGACGATAGTAGTCTTACTGTTCCAATTAGTGTTGTATTGCGAAACCGTGGAATGGTGTTTACATGTCAGTGGCGCGCTAGACTGATGCGCCGTATTCGGCGAATGTTTACTATTTGCACGATATACGAGAGGGATTGTCAGAGCATGTGATTTGAAAAGTGTCGAAGTGACAAGGAATACCACGCAATCCATGACAAGAAGATTGCAGCACCGCACTGATACCAATGGTCATCACCTTCTGTAAATGGACGTTCATGCGACGTTTTTGACCTTCGTTGACCTTCAAAGACCTTACTGTTACATATCATTGGATTCGTCCCGACAGGCGTCCCAAACTGGGCACATTAACCAGTTGCCGGAATGTGTGTGTAAGTCCGTTAAGTTGGAAAAAACGAAGAACATTATTATCTACCGTCTCGAATGCTGCAGTTGATTACCTTATGTATTGTTTATATTGTTTCTACTTTACTATACTGTTTATACTGTTTTGAGGCAAAATAAACTCAGCCTTGCAAAATTTCCCTTTGTTGCTTTAATTTTGGACACCAGTGTATTTCGTGAGTGTAGCAGCGCTGTGAAGTGATCCAGCTGCGCCTGTAAACGTTTCCTCCCTCCGAGCATGATATCGTGTAAAATGTTTCACGATCGAAGAGCGAGAAAGACTTTGCGCGATGTGAAGACGTCTTTGAGGACGAGACAAACGCATGTTTCATGTCAAATGCTTATTTTGAGCCGGAGAAGGTATATTCAACCTTGCGAGTAGCTCACAGACGTGTGCTTGTGGAAAAAGCACGTGGACGTGAAAGAAACAGCTGCTAAGGAACAAATTCGAGGCTGGAAATGTAAGCGGCGAGGTGTGAGTGCGTGGTGAGCGGCGCAGGCGGTCCCTTACCTTCCACGGCGAGCGAGGCGTAGTGGCAGTCCTCTCCGAGCGCGTTGGCCACGCACACGACGTACTTGCCGCTGTCGTCGGCCGTGATGCGCGACAGCGTCAGCCGAGACTCGCCGCCCGCCGTCTCGATGCTCAGCCTGCCGCCCGCCGACAGCTCCCGGCCCTGCACAAACACACACACACACACGTGCACACGTGAGCTCTCCTCACTGCACTGACAATGCGCCGGCTAGCACGCCGCGAGCGGGTGTGCGCGGATGAGCCAAAACATTACGGACACTGCTGCAACTTTGGAACGAAACACAGCAGCGATTCCGCGTGGATCGTACTCGACAAGTCATTAAGTCTCCGCAGACATGTGGCGCCACGTAACTGCGCACAGGTCTCGCAGTTCTCGTAACGTAGGAGCCCGTGTTTTGCGACCCGCTGCTGGCACCCGATGGCGTTCTAGATACACTACTGGCCACTAAAACTGCTACACCACGAAGATGACGTGGTACAGACGCGAAAATTAACCGACAGGAAGAAGATGCTGTGATAGGCAAATGATTTGCTTTTCAGAGCATTCACACAAGGTTGGCGCCGGTGGCGACACCTACAACGTGCTGACATGAGGAAAGTTTCCAAACCGATTTCTCATAGACAAGCAGCAGTTGACCGGCGTTGCCTGGTGAAACGTTGTGATGCCTCCTGTAAGGAGGAGAAATGCGTACCATCACGTTTCCGACTTTGATAAAGGTCG
The DNA here is from genome assembly GCF_021461395.2 of Schistocerca americana. Classification (NCBI taxonomy): domain Eukaryota; kingdom Metazoa; phylum Arthropoda; class Insecta; order Orthoptera; family Acrididae; genus Schistocerca; species Schistocerca americana. The sequence continues at coordinate 823,443,275 of NC_060122.1, read as the reverse complement.
GATTCTACGCTATAGCGATTGCGGTTTATTGTATCGCGATATTGCTGCTCGGGTTGGTCGATATCTAATGACTGTTGGCAGAATGTGAAATCGGTGGGTTCAGGAGGGTAATATGGAACGCCGTGCTGGATCCCAACGGCCTCGTATCACTAGCAGTCGAAATGACAGGTATCTTATCCGCATGGCTGTAACGTAACGGATCGTGCAGCCACGTCTCGATCCCCGAGTCAACAGATGGGGACGATTGCAAGACAACAAACATCTGCACGAACAGTTCGACGACGTTTGCAGCAGCATGGACTATCAGCTCGGAGACCATGGATGCGGTTACCCTTGACACTGCATCATCACAGACAGGAGCGCTTGCGATGGTGTGCTCAACGACGAACCTGGGCGCACGAATGGGAAAACATCATTGTTTCGGATGAATACAGGTTCTGTTTACAGTATCATAATGGTCGCATCCCTGTTTGGCAACATCGCGGTGAACGGACATTGGAAGCGTGTATTCGTCATCGCCATACTAGCGTATCACCCGGCGTGATGGTATGGGGTGCCATTGGTTACACGTCTCGGTCACCTCTTGTTCGCATTGACGGCACTTTGAACAGTGGACATTACATTTCAGATGTGTTACGACCCGTGGCTCTACCCTTCATTCGAACCCTGCGAACCCCCACATTTCAGTAGGATAATGCTCGACCGCATGTTGCAGGTCCTGTACGGGCCTTTCTGGATACAGAAAATGTTCGACTGGTGCCCTGGCCAGCACATTCTCCAGATCTCTCACCAATTGAGAACGTCTGGTCAATGGTGGCCGACCAACTGGCTCGTCACAATATGCCAGTCACTTCTAGTATAATATATTTGTCCAATAAATACCCATTTATCATCTGCATTTCTTCTTGGTGTAGCAATTTTAATGGCCAGTAGTATATGTTCCACAGGGTTCACGTCAGGCAAATTTGGTGGCTAAAACGTCTAGGTCACTTCACTGTAGTGCACCTTGCGGCACAGATTGTTATCCTGCTGGAAGATGTATCTCGAGACACGGGCAGTTATCCTGCTGGAAAAAACTATCGCCATCGGGGGAGACATCGAGTGTGGAGGAATGCAGGTAGTTCGCAGTAAAGTCCATATAGTCCACAGCTGCTGTGGATTACTACAACAGGTCTTCTGGGAGTCACGGTTAATGCCCCCCCCCACCCCCATATCATAATTCTGCCCCTTGTGGCCTCTACAACTTTGACCTGGCTTATCTGGAGATGACTGTCGACTGGCTACAACAATAAATGTGATTCACCTGAGCAGGCAGCGTGTTTGTGTTGATGCAGGTCCGATCTCGATGACCTTAGAGTCGACATGAGACCACACAGACATCGCGTGCTGAAGGGTTCCGTGTTCAAAAATGCGCACTGAATGGTCATCTGTGACACACTGGCGCCTGCACCGGTGCTGTGCTCTGTCGCCGAATGTGTCACAGATCGCCGACTATCCTGCTCTACGGAATGTGCAAGCCTCCGACCTCCATGTTCTGTGGTGATCCGTGGATGTCCAACGCCTCATCGCCTATTCGAGATTTCTTAGTCCTTCAAGCACTTTTCATAGAGCTCACGGAAGCAGCACGCGAACAACTGACTAGCATCGCTATTTTCGAGATGCGCTTTCCCAGGTGCTGGGCCACAACCATCTGCCCTTTTTGAAAGTTGCTAATGTCAGTGATTTCCTTATCTCCGGCCATATTGTCACTAAACGATTCTCCATTCATCACTGCCCCGCCTACGTACTTTCCCCTGTGAGTCACGTGCTGGTGATGCCATCAGGTGGCGTTCAGTATCACAGTGGGCAGTAACGTAATGTTTTGGCTCATCTCTGTGTATCTCACAGTATACTAACATAGGTTTAAGCAGCATCTTGTTCCCAAAAATTTGTTGGTAATGGTTTAGTTGCAACAGCGTAAGAAGCTTCCTAGACAAACATGTAAAAATTAATTAATGTTAAACTGGACTAATTTGACATTTACACTGACAAATTTTATTTAAGATAACTTATATAGGAACAAATAAAGACGTTGAGAACAGTTGTTATCAAAAAAGGCACCGAGCGGGAGACGGCACAGAGGTAAGGCACCAGGGAGCGACGGTTCAGATCCCTTGTAACACCGAAATTGCAGGATGCATGACACCTGCTACCGTTATATAATGTTTTTTGAATTGTATATAAATATTTGTAATTTAAGTACTTTCCTTTATAAGTAATGACATTGCTTCACTGTATGTGCACATTTAGGTAGAGGTCTGTTGACGTTTCATTGTATTTATCTGCGTTTTACTGTGGAACTTATAAGCTCTGCGAAAAAGCCAAAGGAATTGTTATTTGCATCGACTAGCAACGATAATAGCAGGGCTTGTGCGCTTTAAAAGCTTTGGGTAGGGAGTTGTGCAGAGCGCGAGGAGAGAGAAAGAGACGGGTTCCAGCGCTTGTAGTGTGCGGGAGTGTGGTGTTAACGCTCTCGCAGTAGAGAGCACCATTTCGGCGGCATCATGTACGCGCTCCGGTCAGATGTGTAGAGCAGGAGTGCGGACAGTGGACGGGCGGAAGAGGTTGTATTAATTACGATTGCCCGTTCCTATAATTAGCCCTGGCCCCACAATATGCTACCGTCTTCAACAACAGCAGCAGTTCCAGCAACACAGTTTCGTCGTCGGCTCCGAGTTTCGTCGTATGCACAGCACTGAAGTAAGACTGTTCATTGGTAGAAAGTATTAACGGCTAACCCAGCAGCACCACTGAATGTGATTTGATTGATAAGATTTATTTAAGTAATAATCAGTTACACTCAGGGCTATTGTGTCCTCATTGCCCCCAGACATTGTTACCAAGCAGGGTCCTTGTTCCTTTTTTTCCCCTAATATGCTAACTCAGTCTCATAAGAAACAAACTGAATAGTTACAGCAAGTTTATTAATGAATAAATTCTCTTTTAATAATTTTAGCCTCAGTCTACTTACAATAAATTGTTGTACAACAGAGGCTTCAGTATATGACTAAAGTAAAGCAATTTCATTTTTCAAGTTTGAGAATCAATCATTGGAAAAAATCAAAATCTAAACAAATGCACAAATTAAGAGTGCAGATATTTCATTTATTTTGCATATAGCTTGGAGCACATGGCTGTTTGGTTTGGTACGTATTCTAGCAATTTTAATTCTGTTCAAGTCAGTAAAAAAAGGTACAGTTGTTCAGACAATAATATCAAATCCAATTTGCAAAATAAGTACGGCAAAGTAAAAAGTGCTTGCTTTTTTCTAAATTTCTTTGATGACGTTATGCTGACGTCAGTGGAAGTCATTCTTCACGTAACGAAGTTCAGTACTAACATACAGTTTAACTGCATATTTTCAAATCATTACTCGATTGCCTTTTTCAAAATTTAATGCCAAACATAACGTAAGAGTGACTTCTCAGTTTTATTTATGATTATATACTCACTTAAAATTAGTGTCAAAAAACTTGACAACCTTCAGTTGTCACGTCAGTGTTTAATAATGCATGTTTTTCTTTTCCATCATCTTGTACAGGATTTTGGATGTAAATTGCCCTAGTGGGCTGGTGGCCGTTAATTACTTCCTTTTCGTTCATTAGTGTAACTTTTGGATTCATGATCAGTGGTATCCCTTTTGTGTCCAGTGTTGTCCGTGAGTGAATGCACAAAATAACTTTCATTTTCCAAATTATAGCTCTGTTCGGTTTAATTACTTTTAATTTTAGTAGACTTTCCATGAGAAGGGTCGGTTGTACACTTTCCTCCTACTCATCGGAATCACTTCTTCGGGAAAGATAGACTTATACAATTAGAAAAAAAACCATTGTGCATACACGCGATCCACGGTCATATTTTATATCGCAAGCAGGATAGGCCGATTAGTAGGAGGGAGGTTACACCATGTCACGAAATTCAGATTAAAAATTTTCGTGGTTTCTCTAAATCACATAAGCAAATGCCGGCGTTGCTTGATAGAAAAGAACACAAGTGATATCCTTTCTAATCCCTTCTCAATCCGCGCTCATGCTCTGTGTTTTGCTGCGCAACGAAAAGTTCGGCACGCGAGTTGTAAAATATTCTAAAATCTTATTCCGGCTTCTGCCAGGCAATAGAGGCCAGCTCGGTTGGTGTGCTAATCGAGTAAGCCACTGGGTAGCACTGTCGACATTACGTCGGACTCCTGGCGGACGAGTTTGAGACACGGGCCTCGGGCGGAGTGTGCAGAACAGCTAACACTGCAACACAGTATAACCCAGGGCGAAGTAACATCTTGCGTGCTGCCGAAATCTCGCAGATTTCATTGCAAATATGACCGAGCCTAGCAACAGATGGTCGGTGTAGAGCTTGTCCCCTGTCGCCCCCCCCCCCCTCTTTCCCCAGTAGGAGTATTTCAGAAGGGAAGCAGTAAGTGTACAAATGATCGAGGCTAGAGGTTCAAGGTATTCAGTCGTACCACCATTCTGTCTGCATCTCGAGCTAAAGAAAATGATGGTCTGTTGAGTTTCAGAGAAACCACGACTAACACTTCGTGATGGGGTTCTGCTGGCTGCCTGTCCTCTGACCAATTTGTCCAATTCCGGCCCGAGTCATGCCAAACCTACAGAGTAGCAGACCTGGACTTGGGATGTGAGAGGCTGGTGTGAAGTCTCAGGGATTTCGGCCGACCTCGCCGCCTGCCAGCCGCCTAGGCGCCATCGACCCCTGGTGGGTGACCAGTGTGCCTTGCTGCTCAGTTTCTTGCTTCTAGAGTCGGCTGTCACACCCAACCGCAGACATGGGGACCACGAGTAAGCGCGAGGTACATAGCCGGCCAAACTCCGGAGGCCCGTTTCTTCGCCGGGTAGCAGCTGCCCACGACCCGGGGCAACGGATGTCACACACACCACGGGGGCATCAGCACGTTCCGGAGCCGGCTGCGCTGGCACGCTCGCTGGGCGGCCGCCATACTGTGCATTGCTGCTGGAGATAAACACTTGTTAATGCCACCATTGTTTCACTGTGCGCCCCAGCGTAAAGGCCTCTTTCGCAGCATCCTGACGCGTAGCGGCCCCCAATAGGTCGGATCGCCACACTGTAGTGACCTCATTGTCGACGGGAAGTTAAACCCTAATTATCCGTCCTTCTTTTTCACAGTACTGTCAGAGATGCATACACGGCGGTCGACTTCGAAGTCATTATAGACGCTGTCCAACCTCCTATAGGACAAGTGTGGGGATGAAAATCGACCGTGTCTTTCTTCGAAGGAAAGAGCACCACATTCGTCTTAATCGATTTAGAGCAACCATGAGGAAAAACCTAATATGGAGAGCCTGATGGGAATTTGAGACCTACTCCTCCCTAAAACAAGTCGACAAGAGGAGTACGAGTAGTAGCTAAAAGTCAAGGCGTCGGTGGTGGCGAAGATGAAAGTGTGAGCACTGTGGTCTCACGTGCAAGTGGTAGCGTCGCATGAAGCGTGAATAACATGTAGGCCCTAGTTAATGTACAAACAACAGATACTTGTAATGCACTTCTGTGCTTTCGTATCTGTGTATCATACTGAAAGTGAACGGAGGTACGAGTAATGTAACAAACCACAGGTAGGCACCATTATGTTTGTTTTACGCACTGTCCTAATTCCAGTAGGACATGTAATTGCAATAGGAGTTCCAAACATTTAGGGTCGAAATTACACAGATGGCAAAGCATGCCAAGCTGCCGATATGCGTAAAGGAAGGAATGATATCGAGCAGCAAACAAGGACCACTGTCGACTAGCAGGACAACGCGGACAGCGCTTATGAATCACCATAGAACTGCTCACGTTCACCAGTGGTAAAAGTTTGTGTGACTGGAGTAACGTCTCCAGTTTGAATAACCGCAGTCGAAAACGCGTTTCTTAACACGCCACTGATGTAAGAGGTGAACGTTGATTACGATGATACCCGCCGTTGTGGCCGAGCGGTTCTAGGCCCTTCAGTCAGGAATCGCGCTGCTGCTACGGCCGCAGGTTCGAATCCTGCCTCAGGCATGGATGTGTGTGCTGTCCTTAGGTTAGTTAGGTTTAAGCAGTTCTAAGTCTACAGGACTGATGACCTCAGATGTTAAGTCCCATACTGCTCAGAGGCATTTGAACATCTGATTACGGTGACGCATAAAGACAGGTCGAGATGCGCGAATGGTACAGGTCACAGACGGAATAAAGCAGGCAGAGAACAGAGAGCAACAGGTCACTGACACACACAGCGTTTAGAAGGAGGCAAGTGGCGTCCTATATCCGGGACAGGGAAGACGCATCAACGGAAAATTCTTGAACTGACTGGGTTGCTGGTGGTTGCCGACGGCTCCCCGATGAATCACACTTTGTGATTCATGAGGCGGACAGCCGTCATCTCGACCGGCGGCTAACGAAATAGGCCGAGCATTCTGCATCGATTTCCGGAAGAAGTAAAGGCAGTAGGATCGTGCTTAACGACTGCGGAATGTTTCTGTGTTGTCCTCTACTGCGATTCTTGCACGATTTCATTGCGATTACCTCATCGGAAAGCGTATTCGCTTGTACACGTTAGCTCTGTCCTCTGACGAGAATCGGATCCTTCAGCGAAACAGTCGCCTTTGCCACACGACTAGAAACGAAATGAGGTCGATTCCACATTTGGAGGAAGACATTGACCTTGATAACTAAATAAATTGTAGGATTCGTTGTCTTAGTCACATTTTGACTTAGAGAAAGCTTTTGACAATGTTGACTGGAATACTCTCTTTCAAATTCTGAAGGTGGCGGGGGTAAAATACAGGGAGCGAAAGGCTATTTACAATTTGTACAGAAACCAGATGGCAGTTATAAGAGTCGAGGGGCATGAAAGGGAGGCAGTGGTTGGGAAGGAAGTGAGACAGGGTTGTAGCCTCTCCCCGATGTTATTCAATCTGTATATTGAGCAAGCAGTAAAGGAAACAAAAGAAAAATTCTGAGTAGGTATTAAAATCCATGGAGAAGAAATAAAAACTTTGAGGTTCGCCGATGACTTTGTAAATCTATCAGAGACAGCAAAGGACTTGGAAGAGCAGTTGAACGGAATGGACAGCGTCTTGAAAGGAGGATATAAGATGAACATCAACAAAAGCAAAACGAGGGTAATGGAATGTAGTCAAATTAAATCGGATGATGCTGAGAGGATTAGATTAGGAAATGAGACACTTAAAGTAGTAAAGGAGTTTTGCTATTTGGGGAGCAAAATAACTGATGATGGTCGAAGTAGAGAGGATATAAAATGTAGACTGGCAATGGCAAGGAAAGCGTTCCTGAAGAAGAGAAATTTGTTAACATCGAGTATAGATTTAAGTGTCAGGAAGTCGTTTCTGAAAGTATTTGTATGCAGTGCAGCCATGTATGGAAGTGAAACATGAACGATAAATAGTTTAGACAAGAAGAGAATAGAAGCTTTCGAAATGTGGTGCTACAGAAGAATGCTGAAGATTAGATGGGTAGATCACATAACTAATGATGAAGTATTGAATAGAATTGGGGAGAAGAGGAGTATGTGGCACACCTTGACAAAAAGAAGGGACCGGTTAGTAGGACATGTTCTGAGGCAGCAAGAGATCACAAATTTAGCATTGGAGGGCAGCGTGGAGGGTAAAAATCGTAGAGGGAGACCAACCAGATTCAGAAGGATGTGGGTTGCAGTAAGTACTGGGAGATGAAGAAGCTTGCGCAGGATAGGGTAGCATGGAGAGCTGCATCAAACCATTCTCAGGACTGAAGACAACAACAACAATAGTCACATTTTACTTTATCTGAAGAACTAACTGGTTTCGGCTTTATAGCCATCATCAGATCTTAGAAAACAGTCACGCACAGAACGCATAGTCGTTCACTTTACAACTACATTTGCAATGCGTCGCTGCTTTCTTAGAGCTGGTGATCGCTGTAGCGTCAAAACCAGAAACATATTCAAAGAAACTAAAATGTGACCAAGATTGCGAATTCTACGGCTATTAATACTCTCAAATGTCTTAAATAACAGTAATCTCTAACGGTCGAATTCCTCCGATCTAAAATCGGTCTGCCATTAGTGGGACCACGTTAGTTGTGGTATCTTTTCTGTTATACGACGCATCCTTCAGCGGCTGCGGGAAGCACTGCAGACATCATGACTCCAGATATCCGAGAATGCTGATCAGCATGTGAATGACTCAGTCCCAGTCGACCATCTGCAGCGTGTCCTGATAAAGACATCTAGGCTGGGTGCTAGTGGCTGGACACAATGCCGTGACCCGCATATGTACTTCCGATGTCACGGATAAAAGTGCCCGCCCCCGATAGCTGAGTGGTGCCGGCACGTTAGCTCAGCATGTTCGGTCAGGGGGTTAGCTACCCTCTGTAATAAAAAAACTGAGTGAACGGATCAAGGAACAAGCTAAACGGCTGTCATCGGACGTCCGCAACGAACAAATCGACGAGCAATGTAGAACAAAAACGAGATTTAAAAAAAAATAAAGTGGTCAGCGCGACGGAATGTCATGCCTGACGGCCCGGGTTCGATTCCCGGGGAGATTTTCTCCGCTCAGGAACTGGGTGTTGTGTTGTCCTTATCATCATCATTTCATCCCCATCGACGCGCAAGTTGCCGAAGTGACGTCAGCTCGAAAGACTTGCACCAGGCGAACGGTCTACCCGACGGGAGGCCCTAGCCACACGGCATTTACATTTACGGATAAAAGTTTTACAGAGAGTAGTTACCTCATCTTAACGGATAGCTTCAAAGAGAGCAGATATGTACTTTCAACATAATGAACTTGTGGGAAGTCGACAGTAGAAATATTTTGTAAATGTTTAGTTAGTTTCAAGTTTGGATTCTGACTAGTTTGCAAATAACATACATACATATTCCAGATAGATCATCCACCCACAAACGATGCACAATCGTTAATATACTTCGATACGTACAGAAACAATCACCGAAATGTCATTCGGTAGTGGATCGGAAGTAAGCGGTGACAATTTCCGACACGAACTAGGCGATTTCCCCAAGAGAACTGGTTCACCCTATAATTCCCTCACCCGCGAACTTCGCTGAAGACACACCGCAGGATATTCGAGGCTACACGCACAAAGGCAGCTGGAGCAATATTTTCCCACCGGACTCGTATGTGGGATGAGTGGATCATTTCTGCATCCCGCCTGTTCAGATTAAGGATTTCTGCGGTTTCCTTAAACCGCTTGTGATGAAAGCGCGACGATTTCTGTCACTGGACTACGGAGAGTTCATTGCCACGTCCCTGAGTAGCTACAAGAGTGTTCTGACCCTACTGATATATTAAAGTCTGACACTTCATCCTTCCTCTTCTACTGGGTCACGGCATCTACAGCATGAGTCATCAGGGCATGAAACGTCTTCCTAGTGTCACTCACTTCTGTGACGTCAGCCCGTATAAGGAGCTAAATTCTGTTTACGATAATAAAGCGTTGTATCTGCCATACTACATAGTAGTAGATATTAACGCATTCTACATCTACATCTACATCTACATCCATACTCCGCAAGCCACCTGACGGTGTGTGGCGGAGGTTACTTTGAGTACCTCTATCGGTTCTCCCTTCTATTCCAGTCTCGTATTGTTCGTGGAAAGAAGGATTGTCGGTATGCCTCTGTGTGGGCTCTAATCTCTGTGAGCAATACTGCTTGACTCCTCGGTCAAGGTATGTTCTCGAAACTTCAACAAAAGCCCGTACCGAGCTACTGAGGGTCTCTCTTGCAGAGTCCTCCACTGGAGTTTATCTATCATCTCCGTAACGCTTTCGCGATTACTAAATGATCCTGTAACGAAGCGCGCTGCTCTCCGTTGGATCTTCTCTGTCTCTTCTATCAACCCTATCTGGTACGGATCCCACACTGCTGAGCAGTATTCAAGCAGTGGGTGAACAAGCGTACTGTAACCTACTTCCTTTGTTTTCGGATTGCATTTCCTTAGGATTCTTCCAATGAATCTCAGTCTGGCATCTGCTTTACCGACGATTAATTTTATATGATCAATCCATTTTAAATCACTCCTAATGCGTACTCCCAGATAATTTATGGAATTAACTTCTTACAGTTGCTGACCTGCTATTTTGTAGCTAAATGATAAGGGATCTATCTTTCTATGTATTCGCAGCACATTACACTTGTCTACATTGAGATTCAATTGCCATTCCCTGCACCATGCGTCAATTCGCTGCAGATCCTCCTGCATTTCAGTACAATTTTCCATTGTTACAACCTCTCGATACACCACAGCATCATCTGCAAACAGCCTCAGTGAACTTCCGATGTCATCCACCAGGTCATTTATGTATATTGCGAATAGCAACGGTCCTATGACACTCCCCTGCGGCACACCTGAAATCACTCTTACTTCGGAAGACTTCTCTCCATTGAGAATGACACGCTGCGCTCTGTTATCTAGGAACTCCTCAATCCAATCACAAAATTGGTCTCATAGTCCATATGCTCTTTCTTTGTTCATTATCCGACTGTGGGGAACTGTATCGAACGCCTTGCGGAAGTCAAGAAACACGGCATCTACCTGTGAACCCGTGTCTATGACCCTCTGAGTCTCGTGGACGAATAGCGCGAGCTGGGTTTCACATGACCGTCTTTTTCTAAACTCATGCTGATTCCTACAGACTAGATTTCTAGTCTCCAGAAAAGTCATTATACTCGAACATAATACGTGTTCCAAAACTCTACAACTGAACGACGTTAGAGATATAGGTCTACAGTTCTGCACATCTGTTTGACGTCCCTTCTTGAAAACGGGGATGACCTGTGCCCTTTTCCAATCCTTTGGAACGCTACGCTCTTCTAGAGACCTACGGTACACCGCTGCAAGAAGGGGGGCAAGTTCCTTCGCGTACTCTGTGTAAAATCGAACTGGTATCCCATCAGGTCCAGCGGCCTTTCCTCTTTTGAGCGATTTTAATTGTTTCTCTATCCCTCTGTCGTCTATTTCGATATCTACCATTTTGTCATCTGTGCGACAATCTAGAGAAGGAACTACAGTGCAGTCTTCCTCAGCTTTGGAAAAAAGACATTTAGTATTTCGGCCTTTAGTCTGTCATCCTCTGTTTCAGTACTATTTTGGTCACTGAGTGTCTGGACATTTTGTTTTGATCCACCTACCGTTTTGACATAAGACCAAAATTTCTTAGGATTTTCTGCCAAGTCAGTACATAGAACTTTACTTTCGAATTCATTGAACGCCTCTCGCATATCCCCCCTCACACTACATTTCGCTTCGCGTAATTTTTGTTTGTCTGCAAGGCTTTGGGTATGTTTGTGTTTGCTGTGAAGTTCCCTTTGCTTCCGCAGCAGTTTTCTAACTCGGTTGTTGTACCACGGTGGCTCTTTTCCATCTCTTACGATCTTGCTTGGCACATACTCATCTAACGCATAATGTACGATGGTTTTGAACTTTGTCCACTGATCCTCAACACTATCTGTACTTGAGACAAACCTTTTGTGTTGAGCCGTCAGGTACTCTGAAATTTGCTTTTTGTCACTTTTGCTAAACAGAAAAATCTTCCTACCCTTTTTAATATTTCTGTTTACGGCTGAAATCATCGATGCTGTAATCGCTTTATGATAGCTGATTCCCTGTTCTGCGTTAAATGTTTCAAATAGTTCGGGTCTGTTTGTCACCAGAAGGTCTAATATGTTATCGCCACCAGTCGGTTCTCTGTTTAACTGCTCAAGGTAGTTTTCAGATAAAGCACTTAAAAAAATTTCACTGGATTCTTTGTCCCTGCCACCCGTTATGAACGTTTGAGTCTCCCAGTCTATATCCGGCAAATTAAAATCTCCACCCAGAACTATAACATGGTGGGGAAATCTACTCGAAATAATTTCCAAATTATCCTTCAGATGCTCAGCCACAACAGCTGCTGAGCCAGGGGGCCTATAGAGACATACAATTACCACGTCTGAGCCTGCTTTAACCGTGACCTTCACCCAAATCATTTCACATTTCGGATCTCCGTCAATTTCCTTCGATACTATTGCACTTCTTATCGCTAAAAACACGCCTCCCCCTTCACTGTCCAGCCTGTCTCTGCGGTATACATTTTGTTTCTCTCTGATGACATGACGGTACAGGAATCCCGATACTTCAGAGCTCGAACATCTTTGGTACCCTGAGAAACGGCGCGGTCGCCAGTGATGTCGACGTCGACCACATGTTAAAAACCAACGTATTTTCAATGAAAAAATTTATCTCTTCTACTCCATGACAGACATCCTGATTTGTGTTTTCCTTGATTTCGACGAAAGGCCACGGTTGTTCCCGTGAGCACGCTTTTCGATCGGGGTGGATGCTCTTTCTGGAGTAACCACTTCGTCGACACGGAAAATGAATATGGTGCTTATGGGTTTATAAAAATAAATGTTCAAATATATCGTGTAACCTGGACATTTATTAATTACTTCTACATGTCGCAGTGATCCTGAGATTGGTCACTTCAGGAATGAGAACACACTATCGCGATTCCGTCTCACTATGAAACCGGCAACACGTAAGTGCGCGTATTTTAGGGCTGAAAACGCTGTGAAATTAGTTGTTACACTACTGGTTCAGAACTATTGACAATAACTGAAGTCTATGGCGTGTATAACTAGTCTCTGACGTCATCTTAGAAGGGAAGCGTATGCCCTACGAGTTACCACCCTGGCTCATCTTTGTGGTACATACCGTACTTAGATGTGACATGCTGTTGTAGTATGGCGAGCTTCTGTAGCGTTTTCGAGGGAGCAGGCATCAGAGTTTTACGTACGGCGGCATTAGTGCAACCGGTAAAGTCGGCAGACTGCTTGTCTTGTGTTCGAGTTTAGTCTTCCATTAAACGCTCTTGTACCATTACCACGAGTCTTTTTTTTCGGAAAAGGTAATAATAATAGTAAAAATAATAAGAATAGTAGTGGTAATGATAGAGGAATATGAGTGGCGAGATGTATTCAAGATATAAAAAATATGAGTGACACCGTAGTGTCTGTCTGGGTATATGTATCCCTCGATGTAGTCGAGACCTAAATTTTCTGAAGCGAATGCAGATTACTTGTACATGTAGGGCTAGAGCTGAAGACTGCATTACACTTCGCTCCTTAGTGCTGCCATAATGAAATAGAGCCAGTTCGAAATGGAATGTGGGAATTGTTTCTCATGGTGCTATCATAGATCCAACCCTATGTGCTGTCACTCAGTCAGTGGTGACAGAGAATAGTAAGTATCATACATCACTGCAAAACTTTTTAATTCGCGCGTGGTATTACGTTAAGTAAACGTCTATTCGATCGCGGTTACTCGATATGACTTAATACAATACACCAAGAAGAAATGCAGATGATAAACGGGTATTCATTGGACAAATATATTATACTAGAACTGACATGCCATTACATTTTCACGCAATTTGGGTGCATAGATCCTGAGAAATCAGTAGCCAGAACAACCACCTCTGGCCGTAATAACGGCCTTGATACGCCTGGGCATTGAGTGAAACAGAGCTTGGATGGCATGTACAGATACAGCTGCCTATGTGACTTCAACACGATAGTAGTGACTGGCGTATTTCGACGAGCCAGTTACTCGGCCCCCATTGAACAGATGTTTCCAGTTGGTGAGCGATCTGGAGAATGTGCTGCACAGGGCACCAGTCGAACATTTTCTGTGTCCAGAAAGGCCCGTACAGGCCTGGAACATGCGGTCGTGCATTATCCTGCTGAAATGTAGGGTTTCGCAGGGATCGAATGAAGGGTAGAGCCACGGGTCGTAGCACATCTGAAGTGTAGCGTCCACTGTTCAAAGTGCCGTCAATGCGAAAAAGAGGTGACCGAGACGTGTAACCAATGGCACCCCATACCATCACGCCGGGTGATACACCAGTATGTTGACGACGAATACACGCTTCCAATGTGCATTCACCGCGATGTCGCCAAACACGGATGCGACCATCATGATGCTGTAAACAGAACCTGGATTCATCCGAAAAAAATGACGTTTTGCCATTCGTGCGCCCAGGTTCGTCGTTGAGTACACCATCGGAGGCGGTCCTGTTTGTGATGCAGCGTGAAGGGTACCCGCAGCCATGGTCTCCGAGCTGATAGTCCATACTGCTGCAAACGTCGTCGAACTGTTCGTGCAGACGGTTGTTGTCTTGCAAACGTCCCCATCTGTTGACTCAGGGATCGAGACGTGGCTGCACGATCCGTTACAGCCATGCGGATAAGATGCCTGTCATCTCGACTGCTAGTGATACGATGCCGTTGGGATCCAGCACGGCGTTCCGTATTACCCTCGTGAACCGACCGATTCCATATTTTGCTAACAGTCATTGGATGTCGACCGACGCGAGCAGCAATGTGGCGATACGATAAACCGCAATCGCGATAGGCTACAATCCGACGTTTATCAAAGTCGGAAACGTGATGGTAGACATTTCTCCTCCTTACACGAGGCATCATCAAACAACGTTTCACCAGGCAACGTTGGTCAACTGTTTGTGTATGAGAAATCGGTTGGAAACTTTCCTCATGTCGGCACGTTGTAGGTGTCGCCACCGGCGGCAACCTTGTGTGAATGCTCTGAAAAGCTAATCATTTGCATATCACAGCATCTTCTTCCTGTCGGTTAAATTTCGCGTCTGTAGTACGTCACCTTCGTGGTGTAGCAATTTTAATGGCCAGTAGTGTATAATTATTGATATTGGTCCTTTTCGAGCAAACGAGAGGGAAGAAGAGTCTGCTGGATGATTAGAACAGAAGAATGACGACATTGGGAGGCAGCTGGGTCAGGGGTGCACTTACGCCGCTACTCGACGGCCGACGGTCTCGTGCGGTATTCGAGACGCTCGGAAAACTTTGTACATCGATTTCTTCAAAATGGTTGAGAAGCACAGCGCAGCAGAGCAGCATCGGCCTAGGTATGTACTACAGTAGTGCGAGTGATGAGGAAGATTGGTCATCGCTTGGGTGTCCACTGCCCTCGCTTCGTTGTAAGAAACGGGACGTGCTTCTCGGAGAACAATTGATTGTAACAGGCAAAACACATTCCACCTCGAGCTGGTGCTGACGTCACTGGTGATGCCGCAAGGTCGCCGCAAAAACCGCTCAGTGCCTCCGTTCCACGAAGCGCGCCAGCTGTTCCGCAGAACGGAGCGCGGGTGTGTTGTGAAAACAGCGCGTGGCTGGCGGCAGGGGGCAGGCTGCCGAATACGTGCTGCGGCCCCATCTGTCATCGAGTTATAGCGGGGAGCCGCCCACGCAGGGGTCGCCGGCGTCCATCTGTCTGCGTGAGCGAGCGAGCGAGGGTGAGATCAGCAGCGGCCGCCGCTGCCCAAAACAAGTGCCGCCCGGCGCCGCCGGTCACGTACGCCGCTCGCCGCTGGCCGACTTCGCGGCGGCGCTCCTCGCCGATTGTCACGTGACCACTGTCCGGGTGCTACGCCTCTCGCGCGGCACTCTCGCTCCGTTTATCGGCCAGCAATAGGGGTGTTAGTGTTGTCTACGAACATTGCCCACAAAGTAACGCACCGCATTTTTTTCTTCAACAGTTCTTTCTGGAACACTACGAGAATTACACACACGAAAGAATGGTGTTCTACGTACACGTCCTGTTTTTCCACGTAATCTCCATCTCGTTCTATGACCTTCCTCCAGCGCGAAACAAGGGCGTGTCTGCCCTGTCGATACCAATCCTTGCTTCACAATGTGTGAATCACCTCCCCATCGTCCTCAAAACGTCTTCCACGAATGGCATCCTTTAATGGAGCAAACAAGCGTAACTCCGAGGGGGCTAGGTCAGGAGTAACAAGCGTTGTCCCTCCGACCGCTCCAAATCGTGGAGCTCCGCCAAACCGCCTTCTGATGACCTCCCTGCCCAGCGACTAACTGAACTGCTGTCGACAGCAGATGCTGCATAGACTTTGCACAAGCGTTTGTGAACATTCCCCACAGTTTCTTTCTCTGCAGTGAGAAATTGAATGACGCACGTTTGCTTGTAACGTACATGACCTACAGACGCCATTTTCAAACTGTGCTGCAGCTACGCTATCTGTCGGAAGTGACGTAAACTTGTCGCTCTCCCTCAGGAGACTTCAAATAACACATACGCAACGTTTCGCGTTCGTAGCATTGTTTCCGGCTGAGAAAAAAAAATGCGGTACATTACTTTCTGGACAACCCTCGTATATCGCCTGATACGACTTCAACAAGAGAAAAACGGCACTCTGACCGCCCACAAATTTGCATTTCAAATGAGTCGAGCCGATGTCCCGTTCCTCTTGCCTTTTCCTTCCTTACTTACTACTACTGACTAGGAAAGCATGTCGGTACTGTCGGATATGTTGAGGGAAAATAACCAAGTCAGTAGACAATTAAAATGGAGTCGGTCGGCAATTCATACTTCCCAATAAGAATCCACGAATCGACAGCGCTGGTAATGAGAGTAATACAACACTTCTCTTCTCCATTAGTGCCCTTCTAACATTTTTCCTCTTTGGTGCCTTCTTTGAGAGAGAAGGGGAAATGCTGCTTTTTGTCGAAACAGGCTAGTTAAAACCATTCGAGAATATTATCATTCTAAACGTTTCCTTGGTCTGACACGGAAGTCTGTGGTTGTACAACCATAAATTGGGAAAGTAGTCAGGAGAGGCAAATCAGGTAAACAATAAAACTTGCTTGTGAAATCTTGTTTTTCCTGAAAAATCACAAAATGTGGCGACAAGACTTCAATATCACACGTCAGATGGTAGTTCGTGGAAGGCTTCAAGTATCCCAGATTAGTCATAGTTCGTGGTAGTTCGTGGAAGGCTTCTAGTATCCCAGATTAGTCATAGTTATTATAGGATACTCGGATGTTCCTCCTAAAAACCGCAATCATCTAATTCTGTTTTGTCTGTGTTAATAATTTGTAGGTACCTATTCTTGTGTACCTGCAATCGAGCGCGGAGTACCTACACGGCCCTACTTTTCTGCTTCCTAATTTTCTTGTGTGTCCATAAATTTCGGCATATAACTGTGCAGAGCGCATCGAAAATTCGTAAGCTAATCTGGAATCAAGGCACGAAAAGATTACCTTTTCTCAAACAGAAGACAACTTGATCACTTCACATCAAGTCATTCATTAGGAAAATCAAATGCGTAATATCAAGCAATATTGTTAACGGGTAAATCTAAATTGTATTTTCCTGTCTTTAAATAGTCGTTTCTGACGCAGTCCTCTTAATACCTCCTCAGAATTAATGTTCTATATTATAATAACGACACTCACAGAGACGAAATGTGTGCAAGCAAAATATCACGAAATATGTAAAGTACCTTATCCAGAGGGTCTCTTATCTTATAGTCTCCTAACTCTGACATCACTGTATTCACGTTCTTGACGTCTCGAAATGCACCCAAGAGGTTCGTCGGTTTTCTAGAAATATTACCAATAACTTCTGTTGTAGCTCGTCTGTTTCATTGTTTGCTAATAATTGTATACCTTTATCAATTTGTGTGAATTTTACTGTAGTAGTAGATAATTGAATCTAATAGTAGAAATAAAAAGAAATTGAAAAATCGTTCAAACGTTTTCTCAAATGATCTGTCTAATAGCAAGAACTAAAATAGATTAGAGAAACGATTGACGCCCTTCGTTTGTTCTACATGATTCCGAGCATCATTCACATGGGCATCAAATGTTTCTCTAATCTATTTTATATTTTACTCTTAGACAAATCGTTTCACAGAATATGTTTTCAAGTTTCATTCAGAAAGCTTGATCTATTGGCACCTCATTTGCTTTCTTGGCATTTTCTGTTCTCTGAAAGTCCTGGACCTAGTACTCGACTCGAAGGAAACCATTTGGAGAGTTTAATATCACACCAATGTAACTATGTATGCGGAAAAATAGCTAGGCCTTGAAGAGATGAATTTTTTGACACCTCATTGTCTTCTTAAGGTCTGCTGTTCTCTAAATGTCCTAAATTTAGTACCTGATTTGAAGGAAGTCGCCTTGACATTTAAATATCATAACTGCAACTTTTTAACAAAAATAGCTACACCTTGAAGAGATGAACTTGGTGACGCATTAATTTTCCCTCCTAGACTCTTGGGTTCTCGAAATGTTCTAAATTTGGTACCTGATTTAAAGGAACCCTTTTTGACAGTTAAATATGACTCCAATGTAATGTCTGTGCCAAAAATGAACTTTTCGACATTTCATTTACGATGTTAGCAGCAGCTGTTCGTGAAATATTTCAATTTTCCCTCAAATCATTCCGTAAGTTTTTCATGTAGTATATGCTTTCCCAAAACTAGACCTCATGCTGATTAGTTTCGTTCGATTATGAAAATTCGAACCAAACCTTCTGAATGATTTATAGGGAGTTTTGTATTTGCTCCAGTCACACATTTGACCGAAAAAAGTCACTATATGAGAAATGACTGAAACGAAGAATCTGTTCATTTAAAGTGAATTGACGAAGCAGAATTTAATTTACTTTAAAGCCTTAGGCGTCAGTCTGCTTAAAGAGTTGTCGTGAATATGTTTCTTTGGAATTCAACTCTCATCTCGTAAACGTTATAGTATTTGCACCAAGAGTCAACAGATAAGTCGAAAGTACAGCGTCTGAGCAGCAGAGAAATGTAAAGAGATATAAATCATGGAGCGTGTGTGATATTTCTTCGTCGTTAAGATTACGGAAGAGTCAAACAATAAAACGTTCGCGACGTATTTGTTACTCATTAGTATTGAAAAGGGAGTGAAATCAGAGAAACATTTGACATTTCTTCTACCGCCTTAACATTTCCGGTCCGGAAATGCTGCATATCTCCTTAAATAAACGCTTACGAATATGTTAATAGAAACTAACGGCCCGTTAGGCGCCGCCTGCCAGCAAATATTGGTAATACGGTTTTGACGTTTCCTCTGACCAGGCTCGGTGTGCAGCGTCAAAGAAGTTTCTCACTCTCTTAAAATAAGTTTTAGACACATTAACATGAAGTAAATACTCCATGTAGGAAAAATACGATGCAGTAATCAGCAATGGAATAAACTAAATTCGCAGGCTTGCTGTTTCTACTGCAACTGAATGCTCTGCGGTGATGAAGCGTTGGAAAGTTGTCACTCAGCTTTGAGAGAGTAAAATATACAATTAATAACAGACACCCGTTCGCATGACTTATTAGCGTATATGATACATTTATAGTCGAAATTATATTTCCAGATTACAAACGTTCTCCTGTATAGGATTTCTAGCACGTTCCAAGTGTCTGTAGCCTTGTGGGTCGAAAATCTTCGTGTACTAGGTGAAATTTTATGCGATCGTTAAAGGCGACACGGATAGGACAGTAAATTTGAAGAGGAGGCACCCTGGCGCTGCTGCCAGATCGCTGATGGCTTAATTTTGAATTTTTTGTCAAGTAATAAGCAAAGTAAGATGTTTTTGCTATCGAGCCAAGTATTACTTCGACAGCAGAATGTGACTGATTCATAAAAAATAACCGTGTAGGTACCCGTGAGTCATTTCGTGTTGCACGCCACGTTCTGTTTGGGGCGCAGGAGAAGGTTTCCTTGCGCCGACCCGGCGTTCTTGTCACTTTCCACTCATCAGAGATAGTTGATTTGATGCCGATTAAGCTACTAAAGCATTTTGAAATCACAGCGATTAACAGGGTATGCAAAAGCTGACGTCATAGGCATATCGGAGGAAAGAGCGTGGTCCATGAAGAATCTGTGATGACTAAGCTCTACGCAAGATGGGTGCCATAACTGCACATAAAACCGAAATCGAATGCGACAAAGTAGTTAGGCCGTTTTAAAAACAACAGCGCAACGAGGGGCGATCAGTATGTAATGTAACAAATTTTTTTCTGAAATCAGGTTGAATATTTTCAGGATTCCAGCACACCATATTATTCCCCACTCTTTCTGCTACGAAACCCTGTTTTTCAACACAATCTCCGTCGAATGAGACGGCATTGCCCCACGTTACTGGGAGGGACGGTATGCCCTCATCGTACCACTGTACTGGTCGACGTCAACGGCAACGCCTTGCTGCATCAAATAACCTCCCCGTGTTCCACGTACTGCTTCCCGCAGATTGAATCCTTCATTGGGCCAGACAGATGGAAGTGGGAACGGGCGAGATCCGGGCTGTATTGTGGATGAAGAAGAACAGCCCGAAGCAGTTTTGTGAGCTACTCTCGGGTAGGCAGACTTGTGCGAGGTCTTGCGTTGTCATGGAGAAGGAGAAATTCGTTTGCATTTTTGCGGCGACGAACACGCTATAAATGTAAATGCCGTGTGGCTAGGGCCTCCCGTCGGGTAGACCGTTCGCCTGGTCCAAGTCTTTCGAGTTGACGCCACTTCGGCGACTCGCGTGTCGATGGGGATGAAATGATGATGATAAAAACAACACAACAGCCAGTCCCTGAGCGGAGAAAATCTCCGGCCCAGCCGGGAATCGAACCGGGGCCGTTAGGTACGACATTCCGTCGCGCTGACCACTCAGCTACCGGGGACGGACGACGAACACGCTGAAGTCGTATCGCCTGAGGGTGGGGCTTTGAACTTTTTCTTCAAAGGAGGGGTGGTGTGGCTCCATCCCATGGAGTCCCGTTTTGTTCCCGGTTCGAAGTGACGAACACATTTTTCGTCGCCTGTGATGATGTGCGAAAAAAAATTGCCCGGATGAGCGTCGTAAAGCGCGAGCAATTAGGCACAAATGGGCCTCTGCTGCTCTTTGTGGTCTTCTGTTAGACGGCGAGGAGCGCAGCGGGCACCTTTGGGTACCCCAGCTAGTGGACGGGTGTGTCAGCACCACCAACAGAGACGTCCAGTTGTGCAGCGAGGTGTCTGACTGCGTTCCATAGATCACGTCGAATGAGAGTGTCCGCACGTTCTAGCACAGCACGAGTCATGCTATGAACGTCCGGCCGGCGCACGGGGAATCGGGCAGGTTTGTGCGACCTTGTTACGACGATGACGGACGCCTCGCCCAGCGACTCGCCGTGCTTTTGTTCACTGGCACGTCTCCGCATACATTCTGCAAGCGCCTATGAATACGTCTGGTGCTCTCGCTTCCACTCAGTGTCAGTTCTCTACCAGGAACGCACTCCGTACAGAAGCCATTTAGAAGGCTACGAATAGCACGAAAACCTACTGCGCGAAACTATAGGAGCTGAAGAGGGAATATTCCACGACGTTGCACAACAAATTCCGCATTTTTTCAGCCTACGTTGGCCGAGAGCAAATTACGTTGCATTACTTATGGAACGCCCCTCGTAATTTCGTGCCCCGTCCTGTTACTGGGTGTAAGGCTTGAATCAAAGGTGGTGTTGCTTCAGTCAACCACTTGACAAGTCCGGTCCCGGTAGCTGAGTGGTCAGCGCTACAGAGAGTCAATCCTAAGGGCCCGGGTTCGATTCCCGGCTGGGTCGGAGATTTTCTCCGCTCAGGGACTGGGTGTTGCGTCGTTCTAATCATCATCATTTCATCCCCATCGACGCGCAAGTCGCCGACGTGGCGTCAAATCGAAAGACTTGCACCCGGCGAACGGTCTACCCGACGGGAGGCCCTAGTCACACGACATTTACATTTAC
The DNA here is from genome assembly GCF_021461395.2 of Schistocerca americana. Taxonomy (NCBI): domain Eukaryota; kingdom Metazoa; phylum Arthropoda; class Insecta; order Orthoptera; family Acrididae; genus Schistocerca; species Schistocerca americana. The sequence continues at coordinate 823,421,632 of NC_060122.1, read as the reverse complement.
CACTTGACAACAGAAGCAAAACTAATGAAAGCATGGGTTGTAGACGGTCACCCAGGATCTGATAAAAAGTTCTCGCTTTTCGAGTTGGATGCTAGCGCAGATACACCACAACGTTTCGAGGAGTGTTATACTCATCGGTATATGGCGAAATATCGGATACAGCAGAAGTCCCTAGATCTATGCCAGTGGGGCGGGTGTGGTGCGGCGCAGCGCGGAGCGGCCGTCGTGTGGGGATGAAGTCCGCGCTCGAGTCCCGCCGTGGGCACTCACGGGACGTCCCGCGTCGTGGCCGCTGCTCGGCGCGCTCTCGGAGTACGCACACGCCGACGTGGGATGTCGCGGCGAATTCAGCTGGTAAGCTTTGTACCTACTGTCAAGGCTCTCTTCGGTCCTATTTGCGGTGGATCTCGATACAGAAACTACAGTAAATTGTTGGACCTGAAGGAACTTTAAAGTTGGTAAGAACAATCAGAGGTGAGTTCCGGATTCCCGCCACCAAAGTCTATCAGAAAATGGGGGGGGGGGGGGGGGGCGTACCTCAGAAAGACATCAGCCATGCGCCCACCTTGTTACTAGGCTACGTCCTCATACCTACCGTACAGGTTTTATGTCCCTCTACTTCTAATAACCTGTCACGACTTATACGCTAAATTGCTTGGTCAAGGAAGTTATTGTGTTGTCTTGGGTCAGTTTCGCCATCTTTCTTTGAGGTGTCTATCATGGCGATGTTTGTTGTGTCCTGGGTCTCATGTGAGACATATCCTCACTTCTGTTTACGTACTGAAGGTTCAGAACCTTTGAGATCGAGTGTGCCGTGCTGTTGATTGCTTCCCGTGCTGGTTTGTCTCTAATCGCGTTGTTAGTCGTCTGTTCGAGGCGAGACGTGTGCAGTGTATTACGACGTGTTCTGGGGAACCTCTCCCCCCACAAGTGCGCAGTCGCCACGGTTCGCCCGGCTGTCCCCGTCGGAGGTTCGAGTCCTCCCTTGGGCATGGGTGTGTGTGTGCTGTCGTTAGCGTAAGTCAGTTTAAGTTACATTAAGTAGTCTGTAAGCCTAGGGATCGCTGACCTCAGCAGTTTTGTCCCGTAGAACGTACCACAAATTTCCAAATTCTTCCCACAAGTGCATTTTTCCCTTTCACTGATATGCATGCGGTGTAAATGCATTGAGGTCCCTGTCCAGTCAGGAAGTGGACCATGCCTCTGCTTCAGACAATGTGGCTCATTCCTAACCATTCCCTGATGTTGGGAAATAAGGTATAAGACCTACAGCTCTTAACACTGCTATCCCATTCCCTATGTCAGCTCTCTGACCGTCACATCCTTAAGCGGCACTTCTCTCCTACTTCTTCCTCTGTTAAGGCAGTTATATTTTCAGGTCTTTTGAGTCAATACGCTGCGACCGAAGACACACAGAGCATGAAGTGATAAGATCCGGAAAGCCCTCGATAGCAGAAGACAGTTTTCGCCTCGGTCCTACGCTGCTCTGTTAGGCGGTGTGCCCATGTACTGGCCACAAAGAATACGATCGACTCAAAGATCGCGCAGTGGTATGTGCGGAGTGCGACAAGTGGTAATTTAAAGTGTTCAGTCTTCAGCCTTCTAGTTTGTGTCCTAGTCGTCCACCCTTGTCGGATACTATTCGTATGTGGTTGTGACAGTTTAGTCGCTCGCCGGTGTGTATGCCAAGGTACCGTGTTGTTTGAGGTACAGCACCGCGTTTAACAGGTGCAGCGGCAGCCATATTCACATGGGATACTACCGCCAGAAAAAAAGTAGTATGCCTGGAAAGACGACTTCGATTCTGATCCGATGACGGCATATGGCACTTGGGGGATAGTACAGGGACTCATAATGGTTTCAACGTCGTGCGCCAACAGATACCGAAGTGGCACAGCTACCGGAGTGCCATCTGTGTCTACCCTTTAACACGGAATGCTCACAGCCAGAAGACTCAGTGTGGTGCAGACGTGTGAAGCAAGATGGCAACAATGCCAGAGAGACGCACTGATGCTTTCCACAGCCAAGTGAGCGAGTTTGAAAAGGGTCAAATTGTGGCCTTCCAAGTGGCGGGATGGTCCTTCGGAGGATTGCCCCATAGGTTGGACCTGCTGCGTCAGTTGTCCAACGACGCTGCTATCAGCGGTCACCTGAACATTCTCACGCCCGCAGACGAAGTTCTGGACGTCCACGCAGCACAGGATCGTCGTATTGTAAGGGCGGCAGTGGTAGAGCGTGCAGCTACCACAGGAAAGTGAAGAGGGCTTGTGATCTGAGACGTGTCGACACGAACTGTCGCGAACCGGTTACTAGAGGTGACGCTATAGGCGCGGACACCTCTACCCGCCTTCCATTCACGCCACAGCATCGACGTTCAAATGGTTCAAATGGCTCTGAGCACTATGGGACTTAACTGCTGTGGTCATCAGTCCCCTAGAACTTAGAACTACTTAAACCTAGCTAACCTAAGGACATAACACAGATCCATGCCTGAGGCAGGATTCGAACCAGCGACCGTAGCGGTCGCGCAGTTCCAGACTGTAGCGCCTAGAACTGCTCGGCCACCCCGGCCGGCAGCATCGACGTGCACAGGTCGACTGGTGCCGTCAGAGGATCACTTGGAAGATGGAATGGCGAGCTATGATCTTCAGTGGTGAAAGCAGATTCTGCCCGTATGCGAGTGATGGTCGTTCGTCTTTACGACATAGTCCTGGTAAGCGCTATCCACGACAGACCGGCTCCGCACCAGGCCTTACGACCTGCGGTGCAATAAGTTGCAATACTCGTTCATTTTGATGTTTCTGGAGCGGACAGTATCCAGTGGAGCATGTAGTTAGACCTGTCCTTTTGCCGTTCTTGTAACAGGAAGGTGATATGTCGCTCCAACAGGATAACGTTGGCCCACGCGCTGCCCGTGAAAGTGAACGTGCTCTGCAAGACGCGCAGCAACTTCCCTGGACAGCACGACCTTCAGACTTGTCTTCAATACAGCACGTGTGGGACACGCTGGGACGCGGCGTGACTCGTGCTACTTGTCATCCAACAATTCTTACGGAACTACGTGAACAGGTCAGTATTCGCATCTGTACGCATGTGTGCCAGAGTCAGCACCTCCACTGTCGCATGTGGAGGTTATTCCGCATACTAATATAGGTGTTCCAGCATGGTTCGACGCCTGGTACCTCATACCCGCTTGTGCTGTTGATCTGTAAATGTAGTCATTTCATGTACTCCATATGCACAGTTGCAATAATAAATCTGTAGTGAATTGGAAACCTCTAAAAGAGTGTAATAATTTTTCCCAGCAGTATGTGTATTTTACGTTTTAGGTGTGTGCTGTACAGAGGCAAGTAGATATTTCGCCCTCGGCAATCGTCAGAAAACGGTTCCGAAGTCGCATTTTCGAAGCAGCTTCGCGATCTTCGCTGGAAATGGCCCCACATAAGGAAAAACAGGGAGTGTCTTGTGTCACTCAATTTCTTCCTGTTTTCTTGCATCTTTTCTTCCCTCGAACATCCTTCTTATCTGCTTGTGAGGTAACGGGTGAGTTGTGGCGCCCTGGAAATATTATATGTTCGGAGTTGGGGCGGCCGCACAGGGCGCTCGTCAAAGCCGCGGCCCGGCAGCAAACACGTGTTGCCGAGCGTTAGCCGGACGAGAGGGGTGGCCCCAGCCCATGCTCCAGCCGCGTGGCTGGGAACAACTGGTACAACAGAATCCGAAAATATCTGCCACACGAATCGCAAGTGAGGTGGAGGGAGACCTCGGTATAAAAGTTCATCCCGAAACCGTGCGGAGAGTACTACGACGATCGCAGTACCGTGGTCGAGTGGTACTGCGAAAGCCATTCATAAATGCAGTGAACCAGAAGAAACTTATGCAGTTTGCGATGGAATACGCCGAATACGAGCAGGCTTGGTGGAATCGGGTGATATTTTGCGACGAATGTAAATTTACATTACGAGGTGCATTCAAGTTCTAAGGCCTCCGATTTTTTTTCTCTTGACTGGAAAGAGATAGAAACATGCGCATTGTTTTAAAATGAGGCCGCGTTCATTGTCAATACGTCCCAGAGCTGGCAGCACCGTACGGTAGATGGAATTTTACCGCCAGCGGCGAGAATGAGAACTGTTTTAAGTACTTAAAATGGCGACGTTTTCCTTACTTGAACAGCGTGCAATCATTCGTTTTCTGAATTTGCGTGGTGTGAAACCAATTGAAATTCATCGACAGTTGAAGGAGACATGTGGTGATGGAGTTATGGATGTAACGAAAGTGCGTTCGTGGGTGCGACAGTTTAATGAAGGCAGAACATCGTGTGACAACAAACCAAAACAACCTCGGGCTCGCACAAGCCGGTCTGACGACATGATCGAGAAAGTGGAGAGAATTGTTTTGGGGGATCGCCGAATGACTGTTGAACAGATCGCCTCCAGTTGGCATTTCTGTGCCAAAGTGTCATCCAGGTGGGTGCCACGAATGCTGACGGACGACCGCATGGCTGCCCGTGTGGCATGTTGCCAAGCAATGCTGACGCGCAACGACAGCATGAATGGGACTTTCTTTTCGTTGGTTGCGACAATGGATGAGACGTGGATGCCATTTTTCAATCCAGAAACAAAGCACCAGTCATCTCAATGGAAGCACACAGATTCACCGCCACCAAAAAAATTTCGGGTAACCGCCAGTGCTGAAAAAATGATGGTATCCATGTTCTGAGACAGCGAGGGCGTAATCCTTACCCATTGCGTTCCAAAGGGCACTACGGTAACAGGTGCATCCTACGAAAATGTTTTGAAGAACAAATTCCTTCCTGCACTGCAACAAAAACGTCCGGGAAGGGCTGCGCGTGTGCTGTTTCACCAAGACAACGCACCCGCACATCGAGCTAACGTTACGCAACAGTTTCTTCGTGATAACAACTTTGAAGTGATTCCTCATGCTCCCTACTCACCTGACCTGGCTCCTAGTGACTTTTGGCTTTTTCCAACAATGAAAGACACTGTCCGTGGCCGCACATTCACCAGCCGTGCTGCTATTGCCTCAGCGATTTTCCAGTGGTCAAAACAGACTCCTAAAGAAGCCTTCGCCGCTGCCATGGAATCACGGCGTCAGCGTTGTGAAAAATGTGTACGTCTGCAGGGCGATTACGTCGAGAAGTAACGCCAGTTTCATCGATTTCGGGTGAGTAGTTAATTAGAAAAAAATCGGAGGTCTTAGAACTTGAATGCACCTCGTATGGCAAAGCGACGGAAGGACAAACGTGTGGCGAAAGACCAATGAAGAGCTGAATCCCAGGAACCTCAAAGCGACAGTAAAGTTTGGAGGTGGGAGCATCACCGTGTGGGGATGCATGTCCGGCAATGGTGTGGGTCATTCAGCGTTCATTGATGATACGATGAACAAGGAAGCGTATTTGAATATACTGCGAGGACATTTGAAGCAAAGTGCACGACATACAGGTATTGCGAACAACTTTCATTTTTATCAGGATAATGATCCCAAGCATACCACGCATATTGTACAAATGTGGTTGCTCTTCAATTGCCCGAAAGTATTACAGCCCCCCCCCCCTCCCCAATCACCAGACATTAACCCGATCGAACATTTGTGGGATAAATTGAAACGGACCCTCCGCGCGGACAACATCTTTACGAAGGAGACCTTGAAAGAGAAACTGCGCCGAGAATGGGCAAGTATAGGCCCAGATTTCACGAAAAAACTCGTGGAAAGTATGCCTAGTAGATTGGAGGAGGTATTGAAAACGAAAGGTGGACCCAAAGGTATTGAAATTTTCGTCGTACAACTTGTGAACATTTATTGGACAGTGTCCGAATACTTTTGTAGCAGCAAGGTGTGCAGGATGTTTCATTTTTGTTGTTAATTTTTCTGTTATTTATGTTTTGGATACGAAGTAATACAATAATTCTTTTGTAGTTACGCATATATGTTGCTAATAAATATGTTTGTGTTTGATAGTCAGTGTTTCTCGAGTACTCATTGTGGAACGTCCCACTGCCCGAATACTTTTGCGACTGAGTGTATACAGAGTGTGGTGGAGCAGTGTGGTGCCGTGCACTTACCGCCCTGAGCCAGCGCACTGTGGGCGGCGGGCTGCCGCGGAAGGCGGCGCTCAGCGTGGCCGTGTCGCCGCGCAGAGCCACCACGTCGCGAGGGCCGCGCGTCACCGCCGCCGGCTCCCCTCCCTCTCCCTCCTCCTCCTCCTCCTCCCCCTCCTCCTCCGGCTGCAGCACGGTGAGGGAGGCGGGCTCCGCCGCCGCCGCCCCCGCGCCGCCGCCGGCCAGCGAGCACTCGACGGCGCCGCCGTCCTGCGGCTGCACGTCGCGCACCGTCAGCACGCTCTCGTCCCCAGTCGTCTCCACCTGCGGACACGCCGGGCGTCACTCGTCCACACTCGAACCGCAACCTTAACACAGGTCACGTGAACCTATCTCCTACGGAGCTATCAACAGGCACGGGGACGGGATGACGGAATCTTGGCAGGAGGCTGCTGAGGTCCTCCTGTGGTCCCTGCTGCCTCACGACAGTGCGGATGGGGAGACTGGAGGACAGCGCCAATTAAGAAACGAAGACCTTGGAAGATACGTCAATAATTCGGCAGTCTACCCCTTTTCTGAAGAGGAGGTGGCTGCCCACATAAAGTCGTTGAAGAGAGGGAAAGCTCCCAGGCCAGACAGCATTATGGCGGAGGTGATGCAGTTCTTGCCCCCCCCCCCCCCCCCCCCAGCTAGTAATACCACTCACTCATCTATTCAATGAGTGCCTCAGGCAGAAAAAATTCCCAAAGATATGGAAAATTGCAAATGTCCTGATCATTAAGAAAGGACCTGACAAAGACCCAGCTGAAACAAAATCTTACAGACCCGTCTGCTTGTTGGACTTGTTTGGGAAGATACTAAAGAAGTTGCTGGCTGACAGACTGGCAGCACACCGAGTGCTGTGCAGGATGAGTAGCGGGCAGTTCGGCTTCAGGCCTGGGCGGTCGGCATCTGATGCAACCGCCCTGGCAGCTGAGGTCTGTGGCTCAACCCCGTACAAGTACGTAGTTCACATCCTGGTGGACACCAGTGGCGCCTTCGACCACCTGTGGTTGCCTTCGCTCTTCTCCTGTTTGCGGGAGAAAGAGTGTCCAGGGCCACTATACGGTTGTCCGAGGAGCTATTGTGAGAATCGGGATGTCTGGCTATCGTCCCCTGGCGGAAGAGTGGGAAAAAATATAAAAAAGGGATGCCCCCAGGGTTCTGTATTAGGCCCCCTATTCTGGGACATCCACATGGAGCCACTGTTAGACGATCTACAACAAAGCGAAGAAGTGCTAGAGGTGATAGCCTACACGGATGACCTGCTACTGTTGGTTGGCGGCCGAAGCCGAGAAGACATAGAGCCCAAAATCGAAAGGGCTATAGGAAAATTACAACTATGGTATCAAAATACAAAGATGATCATTTCACTGAGCAAGTCTACATATCTCTTGCTGAAAGGGCAGCTGATAAGTAATCCCACTCTGTGAACTCAGGGCTCGCCAGTTCTTCGGCGATGCGAGATGTGCTACCTAGGAATTACCATTGATGAAAGACGGAACTTTGAGAAACCAGAGAGCCCTGCAAGTGCTTAAGAATCTTATCTCCATAAGTCATAAAAGATTTCATCTTGCCCCTCATCTCATAAAGCTATGCCATAACAGCATCTTAACGTCAATAGTGTGTTATGGCTCGGCAGTCTGGGCACACAGACTCACGAGGGTAGTGCCCGCCATCACAGTGAGAACAGTGCAGAGGAACACGATATTGACGTCTGTGGGGGCCTACAGGACATCTCCAGGGGGGACCTATTAGTTATAAAGGGGCTCTGCCTCTGGACATAAAAATTAGAGAACAAGCTGCGTGGTACTGGGCCAAAAAAGGGGAAAACAGGGGACATACTGGGTGTTAGGGTTGAGGAACGGGTGTGATAAGGAAAAGAGGTGAAGAATTGTGGCAGAAATCATGCGAAGCGGAAGAAACTTGTCGAAGAACATTTGCGTTTTTACCAGATGTGAAGGAACGACTAGGTATGAAGTACTTCGAGCGAACCCGAGGACTGCTCCATTTTCTCACTGGTCATGGGCCCTGCCCGACATACCTTTGTCGGACTGGGAAGAGGGCTACGCCCACATCTGACTGTGCCGCATCAGAGGGTACACACGACCACGTGGTTTACGAGTGCCTTTTTTTCAGTGATGTAGCAACCACACTACGAGACCAATTACCTAACAATGACACTTACCACTTACTGAGACGAGAAGATACATTTCAAACTCTGAACAGTTTGGCTAATGAGGTAACACGGAAAGTGTTGACAGAATATCTCAGGCACATTAATTAACTATTAATCCGTGATTATCAACCAACACCAAATGCGTCCAGTACCCTAATCCTATACCGCCTGTGCGTGGACATGCCGACTTACATTATACACTACTGGCCATTAAAATTGCTGCACCACGAAGATGACGTGCTACAGACGCGAAATTTAACCGACAGGACGAAGATGCTGTGACAGACAAATGATTAGCTTTTCAGAGCATTCACACAAGGTTGGCGCCGGTGCCGACACCTACAGCGTGCTGACTTGAGGAAAGTTTCCAACCGATTTCTCATACACAAACAGCAGCTAACCGGCGTTGCCTGGTGAAACGTTGTTGTGATGCGTCGTGTAAGGAGGAGAAACGCGTATCATCTCGTTTCCGACTTTAAGGTCGGATTGTAGCCTACCGCGATAGCGGTTCATCGTATCGCGACATTGCTGCTCGCGTTGGTCGACATCCAATGACTATTAGCAGAATATGGAATAGGTGGGTTCAGGAGGGTAATACGGAGCGCCGTGCTGGATCCCAACGCCCTCTTATCACTAGCAGTCGAGATGACAGGCCTCTTATCCGCATGGCTGTAACGGATCGTGCAGCCACATCTCGATCCCTGAGTCAGCAGATGTGGACGTTTGCAAGACAACAACCATCTGCACGAACAGTTAGAGTACTTTCGCAGCAGCATGGACTATCAGCTCGGAGACCATGGCTGCGAGGGGCGCCTGCGATGGTGTACTCAACGACGAACCTGGGTGCACGAATGGCAAAACGTCATTTTTTCGGATGAATCCAGTTTCTGTTTACAGCTTCATGATGGTCGCATCCGTGTCTGGCGACATCACGTGAACGGACATTGGAAACGTGTATTCGTCATCGCCATACTGGCGTATCACCCGGCGTGATGGTATGGGGTGCCATTGGTTACATGTTTCGCTCACCTCTTGTTCGCATTGACGGCACTTTGAACAGTGGACGTTACATTTCAGATGTATTACGACCCGTGGCTCTACCCTTCATTCGATCCCTGCGAAACCCTACATTTCAGCAGGATAATGCACGACCGCACGTTGCAGGTCCTGCGCGGGCCTTTCTGGATACAGACAATGTTCGGCTACTGCCCTGGCCAACACATTCTCCATATCTCTCACCAACTGAAAACGTCTGGTCAATGGTGGCCGAGGAACTGGCTCGTCACAATACGCCAGTCAGTACTCTTGATGAACTGTGGTATCGTGTTGAAGCTGCATGGGCAGCTGTACCTGTACACGCCATCCAAGCTCTGTTTGACTCAATGCCCAGGCGTATCAAGGCCGTTATTACGGCCAGAGGTGGTTGTTCTGGGTACTGATTTCTCCGGATCTATGAACCCAAATTGCGTGAAAATGTAATCACATGTCAGTTCTAGTATAATAGATCCGTCCAATGAATACCCGTTTATCATTTGTATTTCTTATTGGTGTAGCAATTTTAGTGGCCAGTAGTGTAGTTGCAATCCGCCACGTGCAATAAGAAAAATTGGCGCATTTGGGGGACTGAGAACACGCATTTTGCGATTAAGAAGTCTCTTCAAGCTCTACAGGTGACTGTGTGGTGTGGTGTGCAGAGTCCAGTCACGGAATAATTGCTGTGATATTCCTTGGTGGCACGGTGACTACTGAACGGTATGTGCAGGTTTTGGGAGATGATTTCATCCACATTATCCAAAGTGACCCCGATTTTGACAAGATGCATGGCTCGACCCCATTGAAGCAGGAGAATGTCTGATGTCCTGGAGGAGCAGTTTGGGGACCACATTCAGGCTCTGGGGTACGAGGAGGCCACTGGCATGGGCGTCGAATGGCCACCATATTCTCCAGATTCCTTTTTGTGGGACTACATTAAAGACAAGGGGTACAGCAATAACGCGCAAACCATTGTTGAGCTGAATTAGTCATTCAGGAGGTCATCGACAGCATCGATGTTCCGACACTGTATGCACACCGTAGTTTGTAACTGACTTACGTTTTTTTTCATGTAATTCAATAGTTGTCACTCTTTGCATCAAATGGTAAAGTTGAAAATTTGTGCCAAAATGGGGATTCGACCCCAGGTCTCCTACTTACTAGGCAGATGCGCTGACCACTACGCCATCCGGACACAGTGGTCAGCACAACTTCACGGACGACCCCAGCACGCCTCTCGTCACACCCAAATTCTCAACTTACACCACGCACTACCGACGTAGCGCCTCTGGTCATTAGCCTCATTACTGGCGGCATCTCGCCGATTCCAGTAAGAGTTCGGACATGTCCGGAATAACAGAAGCCACATATCTATTGAATTTGCAATTGGCGGTGATACCTTGCTGGCCATGATCACTGGTAATTATTGTGAAAAAAGGTTTTTGGTAATGACCGGCGTAATCTAATCAGCCCGATTTACTCAGCTGTCGCAGCACCGAGGTACTGTTACAGCCACGAAATGAGACAGTATGAAACAGAGTAAACAGGAGAACAATAGTACAGCGAATGTAATGGTTACCTCCCACAGTACGGTCACCTAATTACGATGGTTGCAACCGAAAGCAAACGACTATCACCCGAAGCCTCCAGACTTCTGTGGATTGAGGACTAGTGAGTCAATCGGCCATCTTAAGTTAACACACTACACACTAACCGAAGCAGATCAGGCGGAATGTCACTGTGAAGCACGATGACGTAATAAATTTTAATTAACATTATTTTCCGTCTTGTAAACTTTTAATTTCATACATCATGTAACTTGTTTCGGCTTACTATATCTTCGGAACTGCCTGATAATAAAATGAACAAATGATAAGCAGTTTCATACAGAGCACACAATTCTACGCGTAACTGCTGTTCATTAAAATTTCAGCAACATGATGGCGGCGTGCAGTGAATGTCAAAGTGGCATGAAGTGTAGACGTACTACATGCCAGCATATGCAACTGACCAGAATTTCAACGGGAGAAGGTAATACGCTTATATGCTACATGGTCCTGAGCATAATAAATACCGGTTAGGCGTACAATAATGGAATGCAGTGAACATATAGTGTGTTGGGGGCGATCACTCAGCTGTACAAATAATTCAAAAGCCAAGATCGCTTAAATACTATTTACTAGATGACCGGTTTCAACACACTAAAGGTGCCATCATTGGATCTGTGAAGATACAACATGACAGGTTTGAGGGAGGGCTTACACGAGTTACACTACATACGTTGTTAATCGAGCTGCGGTCATGTGTCAAATAGTTTTATCTTGTGACTTCGGTTTTATACATCTGATGGAATAGGATGACCATGAGAGCAGTTGTGTTTTAATTTTTTTTTTTTTTTTTGCGACAATGATTTTATATCAGCTGGTCTGCCTCATGTATCGTTATATTCAAACGATCTATACATGTTAAGCGACATTCAGATATGTGGCACCGTACTAATAGTAATGTATATAGTGTAACTCATATAAGCCCTCCCTCAAACCTGTCATGTTGTATCTTCACAGATCTAAAGATGGCACCTTTAGTGTGTTGAAACCAGTCATCTAGTAAATAGTATTTAAGCGATCCTGGCTTTTGAATTACTTCAGTAATGGAATGGCTGGGCAAAATTTAATGATCGGTGGTGAGCCAATATCTTGCTAACCCACGAGCAAGTTTTTTCAGTGGGCGAGAGATTTGGAGAAAGTGCTGCCTAGGGCAACAGTCGAACGTACCCTGGTAGGTGGGATAGCACAACCAACATGCTTTATCTTATTGAAAGGTAATGCGTCAGAACCTCGAAAACAGGGCACAGCCATCGGCATCAACACTGCTGTCCAAGTTACCAGTTATGCTAACCAGAGGTGAATGTGTTGGCAACCGAATGCTACTTCAGGTGGTGGAACTGTATGATGATAAAGAACACAATCTGGCAGCGTTTGTTCTCCAAGAAGTCTCTGCACACGAATACGTTCCTCTGATGCTGCACGAAGAACAGGGACTCGTCTGAAAAGAGGACGTGATGCCGGTCGTGTGTCCGATGTTGTCTTTGGGCACACTACCATCTGCACGCCTCTCTCGGCTGCCGCCTCAAGCGACCCCGCAACAACCGTCACAGTGCTGACAGTCGTCGGTGCTCCAGAGTCGCCGCACTGTGCGTGTGGGTAGTTTTCTCATTACAAGAAAAACCCACTTCCTGACTCAAGGTAGCCGATTGCGTGTACGATCCAGCAGAGCCGAGCAGACAATATGCCTGCTCTCTCGGGCGCTAGTCGCGTGGTGCTATTGAGATCCTGTTCGGTGTTGCCTATGGCCCTCCTGAACTCATGCATTCCATATTAGCGTTACAGTTACAGGACCCCACCGAACGCGAGCATCAGTATCATGCAATATCCAGCAGAGCCGAGCAAACAATATCCTGCTCTCTCGGGCGCTAGTCGCGTGGGGCTATTGGGATCGTGTTCGGTGTTGCAAATGGCCTCCTGAACTCACGCATTCCATACCAGCGTCACAGTTACGGGACCCCGCCGAACGCGAGCATCAGTATCATGCTGTATCCAGCAGAGCCGAGCAGACAATATGCCTGTACTCTCAGGCGCTAGTCGCGTGGGGCTATTGAGATCCTGTTTGGTGTTGCATATCGCCCTCCTAAACTCAAGCATTCTATATCAGCGTTACAGTTACGGGACCCCGCCGAACGCGAGCAGCAGTATCGTGCAACGATAAACTGCAGTCTTGACAGGCCTCAGTTCTGCCACTGTCGAATTCGTATACATGGCGGTAGAGGTTGCTCCTTGTTGCTCGAGACGTAACACGACCTCATCATACACAACCAACAACCAAGTGTTATTTCTGAGTGGGAAACCCGCTGTGTAACGTTTCCTAACGTACAATATGAACATGGTGTTACTGCGCCTAGTTCGTGAGGCTGAAATGCTGATTTTTTGTATACCCATTCATCCAGTACATTTCATACCAATCTGAAGTTTGTTGCAAGCCACCTTCATGGTGTTGCAATTTTAACTGTCTGTAGCTTACATCAGTGAGTCATATCGGGAGTACGCAGCTAGAATTGGAGTCGGTTATACGTAAGCAATGTTGAAAGTAATATTATAGAAAAGGAAGAGGACATAGATGTAGATGAGGGGGACAAATACGATACTGCGAGAAGAATTTGGCAGAGCACTCAAAGACGTAAAGCGAAACAAGGTCCTGGGAGTAGGCGGCGTTCCATCAGAACTACTGATAGCCTTGGGAAAGCCAGCCGTGGTGAAATTATTCCATGAGATCTACAAGATGCACGAGACAGGCGAAATACTTTCAGACTTCGAGAATAATATAATAATTCCAATTCCAAAGGAAGCAGGTGCTGACAGGTGTCAATATTATCGAACTATCAGTTCAACAAGTCGCGGTTACAAAATGCAAACATGAATTCCTTAGACAAGAATGGAAAAAGTGGTAGGTGCCGACCTCGGGGAAGATCATTTTGGATTCCAGAGAAATGTACGAATACGCGAGGCAGTAGTGACACTAAGATATAGATGATAGGTTAAGGAAAGGGAGCCATACGTTTATGTCAACTGTAGACTAAGAGAAATCTTTTGACAACGTTGACTAGAATAGTCTCTTTGAAATTCTGAAGGTAACAAGGATAAAATACAGGGAGTGGAAGGTTATTTACAACTTGTACAGAAACCAGACTGCAGTTGTAAGGGTAGACTGGCATGAAAGGGAAGCAGTAGTTGGGAAGGGAATGAGACAAGATTTAGCCTATCCCCGATGTTAGTCAATTTGTACATTGAACAAGCAGCAAAGAAAACAAAAGAAACATTTGGAGTAGCAATCGAAGTTCAGAGAGAAGACATAAAAACGTTGAAGTTTGCCAATGTCACTGTAATTGTGTCAGAGACTGCAAAGCGCTTCAGCGAGCAGTTGAACGGAAGGAGGATATAAGATGGATACAAAAAAGCATAACAACGATAATGGAATGTTGTAGAACTAAATGAGGTGATGATGAGGGAATTAGGTTAGAAAACGAGACATTGAAAGTAACAGATGAATTTTGGTATTTGAGCAGCGAAATAAATGACGATGGCCGAATTGGAGAGGATATAAAATGTAGACTGAAAATCACAAGAAAAGCACCTTTGAACAAGAGAAATTTGTTAACATCGAATATAGATTTAAGTGTTAGAAAGTCTTTTCTGAAGGTATTTGAATGGAGAGTAGCCACGTATGGAAGTGAAGCCCACCCGGTTGGCCGTGCGGTCTAACGCACGACTTTCCGGGCGGGAAGGAGCGCCTGGATTCCCGGCACGAATCCGTCCGGCGGATTTGTGTCGCGGTCCGGTGAGCCGGCCAGTCTGTGGATGGTTTTTAGGCGGTTTTCCATCTTCCTCGGCAAATGCGGGCTGGTTCCCCTTATTCCGCCTCAGCTACACTATGTCGGCGATTGCTGCGCAAACAAGTTCTCCACGTACGCGTACACCACCATTACTCTACCAAACATAGGGGTTACACTCGTCTGGTGTGAGACGTTTCCTGGGGGGTCCACCGGAGGCCGAACCGCACAATAACCCTGGTTTCGGTGTGGGGCGACGGAGGGGTGAAGTGGACTGTGGTAGTCGTCCTGGGGTTGTGGACCACTGCGGCTGCGGCGGGGACGGAGCCCCTCCGTCGTTTCTAGGTCCCCGGTTAACATAACATAACATAACATAACATGGAAGTGAAACATGGACGATAAACAGTTTATAGTAGAAGAGAATAGAAGATTTTGAAGTGTAGTGCTGCAGAAGATTTGATGGGTAGATTACGTAATTAATGAGGAGGTACTGAATGGATTTGCGGAGAAGAGGAATTTGTGGCACAACTTCACCAAATGATGGGATGAGTTGCCGGGACACATTCTGAGACATCAAAGAATGACGAATTTAGTAGTGGAGGGAAATGTGGGGGGTAAATATCGTAGAGGGAGATCAAGAGAAGAATACACTAAGCAGATTCATAAGGATGTAGGTTGCAGTAGTTACTCGGAGATGAAGAGGCTTGCACAGGAGAGAGTAGTATGAAGAGGTCCATCAAACCAGTCTTCAGGCTGAAGACCACAACAACAATGTACTTAAGCGAAGAAGTGCGAGTTGTGTTGGCTGTGGTGAGGTACTCACGTGGCACCTGGAGCAGGTGGCGGCGTCGCGGCCTGCCACAGTCCAGACGACGTCGGCGGCTGCGCGCGGGTCAGACACGCGCGCCACGAAGCTGGCGCTGGCGCCGGGCCGCGACATCACTGGCGCCGGGCTCTTCAGGAAGGCGGCCGCCCGCTGCTGCTGCTGCTGCTGCTGCTGGGGGCGACCGTCACCCGCGGAGGGCGTTGCCGCCTCTGTGTGGACAGGAAGCCGTGCTCTAACAACTGGTTCTTGGCTCTTAGCAGTATGTAGGCCGTTAGATAGATACAGGGTGTTTCAAAAATGACCGGTATATTTGAAACGGCAATAAAAACTAAACGAGCAGCGATAGAAATACACCGTTTGTTGCAATATGCTTGGGACAACAGTACATTTTCAGGCGGACAAACTTTCGAAATTACAGTAGTTACAATTTTCAACAACAGATGGCGCTGCGAGTGATGTGAAAGATATAGAAGACAACGCAGTCTGTGGGTGCGCCATTCTGTACGTCGTCTTTCTGCTGTAAGCGTGTGCTGTTCACAACGTGCAAGTGTGCTGTGGACAACATGGTTTATTCCTTAGAACAGAGGATTTTTCTGGTGTTGGAATTCCACCGCCTAGAACACAGTGTTGTTGCAACAAGACGAAGTTTTCAACGGAGGTTTAATGTAGCCAAAGGACCGAAAAGCGATACAATAAAGGATCTGTTTGAAAAATTTAAACGGACTGGGAACGTGACGGATGAACGTGCTGGAAGGGTAGGGCGACCGCGTACGGCAACCACAGAGGGCAACGCGCAGCTAGTGCAGCAGGTGATCCAACAGCGGCCTCGGGTTTCCATTCGCCGTGTTGCAGCTGCGGTCCAAATGACGCCAACGTCCACGTATCGTCTCATGCGCCAGAGTTTACACCTCTATCCATACAAAATTCAAACGCGGCAACCCCTCAGCGCCGCTACCATTGCTGCACGAGAGACATTCGCTAACGATATAGTGCACAGGATTGATGACGGCGATATGCATGTGGGCAGCATTTGGTTTACTGACGAAGCTTATTTTTACCTGGACGGCTTCGTCAATAAACAGAACTGGCGCATTTGGGGAACCGAAAAGCCCCATGTTGCAGTCGCATCGTCCCTGCATCCTCAAAAAGTACTGGTCTGGGCCGCCATTTCTTCCAAAGGAATCATTGGCCCATTTTTCAGATCCGAAACGATTACTGCATCACGCTATCTGGACATTCTTCTTGAATTTGTGGCGGTACAAACTGCCTTAGACGACACTGCGAACACCTCGTGGTTTATGCAAGATGGTGCCCGGCCACATCGCACGGCCGACGTCTTTAATTTCCTGAATGAATATTTCGATGATCGTGTGATTGCTTTGGGCTATCCAAAACATACAGGAGGCGGCGTGGATTGGCCTCCCTATTCGCCAGACATGAACCCCTGTGACTTCTTTCTGTGGGTACACTTGAAAGACCAGGTGTACCGCCAGAATCCAGAAACAATTGAACAGCTGAAGCAGTACATCTCACCTGCATGTGAAGCCATTCCGCCAGACACGTTGTCAAAGGCTTCGGGTAATTTCATTCAGAGACTACGCCATATTATTGCTACGCATGGTGTTTATGTGGAAAATATCGTACTATAGAGTTTCCCAGACCGCAGCGCCATCTGTTGTTGACAATTGTAACTACTGTAATTTCGAAAGTTTGTCTGCCTGAAAATGTACTGTTGTCCCAAGCATATTGCAACAAACGGTGTATTTCTATCGCTGCTCGTTTAGTTTTTATTACCGTTTCAAATATACCGGTCATTTTTGAAACACCCTGTAGATAGAGAGAGAGAGATAGAGAGAGAGAGAGAGAGACAACGATGACGACGCACCACAAAGGACTTATCCGGATGTAACGGAAATCGGTACATGTGGTGTACATGTACAGACAAAGAAATGATTACAAGTTCATAAAAATTGAACAATTTATTCAATACAAAGAGCTTCACGAATTGAGCAAGTCAATAACGCGTTGGTACATCTCTGGCCCTTATGCAAGCAGTTATTCCTCTTGGCATTTATTCACAAACTTATTGGATGTTGTCCTGAGGGATATTGTGCCAAATTCTGTCCAATTGGCGAGTTGGATCGTCAAAATTCCGAGACGGTTGGAGGGCCCAGCCCAGAATGCTCCAAACAGTCTCAATTGGAGAAACATCCGGCGACTGTGCAGGCGAAGGTAGGGTTTGGCAAGCAGGTAGAGAAGCAGTGGAAACTCTTGCCGTGTGTGGGCGGGCATTATGTTGCTGAAATGTAAGCCCAGAATGGCTTGCCGTGAAGGTTAACAAAACGGCGCTTAGGATATCGTCGACGCATCATTTTGCTGTATGGATGCCAGGAATGTCAACCAAAACAAAGGAGGGCTGCTACGAAAAGAAACGACACGCCAGACCATCACTGCTGATTGTCTGGTTTTACAGCGGGCGACCGTAAGGCTGGTGTTCTAACTCCGACCGAAATGTCTGCTGACACGCCTTTGGTGGTCATCGGACGTCAGTTCGAAGCGGCGCTCAACACTGAAGATAATTCTGCTCCAGTCGATGCGATTTCAGGCCGAAGACGTGTCTAGAGACAGCGGTGGGATCCCAGTCTCACTTTCGTCAGACATACGGCCTAACAACCAAGAGTGATGGTCTGTGGTGCCATTTCGTTTCATAGTAAGGCGCCTTTGGTTGCCATCCGCGGCACAGAGGTACTCCCAGTTTTATTGTCCTGTATGGCAAGTCATGCTGGGCTTACGTTTCAGTAAGGGAATGCTCGCCCGCACGTGGCGAGCGTTTCCACTGCTTGTCTTCGTCCTTGTCAAACCCTACCTTGGCCTGCCAGGTCGCCGGATATCTCCCAAAATTGAGGCTGTTTGTCGCATTATAGGCAGGACTCTTCAAACATCTCAAGATTTTGCAGATTTAACGTACCAGTAGGATAGAATTCGGCACGATATTCCTCGGGAGGAGATGCAACAAATCTGTCGATCAGTGCCAAGCGGAATAACTGTTTGTATACGAGCTACGAGTGGACCAACTTGTTACTGACTAGCTCAATTGTAATCATTTGTATGTCTGCACACGTGCATCACATCTACCGGTTTCCGCCCCATTCGGATAATTCCTTCATGGTGCGTCGTTTTTTGTCCGAGAGTACATTTATTTCTCAGCAACTGGAACACCGCTGGATAGTAACCCGAAGATTATTCGTAGTTAGCACTTGTAGTTGCTAGTGCGTTGTGATGCTCAGTAATTTCTTATGACAGAAGTATGTTACATCAGTTAAACTGCAGAACAGTCGAAAATGAGAGTGCTCCATCCGAAAAAAGGTGTGACAAAATAATCAGTAGCGCAGTAGGTGAGTAATATTGATTACATACTCGTTTACTTTCAGACTGCGATATGTTCATCTAGATTTAAGGCTAATGTTAACAGCATTATTCGTCACCTAACCGTCTTATGTCAGACTTACAGTTTTATTTATCTGTTTATTATTGGCTTCTAGCATACATAATTTTAGAAAACTATGACTTTCTCAGTATGAGCAACTGTAAAGACGTGTAGCTTTTATATCTCGGTGCTTTAACTTTCATTCCATTCTTCCAGCCACCACAGGGTATCGGTTATCGTTTTATTCTCCAGAGCTGATCTGTACTTGAGAGTCTTGTGTCCGTGTGTCTTCCACTACTAATGGCAACTTTCGCAGACTGATCTGTTGTTTCATTGTATTTAACACCGGCATCAGATATAATCCAAAATAATTACATGATTTGTCCAGCCTTCTTGGCATCATGATACCGATCTACTTGATCTGGAACGTACAGGGTGTTTCGAAAAGGACTTTACCTTTGAAAATCTTACTACCAACAGAGGTGATTGTGGTGTCAATTTGTAGCGGAATGTATCGAGTTTTGTCTCGCGTAGTCTGCTAGTGTGGAATCGCACCGTAAGGAGCGCTAGCGGCAGTTGCGTTAAATATGGCTGCCTTCACTGGACCCGAGCGTGTTACCTATGTGTTTTGGTTTCATGAGTCGAAGTCGGCGACAACAGTTTAGCGTAAATTCTGTACCAAGTTCGCTAAAGATACTCCTAGTAGGCCTGCAGTTTATGAGTGGCATAAAAGTTCTGTAGAAACAGGCTACTCGGTAAGACATGGGAAATCATCAGGTCGTCCAAGCACATCTGACGACGTCGTTGAGCGAGTGAGGCAACGTTTTGTCAACAGCTCTACGAAATCGACCCGGCGTGCATCCCGCGAACTGCAAATCCCACATACGACTGTTTGGCGTATGTTGGGATACCGTTTGCATTTGTAACCGTACAGATTGACGCGCGTACAGGCAATAAAAGACGCCGATAAAAGTGCTCGCAAGATCTTCTGTGTGGATATGTTAAATGGATTACATGAGCATGAACATTTGCCAGCCGGAGTGTGGTCGTGCGGTTCTAGGCGCTACAGTCTGGAACCGGGCTACCGCTACGTTTGCAGTTTCGAATCCTGCCTTGGGCATGGATGTGTGTGATGTCCTTAGGTTAGTTAGGTTTAATTAGTTCTAAGTTCTAGGCGACTGATGACCTCAGAAGTTAAGTCGCATAGTGCTCAGAGCCATTTGAACCTACCTGTTACCAACTGTTCGTCTAAAATTGTGACGAGTCGACTTTTCACTTAAGTGGCACATAACTGTAGGATATGAACAGTGAAAATCCACATCAAACATTGCAACATGTTCGTGATAGTCCCAACAGAACATTTTTTGTGCATTGAGCAAGAACAAACTGTACGGCCCCTTTTTTTTCCTTGAGAAAACCATCAACGAGATAGTGTACGTGGACGTGTTATTACAACAATTTTTCATATCACGGATAGATGAGGATGACTAAGAACGAAGTGTTTACTTCTTGCCAGATGGTGCACCACCCCACTACCTGCCTGACGTTCGGGATTTTCTCAGCGACCGCTTTCCAGGTCAATGGACTGGCTGTGACGCGCCAATTGCATGGCCCCCACGTTCCCCAGACCCGACACCACTCGATTTTCTTTTTTATGGGGATTCATCAACGATGTCGTGTGTTTCTTCCTGCTGCGCCGGTTTCTCTACCTGAACTTGGAGCAAGAATTTGCGCCGCCATTGAGCAAGTAACACCTGAAATGCTACAGCCAGCTTGGGAAGAAATTGACTTCCGATGGGATGTGTCCAACGTAACCAACGGAAGTCGCAAGTAACATCTTTAGTTTAAGGGAAAAAAAAGCTTGATGTGTTTCCCTACAAAATAACACTAAACCCAGCTCTGTATGTTCTTTCAATAAATTTATATGAATTTTTGAAATTGTAAAGACCATTTTTAAGCACCCTGTATTTAGTTGTCGTTCTTTTGCGTTTACAGAATGCTTTTTGAGTAGGTAATTGTTACGAAACCTGCAGTTCTAACAATCTCTGTAATTCTTTTGTCACTTTGTTGATAGGGAACAGTGTCACCATGTGTCATATTTACACTACTGGCCATTAAAATTGCTACACCACGAAGATGACGTGCTACAGACGCAAAATTTAACCCACAAGAAGAAGATTCTGTGATATGCAAACGATTAGCTTTTCAGAGCATTCACACAATGCTGGCGCCGGCGGCGACACTTACAACGTGCTGACATGGGGAAAGTTTCCAACCGATTTCTCATGCACAAACAGCAGTTGACCGGCGTTGCCTGGTAAAACGTTGTTGTGATGCCTCGTGTAAGGAAGAGAAATGCGTACCATCACGTTTACGACTTTGATAAAAGTCGGATTGTAGCCTACCGCGATTGCGGTTTATCGTATCGCGACATTGCTGCTCGCGTTGGTCGACATCCAATTACTGTAAGCAGAATATGGAATCGGTGGGTTCAGGAGGGTAATACGGAACGCCGTGCTGGATTCCAAAGGCCTCGTATCACTAGCAGTCGAGATGACAGGCGTTTTATCCGCATGGCTGTAACGGATCGTGCAGCCACGTCTCGATCCCTGAGTCAACAGATGGGGACGTTTGCAAGACAACAACCATCTGCACGAACTGTTCGACGAAGTTTGCAGCAGCATGGACTATCAGCTCGGAGACCGTGGCTGCGGTTACCCTCGACGCTGCATCACAGACAGGAGCGCCTGCGATGGTGTACTCAACGACGAACTTGGGTCCACGAATGGCAAAACGTCATTTTTTCGGATGAATCCAGGTTCTGTTTACAGCATCATGATGGTCGCATCCGTGTTTAGCGACATCGCGGTGAACGCACATTCGTCATCGCCATACTGGCGTATCACTCGGCGTGGTGGTATGGGTGCCATTGGTTACACGTCTCAGTCAACTCTTGTTCGCATTGACGGCTTTGAACAGTGGACGTTACATTTGGGACCCGTGGCTCTACCTTTCATTCGATCCCTGCAAAACCCTACATTTCAGCAGGATAATGCAACACTGCATGTTGCAGGTGCTGAACGGGCCTTTCTGGATACAGAAAATGTTCGACTGCTGCCCTGGCCAGCATATTCTCCAGATTTCTCACCAGTTGAAAACGTCTGGTCAGTGGTGGCTGAGCAACTGGCTCGTCACAATACACCAGGCACTACTCTTCATGAGCTGTGGTATCGTGTTGAAGCTGCATGGGCAGCTGTACCTGTACACGCCATCCAAGCTCTGTTTGACTCAATGCCCAGGCGTTTCGAGGCCGTTATTACGGCCAGAGGTGGTTGTTCTGGGTACTGATATTTCTCAGGATCTATACACCCAAACTGCGTGAAAATGTAATCACATGTCGGTTCTAGTATAATATATTTGTCCAATGAATACCCGTTTATCATTTGCATTTCTTCTTAGTGTAGCAACTTTAATGGCCAGTAGTGTATTATGAACGGCTGCTTCTTTGGGAGAGCGCCACGGAGCACGGGAAGCCGGCAGCGCCTTCCCGGCCAGCTAAACAGCACTTCTGCTAGCAAGGCGGCGGACGTGTGGTGCGAGCTAACCGGACCGGACCATAGCAGCGGCCGGCACGCTCTGCTCTCCCTGTGTGGTCGGCGTCGTGGCTGGAGGCTACAGCCGCCCTGCCGCCACTCCGTCATTACGCCGTGCTGTGCTCTGCGAGTCAAGCACGGCAGCCGCCGCTACTGCCAGCCGTCCCGTGCTGTCGCTACGCCGACTCTCGTCCTTCGCGCTCATTCGAGAAGGAGACTGCTAACGAACACAGCTGTTGCGTATCACAGTTACTCGAGCCTCATCTCACTTTCTTTCATTTCTTTTGGAATTCTTCTAGGTAAGTACTCGATATTGACCGCTCTACTGAAAACGTCTGCCTTAAAAAGATATGTACCAGATAATATGATCGTTTAGCCTGTTCCTGACTTCAAAAAAAGAAAGAAAAAATACCGTTGCTGTCTCCCAGACAACACGCTAAACGCTCTCCAACCACAGACAGCGAAAACCGCCGATAATTTAAAACTTGGTGTTTGTGGGAAAAACACACGGTACTGCGAAATTCTCAAGCGCAGTTTGTGTTGTTGCCCCTGGACAATCCCCGCTCGAGATTAATTAAAAGCGCCTGCCCTCTAAGGCTAGATGAAATACCAGGCGTAGAAGTATGAAATCGGAATTTCCCTATAGATGGTGCTAGTTGTCAGTGTAGGGCCCGTGAGACTGCGTCTGTTTCCTCTTACGGCTGACAACGAATGTCAACAAACAATAACCCAAGTTCCGTACATTGGCATCTGTTTCAAACCCGTAAAAATGTTGAGTTTTATGCCTACGAACTACGATTAGCGGGCAGCTTTGATTTTCTTTTATCCTTTGAAGAAAACTGCTGCAGAATCCCTTCGAATGATTGACAAAGCTATCCGCTAACATGCTCTTGGCAAAAGACAGTGTTTCGAGTGGTTCAGAAAATTTAAAAGTGGTGATTTTGACGTGAGAAACAACGAGCGCAGGAAACAACCGAAAAAGTTCGAAGGCAACGAACTGCAGGCCGTACTGGATGAATATGATACACCCAACAGGAACTTGCAGAACAAGTGAATGTGACGCAGAAAGCCGTTTCTCTTTGGTTAAGTCATAGAGTGTGCGGCTGGTCCCAGCGGAGGTTCGAGTCCTCCCTCGGGCATGGGTGTGTGTGTTTGTCCTTAGGATAATTTAGGTTAAGTAGTGTGTAAGCTTAGGGACTGATGACCTTAGCAGTTAAGTACCATAAGATTTCACACACATTTGAATATTTTCTTCGGTTGAAAGCTGTGGGAAAGGTGCAGAAAGTGGGAAAATGGATTCCGCATGAACTACAAGCAAATCGAAAGACCGCTTCTAAAATGCTGCTCGACAGATAGCAAAGGAAAGTCGTTTCTCCATTGAATATTGATAGGTGATGAAAAATGGTTATATTTTGAGAATCCTAAGCGTCGTGAATCATGGATGAGTCCAGGCAAACCATCGACATCCAGTGCAAGACCAAATCGCCTTCGAAAGGAGACAATGCTCTTAGTTTGGTGGGATCAGAAGGGTGTCATCTATTATGAGCTGCTAAAACCTGGTGAAACCGTTAACACTGATCGCTACCGACAGCAAATGATCGATTTAACTCCATCGTTACGTAAAAAAGATTAGAATATGGAAAAAGGCGACACAAAGTCATAATGCTCCATATAACGCCCCATCACACGCAGCAAAACGGGTCAGAGAAACGATCAGGCATTCAGTTGGGAAATACTAGGGCATGCGGATTATTCTCCAGGCTTGAGTCCGTCCGATTATGATCTGTTTTAATCACTGGGACACGCTCTAACTGAACAACGCTGCAATTCCTATGAAAATGTACGAAAATGGCTCGCTGACTGTTTCGCTTCAAAAGAAGTGCTTTCTTGGCAGACGTGTAATTACTGCAACCAAATTCCGGTTTCATACTTCTACACCTGATAAGCGGATGAAACATGGTCAGCAGATTACTGTCACTCGGCGGTTTCTACATCTACATCTACGTACATACTCCGCAATCCACCATACGGTGCGTGGCGGAGGGTACCTCGTACCACAACTAGCATCTTCTCTCCCTGTTCCACTCCCAAACAGAACGAGGGAAAAATGACTGTCTATATGCCTCTGTACGAGCCCTAACCTCTTATCTTATCTTCGTGGTCTTTCCGCGAAATGTAAGTTGGCGGCAGTAAAATTGTACTGCAATCAGCCTCAACTGCTGGTTCTCTAAATTTCCTCAGTAGCGATTCAAGAAAAGAACACCTCGTTTCTTCTATAGACTCCCACCCGAGTTCCTGAAGCATTTCCGTAACACTCGCTTGATGATCAAACCTACCAGTAACAAATCTAGCAGCCCGCCTCTGAATTGCTTCTATGTCCTCCCTCAATCCGACCTGATAGGGATACGAAACGCTCGAGCAGTACTCAAGAATAGGTCGTATTAGTGTTTTATGAGCGGTCTCCTTTACAGATGAACCACATGTTCCCAAAATTCTACCAATGAACCGAAGACGACTATCCGCCTTCCCCACAACTGCTATTACGTGCTTGTCCCACTTCATATCACTCTGCAATGTTAAGCCCAAATGTTTAATCGACGTGATAGTGTCAAGCGCTACACTACTAACAGAGTATTCAAACATTACGGGATTCTGTTTCCTACTCATCTGCATTAATTTTCATTTATCTGTATTTAGAGTCAGCTGCCATTCTTTACACTAATCACAAATCCTGTCCCAGTCATCTTGTATCCTCCTACAGTCACTCAACGACGACACCTTCCCAGGCAAATGCCGGGATGGTTCGTTTGAAAGGGCACGGCCGATTTCCTTCCCAATCCATCCCTAACCCGAGCTTGCGCTCCGTCTCTAATGACCTCGTTGTCGACGGGACGTTAAACACTAACCACCACCACCACACCTTCCCGTACACCACAGCATCATCAGCAAACAGCCGCACATTGCTATCAACCCTATCCAAAAGATCATTTATGTAGATAGAAAACAATAGCGAACCTACCACACTTCCCTGGCGCACTCCAGATGATACCCTCACCTCCGATGAACACTCACCATCGAGGAGAACGTACTGGGTTCTATTACTTAAGAAGCCTTCGAGCCACGCACATACTTGGGAACCAATCCCATATGCTCGTACCTTAGTTAGGAGTCTGCAGTGGGGCACCGAGTGAAACGCTTTCCGGAAGTCAAGGAATATGGCATCCGTTTGATACCCTCCATCCATGGTTCGCAAGATATCATTTGAAAAAAGGGCGAGTTTCGCAGGAGCGATGCTTTCTAAAGCCGCGCTGATGCATGGACAGCAACTTCCCTGTCTCAAGGAAATTCATTATATTCGAACTGAGAATATGTTCGAGAATCCTGCAACAAACCGATGTTAAGGATATTCATCTGTAATTTTGAGGATCCGTCCTTCTACCCTTCTTCTACACAGGCGTCACCTGCGCTCTTTTCCAGTCGCTCGGGACTTAACGTTGGGCAAGAGATTCGCGATAAATGAAAGCTAAGTAAGGAGCCAATGCACTAGAGTACTGTCTGTAAAACCGAATTGGAATCCCATCAGGACCTGGCGATTATTTATTTTCAACCCATTCAGCTGCTTCACAACCCCAGGGATGTCTATCAGTATGTCCTCCATACGGGAATCTGTACGAGACTCAAACGGCGGTATGTTTGTACGATCCTCCTGCGTGAAATGTCTGAGGCGCCTTGCGACGGTTCGCGAGGCTCCCCCCATCGGAGGTCCGAGTCCTCCCTCGGGCATGGGTGTGTGTGTTGTCCTTAGCGGAAGTTAGTTTAAGTTAGATTATGTTAAGTGTAAGCCTAGGGACAATGATCTCAGCAGTTTGGCCCCATAGGAACTTAACCACATATTTCCAATTTTTTTCCTTCCGGGACAACATAAAAAACCGTTTCTGTTAAGTTTCCTAAGTTCGATTTCTGCTCGAGGCCTATGACTAACGTCTCCTTCTTCGCCGTGTCTGAGCTTGACGGAGTCGCTGTCACTTTTGTCTCAAGAAGCGGCCATCGACAAAATCGTCCCGACACGCAAATGACGTACATGCGTCGCCAAATGTGGGCTACCGTGGACTGTTTTAATATCATCTCTACAAGTACTTAATATTACCTATTAGCACAAGTCTGTCTGTGTGCAGACGAATCAGAATGTTCGTATCACTGCAGGTTTCTAGGTTTAACGTCCTTTACAGGGCTGTATCGCCAGAGGCATATCACCAGGACAGCTGGAAATCATAACAGGCCAAGGAGTTATTCAAGCTCCATCCTGGTTCGAGAAACGTCATAATTAAGTTGCTACTAGTATTTGAATTTGATGTTTTAGTTTCTAACGGCAACTAGTTTTTATCTTGCACATTTTGCTTTTCGTTTCGACGTGGTCACTTTCTTGGACGCCTAAGAGCTTTGGCATTTAGCACGGATTCCATCTGCTTTCGCAGTAAGACGACGTCGACGTGTGTCTACTACTACGAGATGGGTAAAATCAAATTGACCCTGAGAATATTCCGTTCACCTTAAGGATGGGATATGACTTACAACTTCCGCCCCCAGGGAAGATGATGTAAGATGGGTTAGTATCCTTAAGATACACGAAATATTCACCGGGACGGTTTCATTTTGCCAAGAAGAACCAAATGCTATACGAAATCAGGTATAAACTCCGAACCCACAGTGATATATCTGTATCGAAAGGTGACAATTTGTTTCGGACTCGATACTGCAGAGACGGTGATAAAGTCATTTTCAGTCATCTACAGACCATAATACCAGGCAATGAGAATAATCTATAGTGGGATTAATAGTAGGTGCAACCAATTCGTAAAATGAGATGTGGTAAATGTCAAAATTTCTGTGTGGGGCAAACAGGCAGATGTTTCTCCACCAGATTCACAGAGTACACAGACATTAGCGACAACTGTAATTCTTTATTTAGTGCACATCTATGGAACTATACTCATAGCTCCAACAGCTTCGAGCAATCTTTAAAGGTTCTACACAGAGGAGACAAAATGCAGATTAATGGACGCCCTAGAAGAAATTAAAATTTAGAGTGCCTCCTAAGAGCAACCACAATACACACTCAAAGAACAAACAGACCTCATAAATAAAAAAATTCTCGGCTGTTTTAGACATTCACTCTAACGTACTGTAACCGCACACTTTAATTGTGTGATAGATACAGTCCGCTTAAAATGGAGTACATAAAATGGAATATCGACTAGTATCGCTGACTAGTTTCTCTTTGATGTGCAGTTGCGCGTGTTATGTTTTTATATCTGCCTGACATAAACCTATATGTCAAAATCTTGTAAATACGATATTTGAATGTATAAAAAGGCTACAAAATTGGTTCTACCTACTATTAATCTCACTGTAAATTATTCTCATTCCGTTGCATTATGTTTTGTAGATGCTTGAAAATGGCTTAGTGTCGAAATTGCAATCGCAAAATAAAATTTCTAGCAACTGAAAACAAGAGGAAATCCTTTGAAAAATGAATGTCGCTTTTCAAACTCATCAGTCTAAACTAACTTAATCGTGGATGGTTCATCAAAATCTTTTATGATAATGGTATTAAAACTGTATGTAGGAATGCAGACATGCTCCATTAAGTCCATTATAATTATCCGGGCTGTTATGCCGTGGTCGGTTGATGAATTCTGTGGTGATTCCCAACGTTTCGTCGCCGACTGCGGGAGACATCTTCAAGGGGGTCCGTAGCTCGATGGAAGGTCCAACACACACACTGGCTCGCTCGTCAGTAGCTACGGACCCCCTTGAAGATGTCTCCCGCAGTCGGCGACGAAACGTTGCGAATCACCACAGAATTCATCAACCGACCACGGCATAACAGCCCGGATAATTATAATGGACATGATATTTCCGGCCGTGAAAGTTTACATTTTAGTATGCTCCATTAAGTCTGAAATTAATCTAAAACTACTCAAACTGAATACAAGTTGCGCATTATTCCATAAGACTGAATTTCATTGCTGTCCCTAATCAGTTCGTCGTTTGTGGAGAATCGATCCGACTGACAGACAAAGGTATTACGGAAAGCAAGTGACAGAGCGGCAGGCACGACTGAGCGATGTGGGATTCCTGCCACTGAGCCAGTCGGTTGAGTAGCTGCTGCACTAGGGCTCTCGCAACTGTTCTTCAGTTTCATTCGGTCAGCAGCGTCTGGTAATGAGTAGCAAGAAGCCGCCCTATGGTAAGTACACAGTGCACGCGTACTTAAAATGAAAATGATGTCAGGCATTTGGCGCCGCCGCCACGTTTCCTACAGCACGAGCGTGCTGCCTGCCACAAACGATTACGCCGCTGCCAATGAGGTGCAGCCATCCCCTCTCCGGAGCTCCCGCGGCAGGTGTACTAAGTCTGAACATTGATGCACTGACCGCATTTTTGTGTGTTTGCCAGTTGAACAACATTTACTGACTTTCGGAGTGGCCAGGGCTCAACATCTTCCGAATAGACGTTGTATTGAAAAGTGACAGATTTATATAAATCTTTTGTATCTGTATGTGCACGGGATAGGCAAAATAATGTGAACAGTGGTAGTACTGGGATGGCTGCGTTTGACGGTGAACAATGCAGGTAAGGTATGTGTTGCGCTGGTCTGCGCGTGTCCAGTACGGACTAGGAGTCAGCGCAGGTTGTTTACGAGTAGTGCACACTTCGCATTTGCATTCAGAGGCCGATGTCGACGTGCAATAAAAGACTTAACAGAGTTCCAAAGAGGGCAGATTGTGGGGGGACCGATTAGCTGGAGCATCAGTGATCAAGACAGCCAACTTACTGAATGTTTCAAGTGCAACTACTTCAACAGTCTTGACAGCCTACACAAAACAGGGAAGGACATCGTCGTGTAATCGTAATAGTGGGCGCAATCTACATGACAGAGATCGTCGGATGCTAAAACACGGATTGTGTCAAAAGAACAAAAAACTACGGCGGCTAAAGTGACTGCAGAGCTCAATAGCCATCTTAGAGACCCCATATCTACCGACACTGTCCGCCGAGAACTCCATAAAGCGAAAATTTATTGACGAGCTTCTGTACCGAAACCATTAGCGACAACAACCGACGAAAAGAGTAAAAAATGGTGCCAGGAGCATAAATTCTGGACGGCTGATCAGTGGAAACACGTCATACGGTTGGACAAGTTAAGGTTTTCGTTATTCCCAACATCGGGCCGGATTTACGTCTGGAGAACGCCAAAAGAAGCCTACAATCCTGATTACTTGATTGCAACGGTTAAGCATGGAGGTGGAAGTGTGATGGTGTGGGCAGCCATATCATAGTATTCTGCTGGTCACATCATTACTCCCAAAGCCCGTGTTACAGCCAACGATTATGTGAACATTTTAGGTGATCAGGTGCACCCCATGGTTCAAATGTTGTTCTCCAACAATGATGGCATATTTCAGGACGATAATGCACCCATTCACACAGCCAGGACAGTGCAATCGTGGTGTGGGGAACATGCAACTGAACTGCAGCGTCTTCCCTGACCAGCACGGTCCTTTGTAGGCGATATTGGTGCGCAGACACCGTAGCAGATTTCCGCCTCCATCGTCACTACAGGAGTTAGAAGAGGTTCTGATCGAAGAGTGGCATAACATTCCATTGAACACCGTACAATGTTACATGCCAGTATTCCAAGACAAATCTCAGCTGTATTACGGACAAATGGGGGTCGAACCCATTATTAATAAACCATTCCCAAGTAAGTACAAGTGTTCGCATTATTTTGCCTCTCCCCTGTATTTCTACATTCAAATCTACTACCAGCAACCGACGCTGCAAATACAGCGACAGAGATACGTATAATTTTTACTATTTCATGTTAGATGTAGAATAGCCTGTATCCTCTAAACAACGAAACAGAGGGCAGACAGGGACATAACTATTTCCGCCAACAAAACGGCTCCGGCATTACTGCAACTGAACCGAAGTACTCCACGTGGCAGAAATTCTCACCGAAAATAAAACTTACTAATATCTGTTTATACTGGAATAAAAGAAATATAGCTTGGCTGAAAAAGTTGATATCATGGGTTGGGTATGTGACACTACAAAAATGAATAGCAGTACATAACTGTACATCATCTCAGATATTGATGTTTCGGCGTGCTGATAAGTGTCTATAAATGTAATGGTGTGAAAGCATAGAGACTGTGAAAATGTTCGTCAATTTTTCGCTCCAAGCCAGTCCACAAAGTGTCGGTAGTGGTTGGTGGATGGCCATGACGAAAAGGTGCCGAGCGACCGAATCACAGGCACGTGCAATGGTTGGCATGTCAGTTGAACCCGCCGGCCCAGGATGTACACTACTGGCCATTAAAATTGCTACACCAAGAAGAAATGCAGATGATAAACGGATATATTCATTGGACAAATATATTATACTAGAACTGACATGTGATTACATTTTCACGCAATTTGGGTGCATAGATCCTGAGAAATCAATACCCAGAGCAACCACCTCTGGCCGTAATAACGGCCTTGATACGCCTGGACATTGAGTCAAACAGAGCTTGGATGGTGTGTACAGGTACAGCTGCCCATGCAGCTTCAACACGATACCACAGTTCATCAAGAGTAGTGACTGGCGTATTGTGGCTAGCCAGTTGCTCGTGCACCATTTACCAGACGTTTTCAATTGGTGAGAGATCTGGAGAATGTGCTAGCTAGGGTAGCAGTCGAACATTTTCTGTATCCAGAAAGGCTCCTACAGGACCTGCAACATTCGGTCGTGCATTATCTTGCTGAAATGTAGGGTTTCGCAGGGATCGAATGAAGGGTAGAGGCACGGGTCGTAACACATCTGAAATGTAACGTCCACTGTTCAAAGTGCCGTCAATGCGAACAAGAGGTGACCGAGACGTGTAACCAATGGCACCCCATACCATCACGCCGGGTGATACGCCAGTATGGCGATGACGAATACACGCTTCCAATGCGCGTTCACCACGATGTCGCCAAACACGTATTCGACCATCATGACGCTGTAAACAGACCTGGATTCATCCGAAAAAATGACGTTTTGCCATTCGTGCATCCAGGTTCGTCGTCGAGTACACCATCGCAGGCGCTCCTGTCTGTGATGCAGCGTCAAGGGTAACCGCAGCCATGGTCTCCGAGCTGAGAGTCCATGCTGCTGCAAACGTCGTCGAACTGTTCGTGCAGATGGTTGTTGTCTTGCAAAGGTCCCCATCTGTTGACTCAGGGATCGAGACGTGGCTGCACGATCCGTTACAGCCATGCGGATAAGATGCCTGTCATCTCGACTGCTAGTGATACGAGGCCGTTGGGGTCCAGCACGCCGTTCCGTATTACACTCCTGAACGCACCGATTCCATATTCTACCAACAGTCATTGGATCTCGACCAACGCGAGCAGCAATATCGCGATACGATAAACCGGAACCGCGATAGGCTACAATGCGACCTTTATCAAAGTCGGAAACGTGATGGTACCCATTTCTGCTCCTTACACGAGGCATCACAACAACGTTTCACCAGGCAACGCTGGTCAACTGCTGTTTGTGTATGAGAAATCGGTTGGAAACTTTACTCATGTCAGCACGCTGGAGGTGTCGCCACCGGCGCCAACCTTGTGTGAATGCTCTGAAAAGCTAATCATTTGCATATCACAGCATCTTGTTGATGTCGGTTAAATGTCGCGTCTGTAGCACGTCATCTTCGTGATGTAGCAATTTTAATGGCCAGTAGTGTAGTTTGCACTTTTCTCGTTACGTGTTGCACATTCTGAGGCATTGTCGTGAATAGTGGCACGGGGAATCCGTAGTGAAAGGTGAAATACGACCAGCTTTCAAACTTTTCCCATGTGGCCGTTGCTGTACACTGTCTCTTCAACACACTGCAACGAGATAACGACGACATAACGTGTTGTATCCAATCGCTTCCCAGGCCATTACACTCGGCATATATCTACTACACAACATAACAATGCAGTGGACCTAAACTGTGGGCGCTACGGTGGCGCCCATCACGTATCCTGCCGTTACTGTTATCCCAGTAAAACGGAACTCGTCTGAAAACACTACGTTTTGCCACTCTTGCAGGTCAATTATGGCGTGCACGTGCCCGTGGCAAAATGTGGCGTTCCTTTTTCCCGACAACGAGAGTTATCACGGTGGCAGCCGTGTCATCGCTCCACGCTGTAGCAGACAGCTTCAAACTGGTCGCAGTATTTCAACGTCGAATACTACGCGGTGGACGGAGATCTGCAGCCCGTCGCAGCCATCGTGTACAGTGGCCGCAGAGCGTGGCCCTACACGTTTCGCAGCTGTGTAGGACCGTGCTATGAGCACCAATTCCACGCACACGCCGCTGACGTATCAGCAAGCTCTAGACTGCCACAACTTTCACTTCGATGTGCAAATGATCAGTATTTCGGCGCAGCAGTATCAAAACAGGCAGAATAACACCACGTCCATTCAGCACGGACTCTAAGGAAAAAAAAGAAAGAAAGACACATCACGAAGAAAACACCCGAATGTGATGTACGTATACAGACAAACAAATGATTGTATTGAAACTTCCTGGCAGATTAAAACTGTGTGCCCGACCGAGACTCGAACTCGGGACCTTTGCCTTTCGCGGGCAAGTGCTCTACCATCTGAGCTACCGAAGCACGACTCACGCCCGGTACTCACAGCTTTACTTCTGCCAGTACCTCGTCTCCTGGAAATGATTGTATTGTCGGAAAAATGGGTTATTTGTTCAAGGGGGAGATATCAGCGAACTGAGCAAGTCAGTAACACGTTGGCTCACTTCTGGCCCTTATGCGAGCATTTATTTGGCTTAGCATTGATTGACAGAGTTATTGAATTCCCTCCGAAGGGGTATCGAGCCAAATTCTGCCCAACTGGCGCTCTAGATCGTCAAAATCACAGGGTGCTGGAAGGACCCAGCCCATAATGCTGTACACGTTCTCAATTGGGCAGAGATCCGGCGACCTTGCTGGCCAAGGGAGGGTTTGGCGAGCACGAAGGCAAGCAGCAGGAACTCCCGCCCTGTGCGGGCGGGCATTATCTTGCTGAAATGTAAGCCCAGAGTGACTTGCCATGAAGGGCGACACAAGGGGGAGTAGAATATCGTGGACGCATCGCTGTGCTGTATGGACGCCGAGGATGACAACCAATGGGGCTGTGATACGAAAAGAAACGACAGTCCATTCCATGACTCCTGGTTGTCCCGGTCGTATGGCGGGCGACATTCAGGTTCATATCCCACTGCGGTCTGGAACCTCTCCAGACACGTCTTTGCTCGTCATCGGGGCTCAATTCAATGTAGGACTCGTGACTGAAGACGTAGTCTACTCCAGTAAATGAGATTCCAGGCCTAAGACGTGTCTGGAAATGCCCAGGAGAGCAGTGGGTTGTCAGTCTGAATGTCGCCCGCCATACGGCCCGAAAACCAGGAGTGATGGTCTGTGGTGTCGTTTCATTTCATAGGAGAACCCCTCTCGTTGTGATCTGCGACACCCTTACAGCACAGAAGTACGTCCACGATATTCTGCGGCCCGTTTTGTTACCCTTCGTGACAAACTTACATTTCAGCAAGATAACGTACGTCCGCACAAAGCGAGAGTTTTTAAGGCTTGTCTTCCTGCTTGCCATATCCTCCCTCGGCCAGAAAGGTTGCCAGGTCTCTCCCAAACCGAGATCGTTTGGAGTATTATGGGCGGAACCCTCCAACCAGCTCGAGATATGGAGAATATGACGCTCCCATTTGATAGAACCTGGCGCGATATCATTCAGGAGGAAATCCAGTCAGTCAGTCAGTACCAAGCCGAATAACTGCCTGCCTACGGGCGAGAGATGGACCAACGCGATGTTGACTTGCTCAATTTGTGAAACACTTTCTCTTGAATAAATCACCCAGTTTTTCTCAAACTGTAATCATGTGTGTGTCTGTACATATACATAACGTCTACTGATTTCCGTCCCATGCGGATACTTCCTTCGTAGTGCGTAGTTTTCTTTGCCTTTTAGAGTATAAGGAAATATTTCGCAGCGGGTATCTCATTCAGAAATCGTTTATGAAAGTGTTTTTTTTTTTTTTTTGTGAGAAGATCCTTGTGTAAAAAGGTAAAACGTCTAGCAGGCTGACGTGCATCAAAGCGAGATCGGCAGGATTGCAGCCTATCGAGACTGCAATTATCGTTCAGCTATACTGCTGCTCGAGTTGGTTCAGTTAAAACCAGCATACTTATGACGCCGATGCGAAGGTGGCTAAGGCTAATGAAAAAGGTTTTATGAGCAACGGAGACATCAGGTTTCCTTCCATTCAGAAGGCTGTTCACGCAGCGACTGTTATATTGACTTCTAAATAATAGATTTCAGCTATCAGTCGTCCTTTTTAAATTTTATTGGCAGATCTAGATTTCTGCTAGAAACTAGCCATTTTCATTGGTAAGAACACAAGAGGTACATAGTTAGATGATGTCATAAAAAAGTTGCAATTAATGGTTTGCCTGACATGGTTTGTATATTACATAAAAACGTCATTTTTGATCAATGCATGTAATGCCTGTTGGTCGGGCTTCATCCACAGTTCATTCAATACTACTGTTTGCGGAAGGCGGGTTGTATGGAGAACACATCGGTTGGTTACATGGCGTCATCTATGTGAACTACGTATAAACCTCAAGGGAAGTAAACCACTTCAGATTTAATTATATAAAATGGAACATAAGTAAAATTCTTACAGTGTCGTCCGACTTATTTCATATTTATCATAAAGTAATAAAATTTCCATGGACACAGCTGCTGCAGTTGTATTTGGGAAAAGGAGGGTGCTCCGATTTAGTATGGAATTTTTTTTTCTTTCGCGTATTCTAAATCGC
Organism: Schistocerca americana; assembly: GCF_021461395.2. Taxonomy (NCBI): domain Eukaryota; kingdom Metazoa; phylum Arthropoda; class Insecta; order Orthoptera; family Acrididae; genus Schistocerca; species Schistocerca americana. The sequence continues at coordinate 823,386,176 of NC_060122.1, read as the reverse complement.
AGATACTCTGCAAAGATGTTTCCGTACCGAGCAATCAATCTCTCAAAGCGTGGCTTTCTTGGACAAACTCAGTAGGAGAATACGAGGAAAGAGTTTGACGAGCAAATCGCTAACATTGGAACGCAGACGTACAATATCCTATTGTCGCCTACGTGCTGATATAAATGTTCGGAAATGGGAAATGGCGTACAACAGTCGCTCTGACGGGTGCAAAGGTGTACTGAAGAGCTAAATAACTGACTATCTAACATGAAACCCACAGAGTATTTTTGATGCAATGCATTAGTCTGCTGTTTGATTTGTTGCGTAACCAGTACCATAGTCCCCTGTTTGATACGTACCGTAACCAGCACCTTAAATGACGAAGACAAATCTTCTTTGGTTGCCGTGCAGGACCCCATGCCGTGGGGACATTCAGTAATAGAATTAACACGGAGAATAGTCGAGCGACGTACTGAATTCGCCAGGAAATCCATTTGCGCCATCAGTACTGAAGCAGTGAGCAGCAGTCGCTGACGCAGAACCACCTCCCCTGCGTGCTCGCACGCACGCCGGACTACTCGCGTGGCAGCGCGTGGGCGGAATGCCGGCCGCGGCTGCGCGCCCACAGGTCACTCTGACCGGCGGCTCGGGTCGCGGGGTCACCCCTGCGGCGGCCGCCCACCCCCGCCGACCCGCGCACTTGGCACCCCGCTGCCGCTCCACAGCCCCGTCTCTTTTTCCACATTCACGGTTCAGTCACATCAGCGTGACCACCGTCTGTGTTCGACGGCAGCGTTAATAACCCTCACAGACGGCAGCTGGCAGCACTGGCGGTTGAAGGTATCTAAAGAGTGTCGGGAGTGCGCCGAAAAAGGTGCAGCTATTATCGTAAAGCGGAAACGGAGCGATTTATCTGACGTGCAGAAGGGCACCATCATTGGCAGTCGGGCCAAGAATGGAAGCATTTCCGAAACGCCTAAGTTTGTCAACTATTCGCGTGCCGCCGTGGTTAAGTTATGTTGTTCGTGCCGAAACGGCGCTGTCCAAAACCGGCGCCGAGGCATCTACATCTACATCTACATTTATACTCCGCAAGCCACCCAAAGGTGTGTCGCGGAGGGCACTTTACGTGCCACTGTCATTACCTCCCTTTCCTGTTCCAGTAGCGTACGGTTCGCGGGAAGAACGACTGACGGAAAGCCTCCGTGCGCGCTCGAATCTCTCTAATTTTACATTCGTGATCTCCTCGGGAGGTATTAGTAGGGGGAAGCAATATATTCGAAACCTCATCCAGAAACGCACCCTCTCGAAAGCTGGACAGCAAGCTACACCGCGATGCAGACCGCCTCTCTTGCAGAGTCTACTACTTGAATTTGCTAAACATCTACATACTGCGAGTTTGTTAAACATCTCCGTAACGCTATCACGGTTACCAAATAACCCTGTGACGAAACGCGTCGCTCTTCTTTGGATCTTCTCTATCTCCTCTGTCAACCCGACCTGGTACGGATCCCACACTGATGAGCAATACTCAAGTATAGGTCGAACGAGTGTTTTGTAAGCCACCTCCTTTGTTGATGGACTACATTTTCTAAGGACTCTCCCAATGGATCTCAACCTGACATCTACCATATCAACAATTAATTTTATTCGATCATTCCACTTCAAATCGTTCCACACGCGTACTCCCAGATATTTTACAGAAGTAACTGCTACCAGTGTTTGTTCCGCTATCATATAATCATACAATAAAGGATCCTTCTTTCTATGTAATCGCAATACATTACATTTGTCTCTGTTGAGGGTCAGTTGCCACTCCCTGCACCAAGTGCCTATCCGCTGCAGATCTTCCTGCATTTCGCTACAATTTTCTAATGCTGCAACTTCTCTGTATACTACAGCATCATCCGCGAAAAGCCGCATGGAACTCCCGACACTATCTATCTGTGGTGCACCACGGGCCACAGATGGAAGTGGTGAACGACGGCTGCGGAGACGTGTGCGGGCGAATAGACGTGCAAATGCTGAGTAACTGACGCCTGTCCCAACGATCGTTCCTGCGCATGGCGCTCTGCGGCAACTGTCTGACTCATGCACCCTCACTGGCAGTTGCCCATCGGCGACGAAGGCTGGACTTTGTACGCCAACACTGCAATTGAACATACAATGAGTGGCGACAGGTGGACTTTTCAGGTGAATCGCGTTTTATGCTCCATCGGACAGATGGCGTATACGGCGTGAAACGTCTGAAAGCAGATAGGGAGCGAACGTTATTGAGCGAGGAATGTGTTCATGGCATTCCCTGGGTCATCTCGTCATTCCGGAAGGCACAATGGATCAAGAAAAGTGTGCAGCTATGCTTGGGGACCATGTCAACCTCTACTTGCCATTTTTTTTCCTCGGCACAATAGCATCTACCAGCAGGACAATGCAATGCCACACACAGCTCGCAGTTTACGTGCGTGGTTCGAAGAGCACCAGGACGAGTGTACCGTACTTCCTGGCCACCAAACTCACCGGATTTAAACCCAGTCGAGAATCTGTGGGACCACCTCGATCGAGGTGTCAGCGCCATGGATCCTCAACCGAGAAACCCAGCCCACGTGGCCACGACATGGCTCCACATCCGTGACCGTACTCTCCAGAACCTCACTGCATGTCTCCAGCGGTTCGCTCTGCAAAAGGTGGTTATCCAGGCTTTCGACAAGTGGTCATATTAATGTGACAAGAGAGTGTAGCTTCCAAGGATTCTCTCATCTGTTCGTAACCAATTCACTATCCTTCATTCCGTTATATCCATTTAGTTGGTAGAAATAAAGAAATGCAGAATGACGAAAAAAATAGCCTCCAATCCTCAAATGTCTCGAAACTGACCGACACGGTTAAGTATGCGTCATTATTGTCTTAAAGGACATTTGACTGTCGTTCGATCACTTATTCATCCTCGGTTAAGAGGTAAATATACGGCAGTTCAAGTGGTTCAAATGGCTCTGAGCACTATGGGACTCAACTGCTGAGGTCATTAGTCCCCTAGAACCTAGAACTAGTTAAACCTAACTAACCTAAGGACATCACACATATCCATGCCCGAGGCAGGATTCGAACCTGCGACCGTAGCGGTCTCGCGGTTCCAGACTGCAGCGCCAGAAGCGCGCGGCCACTTCGGCCGGCTATACGGCAGTACTCGAATTCATTGGGCTCATAAGCTGATAATGTAGTCGAAGCAAAAGCCGCTAGATTCTCTTCAAACACCTGCTTAGCTGCACTTATGAGGAGAACCCTTTCCAGTCGCACGCCAAGATAAAACCTGTGGCTGTACCAGAAGTAGTGCCCAAATCCACCGTGTGGCAGTCAGAGACGATGACACCCGTCTTTTGCTGGAGCGGTTGACGCCGTTATTACAGTTTATAGAGATGTCTTGCAGATGTGTAAGAGCGCAGATACGTTGAAACAACCTCTGCACTCGCCTTCGGGGGACGTTCCAATGACTCACTGCGCGGCCCTTACCAGGCGGCTGCGGGCAGCTGAGTCGGGTGCTGGCGACCATTAGGACACTGCTGTGCCGTAATGGACGTGTTTCAATATTGGCAACAATGTAGGAAGGCGAAGACCCACAAGCACAACTACCTACGATGTTATACGAGGTGCGACAATAAAGTAATGAGACTGAATTTTTTTTGCAAGATGTGGCAACCCTGCAGGCTTGCGTAGGCACAATATCTTTGACCTTGGTCTATAAGCTGCTTCTAGTCCAAGCGGAACATCGATGCAACTGCTCAGTTGTAAGTTGTGCTGTCATAAGTTATTAACACGTGTTTGTGTCTCTCGTCACGGAAATGGAACCACGTAATATTGCGCAACGGAGTATCATTTCTTTTTGCGTTAAATTGGGTGAAAACGCGAAAACTTGCGGTAAGCTACAGAAGGCTTTTGGAGAGGAGTTAATGTCAAGACCTCAAGTTTTTCATTGGCATAAAATGTTTAGTGAAGGCAGAACGAATATTGAAGATGAGGATCGCAGTGGACGACCACCAACCTCTTGTGAGCTTCTTTGATTCCAAGGGAATTGGTCATAAAGAATGGGTGCCTCCTGGACGAACAGTTAACCAATATTACTGCAAAGAAATTTTAGAAAGACTTCGTAAAAGAGTTCTTCGTGTCCGTGCCAACATTGCGATAATTGGATTCTGCATCACGATAATGTCCCATCCCATACTTCTCTGTCAGTACAGCAATTTTTAACCTCAAAACAAATTTCAGTACTACCACAGCTACCTTATTCACCAGATATCGCTCTGTGCAACTTTTTTCTTTTTCCAAGAGTCAAAACGGTGGTCAAGGGACATCATTTTCAAACAACACAAGATGTCAAAAAAGACGTGACGAGGGCCTTGGAGGATATTACAGAAGAGTTCCAGAAATGTTACCATCAATGGCAGAAGCGCTGGAAAAAGAGTGTGTAATCAGAAGGGAACTACTTTTGAAGGAGACGACACTAAAGTTGACTAAAACGATAAGCAACATTTTTTTTGACATCAGTCTCATTACTTTATTGTCGCACCTCGTGTATGTGCTGTCTCTTCTTTTGGACAAGTCCGAAAGAACAGACATCATTTTGATCTAGCAGCCATTATGAGCCAAGACGCAAACGAATTACAAACATTGGATGTGAGGGGGCGTTGGTAGAAATCGATGGGGAAAGTAGAAAATCTGTGCCGGACCGGGATTTGAACTCACGGAATCGGCGAAATGCCGCGAGTGATGAGGATGCGGGGCAAGGGGCCCTACATTAGCAGTGCGCAGATACGTTGAGAATTTGGGTCTGACGGAAGGTGAGCTTCGGCACTCCGTGCGACTGCGATGACCGCTGTGTCCGGATGACTTAGTGCTGAGAGCAGCTGCTTGGTAGGCAGGACACCCGGCTTCGAATCGCGGCCAGGCACAAATTTTCGACTTCCCCATTAATTTCAACCTATGCCCGCTCGCAGCCAGTGTATGTAATTCCTTTGTGTCTTACCTATGATCGAGGATTGGGTATCAAGGACAGAGCACTGCTTGTCAAAGAGTGTCTGCTGAGAAAGAAAGAAGGATGGAAGTTAAAGGTTTAACGTCCCGTCAACTATGAGGCCATTCGTGATGAAACAGAAGCTCGGAATGGGGGAACAATGGGAGGAAATCGGCCATGCCCTTTCAAAGGAATCATCCCGGCATTCGTTTTAAACGTTTTAGGGGAATCACGGAGAACCTAAAGCTGGATGAACAGACGGAGATTTGACCCGTACTCCTCCCGAATACACGTCCGGCGTCTCTCCGCTGCGCCACCTCGCTATGTAGCTTTTGGTACACTCGGTATATCAAAGCGATTGCCCGATTGTCTTGAGAGACCGCCCCACGAGCACCCTGACTCAGTGCGTGCCAGCGGCTGTCTAACTATACATCGTTCGCATTGTTTCGTCAACTGTTCAAATAATTGCTTCGTCATTCAATTTCACGAATCACATCTTTGTTTTCTAAACAATACGTAACTTACTATAGTACAAAAATCACTTGTGAAACTGACTTCAAAGAACTAAATGTAAATGTCGTGTGACTGGGGCTTTCCGTCGGGTAGACCGTTCGCCGGGTGCAAGTCTTTCGATTTGACGCCACTTCGGCGACTTGCGCGTCGATGGGGATGAGATGATGATAATTAGGACAACTCAACACCTAGACCCTGAGCGGAGAAAATCTCCGACCTAGCCGGGAATCGAACCCGGGCCCTGAGGACTGACATTCTGTCGCGCTGACCACTCAGCTACTGGGGGCGGACTTCAAAGAAGTACACGTGTATGACTTCCGAAAGAAAAAAGAGAGAAGTGACAGAAGCCATGCAATTTGGAGTGAAAAGAAAGGATGCACCGAAATGATTCGGGATTCCGCGAGCCAGGGAGCCATTACGGCGTCACTCTTGGGGCGGAAAGCTTAGATCGCTGGAAACTTATGTATCACAAGAAGAGCGAAACCGGACCCGACGAGGTGAATAACTACGTCTTGAAATGGTTTAGTCAGTGTAGAGGACAACATAATATGTATCAGAGATTACACTCCTAGTTGTCTAGAGTACCATGTATTAACTTACACTTCTAGACTGAAGAGCCAAAGAAACCGGTACACCCGTCGAATATCGTGTAGGGCCCCCGCGAGCACCCAGAAGTGCCGCAACACGACGTGGCATGGACTCGACTAATGTCTGAAGTAGTGCTGGAGGGAGCTGACACCATGAATCCTGCAGCGCTGTCCATGAATCCGTAAGAGTTCGAGGGGGCTGGGATCTCTTCTGACAAGGGAACCTCCCCATCGCACCCCCCTCAGATTTAGTTATAAGTTGGCACAGTGGATAGGCCTTGAAAAACTGAACACAGATCAATTGGGAAAACAGGAAGAAGTTGTGTGGAACTGTGAAAAAATAAGCAAAATATACAAACTGAGTCGTCCATGAGCAAGATATGCAACATCTAGGAGATCGTGAACGCAGGAGCGCCGTGGTCTCGTCGTAACGTGAGCAGCTGCGGTACGAGGGATCCTGGGTTCAAATCTTCCGTCGAGTGAAAAAGTTTAATTTTTTATTTTCAGTTTATGTGACAAACTCTTATGTTTTCATCACTTTTTTGGAAGCGATTATCACATCCACAAGAAATCCTAAATAGGGCAAGGTAGAAGAATCTTTTTACTCATTCGCCAAGTGTACAAGTTAGGTGGGTCGACAACATATTCCTGTCATGTGACGCACATGCCGTCACCAGTGTCGCATAGAATATATCAGACGTGTTTTCCTGTGGAGGAATCGGTTGACCTATGACCTTGCGATCAAATGTTTTCGGTTCCCATTGGAGAGGCACGTCCTTTCGTCTACTAATCGCACGGTTTTGCGATGCGGTCGCAAAACACAGATACTAAACTTATTACAGTGAACAGAGACGTCAATGAACGAACGGACAGATCATAACTATGCAAAAATAAACTTTTCGCTCGAGGGAAGACTTGAACCAAGGACCTCTCGTTCTGCAGCTGGTCACGCTACCACGGGACCACGGCGCTCCTGAGATCAAGCTATCCATGATGTTGCATATCTTGCCCCATGGACTACTCAGCTTGTATATTTTGCTTATTTTTTTCGTAGTTTCACACAACTTCTTCCTGTTTTCTCAAGTGATCTGTGTTCAGTTTTTCAAGGCGTATCCACTGTGCCAACTTATAACTAAATCTGAGGGGTGTGCGATGGGGAGGTTCCCTTGTGAGCAGCACACTGCAAGGCATCCCAGATATGCTCAGTAATGTCCACGTCAGGGGAGTTTGGTGGCCAGCGGAAATGTTTAAGCTCAGAAGAGTGTTCCTGGAGCCACTCTGTAGCAATTCTGGCCGTGTGGGGTGTCGCATTGTCCTGCTGGAATTGCCAAAGTTCGTCGGAATACACAATGGACATGAATGGATGCAGGTGATCAGACAGGATGCTTACGTAGGTGTCACCTGTTAGAGACGTATCTAGACGTATCACGGGTCCCATATCAGCCCAACTGCACACGCCCCACACCATTACAGATCGTCCACCAGCTTCACCAGTTCCCTGCTGACATGCAGTGTCCTCGGATTCGTTAGGTTGTCTCCATATCCGTACTCGTCCATCCGCTCTATACAATTTGAAACGAGACTCGTCCGACCAGGCAACATGTTTCCAGTCATCAACAATCCAATGTCGGTGTTGACGGGCGCAGGCGAGGCGTAAGACTTTGTGTCGTGCAGTCATCAAGAGTACACGGGTGGGTGTTCGGCTCCAGAAGCCCATATCCATGAAGTTACGGTGAATGGTTCGCACGCTGACACTTGTTGATAACCCGACATTGAACTGCACTTCTGTCACGCTCTTCAGTCGTCGGAGGTTTGCTGTTGTACCGGATTCCTGATACATCTACATCTACATCTACATTTATACACCGTAAGCCACCGAACGGTGTGTGGCGGAGGGCACTTTACGTGCTACTGTCATTACCTCCCTTTCCTGTTCCAGTCGCGTATGGTTCGCGGGATGAACGACTGTCTGAAAGCCTCCGTGCGCGCTCTAATCTCTCTAATTTTACATTCGTGATCTCCTCGGGAGGTATAAGTAGGGGGAAGCAATATATTCGATGCCTCATCCAGAAACGCACCCTCTCGAAACCTGGACAGCAAGCTACACAGAGTCTGCCACTTGAGTTTATTAAACATCTCCGTAACGCTATCACGGTTACCAAATAACCCTGTGACGAAACGCGCCGCTCTTCTTTGGATCTTCTCTATCTCCTCCGGCAACCCGATCTGGTACGGATCCCACACTGATGAGCAATACTCAAGTATAGGTCGAATGAGTGTTTTGTAAGCCACCTCCTTTGTTGATGGACTACATTTTCTAAGCGCTCTCCCAATGAATCTCAACCTGGTACCAGCCTTACCAACAATTAATTTTATAGGATCATTCCACCTCAAATCGTTCCGCACGCATACTCCCAGGTATTTTACAGAAGTAAATGCTACCAGTGTTTGTTCCGCTATCATATAATCATACAATAAAGGATCCTTCTTTCTATGTATTCGCAATACATTACATTTGTCTATGTTAAGGGACAGTTGCCACTCCCTGCACCAAGTGCCTATCCGCTGCAGATCTTCCTGCATTTCGCTACAATTTTCTAATGCTGCAACTTCTCTGTATACTACAGAATCATCCGCGAAAAGCCGCATGGAACTTCCGACACTATCTACTAGGTCATTTATATATATTGTGAAAAGCAATGGTCCCATAACACTCCCCTGTGGCACGCCAGAGGTTACTTTAACGTCTGTAGACGTTTCTCCATTGATAACAACATGCTGTGTTCTGTTTGCTAAAAACTCTTCAATCCAGCCACACAGCTGGTCTGATATTCCGTAGGCTCTTACTTTGTTTATCAGGCGACAGTGCGGAACTGTATCGAACGCCTTCCGGAAGTCAAGGAAAATAGCATCTACCTGGGAGCCTGTATCTAATATTTTCTGGGTCTCATGAACAAATAAAGCGAGTTGGGTCTCACACGATCGCTGTTTCCGGAATCCATGTTGATTCCTACAGAGTAGATTCTGGGTTTCCAAAAACGACAAGATACTCGAGCAAAAAATATGTTCTAAAATTCTACAACAGATCGACGTCAGAGATATAGGTCTATAGTTTTGCGCATCTGCTCGACGACCCTTCTTGAAGACTGGGACTACCTGTGCTCTTTTCCAATCATTTGGAACCCTAGACTTTCACGATAGACTCGTGAAATGGTCGTACGGGGAAATCCCCACTTCGTTGCTACTTTGGAGACGATGTAACGCATTGCTCGTGCGCCGACTGCAACACCGCGTTCAAACTCAATTAAATCTTGATAACCTCCCATTGTAGCAGCAGTAACCGATCTAACAACTGCGTCAGACACTTGGTGTCTTACATAGGCGTTGCCGACCGCAGTGCCGTATTCTGCTTGTTTACATGTCTGTGTATTTGAATACACATGTCTATGCCAGTTTCCTTGGTGCTTCAGCGTATTTGCACCTTTTCCTGATTCCACCTTGCTCAGACAATCTTTCGTTAAATCGGACTCTCAGTTACTTGATCTTTTCGTCAGGCTCATTGGACTTCGATTTATCGACATTCGACTGCACTCTTTTCCTCGTGAAGTGTAAACAGGGCCTCATTGCCTGTCGTCTTAACTGGCCATTTAATTCTGAGAGTTCTTTTGCAGCACCATATCTCAAACGTTCCTTTTTCAACTTTAAAACAGTCCATCGTTCATTTTCTTACACAGCTACTTCCCAGACTTTCATTCCTAGAAATCTACAGAGGTGTATACACTCTCATTCCTTCCTCGCTCAGCACCAGAGTGGAGGAGGGCAGAAAATCACTACCAGTAGGAAGTACCCTTCGCCACGTACTCGCAGCGGTTTGAGCACTTTGTACGCAGATGTAGTGGTAGTTTAGCCATGTGTCCTCGAGGCGTTCTCGGATTACTGAATATAAAAAGCGCTGACGGTGAAAGACAAAGAGTATCAGGACGCGCGCATTTCTTTTTTTTTTTTTTCTCAACGCGCCAGTGTTGGGCGGCTTCTGGGCGCGCTTCGTTACGGCGTACAGTGTAGCATCGCTCGCGATGGTGCGTGACGTCATGGGCGGCGAGCGGCCGCCAGTAAGTCACAATCCGCGGCGCTGGCGGCCCCAGTTTTTGCCCGCCGCGGCTGTGTGCGCGCCTCTGTAGAGCCGAGGAACGCGGAAACCGATACCCCGCGGCGACGTCTCGCGCCGATACACGATCGCGGGCCGCCGGTGAATCCGCCGGAGCGCCGCCGCACAGATACAGCCGCCAACCAGCAGGCCGAAGAAGTCCTTCTTTGGGCACGGTTTACACAGCTACAACAACCCATACAGGAAAGCAGTGCAGATCTTATAGGCAGTTACATGCAGTACCCGCCTTCGAAACCTAGTGCTCTAACGTTTGTTAGTGGCACTCGGTCTGAGACTACAAGTTTCAAGACAGTTCGAATTCTTCTTGCATAAGAAATCTTTTGGCTACTAACAGGGAGACACTGAACCTTTGACGTGCCTGCGTTAGCGAGCAGACGGAGCGTCCCTGTTCGTGTTACCCGACGGAGAAGGCTATGTACACTGAAGCGCCAAAGAAACTGATATAGGCATGCGTATGCAAATACAGAGACATCTAAACAGGCAGAATACGGCGCTGTGGTCGGCAACAAGTGTCTGGAGCAGTTGTTAGATCGGTTACTGCTGCTACAATGGCACGTTATCGAGATTTAAGTGAGTTTGAACGTGATGTTATAGTCGGCGCACGAGCGATGGGACACAGCATCTCCGAGGTAGCGACGAAGTGGGGATTTTCCCGTATGCCCTTTTTACGAGTGCATCGTATCAGGAATCCGGTAAAACATCAAATCTGTGACGACTGAAGAGAATCGTTCAACGTGACAGAAGTGCAACCCCTCCGCAAAATACTGCAAATTTCAATGCTGCGTTACCATCAAGTGTGAGAGTGCGAACCATTCACTCAAACATCATTCATATAGACTTTCGGAGCCGAAGGTCCACTCGTGTACTGCACGACATAAAGCCTTACGCCTCGCCTGGGCCCTTCAACACCGACATTGGGCTGTTGATGACTGCAAACATGTTGCCTGGTCGGACGAGTCTCGTTTCAAATTGTTTCTAGCGGATGGACGTGTACGGATATGGAGACAACCTCAGGAATCCAAGGACACTGCATCTCAGCAGGGGACTGTTCAAGCTGGTGGAGGCTCTGTGATGGTGTGGGGCGTGTGCAGTTGGACTGATATGGGACCCCTGATACGTCCAGATATGACTCTGACAGGTGACACGGACTTGAGCTTCCTGTCTCATCACCTGCATCCATTCATGCCCATTGTATATTCCGACGCACTTGGACAATTCCAGCAGGACAATGCGACACCCCACACGTGCAGAATTGCTACAGAGTGGCGCCAGGAATACTCTCCGGGGTTTAAACACTTCAGCTGGCCACCAGACACCCCACACATCAACATTATTGGATGGCTTGCAACGTGCTGTTCAGAAGAGACCTCCAACCCCTCGCGCTCTTAGGGATTTACGGACCGTGCTGCAGGATTCATGGTGTCAGTTCCCTCCAGCACTAATTCAGATATCATTCGAGTCCACGCCACATCGTGTTGCGGCACTTTTGAGTGCTCGCGGTGGCCCTCCACGATATTAGGCAGGTGTACCAGTTTATTTGGCTCTTCACTGTACCTAAGCTGGGTTTCACCATCTCCTTATTCTCATTTCCATGATCACCCATAACGGTATCTCTACACTCCACCACGAATCATCGCAATCATTCACATGATAACACATTTGACACATTAAGCCGAGAAATCTTCATATTTCAAATGGCTCTGAGCACTATCGGACTTAACATCTGTGGTCATCAGTCCCCTAGAACTTAGAACTACTTAAATCTAACTAACCTAAGGACATCACACACATCCATGCCCGAGGCAGGATTCGAACCCGCGACAGTAGTGGGCACGCGGTTCCAGAATGAAGCGCCTAGAACCGCTCGGCCACACCGGCCGGCTCTTCATATTTCAGTCGACCATATTTCTAGACCTACATCGACCAGTATCCACTACCATTTGTTTTAGAGTGGCTAATAGAATACGTCCCTAGAAAAAGAAAAAAAGTCTATTTTTAGTCTTTAGAAGTTATCTAGCGGGTAAAATTAATATTCACTGGAAGAGAAACGTAAAAGTAAGTGAATGGTAAGCGAATTGCAGATTTTATTTCACCCTTAGAAGCAGCAGCTGGCTTAACGGGATTAGGAACTGGTCTCCAACGGAAACGATTGATATTTTTTACCAAGCAGACGTATTCTACGTCGCACAATGCTCAGAAATCCCAGAAGAGGAATTTGATGTAGATACGGACGTTTAATTTTCCAATAGCTGCCTACGAACTCGATCTCGTACAGCGACGCTGCGTTACTGCCTCTCTACCTGCACGTAGCCAGCTATTGTCCACGGTGCAGCAGAACTGCCGCTTACAAACGGAAATTACCCGAGAACGAGCCCGACCTTACGAGTTCGCCCCGCCAGACAGTGTTCTCCTCGTGGCATTTCGAAAGCCGTCATTACCCGACCTCGAAAAATGAGCAAAATGGCAGCTGGCAGCAGTAGGATTCGCAGCGGCGCGATCTAGAAGACATTCGCTCGCCGCGGTGCGAGGGCGCTGCTCTGCTCGTACGAACGAAGCACCAAGGGCAACGGCCCGTCGGCGGCGGGGTCATTAGAGGAGGAGCACACGCCTGGACACCTGGACTGCGTCGCCAAATCGCCTGTATCCTTTCCGAGGCACTCGATCCGGCATTTGGCTAGGGTGATTTAGAGAAACCTGGGAAATTTAAATCTCGATGTACGATCGGGACTTGAACCGCCAGCCCAGTGGCTTAGCACGCTCGCTACGTGAATGACCGACCAACGCTCATCAATTTTCTTTTATTTAGATTTCTCTGGTCCTGAATCCCAGATATGTCTTCAGGAAAATTGTATTTAAACTGGGAGAAGTGACACCCACGACCCATTTACTATAGCATGCATAAACCCGCGGGAAAATGTTTGGGTAAAAAAAAAAAAAAAAAAAGAGAGAGAGAGAGAGAGAGAGAGAGAACACCAGGCAAGTTCTGAGAGCATGTTGGCGTGCAGAGTGGCTTCCATTCACTTCACCACGCAAAATCCGCGGGCTGTACAGTCCCACCGAGCAGAAGATAACGTAGTTAACTATAAGCGACACATTCTGTTTGCTGTATTTTTAGTTACTCCTCGTAATTTCATCTTTAATAATTTTACTGTTTCATACTTTTTGCAGTGATATAGTTCCATTGTTTTACAACTTTAATATTTAACGTTAATTTTACTTTGCCCAATTTACACATTTCACAGGATTTTCGTAAGCCTGTATCTGTCATAAAAGTTACATAAAAATAACTTTTAGACTCGTGTCATCTCTCTCACTCCTTTTGATCTTTTCTTGCCTAGCCAACTTCGCCGGCCCCCACTTTTCACCCTCTGCCAGTTATGTATTTATAGCACAGTCCACGGTAGCAAACCATGCTATTTGGAGACAAGAGGGCAGCGTAGTTGGGGAATTTTATGCGTGACGTTGTAGTCTTTGGTTCCGTATGGAAATGAAGGGTTGCTACGCAATGACAGAGGTAGATCCAATAGTTATCTGTTTTTCTTTCTGCCTATTGCAAAGTAATGGAAAGCTGATAGGTAGTTTCATGCTTTCTTTTATTTTTAGATCTAAAGACGATCAGATGTTGATAGAAACAGGTCATCATAAAACTAAATGCGCCAATTAGACGGTTGTCCAGTTCCGTAACCCCCTTTGCAACTACATGTGCCGCCTTGTGGCATCTTGCAAGCTGGGCTGGTCAGTGTTTCCAGTGTAATCCGCTCCCTGCTCGGAAATGTTGTTACTTTGCGTGCGCCTAACGGATCCTCCGGGTCCTTTGCGTACTCAGCTATTGCTTAGCGAGCGGATGCGCCAGACAGCGTGGAGGCTCTGCAGTGAACGGACGTGTGTCAGGGGCCGCAGCGAGAGGGCGTCTTGTGCATCTTGTCACACCTCACGAGAGTTAACGCTAATTTATACAACGGGTTGTGTTCCGTCTAATCACTGTGGAGTGGAAGTAAGCGAAGGGCAGTGGGTCCTCTCGCAATACGCACAGAACTTAAATGTACCAACACAGGACCAGGGGCCTGCAAGTGAAGTGCGTACAGTGGTGAAATAAAAGAAAACTTTAAAACGGTGAAGTACTTAACTTTTTTAAAACTCCAGCTGCACCCCTTTGACACCGATCAACGAGCTGTAGATACATATCTCGTAATGAAGTGTTGCATGCCGACTTCAAATCCTGAAAACTGTTTTGCCCTGGTACGTCAGGTTTTGAAGATACTGACAAAACTTTGTCATGGAACACTATTCGTTAGAAATTTTACAATAACCCTTCTCTTGGCCAATACCAAAAGCACCCACATATTATAGATCCGATGAAGCGACGCTGGAAAACAGCGCTCTTTCGTCTTCTTGTATCAAGACAAAGAACTTATGCATTTCCTTGTAATGAGTGGCACTAACTGCTAATGCACGAACATTCAAGTTCTTAAAATCGAGCTTCGGGATGAAACACGATGTTGAATCACAGTGATTTTCATCGATTCATCTGAGTCAGGTTTAAAGGCACTAGCTTGACATTCTGAAGCCGGCCGAAGTGGCCGTGCGGTTAAAGGCGCTGCAGTCTGGAACCGCGAGACCGCTACGGTCGCAGGTTCGAATCCTGCCTCGGGCATGGATGTGTGTGATGTCCTTAGGTTAGTTAGGTTTAACTAGTTCTAAGTTCTAGGGGACTAATGACCTCAGTAGTAGAGTCCCATAGTGCTCAGAGCCATTTGAACCATTTTTTGACATTCTGACCACCTGAAAGAAAAACAAGAAAGCCTGTCGCGACGCCTTCAAAACTTGCGCTATCACAGGTACAGTTCACCTGGCGTAAGTGTGGTGGTTTGAAAGTCCATAATCCATGTTGTCATGGAAATGCAGACAAGATACGCCGCGTTCTGATACTTTATCTTATGACTCGTGCAGCAGAAGCTGAACGCGCAACTAGGTACAGAGAAAACTGGCTGATCAGAGATAATATGTGGCCATTGCTATTCACTGAGCCTGACAAAGTTGTCAAACAAGCGCTTCGTGTAAAGACTGGCCTCATTAAGAGTCACTTAAGGCCACTAGACAAATATTCAGACGCTTTTCGGTACCTGTAAATTAGTTTTCACACCTGATCTGTGCGGAAATCAAGTATGTGTTTGCAGGTTCACAAAAAAATGGAAGCACTATGGGACTTAACAAAAAAAAATGACTCTGAGCACTATGGGACTTAACAAAAAAAAAATAAAATGGCTCTGAGCACTATGGGACTTAACTTCTAAGGTCACCACTCGCCTAGAACTTAGAGCTACTTAAACCTAACTAACCTAAGGACATCACACACATCCATGCCCGAGGCAGGATTCGAACCTGCGACCGTAGCAGTCGCGTGGTTCCGGACTGAAACGCCTAAAACCGCTCGGTCACAGCGCCCGGCACGGGTTCACAAATAAGGAAGAACATATAGCTGACAATTATTTCCAAGACTTTTTGAATGTCGTTGAAAGACATGACTGGGTGACACTCTAGTTATTATAAATGTATTGAGAATGTAAATTTTGTGCATATATGATTGCGCACAGCGGGGTTACAACACGCCCTTCAAAATTCATGCCCTATACTCAGTTCCTGCCTTCTTAGCCGAGAACCTAGGTTCAACCAATGGGAAACGTGATGAACGTTTACATAAAGACATCTCGGAGATGGAGTTAAGGTGTCAGCGTGAATGGAGTGCAGAGATGTTGGATGACTGCTGCTGGACACTTCACCGGGACGTTTAGGATGTATACAATAAGCGCAAGTCAACAGCCAATAAGCTGTGGAAGTATGTTTCACTTGAATCAGTAAGAATTTTCTGTATCTATAGTACAGTATAGTAAAACGAATGGAATCACTCAACAGAGGAAAGTCCACTGGACCTGACGGGATACCAGTTCGTTTCTACGCAGAGTACGCGAAAGAACTTGCCCCCCTTCTAACAGCCGTGTACCGCAAGTCTCTAGACGGTTACAAATGATTGGAAAACAGCACAGGTAGTCCCAGTCTTCAAGAAGGGTCGTCGAGCAGATGCGCAAAACTATAGACCTATATCTCTGACGTCGATCTGTTGTAGAATTTTAGAACATATTTTTTGCTCGAGTATCTCGTCGTTTTTGGAAACCCAGAATCTACTCTGTAGGAATCAACATGGATTCCGGAAACAGCGATCGTGTGAGACCCAACTCGCTTTATTTGTTCATGAGACCCAGAAAATATTAGATACAGGTTCCCAGGTAGATGCTATTTTCCTTGACTTCCGGAAGGCGTTCGATACAATTCCGCACTGTCGCCTGATAAACAAAGTAAGAGCCTACGGAATATCAGACCAGCTGTGTGGCTGGATTGAAGAGTTTTTAGCAAACAGAACACAACATGTTGTTATCAATGGAGAGACGTCTACAGACGTTAAAGTAACCTCAGGCGTGCCACAGGGGAGTGTTATGGGACCATTGCTTTCCACAATATATATAAATGACCTAGTAGATAGTGTCGGAAGTTCCATGCGGCTTTAAGCGGGTGATGCTGTAGTATACAGAGAAGTTGCAACATTAGAAAATTGTAGCGAAATGTAGTAAGATCTTCAGCGGATAGGCACTTGGTGCAGGGAGTGGCAACTGACCCTTAACATAGACAAATGTAATGTATTGCGATTACATAGAAAGAAGGATCCTTTATTGTATGATTATATGATAGCGGAACAAACACTGGTAGCAGTTACTTCTGTAAAATATCTGGGAGTATGCGTGTGGAACGATTTGAAGTGGAATGATCATATAAAATTAATTGTTGGTAATGCGGGTACCAGGTTGAGATTCATTGGGAGAGTCCTTAGAAAATGTAGTCCATCAACAAAGGAGGTGGCTTACAAAACACTCGTTCGACCTATACTGAGTATTGCTCATCAGTGTGGGATCCGTACCAGATCCGGTTGACGGAGGAGATTGAGAAGATCCAAAGAAGAGCGGCGCGTTTCGTCACACGGTTATTTGGTAACCGTGATAGCGTTACGGAGATGTTTAGCAAACTCAAGTGGCAGACTCTGCAAGAGAGGCGCTTTGCATCGCGGTGTAGCTTGCTCGCCAGGTTTCGAGAGGGTGCGTTTCTGGATGAGGTATCGAATATATTGCTGCCCCCTACTTATACCTCCCGAGGAGATCACGAATGTAAAATTAGAGAGATTCGAGCGCGCACGGAGTCTTTCAGACAGGTGTTCTTCCCGCGAACCATACGCGACTGGAACAAGAAAGGGAGGTAATGACAGTGGCATGTAAGGTGCCCTTCGCCACACACCGTTGGGTGGCTTGCAGAGTATAAATGTAGATGTAGATGTAGTACCTAAATCCAAGTTGTTTCGTACTCCATGTCGTAATAAATGCTCAAGGGAAAGTAATGCCTGTCAGTCGTTTGCCGTGAAACACACCGTATACGAATTGTTGGTGCAGCACATATCGAGAACGGGAGATAGTAGAGGCAAATGGTTTGCATATTATGAGTCATCATGTTTCAGTTCTCTAAGAAAGAGGTGAATATCTACAGAAAATAAGTGTTTTGTTTACCAGTGAAACTGTTTCTGCAACCACAGTTGCTGAAGAACATCACAAATCAAAGGATTGCCTGCGTCGAATGTACACCTGGTTATTCCCTCCAGTGCATGTGTGTCTTTCCAGAACTTATTTACATGTACGCTATCGCCTCTGACGACAACTGTTGGCTGATGATGGTTTTACCCGCCAGGAAACAATTAACAACAAAAGCCAAGTGAGTAGACCATTGACAACAAAGATCGAGGCGTATTCTCTGTCAGAATATGCTACAAAGTTCTGCCCGTAAGGGAGTCAATGAACGAATTCAAACAGTCCTGGAACTGCGCGACCGCTACGGTCGCAAGTTCGAATCCTGCCTCGGGTATGGATGTGTGTGATGTCCGTAGGTTAGTTAGGTTTAAGTAGTTCTATGTTCTAGGGGCTGATGACCCCAGATGTTAAGTCCCATAGTGCTCAGAGCCATTTCAACCATTTTTCAAAGAGTCCATCCCGTCTCTCCTGGATCCTTGTGGTGTCGGAGACAGCAGAAGGAAAGCAGCAATATTAAATTCCGCATTTAAAAATGTATTCACACGTGGGGGCACTACCAAAGTCTGACAGTCGCACACACTCACAAACGAGAGATATGGATATTAGCAGTCGCAGTACTGGAAAACTTGTAAGGCTACTTAAAGCAGAAAAGACTCCAGGCCATGGCGGAATTCGACTCTCAGAATTTTGCACGGAGTACGTTGAGAAGTTAGATAATTTGCTAGATTAGAGTTACCGAAACTGTTTTGTGCACCGAATAGTTCGGCGTGACTGGAAAAAAAAATCACAGGTCACTTCTGCTTACTGACAGGATAAGAGTTCGGAGCACAGAATTAACAGAATTACAGAGCCGTACTACTGGTGGACCTGCCTGCCGGATTCCACGTGAACGAACGTCTGTTTGCCAGAGTAATAGAAAGATTTTTAAAAGTATTTGATTTATACTTTTTAAGAAACTATTTTTTCAGATTTTTTTTGGTGAACACAACAACGCTTTGTTTTTACTAAAACATTCGAAATTACTCGAAACGTTTATGTGTTACATTAATGTATAGGAATTCATGTGCCATATTTGGTCTATTCTTGTATCTAGTTGACAAACTAAAAGAAAATAGCAAATAAATAAATGAGTGAACGTCAACTGCCCTAGGAGCGTCTAGAGCCTATTCTACGCTTCAACATTATGACGCTCCTGGAGGAAAGCAACGTCCTCGGAAAGCATCAGCAAGTATCCATCCAGAAGGAAAAGACCATTCGCGCGAAATACAGCCTGATTCTTGCATACATGACATCTTTCAGACAATAGTAGCCGGTGAGAAGGTGGATTCCGTGTGCCTACATTTCCGAGAGATGCTGGGCACTGTGCCACAGGACCGTCTCCTGTCTCAAGGAGAAGCTTCCCAAACATATGATTAGCTCGAATAATATTTGACTAATGGAACCCTGACCTGCTGCCCAGTGGAAGACGAACATTAATCGTTTGCTGATGCAACGTCTGCTTGGAGGTACTAACAAACGCCGGCCGGTGTGGCCGAGCGGTTCTAGGCGCTTCAGCCTGGAACCGCGTGACCGCTACGGTCGCAGGTTCGAATCCTGCCTCGGGCATGGATGTGTGTGATGTCTTTAGGTTAGTTAGGTTTAAGTAGTTCTGAGTTCTAGGGGACTGCTGACCTCAGACGTTAAGTCCCATAGTGCTCAGAGCCATCTGAACCATTATTAACAAACCTAAAAGCATACTACTCCTAAGAGCTATAATTATTAATCCGCAAATGAAGTAAATACTAATGTAATGTTCTTCAGTTCACTGTCCTCAGTCGCCAATAAAAATATCTGTACTTATACCCTAACAGCCTACACGAAAGATTTATCATGTAGTAGCAGTAGCTTAACAGGATTGTCCTCTGGCGTTCGTAAAGAAACGCAAAATTATGTGGAGAATATTTTCACAAGTTTGATGTAATTGATGGAAGCTTTATGTAGGCGTGGATAAATATAGAACAGTGCCTATAACAAATGCAGAGAACTCAACAGTATCCGATTACAAGATTAGAAAATGGCTCTGAGCACTATGGGACTTAACATCTGTGATCATCAGTCCCCTAGAACTTAGAACTGCTTAAACCTAACTAACCTAAAGACATCACACACATCCATGCGCGAGGCAGGATTCGAACCTACGACCGTAGCAGCAGCGCCGTTCTGGACTGAGCTCCGAGAACCGCACGGCCACCACGGCCGGCGATAACAAGATTACTCGAGAACATTTTGAGCACATCGCATACTACAAATATTTATGTGTGATATTACGAAGCGATAAGAAGTAGGATGATCATGTAAAATCAGTGTTAGGCAAAACTTAGGTTTGCTGGAAGGGTTCTGGGAAGATGTAGTACATCTGTAAAGTAAATCGGATACAAGACGATACAGCGACTAATTCTTGAGTACTGTTCCAGTGTCTGAAATCCGAGTCAAGTAGGCACAACAATACACACGAGACGAATTGAGCAGATGGTGGAAACACGCTATAGCCTATATGAAAACGTTAACAGAAATACTCGCGAAAGTTAAATGGAAATCTTTGGAGGAAGGACGACTTAGTTGCCCTGTTGGGTAAATGTAGAGAAAGATTTTTTCAAGAAGACCGAGCAACAATTACGCTGCCGCTGTGCACTGTACAGTGACTTGCGAAGTACACAAGCAAATGTAGGCCGTTCGTGGTTATCAGCTTAATACTGCAGCCTTCCTGACACCCCACCGTTTCCGCTGAAGTGCACGTCTAGGATTCTAGGACAGTTGGTGACACACGTGCAGTCTGCGCCCCCCTCCCCTTCCTTCCCTCCCCCCCCCCCCTGCCCCCCCCAACCTCAGTGTAAGCAGCGCGTTTCACGATTTGATTCATGTGCTGTGTTTCCGTATGTGGAAGTAGGATGACGCCAATACGGCATTGCGTCGTAGAGTCCTTACTTGATTAATGTGTTTATGCCAACGTTACAAAAATGGTTCAAATGGCTCTGAGCACTATGCGACTTAACTTGCGAGGTCATCAGTCGCCTAGAACTTAGAACTACTTAAACCTAACTAACCTAAGGACATCACACACATCCATGCCCGAGGCAGGATTCGAACCTGCGACCGTAGCGGTCGCCCGGCTCCAGACTGTAGCGCCTAGAACCGCACGGCCACTCCGGCCGGCGCCAACGTTACACTTGGAATGCAACAGATACTGTCCATATCGTAACTGACCGATCACGTTTGACTCTTCTGAGATGGATCTACATGCACATTCTTAGTCTCTAAGCCGCTTTGAAGTGCATGGCAGTGGGTGCTTCCAACTGTGCCATTTATTTGGGCTTTTTCGCTGTCCGTCCGACGGCTCAGACGCCTCAGCGTTTGCGGCAGTTGACCCAATCTTGGCTTCTCCGCCCCTGCAGCAGCGATACGTGGAAGGCTGTAGAACATTTCTACATTTCCCACATCAAGGTTGTACTTGAAAGTTTGTAAGTAGTCCTCCGCATTTAAATTTTGTAACCAGCCATTCACGGGACAGCTTCCATCTTCAGGTATCTGCCACATCAGGGTTTTCAGCATTTCCGTGCTGCTCTCCGGTGTGTCAAACAAATCCACTACAACTCGTGTTGCCCTTCTTCGTAATTTTTCAACATACCCTGCTAGTCCAGTTTGGTATGGGTTCGACACGGGAAATACGTTCCAAGCATTTGGTAACCAGTCTCCTATTTAGGTTGACTGTATTTTCCCGGAATGCCATCTGTTAATGGAAATCTCAAATATGCTTTATGCGGCAATTTCATTTCACGTTCCTACAGACTGTTACAACGCGGTAGTTGCATGAATTGGTTGATTCCATTTGTGTCTCACTGAGATTGTATCGTAGGATACTGCTTTCATCCGTTATGTGAAGTGTATATTTTTTCCAGTTATTAATATTTAAAGCAAGTTGTCAATCTTAGCACCAATTTGAAATGGTTTCAAGATGTGACAGAACATAGGGGTGAGCCGAAAAAAGTGGCTATTATGGTCCTGAGGGCTATGAGGTGCCGGCATCTTTCAGAAAATGCCTTAACGTATTCTCCCTGGAGGGCCCTGTCACCTTATGAAGTCCAACGTGTTTCCTTTGTCGCTCCTCACAGTTATCATAATTTTTGTGAATTTCAGTTACCCCGATGAAAGGTAAGTGGTCAGTTTGTGAATTTATTATGGAGAGGGAATGTGTCTTACATTTTATTAATAAAATTGTGTAAAGAGCTGAGTGTTGCCAATCCTGACTGTACGGCAATAAATTCATAGGGGTTACCACAATGGCAGAGACAACAAAGGACTTAGGAGAGCAGTTGATCGGAATAGACAGTATCTTGAAAGGAGGATATAAGATGAACATCAACAAAAGCAAAACGAGAATAATGGAATGTAGTCGGATTAAATCTGGTGATGTTGAGGGAATTAGATTAGGAAGTGAGACACTTAAAGTAGTAGAAGAGTTTTGCTATTTTGGAAGCAAAATAAGTGATGATGGTCGAAGCAGGGAGGATATGAAATGCAGACCGGCAATAGCAAGAAAAGCGTTTCTGAAGAAGTATATATTTGAGTGTCAGGAAGTCTTTTCTGAAAGTGTTTGTATGTAGTGTAGCCATGTATAGAAGTGAAGACAAGAAGAGAATTGAAGCTTTTGAAATATGGTGCTACAGAAGAGTGCTGAAGGATCAAATGGGGTGATCACGTAACTAAAGAGGAGGTACTGAATAGAGTTGGGGAGAAGGGAAATTTGTAGTGCAACCCGACCATAAGAAGGGATCGGTTGGTAGGACACATTCTGAGACATCAAGGCATGACCAGTTTAGTACGGGGGGAGGCGTTTGGGGTAAAAATCGTAGAGGGAGACCAAGAGATGAATCCAGTAAGCAGAGTCAGAGGGATTTAGGTTGCAGTAGTTAGTCGGAGTTAAAGGGGCTTCCATAGGATAGAGTAGCATGGAGAGCTGCATCAAACCACTCTTCGGACTGAAGACCACATCAGCAACAACACCCCGAAAACGTAGTTATAAAATAAAGTACAATTTTTTGAGTGCGGACAGAAGGTTAGTAATGTGGGGGTAACGTTGTATGGGAGTGAACATCTGAAATAACTCTTCGAGTGAATTCCAGGAAGAAAAGCCATGTTGGCATGGCAACTGCCATATTTTGGACTGGTCGGTTTTTTAAATCTTCACAAAAAGAAAACATCAAAAACGTGTGGCGATGCTCTGCTAAGGAACTGCCCAAATGATTAAGTGATTAAGTACGAATGAAACTACTACGAAGCTGCTCCAGAAAGATAAATCGAAATGGCTTGGGTTGTTCAGTTTTTCCCTCTCACAAATCATTGGTTGGTAAATTTCAAGAACAGGTTGTCCAGAACGATTGAAAAAGAATTTTATGACATTCAAGAGCTGTTTTGTTACGAAAACAAGAACAAAACAGGGAAGCTTAAGCTCGCTGGATGTTTTATTTTTCCCTGTTTCCATATGTCAACGGGACAGGAAAGGTCACTCCAGGTGTACGGCTAAAAAAGATGCCGACGCTACAATGGCTTAGAACGGGTGCATCTCACTTCACACTTGGAGGAAGAGAGTGAAAAGGAACAGCTAACAGCGTTATGGAGTGTCCTCCGAAATGCATCACGCAACAGATTACGGAGTAGATATGCTGGTATGTTTATGTAACACATGACGTCACGTCGCATTACAATAATTTCTTAAAACGACGACGACGCCACCGTAGACGACGAAGAAGGAGCAAATACCGTTGGGTTCACGAGCTTCGAAGTAGCTTCACAAGCTGATTGGTCTTTCCTACAGACAATAAATGTCGATTACTAACGGAATAATACTTATTTCGATATCTTCTGAAATACAAACGAAAGTGAAATATCTGTTATTTTCAAATTGCAAATATCACCTGTAAAACACGGTGTTAATCCTCTTGCTACCAAAATGTTATAAACTGTGTTCAAAATTGAAGTTAGAATTGTTTTATCCTCAGGCAGTCGTACTGAAACAGTTCGCTCGTAAATTAATGTGGTTGCCCTTTAAGAGCCAGAGTTATCGCCGGAACGAGACTTAAATGGCTGCATATCTTTATCGACGCAGCAACAGCCTTGCAACATCGGACCGCACCATTACCAGCTGGGCGTTCACTGCGTGTCTAGGCTGTGAATAACGCGGCGGTGACAGGAAGTAAAAGTTGACTTCAGGATGCTTAGTCGACACGAAACAGTGAATCATCAACACCACCACCACCAGCTTATCTCTCAGCGCTACTAATGACAATGTGATTAGCGTTCGAGTGCGTCGTACTTCGGAGCTTTCACGGAGACGCCTAGTGGATACTACAGTGGATACCTTAGTAACATGATTCGAATATAGTAATATAAATCAATGTGTTCTCCGTCTACGTGACTGCTTTGCAGTTAACTGGCAGGGGTTCACAGAACTACTTTAAGCCTATTTGTCGAACTTGCCACTGTCGAATAGCGCGCAGGAAAAATGAACATCTAAATCTTTCGTGCGAGCTCTGGAAATGCTGAATGCTTATTTTATTACAATGGTCATGTCCCCCTATGTAGGCGGGAATGAATAAAATATTTTTTGCATTCGGAGGAGAAAGTTGCTAACTGAAATTTCGTGAAAAGATCTCGCTGCAAAGAAAAAACGCCATTGTTTTAAAGATTACCTCTGCAACTCGCATATCATGTCCATGACACTTTCTCCCCTATTTGGCGTTAATACAAAACGAACTGTCCTTCTTTGAACTCTCTGGTAAGGATTCCATAATTCTAAGAAAAATAGGAGTAAGCTATAGGGAAAGACTGGTAATATACAATACACCCAAGAACGAACAGGGTTAAGATAGGATCGCAAGACAAAGAACAAAGTGCTCGGATTAAAAATATTATAAGACAGGGATGCAGTCTTTCACCCCTAATGTTGTATCTATACTTCGAAGAAGCTGTGACGGAAATAGAAAAAAGCTTCAAGAGTGGGACTGAAGTTCAGGGTGAAAGGATATCAGTGCTAAGATCCGCTGATGACAGTGAAGGCGAAGAAGAATTACAGGGTCTCATAGGATGGAATGAACAGTCTAATGAATACTGAGTATTGATTGAGAGCAAACGAGAAAAGACAAAGATGGTGGAATGTAGCAGAAACGAGAGTAACGAAAAACTTAACATCAAAATTGGGGATCACCATGTAGACGAGATTAAGGAATTCCGCTACCTTGGAAGCAAAATTTCCTATAAGGAACTAGGCAAGGGGGACATTAAAAGCAGGGTAATACACGTAAAGAGGACATTCCTGACCAAGAGAAGTATACTGGTATCAAACATCGACCTTAATTTGAGGAATAGATTTCTGAGAAAGTATGTCTGGAGCGTAGCCGCGTACGATGGTGGATCATGGGCCGTGGAAACGCCGGAACACAAGGGATTGAGTAGTTTGAAATATGGTGCTACAGAAGAATGTTGAGAATCCGGTAGAATGGAAGGAATGAGGAGGTGCTCCGCATAAATGCGAAGGAAGGAATATATCAGAAAGTACTTCCTTTGTACTACAGGAAACTGTAGAGGGTAAAAAGTCTAGGGGAAGACAGAGATTTGAATATATCCAATAAATAACTGAGGAATTAGGATGCAAATGCTACTCTCAGACGAAGAGGTTGCCGTAGGAGAGAGAGAAAAAAAAAGAAAGAAATCTCCAGTTCTGCGCAAAAGAGGACGATCAAGCGTAGTGTTGGCAGCCTGTTTAGTACATTTCTTGCATCTTCTAAGTATTTTACCTAAAAAAAACGCAGGTTATGGTTTATCTTTCTTTCGACATTTTATAAGTGATGGTTCCAGTTCAATTTATTTGTAATTGTAATAAGTAGGTATTTAATAGATTCGACAATGTTTAAATTTGCATGATTGATCGTGTATCTGAAAGTCAACGGATTTTTCCTAGTAGTCATGTAGAGGACATCACATTTTTTGTTGTTCAGGGTCAAATGCCACTTTTTGCACCATACAGATACCTTGACTAATTTGTTTAGTAATTGGTTTTGATCTTCTGATGATTTTACTAGCCGGCAACCGATAGCATCATCTGTATACAATATACAGTAGAGTAAAAGCGAGATGCTGTTAGGCCAAAGAGAAGGGAAGGACGCGCTGTGCTCTGGTGACGTACAGTCCGAAAATCGCATCGTGGTCAGAGCTGCCTGTGGCGCCAGTCCACATGAAACATTTTAAAAGCTCAAGTTGCTTCGATGTGCAGGCTTATTTTTTTTTGGGCAAAAAATCGAATGTAGCCTGATATAAAATGAAGTAGAAACACGAATATATATATATATATATATATATATATATAAGAGGCACTGTCCTAATTGTCTGACTGAGTGACTCAGCGTCGCGCAGCCCATACCGCTAAGGACAGAAGCTTGATATTCGGATAAGGTGTGGACATTACACTGTAGACGTCATTTAACAAGCGATTTTTCGGAATTCCAGTCCTACGAGGGTGAAATAGGGGATGAAGAGTTTTTTTTTGAAAAATGTCGCTATTGGGGCAATTGAGGGTAGGCCTACGAAAATTGGTATTTGGGTTCTCGGCCAGAATTAAAAAAAAAAAATGTTTTACCATTTTTGGAAATTTAGCCCTATCGACGGTGAAATAGTGGGTGAAAGCTTTTTATGAAAGAACTAACAAAATATTTCTAAAGGTACATCTACGAACATTGGTATTTGACTTCTCGGGTACAAATAAAGAAATACATCTTTCACCGTTCTAGAAAATTTAGCCCCAATGGGGGTGAGACGGAGGATGAGAGTTTTTATGGAAATATTTCATCGTGCAAGCATTTTTGAAGCTAACTCTATGAAATTTTGTATTTGGCTTCTCTGTTAGAAATAAAACATACACAAGTCACTGTTTTTGGAAATTCAACACCTAAGGGGGTTGAAGAGGATGTGAAACGTGTTATGAAAATATTTCATTGCGAAAGAATTTTCAAATCTAAATCTTTGAAAATCGGTGTTTGCCTTCTCGGTTACAGACGAAAAAATATGAGTTTCACTGTTTCTAGAAATTCGGCCCCTAAGGGGCTGGAAAAGGAGTGAAACGTTTTATGAAAATATTTCATTGTCAAAGCGTTTTTAAACCTAAATTTTAGAAAATAGGTGTTTGGGTTTCCGGTTAGAGATGAAAAATATGCGTGTTTTACTGTTTTTGGAAATTCAACCCCTCAGGGGGTGAAATACGGTCAGACTGACTCACTGACTCACCGTGGCCCAGCCCAAATTCCGAAATTTATGAAAACTGGTATACCACTTCTCGGTTAGATATAAAGAAATATATGTTAGGGGATGAAAGTTCGTGCCCTCAGTGGCTCAGATGGATAGAGCATCTGCCATGTAAGCAGGAGATGAAAGTTACTGTGGAAATATGTCCAAAAGAACGCAAAAGGCGTGATGAGCAAAAACATTGGACTCCACCAACCAGACCGCTTTTTGGGCAGAAGTACATTCGCAAAAGACCATGCTTATTTGGTCTTAATTAGCGTGAAAAGCTAAGGTGTTGCAGTTTGTGAACAACATAAAAATTCGAATAAATAAAAATAAAAAATCTCTGCAGCCTGTGCAGTGCAGTCTACTGGTGCGAAGCAACGTTCGATAAGCTAGTATCAGGTACAATTTTCATACCTAAATTCGGTTATGACTGTCTGCGTATTAAATGACATGTTTTCTAAATTTAATTTCTGGTTCAACTGACACGCGATCGGAGGTGTATAGACAAGGCTTAGAGATGGACTGGAAGCGAGAAATTTTCACTTACCCTGTGATTCACGTTTTTGTGCATCTAGAAATGAATATGTGGTTTCGTTACAGATTCTATTTACCTAACGAGTGTTTAACGAACCGTATCTGAAGAAGTTATTTCGGTATGACCTACAATGTCCGAATCTTCGATGTTTGTTTCTGCTTGTCTCTAAAACGACAGTTGCGCTTATAATGAAGCTCTCCTTTTCTGAAAGTTTTTTATCAGAAAAATATAAGCGTCACGTGATCCGACTGCTGGTTGCAGGAATTATCCTCGCATTTGATAAAAGTTGACAAGTAAATCTTCAACGAGTCCGCTAATTATTCAGTAATGGTTGTCAGCAGAGTATCCAGTAATTATAGAGGGTGGAAATTTCCCTTACTGAGATTCTCGAAACAGATATGTAAGAAAACGCGGAAACCGAGTTTCCAGTAACGTATTATCTTTTCCAAAAGCGAGCTGTTGTACCGTGAAACATTGGTCATGCAGTATTCGGTGGAGCCGCACTTATGAACTCAACAAGAGCAACAGAAATGCACCCTAGAAGATGCAACATATAGATGCCAGTTTCTGTTTAAAATGACATGGTTTAGTGCTTCAGGGCTTCGCTAGTGAATGTTAACAGAATTTCTTTCATGATAGATTATCGGTCATAATTTCGTCAGTAGTGGAATAATATTGCTGTTTTTCCAAGAAGAAAGTACATTTGTATCATTTTATAGAATGGCATAACAGAAACACCAGAAGCTGCTATATAATGTATGTTTCCTAACATCTAGCTTCAAATCACAGACTACCGAGGGTAGGTTTGGCGTGAAATTCGTGTTCGATTGTCTGTGAATGAGTGCACATTACAACTGCTTCTAGTGGTTCTATCACATCCTTCTTTAAATACATTGCAGCTGTTCAGCACTGTTTACAGAAAATATTTGTATAATTGTTTGTGTCGGCTCTTTTATGAAATAATAGCAGTCATAAATCGAGATGGCTACATTTGAACGATGGATATGTCAATTAAAAACGTATCATGAGCTGCGTCACATCACTCGATCCATCACTCATTCCATTTCCTAAATCTTCCTTACAACGAGTCGTTGAACTTCAAAGCGTGTCTTCTCCTAAAGCCTTCCCTTGTGCCAAGAGCATCCTCATCAACAAATGATGGAGTAACACTGAGACAGGAAGGAGCTACGAACCACTTAGTGCCTCGAAAAGGGATCTTTGTCTTTCGCGGGGCGTGCTCTATCGACTAAGCTATCCCAGAGTGACTAAAATACTCAGTTGCCTAAGGAAATCGTTTGTGAAGAAGAGAAATTTGTTAACATCGAGTATTGATTTAAGTGTCAGGAAGTCGTTTCTGAAAGTATTTGTATGGAGTGTAGCCATGTATGGAAGTGAAACATGGACGACAAATAGTTTAGACAAGAAGAGAATAGAAGCTTTCGAAATGTGGTGCTACAGAAGAATGCTGAAGATTAGATGGGTATATCACATAATTAATGAGGAGGTATTGAATAGAATTGGGGAGAAGAGGAGTTTGTGGCGCAACTTGACTAGAAGAAGGGATCTGTTGGCAGGACATGTTCTGAGACATCAAGGAATCACCAATTTAGTACTGGAGGGCAGCGTGGAGGGTAAAAATCGTAGAGGGAGACCAAGAGATGAATACACTAAGCAGATTCAGAAGGATGTAGGCTGCAGTAGGTACTGGGAGATGAAGAGGCTTGCACAGGATAGAGTAGCATGGAGAGCTGCATCAAACCAGTCTCAGGACTGAAGATCATAACAACAACAACCATGTTTCCCGCAACTCCAGAACTATCATTTCTTGACGCAATATTAGCGTGGAGATCTTTGGAAGCTCTGCTGAAGGTTTCACTAAGAACATGGATTTCGCCATCGTGGAAGTAACAAGATTCGTTCTTGCACTCCGTGCTTGCTACATAAATGCGTTTCTGCACGCCTTTTCTTCCAAACCACAACTATTAATACCTTTGTTTCTGTGCCACCTGCGACAATCTCGGTTGGTGATTGGTATCGAAGGGTTTGAAATTTTGTGCTATAAACACTTTGTAAGAAAAAGAGAAATGCACATAATAATTAAGAGCATATTTAATATTTTAAATTATCATCTTACATTAGGACGTTCTGTTATGGCAGTTTTAATCATAATACGACTATGATGTTGTCTTACAAACCTTTTGAAAATAAAAAAGGCCTATCAGACCATTAGATGAGTGGTACTAACTGAGATTACACAATTGTGATGAAACATTTATACGGGTAAATAAAAGTACAGTAAGTTTTGTTTTGCAGTGGATCTCCGTCAGTGTAAATGTAAAGATACTAATTAGACTTCTAGTTCTGCTGAAACAAATTGGGTATTGTGTGGAGTTCCGAATCGCCAAATGAGAGACAGAACCAAAGTAAAGCTATGACTCGTTTTGTGACACATGTTCCCACATTGAAAATGGCAGAGGTTCGTCTATAAGAGCCAGAGGTACTGTGTTTGATTCCCGTCTCGACCCACGGTATTAACCTTTCACTCAGACTCATTACTTTGGAAATGATGGATTTTGGCATGGTTGACCTTATGAGGATTGCAGTTCATCATGCGAGCACTCGACTGATTTTCTTCGGCCTAATGTCTTCGCATACCTGCGTGTAAAATACGCTACAGAGCATACGTGTTTCGTAAACAAAGTTGGACACCAGAACGTAACAGGCTGCTTTATCGTGTGAAAGCTAGGCAGAGAACGGAGACCACTAAAGCAAACAATTCTGAGGACAAGAGCAGTGTTGAATGAACACAGCGGTTGCGACAGAAGTGGACAGGTTCCCCGTAGTCCCCGCCGCTACTGACCTTACACTGGCGGCGCGGCAGCGCGTCCTGAAGGCAGCGCAGCTGGAGCACGACGTGTCGCGAGCTGGCACGCCAGCGGCACTGGCGCCCTGCTCACAGCTACGCATTTCAGCTTCAGAGACGCGCCCGTGACGTCACCGCGACGTCACGGCGCGTTCCTGCGCTGGAAGAAGGCTGGCGGACGACAGGGCGCAACCGCAGCGCGCGCCGGCGCGGTAACCTCCTCCACAGCGTGAACTGGGAGTTTGCTCACTAGCGACTGGCCACACTGCTCGGACAATCTAGCCGAAGATTATATATCGTAACACTGCGCGGAGATATTTCG
Source organism: Schistocerca americana (assembly GCF_021461395.2). Classification (NCBI taxonomy): domain Eukaryota; kingdom Metazoa; phylum Arthropoda; class Insecta; order Orthoptera; family Acrididae; genus Schistocerca; species Schistocerca americana. The sequence continues at coordinate 823,355,261 of NC_060122.1, read as the reverse complement.
GCGAAAGGTGCGGCTTGCGACGACGAAATACATAGAAAGAAAGATCCTTTATCATTTAGCTACAATACAGTATAGCAGGTCAGCAACTGGAAGCAGTTAATTCCATAAATCATCCGGGAGTAGGCATTAGGAGTGATTTAAAATGGAATGACCATATAAAATTAATCGTCGGTAAAGCAGATGCCAGACTGAGATTCCTAAGGAAATGCAGTCTGAAGACAAAGGAAGTAGGTTACAGTACACTTGTTCGCCCACTGCTTGAATATTGGTCACCAGTGTGGGATCCGCACCACATAGGGTTGATAGAAGAGATAGAGAAGATCCAACGGAGAGCAGCGCGCTCCGTTACAGGGTCATTTAGTAATCGCGAAAGCGTTACGGAGATGATGGATAGACTCCAGTGGAAGACTCTGCAAGAGAGACGCTTTTGTTGAAGTTTCGAGAACATACCTTTACCGAGGAGTCAAGCAGTACGAGTATATTGCTCCCTCCTATGTATATCTCGCGAAGAGACCATGAGGATAAAATCAGAGAGATTAGAGCCCACAAAGAGGCATACCGACAATCTTTCTTTCCACGAACAATAAGAGACTGGAATAGAAGGGTGAACCGATAGAAGTACTCAAAGTACCCTCCACCACACACCGTCAGGTGGCTTGCTGAGTATAGATGTAGATGTAGAAAAAACTCCAGTGACAGAGGAGTATCGGAACGAGTTGACTAATTTCATTTTTGGATACTGTGGACCTCAATTTCAGTGCTAACTGCAAAATGACGCCCCTTTCCACTGCAACGAACGAAACGCCAGTCAAATGAAATAGAACTGGCGCTCATTGACCTTTGGTATTCTAAGAGCCGTGGACAGGAGTAACCACGTAGTTTCGGTGTTTCAGGACATCCGAACACTTGTCGATAGATAAACACACCGACGTCTTTTCAGAGTGTACGTTCATAGAGGATGATTAGCCAACTTAGCAGCTGCGATATCGGAAGGTCCGTGGGACTATTCGCGGATGATTTAGTTGAATACAGAGTGGTCACAACGCTAGAGAAAAGAGCTTCAAGGGATCTGCACTTGGTGCAGAGGTTAGCAACTGACCTTCAACGTGAAGAAATTACACTTATTGCGCATAAACAGCCGGAAATATTGTATGAGTATTCTACAACAGAACAGTCATGAAAGCAGTGTCATCCATTAAACATCTGGGATTACGCGAACTGTAGTCCACAAACAAAGCTCGTAGCTTACAAAACCTCGTTCGATCAATACTTGAGCAGAGAAAAGGCAAAGAAGAGCAGTGCGTTTCGTTACAGATTCATTTAGAAAGAAAGAAAGAAAGTGTATGTGAGTCGCTCCAGTAGCAGTCGCCGCTAAAGAGGTCTTGTGCACGACCGTGTGATTTACTGTTCAAATTCGCAGAGTGTACTTTCCTAGAAGAGTCAACCAATATACTAATCGCTGCTACGTATACATTGTGATTCACGAAGATATGCAAACAAAAGAAATGAGTCAATGTAAACATAGGTCCGCAAATGTTTAGTTACGGTGCTACGGCTAATAAAATATTTTTGCCTGAAATTTAGCGACTTCGCTTATATGAAGCCGTCGCAAAACTGTACGAGGTTAAAGCACGATTTGTAATTATTTTATTGTTATCGGTCTGGTGAATCTAATAAAGTATGTCTCAGACGTGTATCTGCAGTAGTTTTCCAGAGCATACAGAAAAGCAAAGATTATTACACAAGTAAATCTGTTTACTTTCCATCAAGAGTGTAGAGGCTTTTATGTCATTGTTGGCAACCGTTTATGTCATTGTTGGCAACCGTTAATAAGTTGTTTCAGTCGTTTCCTAACCTTGTATGTATGTAGACTGTACAACTTCCTTAACACTGAGCTTTGTTTTCTCCGGTTTAACATGAATTCAAGTGTGCTATGGTATTAATAAAAGCAGATTATCTGACACATTCATAAAGTTTCGGTTAACGTTATTACCACCATTTTTACAAAATTAAATTCTCTTCAACTTCTGTTTAAAACTTGGTGCAACTGTCTGGAATTTTAAAAAACAAATTAAAAATTCCACGAGATTACTTCTTTGCTTCTCTGAATGTTCTGGAAAACTACTGCAGATACACGTGTAGGACGGATTTTATTAGATTCTCCAGATCAGTGACAACAAAATAAATGAAAATCGTGCTGTACTTTAACTTCGTACAGTTTTGCGATAGCTTCATATTAGAGAAGTTGTTAAATTTTAGGCAAAATCTTTTACTAACCGTAACTACATAATTAAACATTTGCGGACCTATGTTTATATGAACTTTTTTCTTTAGTTTTACTTGTAGAATAATATATTAAAATATTTGCATAACTTCGTGAGTCATCCTGTATCTCGCAGAAAGACCATGACGATAAAATTAGAGCGACTGGAGCCCACACGAAGGCTTACCAGCAATCGCTCTTACGGCGCACCACAGGCGAGTGGAACAAGGAAGGGTGGAAGTAGCTTCCGGCGCACCCCGTAATGTGGCTTACGGAGTACAGATGTACATGGAGGATTGACGACTTATTCACTGGCAGAACGGACCACTCTATCGACGACGAACACGAGATTAACAGGCACAGAAATTATTTTGGATGCATCAGTTATTGAGTACTGCTAGCTTGAACTACGCATATTTTGCAAACTGGGCGGTTATATTTGACGATGTATTATCAGATAAGAGTGGATTTATTTCCAACCTCTCCCGCACAGAAATCGAGCTACTACAGGACATTGTAGCTAGGTCTAAATGTAGAAAAATGGAAAGTTGAGCATTTCATGAAAAGTAAAAATGTAGTAGCCTTTGATAACATGAATGGACTCAGTTGTAGGTAAAGCAGATGGCAGGATTCGATTCATTGACAGGATCCTACGAAAATACTGTTTGTCTGTGAAACAGATCAAACAATAAACAGATGTACGGCGATCCAAGAATAATATTGATGTATGTGGTTTAAATAAGCAGAAACTCGCCAGCTGCAACATAGTCGCGTGTAAGAACAGTGATCCAATAGTGTCAAATGTTTTTTATTGCACCCTTTGATCACAATATCAATTCTTTTGACGATGACCGGTTTCAGTCCGAAATGACCATCCTCAGATCTTTTTTACACCATGTCCTAAAGTGGTAAGGCCATAATGGCATCGTCAAAACATATAAATATAGTCAGCACAGCAGGTCAAAACTTACACGTGTACGGTGTGGCCCACAGCTACACTGCGATGATTGCTCAAAGACCGATACCACCACATTTCAGGACTTCACTTTTAGTTTGAATTTAAATCGCATCTGGGGATTTCATACTCGTATACGCCTTTCCTAAACCAATTCCTGATTCGAAGAAATTGATGACGATCGTTGTTCCTGAAAAATGGTGACAGACTGAGTTCTGCTATGCATTGCAGTTTACCGGTTGAGATGGAAAGAAAATTCACAATAAGATCTGTATTTTTAAACATCTACGACAACACGAAGGCTTATAATGCAAGATCTGTAGTCTATTGTTTGCATTATTAAATTCTTCTGCATTCCCCGTTTTCTCTAATTCGCAGCAAACTAAAAAGAGATGAGGCTAGGGGTCATATTGCGGCGGGGAAACGTTAACCACAGGACAGATGTAACAGGCTATTTATTCGTTAGGAATACAGATTTTATTACTGCCTTCTTTGATTAATAGAACTGCTTCCAAGTTGCTTATTGTTTGAAGTTCTATTACTAAGTGTATTACGTGTGCAGGGAACTGATGTTTCTGTCTTACTCAGGTACCACAGCAACGGACAGCTAAACACACGAAACTCTCTCAATACTGCGACTAATTCGAGAAACTGAACCCTTTAGCGTTAAGTTTTATCACGACACCTGATCGAACAGCGTACCTTAGAGCACGTAGTCAGATATGTGGCTGTCGTTGAGCCGCAGGCGACACGAGCGAAGCTTATAATCCTCTCTCCAGTCGATAAAAGCAGCTGACAGGTGAACGTCGACAACGACGGCAGAAGCAAACCGCACACACGCTCGTAGTCGATAAGCAGAGGTCTGCACCCGTGTCGAATCGACGTCAGGCGTTCGATAACTGCGCTTCGCGGCATTTCCTCGGCGTTACAGTCTGGCAAGCTTCTCCGCTCAAGGTCAGCCCGCGCAAGTGGTTGCACGCAGGGCCCTGTTTTACGTGCGCGGTTCGTGACAGAAAGAACCGTCGACACGCTTCCTCAGCTGAAGCTGTGTCATTCAATTCGCCCCGTTGAGACATCTACGCCTCAACGATCTCGCAAAGACAGAGCGTCATCTTCCGTCATCATCTCGCTCCACAGAACGTTCACTTCCTACATGTCTAACAGGGTGGTGCGCTGGTTGAAACTCTGGACTTGTATTTGCGTGCAGCAAGCTCGCGGTTGTCCCCTGCCCTGACTCTTCACCCCTATCCCACTCATGCCCAAGAATAAGGTTTTATACTGCGAGGAGGGGCAGTGGTAAAACACTCTACACGTGTTCGGGATGACAGTGGTTCAAACCCCGGTCTGACTACGCAGAATTAGGTTTTCCGTGGAACTTCTGGGCGGATTAAAACTATATTGGATCGAGACTCAAACCCGGGACCTTTGCCTGTGAGCTGCGAGGACTTGTCGTGAATCGTGCTCAAGTATCTCAGTTGGAAGACCACTTGCCCGCAAAATGCAAAAGTCCCAAGGTCCAGTTTCGGTCCGGCAGACAGCTTTAATCTGCTAGAAAGTTTAAAATTAGTGCACTCCCAGCTGCTGAGAGAAATTTTCGTTCTACGTTTTTCGTGTTTAATTTCTCAAGAGCGCTTAAAACAACTGCCGGAGCTTGTGCTCCATCTCTAATGACATCGCCACCGACATGACAAGAGAACGTTTGCATTTCTTTGATTTATGGACTCTTGAATAAGACCATGGGTGATTCTTAATCTAAGTTAGAGGTGGTGTTCTGTATTTGGGAAGAAAGACAACGTCCTAATATTATATTCCCTTTGTTCTCGTCCATTATAGACTGTAGAGACTGGTTTACAACGTATTATACACCGAAGCGCCAAAGAAACTGGTACAGAGATATGTAAGCAGGCAGAATACGGCCATGTGGTCGGCAACGCCTATATAAGACTACAAGTGTCTGGCGCAGTTGTTAGATCGGTTACTGCTGCTACAGTGGTAGGTTATCAAAATTTAAGTGAGTTTGAACGTGGTGTTATAGTCGGCGCACGATCGATGGGACACAGCATCTCCGAAGTAGCGATGAAATGGGTATTTTCCCGTACGGCCATTTCACGAGTGTACCGTGAATATCAGGAATCCGGCAAAACATCAAATCTACGATATCGCTGCGGCCGGAAGAAGATCCTGCAAGAACAGGACGAACGACGAGAGAAGAGAATCGTTCAACAGGACAGAAGCGCAATCCTTACGCAAACTGCTGCAGATTTCAATGCTGGGCCATCAACAAGTGTCAGAATGCGAACCATTCAACAAAACATTATCGACATGGGCTTTCGGAGCCGAAGGCCCACTCGCGCAACCTTGATGACTGCACGACACAAAGCTCTACGCCCCGCCTGGGCCCGTCAGCACCGAGATTGGACTGTTGATGACTGGAAACATGTCTGGTCGGACAACTCTCGTTTAAAATTGTATCGAGCGGATGGTCGTGTACGGATATGGATACAACCTGATGAATCCATGGACCCTGCATGTCAGCAGGGGACTGTTCAAGCTGGCGGAGTCTCTGTAATGGTGTCGGGAGTGTGCAGTTGGAGTGATATGTGACCTCTGGTACGTTTAGATACGACTCTGACAGGTGACACGTACGTAAGCAGCCTGTCTGATGAACTGCATCCATTCATGTCTATTGTACAGTCCGACGGACTTGGGCAATTCTAAGAGGACAATGCGTCACCTCACACGTCCAGAATTGCTACAGAGTGACTCCAGGAACACTCTTCTGAGTTTAAAAACTTCCGCTGGCCACCAAACTCCCAAGAATTGAACATTATTGAGAATATCTGGGATGCATTGCAACATGCTGTTCAGAACAGATCTTCACCCTCTCTTACTCTTACGGATTTATGGACAGCCTTGCGGGATTCATGGTATCAGTTCCCTGCAGCTCTACTTCAGACATTAGTCGAGTCCATGCCACGTCGTGTTGCGGCGCTTCTGCGTGCTTGCTCGGACCCTAGACGATATTGGGCAGATGTACCAGTTTGTTTGGCTCTTCAGTGTGTTATTGCCTGGTGATTTCTTTCCGAATCGCAACTGTACGCCCTGCTTTCAAGGCCCGCGTCATATGCACATGTATATGCCTCTCGTAAACTTATGCTGCTGTTACAACGAAACTATTGGATTCGTGTATCGACTTTGTTCTGACACGTTCAACACCAGACTCTTCCTATGTTATTGTTTGCGATGATTAACTTTTTGGAATTAGACGTTTAGAAGAAAGATGACAATAGTCTGGTGCCGAAGGAAGATTGTCTCAAGATCAATAGGACGCGAGTCCTGTGTTAATGCTGTGAGCGTTTGTTCCAAAATGAAAATAAGGATTTCATACCACTAAACATATAGGGTGTTAGTTTTAGCTTGAAACAGTCAAATATCTCGAAAACGAGGCATCGTATGAGGATATGATGTAGGTGAACAGTTAATACTAGTAAAGGGGACATCTCTCTGTGCTATAACTAGCCACTTCCTAGTCACCCCTCCTGCGTGGGCGGGGTTTGCATTGTATTATCGAATGGGAATTCCTGTCTTTATTGCATATTCGGATTACACGTCAAAAAATACGTACGGTTTACTGAATCCGTTGTTTTCCATTCGTGGCGCTGTAATCGACAGATATCAAGTGTGCCTTTTTTTCAATTAAGATCCGACGCATTTGATTCTACACTTCATTGACGATGTACATGCAACCCTTCGCGTTATAACGGTTGATATTGATGTTCAAACGTTATCTGAGTATTGCAAGTGTGATTGCATGGTACAAATGTTGAGGCTAAACATTGGCATTTGTGGCAAATTGGCTACTTTTATGTATCGTAGTTTTCTGTTTTAAAGGGGGTTGAGTCCCTGAACCACTGGAGTGCTTCATTTCGGTGGCAGTCCTCGAACCCCGCCGTCAGCGTGACTGATGTCGGAGTGTACTTCCATCGAACCGCCGTAATTATCGTGCTGGCCGCTACGCGGCTACAGGCAGAATGCAAAACACAACCACTGTAGTGAGGCAAAAGTCGATGAAGTGATAGTGACACGCGTATCTGCCTTGAATACTCACAGAAATCAAGCACCCCAGTGGTGAGAAGCAATCGGACTCACCGTACGTATTTTTTGGCGTAGAATCTGAATATGTAGTAAAATGGGTGGTCCCCATTTGAAAATATAAAGTTGACCCCGCCTGCCCGGAAGGGGTGGTTAGGAGGTGGCAAGTTGTAGCACAGACAGATAACACTTTTACTAATAACATTAACTTCTCACCTAGATCACTAGTTTTTCGTACGATACGCCGTTTTCGGGACATTTAGCTGTATATGCTGATGCTGAAAATCGCTGAAGTTAGTAATCTTTCGTCCTCCACTCATCAGGAAACAAACGCTACGGAAGTACCATGAGAACAATGCCACATAGGGTTTGCAGAATCTACAGAGGTATGACTGTCTGATACTGACCGGAGAGTTTATGTGCGCAGACACGTTGCAGATGTAAAAATAAAACACATAAATGTATGCTCGTCTCGTGTTTAGTGCCACCGCAAAATAAAAAAAACTGTTTCTGCTGTGACATCAAATTCCATATTGTTCCTCCAAGAAGGTGCAAAGTAATGACATCGATATGCCGATTAGGTTTGTTATACTCCATTGTTCACTATTTTGTAAAAGATTCTCTCTCGTTCCTTCCATCCCAAAAGTGAAAAAATATTTCGTAAACAAACATGAAGGAAGACGAAACGTGACTAGCGTTATTCTAGTCAGAGACATAGTTTCGTTATGATTTGGAAGCTACGGCAAAGAGGTAGGCATCAGGACTCTATAGTCAGAACCTCAAGATTTATCTTCTCAAAAATATTTCACTCAACAGAAACTATGACACCGGACATCACGTTGCTGGTGTCCAATAGTGTTGACGAGCTACTGAGGTGACATCTACTGGGAGGTGGCATAGGGCCTGCAGGGTAGCGCTGTGAGCGTGTTGTCCGGAAGTCGTACTGCCTCGCACACGGCTCCAGAAGTGACACAGCAAATGAAACAGGGAGTTCATGAGTCACAACAGTCAGAGCGAGCTAGGGGGACTCGGAGGACGGAGGTTCAAATCTTCGTCCGGCCATCGAGATACAGGACTTTCCAACGTATCCCTGCATTGCTTAAATCAATCTCAAGAAAAAAAAGGAAAAAGACAGCGAAAATTTCCCTCTCGGTCACCCCCAAATCCAAATTTGTGCTCTGCCTCTAGTGAGCGTGTCGCCGACGGGATGTTATGCCCCAATCTTTATTCTTTCTTCTGCCCAAGCATTAGATGCGTTTCAAAATCGGTAGCAGAAGATGCAAGGAAAGTCTAAAGCGCAAAAATGGTTCAAATGGCTCTGAGCACTATGGGACTCAAATTCTGAGGTCATTAGTCCCCTAGAACTTAGAACTAGTTAAACCTAACTAACCTAAGGACATCACAAACATCCATGCCCGAGGCAGGATTCGAACCTGCGACCGTAGCGGTCTTGCGGTTCCAGACTGCAGCGCCTAGAAACGCACGGCCACTTCGGCAGGCTCTAAAGCGCAGTTGCCATCGTTATCATTGTAGGCAGTGCAGGACTAAGGTGTCGAAAGGTATGGCAGAAGTTCTGGTATTCGTTTCAAAAGCATTAGCAAACCAGAGGGAATTTTTTCTCAGGTTCGCCGCTCGGGAATTTGAACTCGTTTTCTTCAGTGTGCAACATGGTTAGCGCCGTGACAGAAGAAATAAATCGTTAAGTCACTGACGTTTTCTATGTAATTAAGTGAGGTATTGCTCGTAAGTGTCTATTTTGCATGAGACTTCAATGCAAAAAAAAAAAAAAAAAAAAAAAAAAAAAAAAAAAAAAAAAAAAAAAAAAAAAAAAACAACGGCTCTCCAACGACGGATAAGTTAGAATAACGCTATAATGGAGTTCATTTCTACAAACTTTCCTATAACATTATTGAAGTGAATCAGTTATAAAATTGTTATCCATCTCCACTACGAAGCATATGACGTGGCAGAATGGGACAACACGCTCTGAACACATCGATACCGCGCCAACACAAGAGCTTACGATAGCGACATCGCGAATTGTACCACTCATTAAAGGGGACTTTCGGTCTCACGTCTCAGTACGTCCCCTTCTGTTTTAACATTTACATTGTTGGTAACTGTGATCCAACCAATTGGATTTAGAATATTTATGTATTGATGCAATTACTCTAGAGCAAACTATGTCGCCGTTGTGATTACATAAACGAGCTCCAGCATCTAAATTTCACGACGATTCCAAGTAAAAATCTTTACTTAAGCACAAAGTACTCTATTTTATGGTGACGAAATCACCGTAGCATCTTTTAAATCAGCGTCAGGTTGTAATAATCCACATTTTAATAAGTAACATTGTTAAAGTAACTAACTTCTTGTTATTGCCCATCGCAATGTCAATGGATTTATAAAGTTAGTATCACGTACATACCAACGTTTCTTTCATCATTAAATACAGAAAATTCAAAACTCTCATTGGAGTTTCATAAAAAATATGTCCGTAACACTGCTGTTTAATATGTTGATTGTCGATGTATATTTATACTGCGGCGTCAACACCCGCCGGAGTCCGTCAGTGTGAATTTTGCCAGCTGAGCTCAATTCTGTTACAGCCAACTTCGACCATGCTGTTATTGCAGTTAAGAGCGCCGATATATCCTTCGATATTCCCTGTGACCTCCTAATTGGTGTGGATTTAAATTTGTACTTTTGCAACTATTTATACAACCGTCATCAGAGGAGCAACGAATTGCGAGTTAAGTAAAAGACTGGTACATTTCAAGCAGAAACAAGGCAGGAAGATTAGGGTTTAGTGTCCCGGCAAAGACGAGTACAAGGTGAAACGTAAACCCGAGCTGAGAGAGGACAGGGAGGGCAATCGGTGGTGGTCTTTCTAAAGGAACCATCCCGGTATTTGCTTTAAGCGATTTGGAGAAACTACATAAAACAGAAATCTGCATGATATGATCCTCCGTTCTATCGAATGCGAGTCCCGAGTCGTACCGTTGCACCGCCGCATGCGATCACAAGACACGTATTCCCCATGAACAGCACATTCCAAATATACCGAACACTAATGATTAGAAAAAGGCCCATACCAAGGAAAAGTTAATAATGTCGTGTGACTAGGGCCTCCCGTCGGGTAGACCGTTCGCCGGGTGCAAGACTTTCGATTTGACGCCACTTCGGCGACTTGCACGTCGATGGGGATGAAATGATGATGATAAAGACAACACAACACCCAGTCCCTGATCGGAGAAAATCTCCGACCCAGCCGGGAATCGAGCCAGGGCCCTTAGGATTGACATTCTGCTGGCACGCTGACCACTTTTTTTTTAACCACTCAGCTACCGTGGGCGGACAATGAAAAGTTAATCTCTTAAGAGCTACTTCGCGCATTTTGCTCAAACAGACATCCATTCCTCATTAAATACAACAGGCGTTCGGCCAGAAACGCTGTGACCTATTACATCTAGTAATAAAATGTGCAACGGGATGTGCTTGAACCGTCTGTCGTGCGTCAGACACGAGGTAAATAGATCAAGGAATATATAAGTAAAATCAAATAAGTAAATAAAATGAGTAAAATCAAGAGATTACCAGACCAAACTGATTTTAAAAGTCAACAAAAAGTACCAGTTCAACAATACAAATATCTTCTACATATATCGCAACCTATATCACATTACGAAGAAACGAACGTAGTGGCATAGGGACCATCCCCCGCCCCTCTCACCGAAAGCAGTGGACATCTTCATGTAAACATGTGAGCAAACAACCTTAACCTCCGCACAGTAGTAGTAGTAGTAGTAGTAGAAGAGGGGTTTGTGGGCGCACGACAGCAAGGTCTTCAGCGCCCGTGCAGCATCATAGTGGGACGGGTGTCAAGAAAAAAAAAACCTCGGAACATTGACATAAAACGGAACATAAAACACGGGGAACAATCATTGAAAAAATGTGCTCACCCACACCGAAGCGTGGGATGAAGCAGGGCGTTAGCAGTAAAACATGGACAACACAGGAAGAAAATGGTAGAGGGAGCTAAAACAATGTAGCAGATGGAAGTGGCTGGCTGACCACAAGGAAAAAAGGGAGGAGTCAGCCACTCTGCAACACACTAAAACCTCCAGCCTAAAAGTTTTGGCCAGAGTCCACACACATCACAAAACTTTAAAACCCTAGACACACACGTCTCATCGTTAGCTAAAACACAAGGTAGATCCCCATCAACTTGTGCTTCTGCCCGTGCATCACGGTATAAAATGCAGTCTGTTAAAATGTGCTGGACAGAGATGTGCACACCACAAGCATCACAAAACGGAGGATCCTCCCGCCATAATAAAAAGCTATGTGTGAGAGGACAGTGCCCGATCCGAAGACGTGTGAGGGCCACCTCTTCCCGCCTGAGCATCCGGCAGGAGGAACACCACGGCCGAGTGGTTGACTTTACCGACCACAGTTTATTGGCCGTCACCGCCAGCCATTCGTCCTCGCACAACTCCATGCACTTCCTGTGGAGTGCAGCGATGACTGACTGCTAGGGGATAGGACACTGGACCACATCCTGCTCCCTGCAGGCCTCCTTGGCAGCCCGATCAGCCTGTTCATTGCCCCACATGCCGACATGACCAGGCACCCAGCAGAAGGATACCTCTTTACCCCGCTGTTGGAGCAAGTACAGTTGGTCGTGTATCAGCTGGACCATCTCCTCAGTCGGGTATAGGTTCTGCAGCGATTGTAAGGCACTAAGAGAATCGGAGCAGAGAAGAAATCGATCGCCCCGAACACGATGCATCTGCTCCAGTGCCTTCAGGATCGCGTGGAGCTCCGCTGCGAAAACGGTATATTCAGCAGGGAGGCGAATCCGGGTAACATGATCAGGGAACACCACAGAACAGCCAAGGAAATTCTCCGGTTTGGAGCCATCCGTGTAAACGACAGTGAAACCGTGATGCACATCTAAAATGTTAAAAAACTGTGACTGGAATGTAAAATCTGGCGTGCCATCCTTCTTAAAACGAGTCAAATCTAAAATAAGTTTGGGTCGCCGGAGGAGCCATGGTGGAGATCTGCCCCAACCGCGACGTAAAACACGAAGACCAGCCACAGACATCGCAGCGAGGCAATCCTGTGCGCGAATCCCACAGGGCTGCGTCGCACGTTGCCGGTTATGAAACAATCGTGCCAGAGGAGGCTGAGCAACGTTCCGACGGCTAAGCTGCCTGTTGCGATACGTGGACTTCAAATTCGTCATTTCGCCGCATGAAGGAGCAGATCTGCACAAGCGCCGACGGCATGTTAACAGCCTGCAGACGATCACCGAGTTCGCGACAGAACAAGAAAGTAACGCTGCGATTTCGTTCCTGAACGTGGAGTTCTGCAGAACTCACAACGGTAAACTAGCCTCACTAACCGGTACCCACTAGCACGATTCCAGCATCATCCAGCTCAGAAGTGTTCCATCCTACACACGCTGACCACTGGAGCCCACCGATAAAGACAATACCAGACAAGAATTGAAAGAACTCCACAACAGTTTCCGAGCCAAAGTATCGGTACGCATCCGCAGTATGCGCTACCCAGTGTGTTCCAAAACGCCGGGCATAAAAACGGGATCTATCTGGGGCTCGTATCTCGGGTTTTATTGCGGATACAAATATAGCCCTAGGGCTAGGGACCATTTTTATACCCAACAAAAGGATCTTATTACTGTAAGTCTCCTACAGTACAGAGTCAAAGTTTGGATATTGCACACTTCCTCCAGTTTAGTCAAATAGAACAAATCGGTTTGTTATTTTTGCGTTAAATGTGGTCTGCGGTGCTCGTTAAGGGGCTTATGGAGGCACGCAACCATACTGTTCAGGGGCGGTTCCTGAGAGAACCCGAAAGACATGGTTCTGGGGTACCGAAATGGAGTTGCGCATTCCAAGACGGGTCTACACAGCAAACGATTTAAACTGTTGCGGCATATTACTAAGATCCCACTCTACAACAATGTTGAAAGTTTTCTTGATATCCTTATCCGTTTCCGAGATACAGACGTTCAAAGTTACCCTGCTCGAAGACGTAAAATTAGCACATAAGCCGCGCACAGTGGCCGCACGGTTTGAGGCGCCATGTCACGGATTGCGCGGCCTCTCCCGCCGGAGGTTCGAGTCCTCCCTCGGGCGTGGGTGTGTGTGTTGTTCTTAACGTAAGTTAGTTTAAGTAGTGTGTAAGTCTAGGGACCGATGACCTCAGCAGCTTGGTCCCTTAGGAATTCACACACATTTACCGACGTAAAATTCGGTGTGAGGCGAAAACGTAGTTTATAAAGCGACCTAGCGCGGAGAAGTATGCTGTAAAAATCTCCGTTATTATCAGAAGGGCTCTAGGAACTCTATGTTGTTGTAATATTGTAGCACATGCAAAATTTTTGTGCACGTAAAATCCGGTCTGAGGGATAAAATTATATGGTTTAGCGTTATTTCAATTTGACATAAGTAATCTATGAAAATTTTACTGACTCATAAAGTTCTTTTCGTATGAGTAACATGCCAGGGTAAAAATGCTTCTATTGGAGCACAAAAAGGAGAACATGCTCCCTGTTTATTGATACACTCCGACTGAAAAATGGGGAACAGACTGCCTCGTTCTACTATCCTCAGCACCTTTAAAAACTTTTGGAAAAATATTGGCAAGTGAGCATATTCGCGCTCTTTCGTGCTGATAGAGAAGAAGACGGTGGCAGTGGGAAAGAGGCGGAAAAATTAATAAATTCTGTAAGCTAGTAGACATTGGCTGTGTTACAGTAAGAGCGAAGGTGACAATGCGAGTGTGAGAGAAACAGAGGGACACAGTGGCAATCAAACATAGCTGACAGTGACAGAACAGTGCTAGGAAAAGACGGAAAGAGGCAGTGCCAGAGGGAGAGGAATAAAGAGAGCGAGAAGGTGGAGGTGGATGAGGCAATGATAATAAGAGACAGAGTCTACGAAAATAGCAAAGAGGAAGAGAAAGGTAATGACAACGAGAAGACACAACAGCAGCGGGAAGGAATGAGTGAGATAGCAGCAGTGAGAGAGAGCAAGAGGGAGACTGTGAGAGAGAGAAGAGACTGTAGTAGTAGGACAGAACGAATGTGGCTGTAAGAGGGGAGACAGTGGCAGTAGGAGAGACACAAAGCGATAAGGACAATGTGTTGGGCTGAGTGAGTGAGTGTGAATGGGCAGGTGGGAGTGGACGGGTATGAGCGACTTACAGCGATGGACTAGTTGGTGTGAGTGAATTACACTTACAAGGGGAGGCCGCCAATTGTGAAATTCAGATTCGATTCATACTGCGCATAATAAAAGCTCATGGCCAGAGGTGTAATGTGGCAAAGCACCAAGATGCACTTCTCAGCCGTTGTCGAGAAAATCGACAGTTAAAAGAAACCGTTGCGGTGAAATACTGTCTACAATTGATATATTTCTACAGCGTCGTGGCGCAGCGGTAAGCGCTCGGGTTCGTAATCCGAAGGTCGCCGGATCGAATCTCGCGCCATGCAACCTTTTTTTTAGTATTTGTTTTTTGTAATTCAAATATATATATATATATATATATATATATATATATATATATATATATATATATATATATATATATATATATATATATTTGTGTGTGTGTGTGTGTGTGTGTGTGTGTGTGTGTATGTGTATAGACATTTGAATTACAAAAAACAAATACTAAAAAAAAAGTTGCATGGTGTGAGATTCGATCTGGCGACCTTCGGATTACAAACCCGAGCGCTTACCGCTGCGCCACGACGCTGTAGAAAACCATTGATCGTAGAGAGTATTTCACCGCAACGGTTTCTTTTAACTGTCGATTTTCTCGACAACGGCTGAGAAGTGCATCTTGGTGCTTTGCCACATTACACCTCTGGCCATGAGCTTTTATTATGCGCAGTATGAATCGAATCTGAATTTCACAATAGGCGGCCTCCCCTTGTTAGGAGAGCTGGGGGGAGTGAGGGATGAGTTGGATGTTAAAGAGAGCGCGAAATGTTCGCACGCCAAAATCTATGGGAAAAAATTTAAAATGGTGCTGAGGAAGCTAGAATGAGGCAACTGGTACCCTATTTTTCAGTCAGAGTGTGTTAATAAACAGGACGACATTCGCTTTTTTTGTGCTGCTATAGGAGCCTTTTTTCGCCGGTACGATAATGGAACAATAAGAAGAGCTTCTAAGTTCAGAAGCAAACCAGACACAAGAAATGAAATAACAGCACGGCCCCGAGAGACGTTGCTCACCTTGCGTGAAGGGCATCGGCGATCGGGCAGGCACTGTGCTTCGCTGAGAAGGCATCAAACCAGTTTTTCGGAGTGGCCGCAGGGTCCAGGCTTTAGTGGGGTCCACTACGCACGCAGTAACAGCCCTCAACGGCGCAGGTGTGCACGAGATACGGCGCCGCCAGCGTTGGGATACCGAAAGGGTCAGCAACCGCATAGCAGAGGAACGCTGGGTGCGGCTGGGGCAGCACACGTCGATTCTAGCTGGTGACCACCGCGGCTGCGGGCTGGCTGTCGGGTTAGACGAAGCACCACAGCTGTAAGACCGCCGTCGATGTGCGCAGCCGAAATAAGAGAGGCAATCGAAATCGAAGTCCTGAAGTTGCTTGACGACATCGAGAGGGAAGGCGTGGTCGCACAGCACCGGCCTCACCGGACACTCTTGCGATCTGCTAAATACGCAGAACGAAGCGCAACTGGAAAAGACGGCCCGCAGAAGCTTGTCGCTGATACACGGCCGGCTATCAGTTGCCAGCAAACCGCATAACGCACCAATAGACTGCCACACGACCTCTCCCTCTTTCCTAAAACCCGTCAATGTCGTTCTAGAACCAATAAAATCTAATAAGTGTGGCGTCGGTGGTCTAGTGTTATGCTCAGAAACGCGGTGTACTGTTGTACCCACTCCACAGCGGATCAGGCTGTGCCCTTGGCGAGGCAGCTGAAACACGGCCGAAACATCGCCATATTTTAGTCTTTTAAGTGTTCTTTACAGACGAATGGAAAAACTGGTGGGAGCCGACCTTGGGGAAGATCAGTTTGGATTCCGTAAAAATGTTGGAACACGTGAGGCAATACTGACCTTACGACTTATCTTAGAAGAAAGATTAAGGAAAGGCAAACCTACGTTTCTAGTATTTGTAGACTTAGAGAAAGCTTTCGACAGTTTTGACTGGAATACTCTCTTTCCAATTCCGAAGGTGGCAGGGGTAAGATACAGGGAGCGAAAGGCTATATACAACTTGTACAGAAAGCAGATGGCAGTTATAAGAGTCGAGGGACATGAAAGAGAAGCAGCGGTTCGGGAGTGAGACAGGGTTGTAGCCTCTCCCCGATGTAATTAAATCTGTATATTGAGCAAGCAGTAAAGGAAACAAAAGAAAAATTCGGAGTAGGTATTAAAATTCATGGAGAAGAAATAAAAACTTTGAGGTTCGCCGATGACATTGTAATTCTGTCAGAGACAGCAAAGGACTTGGAAGAGGAGTTGAACGGAATGGACAGTGTCTTGGAAGGAGGATATAAGATGAACATCAACAAAAGCAAAACGAGGATAATGGAATGTAGTCGAATTAAGTCGGGTGATGCTGAGGGAATTAGATTAGGAAATGAGACACTTAAAGTAGTAAAAGAGTTTTGCTATTTGGGGAGCAAAATAACTGATGATGGTCGAAGTAGAGAGGATATAAAATGTAGACTGGCAATGGCAAGGAAAGCGTTTCTGAAGAAGAGAAATTTGTTAACATCGAGTATAAATTTAAGTGTCAGGAAGTCGTTTCTGAAAGTATTTGTATGCAGTGCAGCCATGTATGGAGGTGAAACATGGGCGATAAATAGTTTGGACAAGAAGAGAATAGAAGCTTTCGAAATGTGGTGCTACAGAAGAATGCTGAAGATTAGATGGGTAGATCACATAACTAATGAGAAGGTATTGAATAGAGTAGGGGAGAAGAGGAGTTTGTGGCACAACTTGACAACAAGAAGGGACCGGTTGGTACGACGTGTTCTGAGGCACCAAGGGATCACAAATTTAGCATTGGAGGACAGTGTGGGGGGTAAAAATCGGAGAGGGAGACCAAGAGATGAATATGCTAAGCAGATTCAGAAGGATGTAGGTTGCAGTAGGTACTGGGAGATGAAGAAGCTTGCACAGGATAGAGTAGCGTGGAGATCTGCATCAAACCAGTCTCAGGACTGAAGACCACAACAACAACAACAAGTATTTTGTAAGACGACGCGGCAGAACGCCCACCAGGACTTCAGTGATGTTGCCCTATTTGACGAACGCATCTACAAGGAATGGTGTAGCCCTCACGGACACGTGACACGGCGCAAAAACAATGACAGTAAAAATATCCTAACCGTTAGGAGCGAAGACGAGGATCAGGCCTCGCCAATGAAAATCGGTTTCACAACCAACAGGAATTGCTGCTGTCGGTGAATGCAGGCACGTCTTGCACAGATTCAGAGCAAACATTGCGATAGGAACCGCGTACGATGCAGTTTGGAAAGGGATACTTGGCGAAAAGCCGTTGCTGACAGCGGCACATCAGGCTGCACTGCTACGGCGGGCCAAACAACACACGGGAACACAGCAGACCTCCTGTCCACACAGCTTGCCGTTTCCTCGCATGACATCCTGCAATCCATGGATGAAGATAACCGATCGCGGAATTGAAAAGCAATCGCTTAGTAGTGGAAAGGCTTCAGGACCAGATGAGATACATGTAAGATTCTATAAAGATTATGCGAAAGAACATGCACCCCTTCTAGCAGTAATTTATCGTAGCTCGCTTGAGCAACGAAAGGTACCTAATGACTGGAAAAAAGCGCAGGCCGTTTCGTTTATAAGAAAGGCCGTAAGACAGATCCACACAATTATATACCTACATCGTTCTGTTGTAGAATTATCGAACATGTTTTATGCTCACCAATTATGACGTTTTTGGAAAATGAACATTTCCTCTATAAAAATCAACACAGAGTCCGCAAACAGAGATCCTGCGAAACTCTGCTCGCTCTGTTCCTCCATGATACCCACAGCGCAGGGGAGAACGGCGCTCAGGTTGATGCCGTGTTCCTTGATTTCGGTAAGGCATTTGACACCGTCGCGAGTTGCCGTCGAATGAAAAAATACGAGCTTACGGAGTATCAGAGCAGACCTGCGACTGGTTTCAAGACTTTTTTGCAATTAGAACTCAACACGTCGCTCTTCACGGAACAAAATCGACAGATGTAAAGGTAGTAACCGGAGTACCGCAGGGAAGTGTGATAGGACCGTTGCCGTTTGCAATGTGTATAAATGATCTAGTAGAAAGCGTCGGATGCTCTTTAAGGCTATTCGCAGATGATGCAGTTGTCTATACCAAAGTAGCAACGCCAGAAGACAGCAAGAATTTGCAGAACGACCTGCAAAGAATTGATGAATGGTGCAGACTCAGGCAGTTGACCCAAAATGTAAATAAATGCAACATATTGCGCATACATAGGAAAAGAAATCCACTACCGTGCAGCTACACTATTGATGACATACAGCTGAAGACAGCGTCTGCCGTAAAATATCTAGGCATAACTATCCAGAGCGACCTTAAGTGGAATGGCCATATAAAACAGGTAGTGGGAAAAGCAGACACCAGACTCAGATTCATCGGGAGAATCTTAAGGAAATCTAACTCATCCACGGAAGAAGTGACTTATGAGGCGCTCGTTCGCCCGATTCTTGAGTATTGTTCACCTATCTGGGATCCCTATCAGGTAGGACTGTTAGAGGAGATAGAGAAGATCCAAAGAAGAAGGGCGCGTTTCGTCACGGGATCGTTTAGCTGGCGAGACAGCCTTACGGAGATGCTAAACAAACTCCACTGACAAACGTTGTAAGAGAGGAGTTGTGCATCACGGAGAGAATTACTACTGAAATTTCGGGACAGCCCTTCTCAGGAGGAGTCGGACAACATATTACCTCCTCCCACATACATCTCGCGTATTGACCACGAGGAGAAAATTGGAGAAATTAGAGCCAATACAGAGGCTTACCGACTATCATTCTTCCCACGCACTACTCACGAGTGGAACAGGGTTGGAGGGATCAGATAGTGGTGCCGAAAGTACCCTCCGCCACACACCATTAGGTGGCTTGCGGAGTATGATGTAGATGTAGATGTAGAAGGGCAACAACCAGATTCCATGGTCCTGGATTTCCAGACAGCATTTCACACAGTGCTCCACTGCTTACTGTTAACCCTATATTACTAAACCCTCTCAAGATTTACGATTGCAGTTAATGCGAATGCCTGCTTCCCAGCAATAAGGTATTTTCGGTATAGTGTATAAAGCAAGACATTTTGTACTTATTTTGTATGTGACATACTATTGGAGGCCTTATAATTGTTATTCACTACTGGACAAACAATAAATTATGCCTTCCACTTAATGAAATATGGAGTATTAAAATTTGCAACGCTTCAGTACCAATGCAGTTTTTCCCTGCCTTTAGTGTTCTAGGATTAACGAAGGTACGAGCATATGGAACAGGTTCACAGGTATGTGATTGGCTCGAAGACTTCTTAAGTAATAAAACCCAGTATAAGTCGTCCACGACGGCGAGTGTTCATCAGAGACGAGGGTAAAGTCAGCGTGCCCCCAGGAAGTGTGATAGGACCGCTATTATTGTTTATATACACAAATGATCTGACGGGCCGGGTGAGCACCAATTTACGGCTGTTTGCTGATGACGCTGTGGTGTACAGAAAGGTCTCGTCGTTGAGTGACTGTAGGAATACGCAAGATGACTTGCACAGAATTTATAGTTGGTGTGATGAATGGCAGCTTGCTCTAAATGGAGAAAAATTTGAGTTAATGGAGGCGAGTAGGCGAAGAAAATCCCGTAATATTCGAAAAAAAGCACTTGTAGTGTGCTACGTAACACAGTCACGTCGATTAAATATCTGGGCGTAATGTTGCGAGGACAGTAATAGGGAGCCCGATCTTGAATACTGCTTGAGTATTTGGCATCCCTACCATGTCCGATTAATGGAAACCATCGAAACAATGCAGAGGGGTGCTGCTAGATTTGTTACTGGTAGGTTCGATCAGCACTCTAGTTTCAAGAGGATGCTTCGTAAACTCAGATGGGATCCCTGGAAGGAACGCGACGTTCTTTTCGCCAGGTGATATTCAAAATATTTTGAGAACCGGCAGTGAAGCTGATTGCAGAGGATTCTACTGCCGGTAACGTACATTTCCCTTAAAGAGCACAAATATAAGATGCGAGAAATCTGGGCTCGTACCGAGGCATATAAATAGCTGTTTTTCCCTTGCTCCATTTGCGAGTGAAACAAGAAAGGAAGTGGCTAGTGGTGGTACAAGGTACCCTCCACCATGCACCGTACAGTGGCTTCGTGCGTATCTATGTACGTAGATGTAGATGCAAGTTAAACTCAGGAGTAGCTGAGTGGAGTCGTGTAGAATGGTCCGAAGAGCAGCGATGTTGCTTGTTTCCAAACGATGCAGTGCGTCCACTGCACGAAAGGCTCAATGAGGCGTTTACTACGAAGTGTGTGGAGGGTGTAGTTGAAGTCTGAGGTGGTTCTCTGATGTTTTGGACGTGTCTTTCTACCATGAGTTTGGCTGACTCACTCAGGTTACGATGAACATGAACCACCATGTCTGCTTCAACAGTCCTGGGGACCAGATTTTACCAGTTCTTCTACATCTTCGTGGTGTGGATGATATGGACACTCCCGTCTTCCAGGGTGGTCCCAGTCGTGTTCTGAGGGCAACGCGAATACGTTCCTGGCTAGGTAACCTATTGCACTTTCGCTCACTCGCTAACGCACTCGATTTAATCCCACAGAAAATGTCTGGGACTATTTGGAAGAGTAGATGAAACTTGACAACGAACATCGGCACAGTTTGGTAGCTCTACGATGTAATCATCACTGCGAGCTGCATACTTGAAGAAACTTGTCTACTCTCTTCCACGCCCAGCCGAGGTCATAATGAATGGTGGGGTGGCTAGATTTTGTGGAGTGTCCGTACCACGACATGCAGCTGAAATCGTTAAAACAAAGTGCCAGGCGCGCGATGAAATCCCTACAGGGAATTTTCGGTTGATTGGGTCTCTCTTTTAAGAATTATGTACCGTAGACCCCTCGAACGAAAAACCGTACCCAGTGGTAGGAAATATGCACAGAGAAGGGTAGAAGTAGTGATCCACAAAAGTACCGTCCAATGTCCCTGGCATCCATTATTCGTAAAATCTTAGAACATATTCTAACCTCAAATATAATGAGTCACTTCGAACAGAATGACCTTCTCGATACCAAACAGCGCGAATTTCGAAAAGAAAGATCATCCGAAACACAACTCGCGTGTTTCTCGCATGACATGTTGAATGACAGGGACCAAGTCAGTTCGGTAGATACAGTATTTATTGACTTGCGAAAACCATTTGGCCCGGAGTACACCACCGTTCATTATCTCAAATAGGACCATCTGGCGTATCAAGTAACATTTGTGGCTGGGTAGAGGATATCTCGGTAGGGGGTACATAGTCATCGATGTACGTAGAAGTACCTTCAGGCGCGCCCAAGGGAAGCGTGTTCGGACCCTTGATGTTCTTATTGTACATTAATGACAATATTAGTAGTATATTGAGACTTTTCGCAGTTGATGCAGTTATCTGTAATGAAATACTGTCTGAAAAACACTGCATGAGTATGCAGTCAGGTCCCTCAGATTGTAAAGTGGTGCAAAGACTGCCAACATAGTGCAAATGTTCAGATATGTAAAATTTTACGCTTCAAAAAACAAAAAAAAACGTAGTGCCCTATGACTACGATATCAGCGAGTCACAACTTCAGTTCTTCAACTTACATAAATAACTCAATGTTATAATTTGTAGGAATACGAAACGGAAAGGTCTCACAGGGTCTGCCGCAGGTACTACAGGTGCAGGTTCATTGGTGGAACACTAGACAAATTGAATCCGTCTACAAATGAGACTGCATACAGAACACTCGCACGAACCACCGCACAATATTACTTAAGTGTGTGGGGTCCATACTAAATAATTAGAATTATATTAGTACCTTCAGCTGCTAACGGGCGTTGATCTATATCAACGGGGACAGGTGAGAATGTGTGCCCCGACTGGGACTCGTACCCGGGATCTCCTGCTTACATGGCAGACGCTCTGTCCATCTGAGCCACCGAGGGCACAGAGGATAGGGCGACTGCAGGGACTATCTCGCGCACGCCTTCCGCGAGACCCACATTCTCACCTTGAATGTAAACACACTACATTCCTAGTGTCCCACCCTAACACACTCATTACTCGTGGAAGACATTCTCACCAAGTCTCGTAAGAGTTCAGGGAATATGTGTGCATCCGCACAGAAGAAGAAAGTCATGGCCGGTGTTGCCAGAACTATATACTTATATGGATATGGTGTCTGTTCTTTCGGTCATGTAAGCCGGAGATCCCGGGTTCGAGTCCCGGTCGGGGCTCACATTTCCACCTGTCCCCGTTGATATAGATCAACGCCCGTTAGCAGCTAAAGGTATTAATATAATTCTAATTTCGCTTTAGACGGATGCAGGTCATCAATGGTGTCTGCTCTTTCGGACATGTCCGAAAGAACAGACAACATATAAGTATACCATACTAAACAGGTGTAACAGGAGGTATTGAGTGTGTACAAAGAAGAGCGGCACGATCGGTCACTGGTTTGTTTGACTCGCGGGAAAATGATACGGGGGTGGCGAAAAACTGCACTGTCAGACACTTGAAGATAGACATGAATTGCTCCGAGCTAGCCAACTTACGAAGTCCCGAGAAACGTCTTCAATTGATGACTCTAGCAATTTACTAGAAACCCCCAATGTATAGCTCCATCGAGATCCTGAGAACAAGATAAGGTTAATTACAGTGCGCAAAGAAAAAATGTAAACATTCATTCTTCCTGCGCTCCGTACATTAACGGAACGGCAAAACGTCGTAATATCTGGTAAAATAGGAAGTTCTGTCTGCGGTGCACGTCTCAATGGTCTGGACAATATGGACGGAGATGTCCAACATGCTTGTGAAACTGATTCGTTAGTGAATACGCTATCCGGTATGAAGTATCCGGACAGTAATGCGTAATGCGGTAATTGATCAGTAACTGTTACGAGAGAGCGAAACCCGCCAATATGAAAGGAGGCGGGGTCTATCGCGCTGAGCTAAGGTAACAGCAGAATGAGTCGATCAGGAGAGGTCAGTGACACTGAATGCGCCCTCGTCATTGGATGTCACCCGGGTAACAAATCTATCAGCGATGTCTCAACCTCCAGAGTGGGCCAAGTGGAGTGTTGGTCATGAGGAGACGCGAAGGAAAAACCGCAGATAAACGAAGACTAGGCAGACCACACGTGCTGACGGATAGCGACCGTCAGGTATTGTGGAGAGTGCTCGTAAAAAAGAAAAGAAAAATCGCATGAAATGAGCGAAATGAATCACTTCTTCCTGATCTATATTAACGACATAGGAGGCAACCTGAGTAGCCGTCTTAGATTGTTTGCAGATGATGCTGTCATTTACCGTCTTGTAAAGTCATCAGATGAACAAAACGACTTGCAAAATGATTTAGATAAGATATCTGCATAGTGCGAAAAGTGGCAGTTGAACCTGAATAAGGAAAAGTGCGAAGTTATTCACATGAGTACTAAAACAAATGAGCTCAATTTCGATTACACGAGAAGTCACACAAATCTGAAGGCTGTAAATTCAACTAAATACTAAGGGATTACATTTACAAATAACCTAAATTGTAACAATCACGAAGATAAAATTGTGGGTAGAGCAAACCAAAGACTGCGATTCACTGGCAGAACACTTAGAAGGTGCAACAGGTCTACTAAAGAGACTGCTTATACCACACTTGTCCCCCCTATTCTGGAGTATTGCTGTGCGGTGTGGGATCCGCATCAGGTGCGACTGACGGATGATATCGAAAAAGTACAAAGAAGGGCAGCTAGTTTTGTATTATCGCGAAATAGGGGTGATAATGACACAGACATAATACGTGAATTGGAGTGGCAATCATTAAAACAAAGGCGTTTTTCGTTGCGACGGGATCTTCTCATAACATTTCAACCACCAGTTTTCTCCTCCGATTGCGAAAACATTCTGTTGGCACCCACCGACATAGGGAGAAATGATCATCACGATAAAATAAGAGAAATCAGGGCTCGCACAGAAAAATTTAAGTGCTCGTTTTTCCTGCGTGCCGTTCGAGAGTGGAACGGTAGAGAGACAGTTTGAAGGTGGTTCATTGAACCCTCTTCCAGGCATTTTACTGTGAATAGCACAGTAATCACGTAGATGTAGATGCTCGTGAATTCCGAAGTGCTGCGAAGAGTTCAGAGAGCACAATAAGTGTGCGTAGGGAGTTAAAAATGGTTAAGCAGCTTCTCAAAGGCCACACTTGCCTTCGTCAATGTTAAGCGACGCATGGACAGTGGGTAACTGGAGAGGAGTAATTTGAGGTGATGAATCACGCAGTACCTTTAGACAACTCGATGAGAGTGTTTGGCTTTGGCCAACGCGTGGAGTAAGATACCTGCCATCATGTGTAGAGTCAACAGCAAAGTGCAGAGGAGGCGGTGTTACGGTATGCGCTTGTTTTTAGTGGTTAGGGTGTGGTCCCTCTATTGCGCTTAATAAAACGCTAGATGCAGAAATTTATGAACGCATTTTACAATTGTGTACTATGTACAATGCAGGGACAGTTCGGAAGCGATGACTGTACAGTATGACAATGGACTGTGTCATTAAGTAGCCGTGTGTGAGACACTGGTTTGCGGACAATAACATTCCTGAAAGCGACTGGCGTCCCCACAGCCCCGGTCCAGACTGTATACCAATTACGTTCCTTTCGGAGTATGCTGATGCATTAGCTCCATACTCAACAATCGTATACAACCGTTCGCTCGACGAAAGATCCGTACCGAAAAACTGGAAAGTTGCAAAAGTCACACCAATATTCAAGAAGGGCAGCAGGAGTAATACAAAAAATTACACACCCATATCGTTAACGTCGATATGCAGCATGATTTTAGAACATATATTGTTTTCGAACATTATGAATTACCTCGACGGAAACGGTCTATTGACACATAGTCAACATGGGTTTAGAAAACATCGTTCCTGTGAAACACAACTAGCTTTCTACTCACTTGAAGTGAGTGCTATTGAAAAGGGATTTCAGACCGATTCAGTATTACTGGATTTCCGGAACGCTTTTGACACTGTACCACACAAGCGGCTCGTAGTTAAAATGGTTCAAATGGCTCTGAGCTCTATGGGACTTAACTTCTGAGGTCATCAATCCCCTAGAATTTGGAACTACCTAAACCAAACTAACCTAAGGACATCACACACATCCATGCCCGAGGCAGGATTCGAACCTGCGACGGTAGCGGTCGCGCGGTTCCAGACTGAAGCGCCTAGAACCGCTCGGCCACAACGGCCGGCCAGGCTCGTAGTGAAATTGGGTACTTATGGAATGTCGTCTCAGTTATGTGACTGGATTTTCGATTTCCTGTCAGAGAGGCCACAGTTCGTAGTAAAAAAAATGGTTCAAATGGTTCTGAGCACTATGGGACTTAACAGCTGTGGTCATCAGTCCCCTAGAACTTAGAACTACTTAAACCTAACTAACCTAAGGACATCAGACACATCCATGCCCTAAGCAGAATTCGAACCTGCGACCGTAGCAGTCGCGCGGTTCCGGACTGCGCGCCTAGAACCGCTAGACCACCGGCAGTTCGTAGTAACTGACGGAAAATCATCGAGTAAAACAGAAGGTAGTGTTATAGGCCGTTTGCTGTTCCTTATCTATATGAACGATTTGGGGGACAGTCTGAGCAGCCGTCTTCGGTTGTTCGCAGATGGCGCAGTCATCAGAAGATGAAAACAAACTGCAAAACGATTTAGAAAAAAATATCTGAATGGTGCGAAAAGTGGCAGTTGACCCTGAATAACGAAAAGTGTGAGGTCATCCACATGACTGCTAAAAGGAACTCGTTAAACTTCGGTTACACGGTAGATCAGTCTAATCTAAAAGCCGCAAATTCAATTAAATACCTAGGTATTACAATTACGAACATCTTAAATTCGAAGAAACACATAGAAAATGTTGTGGGGAAGGCTAACCAAAGACTGCATTTTATTGGCAGGATTCTTAGAAAATGTAACAGACCTACTAAGGACACTGCCTACACTACACTTGTCCGTCCTCTTTTAGAATACTGCTCCGCGGTGTGGGATCCTTACCAGGTAGGACTGACGGAGTACATCGGAAAAGTTCAAAGAAAGGCAGCACGTTTTGTATTATCGCGAAATATGGGTGAGAGTGTCACAGAAATTATACAGGTTTTGGGCTGGAAATCATTAAAAGAAAGGCGTTTTTCGTTGCGACGGAATCTTCTCACGAAATTCCAATCACCAACTTTCTCCTCCGAATGCGAAAATATTTTGTTGACACCGAGCTACATAGGGAGGAACGATCACCACGATGAAAGATATAGGTGTTCATTCTTCCCGCGCGCTATACGAGATTGGAATAATAGAGAATCGTGGAGGTGGTTCGATGAACCCTCTGCCAGGCACTTAAATGTGATTTGCAGAGTATCAATGTAGGTGTAGTGTAATGCCAACGGCAAATCTTTGGGATGAGTTAGATGGCTCTGAGCACTATGGGACTTAACATCTATGGTCATCAGTCCCCTAGAACTTAGAACCACTTAAACCTAACTAAATTAAGGACAGCACACAACACCCAGTCATCACGAGGCAGAGAAAATCCCTGACCCCGCCGGGAATCGAACCCGGGAACCCGGGCGCGGGAAGCAAGAACGCTACCGCACGACCACGAGCTGCGGACGGATGAGTTAGAACAATGACTTCACTCTTGCCCGCAGTGTGTAACGTGGCCAGGTTTTGGCTGTTGAGGAAGAACAGGCTGCCGATCTTCCGCAGGCTCAGATAGACCTCAGTGGAAGGGCCTCCGGCAGAGTTGAAGCCGTCGTAAAGGAGAAGGGCGGTCACAGTCGGTACTGATATCCACTCGTACGTGTCCGGACAGTCTTGGGCAGGCAGTGCTTGGCTGCTGCCGGCAGGCAGCGCGCGCACTCACCGCAGTCTGTGAGGACGCAGAGCCTGGTGCAGGAGACGGCGAGCACGCGGCCGCCCTGGCCGCGCGCCTCGCAGCGGAACAGCCCGGCGTCCTCCGGGAAGACGTCCCACAGCAGCAGCGAGCGCCGGCCCGCCGGCCCGCGGCCGTACCGGAAGTCGCGGCAGTCGGGCAGCGGCACGCCCTCGCGGGACCACGTCACCGACAGCTGCTCGCCCTCTGCGGCACACGCGCCACCACACCTTGCTTCAAATGGCTCCGAGCACTATGGGACTTAACTGCTGAGATCATCAGTCCCCTAGAACTTAGAACTACTTAAACCTAACTAACCTAAGGACATCACACACATCCATGCCCGAACCAGGATTCGAACCTGCTGCCGTAGCAGCAGTGCGGTTCCAGACTGAAGCGCCTAGAACCGCACGGCCACTCCGGCCGGCCACACACTTTGGTTTCACCAGCTGCGACATAGTGTCGTATATGTCAAATGTTCTTCATTCCAGTCTTTGATCACAATATCAATTCTTTTGACGAAGACCGGTTTCAGTCAGTAATGACCATCCTCAGATCTTTTCTACACCTTGTCCTGAAGTCATGAGATATACACTACTGGCCATTAAAACTGCTACACCACTAAGATGACGTGCTACAGACGCGAGAATTTAACCGACAGCAAGAAGATGCTGTGATACGCAAATGATTAGCTTTTCACACCATTCACACAAGCTTCGTGCCGGTGGCGACACCTACAACGTGCTCGCACGAGGAAAGTTTCCAACCGATTTCTCATACATAAACAGCAGTTGACCGGCGTTGCCCGGTGAAACGTTGTGGTGATGCCTCGTGTAAGGAGGAGAAATGCGTACCATCACGTTTCCGACTTTGATAAAGGTCGGATTGTAGCCTATCGCGATTGCGGTTTATCGCATCGCGACATTGCTGCTCGCGTTGCTCGAGATCCAATGACTGTTAGCAGAATATGGAATCGCTGGGTTCAGGAGGGTAATACGGAACGCGGTGCTGGATCCTAACGGCCTCGTATCACTAGCAGTCGAGATGACAGGCATCTTATGCGCATGTCTGTAACGGATCGTGCAGTCACGTCTCGATCCCTGAGTCCACAGATGGGGATATTTGCAAGACAACAACCATCTGCACGAACAGTTCGACGACGTTTGCAGCAGCATGGACTATCAGCTCGGAGACCGTGGCTGCGGTTACCCTTGACGTTGCATCACAGACAGGAGCGCCTGTGATGGTGGACTCGACGACGAACCTGGGTCCACGAATGGCAAAACGTCATTTTTTCGGATGAATCCAGGTTCTGTTTACAGCATCATGATCGTGGCATCCATGTTTGGCGACATCGCGGTGAACGCACATTGGAAGCGTGTATTCGTCATCGCCGTACTGGTGTATCACCTGGCGTGATGCCATGGGGTACCCCTGCTTACACGTCGCTGTCACCTCTTGTTCGCATTGACGGCACTTTCAACAGTGGACGTTACATTTAGATGTGTTACGACCCGTAGCTCTACCCTTCATTCGATCCCTGCGAAACCCTACATTTCAGGAGGATAACGCAGACCGCATGTTGCAGGTCCTGTACGGGCCTTTCTGGATACAGAAAATGCTCGACTGCTGCCCTGGCCAGCACATTCTCCAAATCTCTCACCAATTGAAAACGTCTGGTCAATGGTGACCGACCAACTGGCTCGTCACAATACGCCAGTCGCTACTCTTGATGAACTGTGGTATCGTGTTGAAGCTGCATGGGCAGCTAGCTGTACCTGTACACGCCATCCGAGCTCTTTTTGACTGCCCAGGCGTATTAAGGCCGTTATTACGGTCAGAGGTGGTTGTTCTGGGTACTGATTTCTCAGGATGTATGCACTCAAATTGCGTAAAATGTAATCACATGTCAGTTCTAGTATAATATATTTGTCCAATGAATACCAGTTTATCATCTGCATTTCTCCTTTTTAATGGCCAGTAGTCTATAAATCTACTCCGCACAGCATCGTCACATGGATCTAAAATAAGGTGGAGAATAGGCCATACGTGTGGACGATGTGGCCTATTCTACACCTTATTTTAGATCTATGAGACGATGATGTGCGGAGTAGATTTATATGCTTTGATGATGCCATTACGGTCTTATCACTTTACGACATCGTATAGAAAAGATCTGAGGACGGTGATTACTGACTGAAACCGGTCATCGTTAAAAGAATTGATATTGTGATCAAAGACTGGAATGAAGATCATTTGACACCTCGATTAACTTCTACCACACAAGCCACTCACCGTCACACTTCTGCAGACGGAGTCGGAATTACTGACGAATCAGGCTCAGCAGTCGAGGCAAATGGTCTCACGAGGAGTAAATCACCGCCAGACGTGACGAACGCGGTACAATTTGCGACGCAGGGTGTTTCCAAAACATCCATCCGAATCCAATCAGCCATATCTTCTACACTAATTAAGATAGAAACTTGGGGCGAATTTTAACTTACGCTTGGGACTACTTAGTTATTTTCAAAAGAACTAAACGTTTTACAAGCGGGTAGCACGGAAGCACATACCACCTTGCACTGCTTTTTATAATTACGTTTACGATCAAAGTTATTATTTACGTTTCACAAATGCTGAAGGTGCCCTGGACCAAACACCCAGACGATATTCAGTCCCGTCCCTTACTTTTGCATTCGCTGCTGTTGTTGTCTGACGTCGCTATTCACCCAAAACTGTCGGAAGGGGAAGCACACAGTTCGAGTCTTTCACAGCCGTCACGAACTGGGAAGCACCTTGAGACCAGGCTAATTTCGACGCCAATGGTGCATCACGAGAACCGTAAACTTCATTATGACTGATCCATCGTTCTGTCAGCTCTCCGTCGAGAAAAGCTCTTACACGCAAGTGCGAGTGCGGGCGTGGTTTGTCCTCTTCGAAAATGAAATTTTAGGCTATTGTTAACGTTTCGAGCACGTGATTGCCGTAAGCACCTTTCCGGGCCGCAAATTTGTTTCTCGGGGAACGGTGAATAACACGTGAAGCTTTTGCGAGTCTCTGACGTGCGCGACTTCGCTATGCGCGTGTTCAAACCTTGTAGGGACATCTTCAACTTTTTATAGTCCTGTCTTCCTCAGTTGCGTGTAATATTACGGTATATTAATAATTTTTACACGTTGACAGGGAATGCTTGACATAGCTGTGTTGACCTCTTCATCTTTTATAGTCCTGTCTTCCTCAGTTGCGTGTAATATTACGGTATATTAATAATTTTTACACGTTGACAGGGAATGCTTGACATAGCTGTGTTGACCTCTTCATCTTTTATAGTCCTGTCGTCCTCAGTTGCGTGTAATATTACGGTATATTAATAATTTTTACACGTTGACAGGGAATGCTTGACATAGCTGTGTTGACCTCTTCATCTTTTATAGTCCTGTCGTCCTCAGTTGCGTGTAATATTACGGTATATTAATAATTTTTACACGTTGACAGGGAATGCTTGACGTCACTGATGAAAATGTTTGCTAGTGTTCCTGATATTGGGGATCCCATGGGCAGTCCATCAGTTTGTAGATAATATTCTTTCTCAAACTGAAAGTAGTTTTGTTCAGTTGTCACTCTGAGCATATCTGTTATTTCTTTTATTGCATCTGTGGTGAGGTTGCTGTGGGATGAGAGATTTTGTTCTATGATTTCTATTGCTTCTGTGATAGGGATGGAGGTATACATATTTTCTATATCGAATGAAATCAGTGATGCTGTGTGTGGTACCTGTATGTTCTGTATGTTTTCTATTAGGTTTCCTGTGTTTATCACTGTTCTGATGTTTTATAGTGTTTTGTAACTAACTTTTGGAGGTGTTTGGCTATGTGGTATGTTGGGGCTTTCTTGAAGCTGATAACAGCTCCCATTGGCATTCCGTCTTTATGTACTTTCAGTTGACTGCGGAGTGTCGGTGCTTCTGGGTTTTTCTGTGTTAAGTAGTATTTCTGTTTGTCTGTGAGTGTTTGTTCAATGTTTTTCAGTGTTCGTTTCACATTTGCCTGGAATCGTGTAGTTGGATCTGACTTCAGTTTTTGTATGGCGTTGGTGTTTATGTATTCCTTGGTTTTTGTGATGTGTTTAGGTGCTGTTTTTTCGAATAGAGCATCTTAATTTCATGTAGTAACCAATATCGTTCTGCAAATGATTTCGACTTTTGTGCCACTGTAGAACTGTTTTTAACCTTTACATTAATGTAACTTGGAATTAAATCGTTCTTTTTGCATGTTTTGTTGAATTTTATATGCTGTATCGTCGTATGGAGTCTCAGATGTATTTTCTTGAACCTGTTGTACACGTTGACAGGGAATGCTTGACATAGCTGTATTGACATTTTCAACTTTTATAGTCCTGTCTTCCTCAGTTGCGTGTAATATTACGGTATATTAATAATTTTTACTCATGGACCGTCTGACAGCAACTGAATAAAACACAATTTTAGTGCCATACAACAGAACAGTGATAAACACAGGAAACATAATAGAAAACATACAGAACATACAGGTACCACACACAGCATCACTGATTTCATTCGATATAGAAAATATGTATACCTCCATCCCTATCACAGAAACAATAGAAATCATAGAACAAAATCTCTCATCCCACAGCAACCTCACCACAGATGCAATAAAAGAAATAACAGATTGCTCAGAGTGACAACTGAACAAAACTACTTTCAGTTTGAGAAAGAATATTATCTACAAACTGATGGACTGCCCATGGGATCCCCAATATCAGGAACACTAGCAAACATTTTCATCAGTGACCTATTGTCCACGCAACCTGCCACTGATGATGCCTTGCAGAAAATAAAGGCGAAACGCGTATGGCACTAAAATTGTGTTTTATTCAGTTGCTGTCAGACGGTCCATAAGTAAAAATTATTAATATACCGTAAACGTTGTAGGGGTTCACTTTTCCATTTAAATGGAGCATAGCACTTGAGTGGACACTAAAGGTCGAAGGAAACTGTTATCTACCATCTCCACGTCCTGAATGAATTCACAGAACTGTATACGTTTTACTTTACCACCATCATGAAAGGATGGTAGCACTTGAATGCAGCAAGCTTTAAATCACGAAATGCCACCGTAAAGCACGCCACACAGACGCGTGAGTATGGCTAACTCTCGCCTGGCACTTCGCGTAAATTTTTGTGGACTACATGCGGAAGTCTGTTGAATGCACCGTACTTGATCAATATTCTGGGGCGACCTGTGGATTTCTCCTTACGTAAACGAACAGCGTTGTCAAACTGCCGATGCCATCCTGGAATGCTTTGAGCTGTAGCGCTGTATTCTCGATGAAGATCATGCAGCCAAGTTGTAACTGAAGTGCTCCCGTTGAAGCGGAAAGTGCCGTTTGTTCCTGTGTTATTGCGCTTTCGACTCGACGCGCGTCTCGCAATCAACTAACGAGCTAGCTGCACAGGAGAGACCTGAACCGCGAACTACATCAACTAGTGATTTATAACTGGCGCCGAGGTAAGCTTTTAGTTTGGATACGTAAGTAAGAATTTTTGCCAAGTTTCTATTTCTCCTCATTTAGAAGATATAGTAGCCTGAAGTAGTATGCGTGTTTGTAAAGCTACATATATATATATATACACTGAAGCGCCAAACAAACTGGTATAGGTATGCGTATTCAAATACAGAGCTATGTAAACAGGCAGAATACGGTGCTGCGGTCAGCAACGCCTATATAAAATAAGTGTCTGGCTCAGATAGATCCATGGACGCTGCATGTCAGCAGGGGACTGTTCAAGCTGGTGGACCCTCTGGAATGCTGTGAGGCGTGTGCAGTTGGAGTGATATGGGAGCCCTGATACGTCTAGATACGATTCTGACAGCTGACACAGACGCAAGCATCCTGTCTGATCACCTGCATTCATTCTGTAGTGATTCGAGAATTTCCACGTAAATTCTGGAACCACTCGACCTTCTGCCGCCTCGAACACGCGATGTTTTAAAGACGAGTGTCAGAGAGCCTATTTACTGCGCAACACGTGTCTCTGTGTGTGCAGGATTGACGTTTGGCACGAGAAGACAGGAGCTGCGTCATACGAGCGGTACCGGCAAATAGTTAGCGGCAGCGCCTTGGAATCTGTTTCGAAAGGCCAAGGAATGTGTGTGTAAGATTCCGTGGTTTGTGGTGCCATGAGGATTGTTAAAGAGACAGATGAAGCACGGATTGTATAGAGACTTTTGACTTACTTCATGTCTTGGCTATGAACGAAGCAAGACACATGTATGATGTCCACAAATTATTTGGTTATCAAACCATTGATGTTTGAATATGTGTAAAGGAGTCTAATGTTTAAGGACAAAGTTAGCTTGCAGAAGTTGTTGTTTGTGGAAGTTGAAAATATAAAGTGATTCAACTGAAAAGTATTCTACGAGTACCCAAATTATTTCAAGAATACAGAAGTAGTTTAGTAAATTCCTTTAACCAGCTGTAGTCTTCGGAGAAGAAGCTTTTGGGAGATCGACGTAGCTGATTACCCAGAGAAGAGGATCGGCTACACACAACTGATCTGAGAGGCGTGTGGGCCTTGCAACTCAATATCACACTGTCTCTTGTCGTCCGAAAAACGTTAGAATCAATGTCCTTTGTGCGTTCTGACCGACGTGGGCAATTCCAGCAGGACAATGCGACACCCCCACATGTCCAAAATTGCTACAGAGTGGCTCCAGGAACACTCTTCTGAATTTAAATACTTCCGTGGCCACCAAACTCCCCAGACATGAACATTATTGAGCATATCTAGGATGCCTTGCAACGTGCTGTGCAGAAGAGATCTCCACCCCCTTCTGCTCTTAACGGATTTATGGACAGCCCTGCAGGATTCATGGTGTCAGCTCCCTCCAGCCCTACTGCAGGCATTAGTCGAGTCCATGCCACGTCGTGTTGCGGCACTTCTGGTTGCTCGCAGGGGCCCTACACGATATTAGGCAGGTGTACCAGTTCCTTTGGCTCTTCAGTGCATATATAAGTCTGAAATAGTGTGAGTCTTTGTAAAGCTATATATGTGCAGCAGTTGTCGTAACAGAAGCTGGAAGCAATGAAGAGTTGACTAGGTAGTTACTTGCCGCATGGGTCTCTTGGCAAGGCGTATCCTGATGACGTGGTGCGAGTCACATTAGAGAATAACAGTTTAATTATTATTGCCATATGGACGCAGCATTTAAAGATTAGTTCACGTAACAGAAAACAATATTTAATTTAGTAACACAAGTAACAAAGTAACACTGTACTGTAAAGACGCGGCAAGTTTCTAAAAGGAACATTTTCAGCTTAGTTTCAAATTTCCCTTTGGTGTGTGACAAGCATTTAAAACCGATGGATATGTCATGACAGAATTCTGTAAAAGCATTATTCACCCTTTACTGAAATGATTTCAGTTTTAATGAACAGTAATGAAGCTATTTTTTCATGTAGTGTTTTAATTATGGATTACATTATTCGTGATGAATTCTAATGGATTATTTAAAACACGCGCCACGAAATAAAATCTGCATTGTGATTCCACAGTTAAAACAAGTGGCTTCTTACAAATTTGTGTACAAGACAATCTAGAGTAAGCACTACATATTATTCTTATGGCATGCCTTTGTACATTGAATGCTTGTTTCTGAAACACGAATTACCCCAGAATTCAATATGAAATGCTTCTTTTTGCAGGAAATGAGATGTTTTCCTTCGCTAATCTGCTTTTTACGTCGTTCTTGCTTCGCCCGTAATGCGTTGTTTCGCTTCCAAGGTAGACAGAAGTCTTCACTTCGCCCAAGACGTGGTCCCAGATTTTGATGTTAATTTTGTCGCTATTCTGATTTCCGCTCCTCCTCATTACTTTCGTTCTTCTTTGTTTTATTCGCAATCTACTGTCTGTGCTCATTAAAGTGTTCACTCCTTTTGACAGATGCCTCACTCTCACCGGTGATAGCAATGTCAGTAGCGACTACTATCGGTGATTTCCTTTCACCCAGAATTTTAATTCTACCCCTGAACCTTACTTTTGTTCCCCTCAACCCTTTTTCCAGCGTACAGTTGAACAGCAGCGCAGAAACATTCCATCCTTACCTTACAGCCCTTTCATTTAAACGCTTCGTCTTCCATTATTGTTTCCTCTTCGTTCTCTGTGGCTTATACCAATTTTTCTTAGTATTCCCAACATGTCGCACCAGTTTATGTTGTTTTTTTGTGGGTCGACAAATACTATGAAGATGTCTTGAATTTTATTAAGTCTTCGGTGCATGAACAAGTACGACGTCAAAACTGACTATTATGCGTTTATCTATCCTAAAGCGAAACTGATATTCATCTAACAGAGCTTCGATTTTCTTTTCCATTACTCTGTATATTTTTCTTTTTCATTGATATGGATGCGTAAAATGTTAAAATGATTGTACGATAGTTTTTATTTACAATGCCATACCAACTCCAATTGGACCGTTTGCAGTAAAGTTCTACGCTGTTCTCGCCGTTAGTAGCGAGCTCCGTAGGTGACACTCATGATAAATGTTTTGATACAGAATGCGTCAAATGAACAAACCTAAAATACATACTTACAAAAAAGATGAAATAATATATTTATATGGCTAGAAACTGGTCTTTACAGGTTTTTGTGTATAAATGACTAACGATCTCTACTCACGAATTCCTCAAAGGTACAGGGCGATCTGTTATGAATAAACATGTTTAATCATTATCTAAACACGCTTCTGTTATCTGTCAAAAATTTACTTTCTATGGGTGGGTTGTCAAAGACTTTTATAGCTGCATATTTCACCCCTTAGTATGCTAAAACTAGATCGATTAAAGGATAATGCACATTTTTTTCTTTGTAGCGTTGCACTTGTAAATATTTCTGTTACTCTCAAATTTAGGAGGACTATTGCTAAATAAGTGAATAAATGCAATGTGAGGCTGTGGTTAATATTTCCCCATGTATGCACATGTAATATTAATAACATTTTTGTTCGTGCAATGAATACTTTTGCCTAAGGAATTACCACAGAACATAAGCCCGTAAGGAAATATGCAAAATTTGTTAGTGACTGTGTATCCCCTAAGTTGACAATTATTCTAACGGAAAAAGTATCAACACCTTAACGTTCTAGGAGGTCTACTACATGGTTTTTTCAGTTTAAGTTTTCACTGATGAACAGACTCGAGAAATTTGAACTTTTTGCCCTGTTTATTATTTCTCGTTGCAATATTGGGTTAATAGAAGGTGAGGTACCTTTTACAGCTTTCATTTTTTATGGCTGAAGGAGCACAGGGAAGCGTCAGTAGTGTAGTGACGTATCGCACCTGCCCTGCGCTGCGACACAGGTCGTTCTGTTTAGTTTCGGGGTTTTATGTAAGGTTTTCAACTTTTTCTTCCTCGCCGTGTATTTGGCGCTAATTTGAGCAGTTTTATCTCTCCGTCTCGTTTTCAGATGTCTTAAAATGGATGCAGAATTGGAGTCAGGATATAACTTGAAACTTTATAGCAGATTAAAACTGTGTTCGAGACCAAGACTCGAACTCCGGACCTTTGCCCTATGCGGGCAAGTGCTTTACCAACATTTTTTCCCGCCTCATTTTTCTGAGATTACAGAGCTGGTCAGGTTTGCTTTATTAATTAACTGTGAACTATTATAGTATTTCAAAGAGCTATAAGTCGCCACATTTCAATTTGTCTGAAAGTCCATCGTTGGTGGTGCATTCCGCATTCTTCTAGGCGGCCGACCGCTGACCAAGTTCCCATCTTTGGGGCTTACCATTTCTTGTCAAGCCTTTGTACCAACTGTTTTTTTATTTTAAAAAAATTTCCAAATAGTCTACCATTGTTTTTTTTTTTTTTTTTTTTTTAATACAGAAGCACAAAATGCAGCAGTGACAAATATGTAAACCCTTAAGTTTATCACTTTGGATCTACAGGGTACTCAATCAAGGTAGCAAGAGAAATTATAAGGGAGAAGTTTACTAAAGATTTCTTTACTCGTTATCGATCTACGTGACAGTAACTTTGTCACACAAGAAGTAAAAATCTTCTCTCCAGATTTCAACCGATAGCTACCACAGCCTTCTCTTTGAAGGGTGAACACTTAACGACTTTTTTTGTTTGTTTTTTAAAAAAAATTCCAGTCTGAACGAGAAAAAAATTGGTGCGGTAAGACTTGAACCAGGGAACCATTTTCTGCACAAACTGAGTTACTCAAGCGCGACTCACGCCCTGTCCTCACAGCTCTACTTCCGCCAGTTACCTCGTCTCCTACCTTCCAAACTTCACAGAAGCTCTCCTGCGAACCTTGGAGAACTAGCACTCCTGGAAGAAAGGATATTGCGGGGACATGGCTTAGCCACAGCCTGGGAGATGTTTCTAGAATGAAATTTTCTCTCTGCAGGGGAGTGTGCGCTGATATGAAACTTCCTGGCAGATTAAAACTCTGTACCGGACCGAGACTCGAACTCGGGACCTTTGCCTTTCGCGGGCAAGTGCTCTACCAACTAAGCTACTCAAGCACGACTCACGACCCATCCTTACAGCTTTAATTCCGCCAGTACCTCGTCTCCTACTTTCCAAACTTCACAGAAGCTCTCCTGCGAACCTTGCAGAACTAGCACTCCTGGAAGAAAGGATATTGCGGAGACATGGTTTAGCCACAGCCTGGAGGATGTTTCCAGAATGAAATTTTCACTCTGCAGCGGAGTGTACGCTGATATGAAACTTCCTGGCAGATTAAAACTCTGTGACGAACCGAGACTCGAACTCGGGTCCTTTGCCTTTCGCGGGCAAGTGCTCTACCAACTGAGCTACCCAAGCACGACTCACGACCCGTCCTCACAGCTTTAATTCCGCCAGTACCTCGTCTCGTATCTTCCACAGAGCTCTCCCGCGAACCTTGCAGAACTAGCACTCCTGGAAGAAAGGATATTGCGGAGACCTGGCTTAGCCACAGCCTGGAGGATGTTTCCAGAATGAAATTTTCACTCTGCAGCAGAGTGTGCGGTGATATGAAACTTCATAGCTGATTAAAACTCTGTGCCGGACCGAGACTCGAACTCGGGACCTTTGCCTTCCGCGGGTAAGTGTTCTACCAACTGAGAAGTGCTAGTCTTGCAAGGTATGCAGGAGAGCTTCTGTGAAGTTTGGAAGGTAGGAGACGAGGTACTGGCGGAAGTAGAGCTGTGAGGAGGGGCCGTAGGTCGTGCTTTGTTAGCTGAGTTGGTAGAGCACTTGCCCGCGTAAGGCAAAGGTCCCGAGTTCGAGTCTCTCGAATGCGCCTGGAAGTTTCATATCAGCGCACACTCGGCTGCAGAGTCATTTTCAGATGTCTCAAAATGAATGAAGAATTGGAGATGGGATCTAACTTGTCTTCCCCTGGTGGGTGTTGGACCAGTCAGACGCCAAAAGAGATGCGGTCAAGCTTGTGTAACAGTTTTACTTGAGTGAGTGGCTGGTTCCGAAGTACTCTGGTGCGGACTGCGTTAGTCGGCGAGCAGTTGCCTAGCTTGCTGGCAGCGCGCATACCTGTGTGTAGGCGGACGCGCAGCTCGAGCGGCGAGCCCTCGACGGCGGTGCAGGTCGGCGGCAGCGGCTCTGCGAACACCGGCTGCGGCTGCTGCTGGCGCGCCCCCGCCTCCCCCTCCTCGACGTCGCCGTCCATCGGCTGGTCGTCGCCGTCGCCGGCGCCGGCGCGCCTGCAACGCGACACAGCGAGGCGGTCACAACCAGGCAGAGGTGGGGGCATCACCTCGACACACTCAAATCCACGTCCGTCAAGAATCGCAAGACGAGTGGATGTTTTATTTGATGGGACTTCTGAACAGCCACGAATGTGTACACTTTCTAACAGATATGCTGTCGCAGTTGTCGTAAGACACGCCACTGAATATAAAACAATCCTAGTGCTAGAAACATTGGCGGATGTCTCGCCCCCACCCCTTATGACTGCGCTACAAGAGTGTGCAAAGTAGTAGGGCTGAAAAAGCGTTAGCATTTGTGGTGTCACAAGGCTTAGGCCTGTCCCACCCCTCATTAAATCGACCAAGACTTGTACGAAAAATTGCAAGAACAGTTATTATTGTTATGTTCTTTAAGTTTGTTTTTGGGTTTTCAGAAATACTGTGGGAAGAAAGTTTATTTATGTTGCAGATAACGTGGAAGACGTTGCCCAACGATCACCACGAAAGTTCGACGTAGCGGCAAGTGGGCAAGGAATAAAACGAATGCTGCAAACTACCGCGAGCCATGGAATAGCCTGGGCCGCGAGGGCGTCGAGCTTCCTAGGTCGTTGTCGGACAACGTCAAACAAAGAGATATTCTTCTTTCTCTTTGTAAACAGATCGATGGAGTCTTGAAAGGTTCTTGCAAACGTGTAGGCGGCTGACACATTAGGTGGGACCCGATGCCTGTAATACTGCCATAGTTATTAAAAAGGTGTTAAACGGCAAAACCAATAGTTCATCATTTATATAGACAAAAAGTAGTAAAGATATAGGAAAGGAAGAGTTGCGGCGTCAGAACGAAAAGTGATACATCGCTCAGCAACGAAGAAGGACGTAAACCGCGGGCGTTACGTGGTGAAAACAAATCAACTGATGAAACTGTAAGTCTGTAATTAAGCATAAAGCCACATAACACTGCACATCCTTTGCTGCTTTGGATTGTGTTCAAAATTCATCGAAAGGTACCTGTTTTTTCACACTGTAAACCATAGCAAAAACTGCGGTCACACTGCAATCCGAAACGGTGCAATCGCTTTCATTGGGGTTGCTGGCCCACAGAGTCTTTAGGGAAGAATTGAAGCGTCCGTGGCGTGTCATCAGGGTCAAAGGTTGTCAAAAGCGTCGCACCGTTGATCATCGCGCTGCGAACTGTCGCTTTCGACCGCAAAATCTGTGGGAATCATTGCTTCGAAGGAAGGTGTGGTTTCAATGACGTCCATTATGCCACCCTCTGTCTCTCGAAATTGTAAGGAGTCTTTGTGCAATATAAATTACTTGCTCGGTGATGTACAGACAGCAGTGCAAGATCGTTTAATATAAGAGAAAGTAACTGATTGTGTGATATTTTACATGTATGTTAACCTCGACTTTTACGCACACGTAGTTGTGAATAGAGCCGCGACTCCCAGTTTTGAAATCACGCGGGTCTATTATGTGTGGCCGAGGTAAATATTTGGGAGTCGCGGTTCTATTCACAACTGCGTGAGCGTCAAAGTCGAGGTTGACATAAATGTAAAATGTCACAGAATGACTTACTTACTCTTATCGTGACAATTCTTAGCAGTGGCGTGTCTGAAATATTATTCCTCAGCCACACATAATGTACCCGCGTGATTTCAAAATTTGGGAGTTGCGGTTCTGTTCACGACTCCGTGAGAGACAAAGCCGATGCAGACATAAATGTAAAATGTCACAGGATCACTTCCTTTCTCTTATATTCAGAATGTTGCATTGATATCTGTGAATTGCCGAGCAAGCAATATATATGGAACAAAGAGTCCTTACAACTGCGAGAGGCAGATTATCTCTGACTCGTTATATAAAGGCTCTCTGGATATAATGCGGAACATTACGTGTACACGTTAAATTCTTTGGTTATTTTATGTTGTGCCTTGTCTATGGCTCGGAACATTATTTGGTGTGTCGCAACTCGTAGGTAATTTTGTATCCTGGGAAATCAGCAGAGCCTGCACCACTGTTGTTTATGCCCTATTTTAAGAGATTAAATTCTGGACTTTATCGAAATTGATACACAACTTGGACACTGATTCCGATGCTACAGAGTGAATACGTTATAGCATCCAAGACGGCTTCCCCACGGCGTACGTTTGTTCCTCTGAGTATTTTAAGAATTTTCAGAGTCGACGATCGCCGGAATTCTGCAGAATCGCAGAGATTTTATTCCAGGTTCTAACTTCGAAAACCAGAGCCAGACAGAGTATGATAATGAACTGTAACTTCTAGTCTTTTGTTTTATAGCCTTAAGTATTCAAAATAGTAACAAAATTTCTACCTGGAAGTGTGGGAGATAGTATGTAAAAAATATTGGGGAAGCTACTTCTCTAGCCAAAAAGTTTCCATATTATTCAGTCATTATAAATTAACTTCCATTTCAGACGTGGAGGGAAGTAAAAGGAACACGTAGGTGAAATTTGTCGCCAATGTGACGTCATTAATTCTAATTCCACTCCATAACCATTCTTTAAAATCCATCATTGAAGTTCGATGTAAGATCGAATAGTACACGCGAAGGACTCTATCCGTGTCTTACACCCTTTTTAATACGACCACTTCGTTCTTGGTCGTGCAGTCTTATTATTCCCTCTTGCGTCTTGTGCATATTGTATATTACCCTTCTCTCCCTACAGCTTACCGCTATTTCTCTCAGAATTGCGGACATCTCGCCCCATTTTACAGTGTTAGACGGTTTTTCCAGGTTGACAAATTCTATGAACGTGTCTTGACTTTTCTTTAGCCTTGCTTCCCTCATCAACCGCAACGTCAGAACTGCCGCTCTGGTGCCTCTACCTGTCCTAAAGCCAAGCTGATCGTCATCTGACGCATCCTCAATTTTCTTTTCCATTTCTTGTGCCTCGTGTTAGAAGGAGGTCGACAGACTGGGATCTAGCGAGAGTGCGGTTCACCGTTCCGCGAATACCGCTGCTCGCGTTTCTGACCATCCCGCGAGTGTCATTTGGATGAGATCAGGGGGCCGTACTCGATGCGGAGCAGGACCTCGCCTCACGCGACTAGCCCCTGACAGGACCGATGTATTGCTCGCTCGGCCGTGCAAGATCGCACAGCCACGTCACGTGCCCATTGTCACGAAATTGGCTTGTTTCCAGCAATGCAACTATCCACGTGGACTGACGAATATATCCGGAGCACCGGCAGAGGTGGCGGCTCCGTCTACGGGATTTCTTTCGCAGCATACCAGCACATCACCTGCGAATTTAACCGCGATTTCTTCCTACTGAACCGTAAAAGCATGATCATTGAAATATCGTTATATGCTATCTTTCCTGGCTTTGCAGCTATACTGGCCATCATGTTACTTCCTCATATCCCTTGAACTTAAGGGTACAGCATACACGAAGGAAGATTGTAATTTGGTCAGGAACAGACATTCTTAACGTGCACTAACAAGAGGTAACTGCTCATAAAACTCCACATAAAAGTCACCTCGTTAAGCGAGAATCCTGTTGCACGCATTTCCGAACGAGCTGATGAATGCTGAACAAGGCGTGAATGTGTACGCAATCGCCGTAATTTGAAGTCGGAGGTAACTACGAAACGCTTCTGGCGTAATGGCAGCCGGTCGGTTCCCTCCGGATCGTAAACATGGCCGCGGAGGCGAGGCGCAACGCCGAGTACTTTTTGCCGTCTAAATTAAGGCCGTAAATTGGGCTTTCGGTGCCACCGTACAGACGCACGTGTGCGCCAGCTCTCCTGAAAACACGGCGAGAGGAGTTCTGTAGCCTGTGACTGCCCACAGAGAACTTGCGGAGCATCGAATAGTAGGGAAATGCGAAAATATTCGCAGTTCAAATCAATTGTAATTGGTGGTTGATGTATTTCCATTTCAAATCACAAGTGTGTTTTTACCGCACTACTCGAGGACGCCAAGGGGACTTCTAACAAATAAGCTGAAACATATACAGAACCCCGCTTCGATATCAAGACGAGCAGAATTGGAGAATAGTTTAATGAAATCAATAAAAAAGTGTCCGCCCCGATAGCTGAGTGGACACAGTTGGCCTTCGGCTGTGCTGCGGTGAGGACGCGCTGTTTGTGTTCCTGCCGCGGAGCGAGCGCTCGTGTTTGTTTACATAGTACTCGGCCGTTTCGCGCGTGCCGTACTCAGCATATAGATCACTATGGCGCACCAATACAGAAAATCGACGCTCAAATTTACGTTCCGCAACGAATTTGCACGGCCCGAAGCACTCGAAGTCGAACGATTTCTACGGGACGAAGTTAAAATCCCGGCTACCGACATTATCGGCATTCACTTGTCCATTGTGAGTAGTATCGTATATGTCAAGATCATCAACGACGCAACATGTGAACGGATCCTTCGGGACACGAAACAGGGCCTCCGTTTCTGCCATGCTGATGGCAATGTGCGGACTGTGCTCGTCGATTATTCTGGCATGGGACTTCGCACGATCAGAATTTTCGAACTTCCTTTCGAACTATCGGCGGAGGACGTCGTGACAGCGTTGCGCCCCTACGGCACGGTCCATGATCATATTGCGGAAAAATGGACGCAATTCCAGACATATCCGGTGCTGAACGGCGTCCGCCAGGTCCGAATAGAACTTAAAAGACATGTACCTTCATATCTGAATATCGGTGGCCGCCGTGCCATCGTCATCTACGATGGGCAACCGAAGACCTGCTCTGGTTGTGGGAAGGAGGGACACCTCAGATCCGAATGTACGCAACGTCGAATCACTCAACTGCCGCCGGTTGAAGCGGACCCGCCATCGCAGCCGACGCAGCTTCCTGTGACTTATGCAGCAGCCCTCACGACAGCTACCACTTCACCACGACAGCCGGCATCCACTGTTGGGTCGCGGCTCCATGCTCCAATACAGGGCGATGATGACACACCCGTTCCACAAGCTACGGATTCAACTCCGATGCCGCCGCCCCCGTCGACGGATAACAACATACATGACGATAGCATGGCCGTAGAGTCGCTTATTGTGCCTACGGCTGCCTTTGTGCCGGAACGTCGTGAATCTTT
This sequence comes from Schistocerca americana, assembly GCF_021461395.2. Lineage (NCBI taxonomy): Eukaryota > Metazoa > Arthropoda > Insecta > Orthoptera > Acrididae > Schistocerca > Schistocerca americana. Next base: position 823,310,938 of record NC_060122.1, on the reverse strand, counting down.
GCCATCGTCTGACACAGAAGGACACACCAGGAAGCAACGCTCTCCGAAGCGACGGAAGCGGAGGCGTAGAGCAACTTCCGAACGGGATGCGACACAGCCTCCAGAGCATGACGATTCCACCTTCAATGACGACGCTACCACAGAGGCAGCCGCCATCTGTTGCAGTGTGGCACGATCGAACGAAACTGAGGACAAACCACATCTTCTACAGTGGCAAAATCGGATGCCGAGATGCAGGACAGATGCTGCCCACCACCTTCTGGTGTGCAGGCACCCATGCCTGGTCCTGAGGAAGCTAGGGAGGCCGATCTCGCTTTCAGTTCCCCGACGTGGGCGGATGACCACGACGACGACGGAACCATGCAAGTTACGCCAACAGGGCCCACGGCATTGGCGCCGGCTCTCTAGAAAGGACTGCAGGTGAGGTTTGAGGGAATGCGGAGGTGTCAATACAGTCAGAAGCGCCATAGGCAATTCCAGGCTTAATGGATAACTTAACACCTGCGGTTCGGCAACAAGCTTATCGTATCGCCACGCTTAACCTCAACACGATACGAACGGCAGTGAAGATCCAGTTGCTGCGTGAGATGCTTCGTTCTTCGGATGTTGACATTGCCCTGTTGCAAGAAGTATATATAGCGGCCCTCCCCGTTTTCTACGGTCATGTGACATACGTGTCACCGGCGGACCGGAATGGCAGCGGTACAGCAATACTAGTGCGCGACGGAATTGCCATCGAAGAAGTGACTTACCTTCCGTCAGGAAGGGGGCTGGCGATCACAGCACTGGGCACGCGCACCATTAACATTTACGCTCCATCAGGAACTGACCAACGCCGCGAACGATCGCTGTTCTACTCGGAGGATATCGCCCCCCTCTTTATCAGCCGCTTCGAGCAATATATCTTCGGCGGCGATTTTAACACGTGGGAGACAGTGCACGGTGACCGTCCCGGGCCGACATACCTTACTAGTCACTCCGCCAGTCGCCTAGACCGCATTTATGTCTCACGAGCTCTAGCACCGGGAGTATTGGACGCCGAACGTTGGCCGCTTGCCTTCTCCGATCACAGCGCTTTCATATGCACACTCACTCTACAACAGCAGCGGATATGGCGCAGCCGAGGACCATGGAAGCTGAATGTGGCACATCTTCAAGCCGCGGAATGCCGTCAGATTATCGTGAACACATGGCTGGATTGCGAACGTCGTCTTCCCCGATACCCATCGACTCTAGCATGGTGGATGGACTGTGCAAAACCAGCTTTTCGGCGTGTGCTAACACAATTCGGAAAGGATATCGCAGCTTGGCATCGTCACACATTGGACTTTTATTACACGATGCTTCGCGAACTCGACAGCCAACCACCATCTCCAAACCGACAGATGGAAAGCCGCCGAATTAAAGGTAAAATATTGTCTCTTACGAGGAAACGTTTGGAGGGGGTCGTAGTGCGATCGCGACGTCAAGACCGAGTGGAAGGAGAAAACCCGTCTATGCATCACATCGTGCTCGACAGCCGCCGACGCCGACAGCAGCTGATCACGGACCTCGTTTTGCCAGGTGGTAGGGTCGTAATGACTCAGGCGGCGGTTACAGAAGCCTTCTCAGATCACTATCGCCGGTTTTACGACGAAGTGAATACAGAGGACGAGGAAGCGAACGATCACGACATACTGCAGCACGTGTCGCACACCCTCGACAATGCAGCAGCGGCGACGCTGTTAGGTGGGATTGCACGAGACGACATCGAGGACGCGCTTAACAAGGGAGCACTCAACAAATCTCCCGGGCCAGACGGACTGCCGCTCGAGTTTTATCGTACTTTCCGCGATCTCATGATGCCCCGATGGATCATCATGTACCAAGAACTGATGACCCCCGGTTCCCACGTGCCACCTGCATTCGTGGAAGGTCTCCTTATACCGATACACAAGCCTTCCAGAGGTCGGACGGTCGAGGGCTACAGGCCAATTACAATGCTCAACTCGGACTATAAAATCTTCGCCCGACTACTCGCCAGCCGCATAAAGAAGGTTCTGCCCCTACTCCTCTCATGTGACCAACATGCAAACGGCAACCAGTGAATGCAGGGATTTAATAGCCATCGCCACATCCTGTCGCCTTCGAGCTGCTCTGATTTCCATTGATTTCGACCACGCCTTCGACAGAGTTCACCACAAGTTCCTTCTGTCCGTTATGGCCCGCATGGGCTTCCCGCCTGACTTTCTCGACATCTTTCAGCGCCTTTTCCATGGAGCTGCATCCCGTGTACTGGTGAATGGACGGATTGCGGGTCCCTTTCCAATCCGACCGTCAGTTCGCCAAGGATGCCCACTCTCCATGATCCTTTACGCGATCGCACTCGAACCACTTGTCGGAGGGTTGAAACACAGGCTCTCGGGCATGTCATTGAGGGATCACACCTTTCACTGCAGGATATATGCTGATGACCTATTACTTGTCAGATCTGGTGACGAGGTACGCTCCGTGATACAATGGATCAATCGCTATGGTTTGGCAGCGGGCAGCCTCATGAATGTGGCCAAGTCGGCAGCGATGCCCATTGGGAGAGGTCTACAGGAGGACGCTTTAGCCCCCCTCCCACTAGTTAACAAGATCCGGTTCTTGGGCATAACATTTACACAGGATGTGCGCCGCACGGCTGCCATGAACTATGCACGATTACTACAGGCAATACGCACAGAAGTTCGCCGGAACTTACTTCGACGGATGGACCTCCTACAGCGTGTGGAATACCTCAACCTTCACGTGGCAACTAAGATGATCCACATGGCCCAGGTCCTACCGATATCTACAGCGATGGAACACAGACTGCAAGCAGCGTTTGGATATTACCTTACCGCCGGACACCTATTCAAAGTCCGCTACGAAACACTCACCCTCCCTCCGCTTGATGGCGGACTGGGACTTATAAATGTACGAGCGAGGGCTACAGCATTATACTTGTGCACAATGATGAAATTGTGGACCCACAAAGATGCTTCCCTTACGGGTCGTCTGTTAGAGGAATTGCTGCCGGCGTCTCTTCTGCCACCTGTCACGGTTGCGCACATTACACCCTCCTCTCGCACCTCTCGGCATTTATTCTTTATAGTTACGTGCACCCAGACCTTCCCAACACTCGCCCTCCCAAGGCGAGAGACTTTTACAGACTGCTGCTAAGGTCCATCCCTCGCAATGTGATTGAGAGGAATAGCCCTACGACCCTATGGCCTGCAGTGTGGAGAGCGGTCCAGAAGCCGTTCCTCCCCACGCGGGTACGAGCCGCGTGGTACCAGGTGGTGAACGGGAAGGTTGTAACACGACAAAGGCTGCACGCTATTGGGATGGCGGATTCCCCCCTTTGCCCACGTTGCCACCTGGTGGATACTGACGAACACCGTTTAACATGTGGATCGGCGTCAGAGGTATGGCTGCTAGTGCAGAAGATCCTCGCCTGCTACCTACGTATCGCGCCTCGCACAATTGAGCCACGGCTCCTCCTTTGTCCAGAGGATATTTATTTCCCACCTGCGAGGACTCACGCTCTCACATGGTTTTGTTGGCTCTGAGCACTATGGGACTCAACTGCTGAGGTCATTAGTCCCCTAGAACTTAGAACTAGTTAAACCTAACTAACCTAAGGGCATCACAAACATCCATGCCCGAGGCAGGATTCGAACCTGCGACCGTAGCGGTCTTGCGGTTCCAGACTGCAGCGCCTTTAACCGCACGGCCACTTCGGCCGGCTCTCACATGGTTTAAAGGCATGTCCATATACTACCTCTTTCGAGATGATGAGAAGATGGTAATTGATTACTGGCATTTTCTCCAGGACAGTCATAGCACACTTGAGTGTACACCCCGATACCGACAACTATTTGCCAACTATTTGCGCAGTGTCTTCGATAACCCCCCTCACAGTTGGGGAGTACCGGGCAGAGGATGGCCGCCTTCATGGGGCTCCACACGCTGCGAAATGTTGTACCAATTTGGAACATGGAATCTGTACGCAGATGGGCTATGCACATGGAATGGCGTGCGGGATTTGGTTACTTTTTTTTCTTTATTATCTATCATCACACTATTGGTTTCAAATTCTATTTCATAGTTTAGAAGGAACTCTTGTTCTGTTGTTGCTACGGATGTACATTCTAATTTTGTTTGTCGTAACTGAAAGACGCCTTTTTCCATCTATATAAAAAAAAGGTTGGCAGAGGAAAAAAACAAAAAAAAAAAAACAAAAAAAGGGGGAATGTATTTGGACCATAATTTTGTGTGAAGAGAAGGTCCTGGGTTCGATTCCCGGCAGTTCATATATTTTTACTGACTCAGTTACGATTCTGTATACTAAGTTTTATGTACACTGTTTACACTGCAAAAAAAAAAAAGTGGACAGAGTGACAGATTGCCGTCCTACGGGCCCGGGTTCGATTCCCGGCTGGGTCGGAGATTTTCTCCGCTCAGGGACTGGGTGTCGTGTCGTCTCCATCACCATTTCATCCCCATCCGGCACGCAGGTCGCCCCGTGTGCCGTCGAATGTAATAAGACCTGCACCAAGGCGGCCGGACCTGCCCCGTAAGGGGTCTTCCGGCCACTGACGCCAAACGCTCATTTCATTTCCAATAAAACAGTTGCTTTTGTGCGTCAGGAAGTTGGTGAATAGAAGACTACTTTGACTGATAACTATCACGTCCGTCTCTCGAAAACCACTTTTTTGCTACAACTCTTGTATTTTATACATTATCCCATCAATGCTCACTAGCTCACACGAAGGCTAAGGAACCAGTGCACTGCCGGTATGTAACTTCTTTGGCACGGATAACAGCAGCGACGCACTGTGGCATGGAAGCACTGAGGACTTGGTAGGTCGCTGGAGGGAGTTGGTACCACATCTACACAAAAGTCACCTAATACCCGTAAATTCTGGGGAGGGGGCGATGAGCTCTGACGTCACTTTCAATCACGTCCAAAATGTGTATGATCGGGTTCAGCTCTGACGAGTTGGAGGGCCCAGCACATCAATCGGAACTCGCCACTGTGTTCTTCGACCCACTCCAACACTCCTGAACTTGTGACATAGCGCATTATCTTGTTGAAAAATGCCACTGCCATTGGGAAAAACATGATAGTCATGAAGGGGTATACGAGGTCTGCAACCAGTGTACGATACTCCATGGCGATCATAGGACCTTGCACGAGCTCCACTGGACCTATGGATACCCACTTCAAGGTTCCCCAGAGCATCGTGGAGTCGCCGCCAGCTTATCTCCACCCCGCAGTACAGGTGTCGAGGAGCTGTTCCGCTGGAAGGCGCCAGATTCGCACCCACACATCGGCATGATGAAGAAGGTATCGGGATTCATCAGATCACGTAACGCTCTGGCACTGCGCCAACGTCCAGTGCCGATGGTAACGCTTCAGTCGTAGTTGCAGAAGTCGTGATGTTAACATTGACACATGCATGGGTTGTCGGCTGCGGACGCCCATCATTAGGAGCGTTCGGTGCACTTTGTGTTCAGACACAGTTCGCCGCCTGTCCTGCTTTACCAGTCTAACAGCCTAAGGGTCCGACATGTGTAATGAGGGGTGGCCGCCCAACCCCACGATGTCTGGACGTGTTTTCAACGTGGTTTCGCCACGTGTTGAAGACACTCCTCGAAGTCGTGCAGTTTCCGAAATGATTGTGCCGAGCCTCCGGGCCATCACAATCTGCCCTCGGTCAAACTCATATAGACCGCGCACCTTCCAGATACTACACATGGACAGCAGGGTCACTGATACTACATGTAGCGTGTGCGTGTTTGACTAGCAGTCATTCCTCGCCAGGTGACGTTTCTATCGCCTGGACGAGTTTAATCGATAGTAGGCCTGATCAGAGATTATTTTTTACAAGAAAACCAGGATACTACTAGCGTTACGTCATTATTTTGGATATAGTTTAACGTTTCTCACTTTTGTCGAGAATACGAGATATCTGTTCTGGCGAACAAACCGTAAGCTTTCGGAAAAGGCTACGTTCTCATTCATGCAGAAGACTATACATCTTTACACGTTTTTTCTTGGTGTTAAGTCCGGCAGAAACATCGCACCCAGTCATTCGTGATCATACAAAAACCATTTCTGAGTATAATTGAGCGACATCCAATAAACATATGTCAAGATTTCACCCGAGGAGAATACTACTTCAGAAATCCTTTGCTTTTCACTGCCCCACGATACTATAGTTTATCTTTCGCTTAAGAGAAAGACAACCAGAGAGCCATCTCATAACTACATGGCGTTAACGCTTTATCGTGATATTATTGCTTACAGAACATCAATAACAACTTTGTCTTTGTCTGACATGGAAGGAAAAAAAAAGACCAATGAATAATTACTTCCGCGAAGAACTCTATTGCATGTAGTGAGGTTATTGCGTATATCGATTATGTGAAGTGCGTTATAGTTGGGTCAGACTTTTTTTTTTCTTTTATTATATTTCAATTCCCCATCGGGGTGGGCTGGCAGCAGCATATGCGCTGCTCTTCAGCCGAAAGACATAGAACAAACAATAGAAGACATTTAAGAATAACAAAGGAGAAAACATGGTGAACATAGATACAGACAAGGGGAACATCATGGAAGACAATGGACAAAAAAGTGGCGAATGTAAAATAGAGATAAAAACCGTAAAAAAGTAGCACACACAAAAACCACACACTGGGACAATTAAAAGAAACAAGGCACAGTATGACCGGAGCATAAAAGTATTGATGGATGGCGTATCACATAACAAACACTGACAGTAACACTAGGTTCACGGCCAGCACACAACTAAAATCACACCTCTCGACGCACAGGAGAAACAGCACTAAACACAACACTGACGTGGCTCACTGACGATGATGAAAATGGAGGATCTGTCAGGTGCAAGGAGACGAGTGAGAAGGGAAGAAGGGAAGGAGGGGACGAGAGGGGGGGAGATGGGCGGGGGGCGCGCCAGAGAGGGCCAGGTAGGGAGGGACATGGGATGGAAAGAGGCAAGGATGGGGGCAGGGGCTCAGGGGGGGGGGGGGAGGAGGAAAATCCGCTGTGGGAGAAGGAGGGGAAAGGAAAAAGGGGGACCCTGGGGAGGGGGGGAACAAGGCCAGGTTATAGTTGGAAGGAAGGGTAGATGTCGCGGCAAAGTTCATCATCCGGGAGGGGGAGGTGCTGGAAATTGGCCTGATGATGGAGGGTGTCGAGCTGGAGAGAGGGAGGGATACAGCGATAGAGGCACGGCAACGGGTGGGGGGTGGAGAGGAAGGAGGAAACCAGGGGGTGGGGGGGCATCAAGCCTGTGGACAATGTAAAGGATGCAGAGATGTTGGAGGAACAAGAGGAGGTGGGGGAAGGGGATTGGGTTAGACATGTTAATCGGCTGCTTCTGTAGACCAGCTGCCTCATGAGCTTTAGTGGCGGAGCTTTCAGACAAAATTGGAGAATATCGCGACTAAGTTTCTTCACTTAGAATGCATAACAGCTGTTTTGAAGTCTTGCGCGATAGGATAACGAAATGATGAGATAAGAAAGTCAGCTCGTCAGGCATGGTGAGCAGCGCCTACATACACTAAGAAGCCAGAACATTAGGACCGCTGCCCATCGTGACGTTGGATGCCGCCGAATGGCGCTGAGAGCACGTGGCTTGGTGACGAAAGTATGTAAGCGGAACACACACGGACGGGAGATCACCCTAGCGAAGATATGGGCTGCAAATGGGAAAAACTATTGAGATGGGCGGTTTTGACAAACGGCTGATTATTATTACGCAGAGCCTGCGAACGAGTTTCTCGAAAACTGCTAAGCTGATCGAATGTATAAGTGCTAGTGTCGTGAGCATCTACAGAAAGAGGTACATCTACATCTAAGTGATTACTCTGCTATTCACAGTAAAGTGCCTGGCAGAGGGTTCAATGAACCACCTTCAAGCTATCTCTCTACTGTTCCACTCTCGAACGGCGCGCGGGAAAAATGAGCACTTAAATTTTTGTGTTCGAGCCCTGATTTCTCTAATTTTATCGTGATGATCGTTTCTCACCATGTAGGTGGGTGCCAAAATAATGTTTTCGCAGTCAGAGGAGAAAATTTATGATTGAAATTTCATGAGAAGAAACCCATCGCAACGAAAAACGCCTTTGTTTTACTGATAGCAGCTCCAATTCACGTAGCATGTCTGTAGAAGAAAAGAAGGGTAGTGAAGCTACCACTAGGCGCTAAATGGTTGAGCGTCCACGACTCTTCACAGAACGTCGGGTTCGGAGGCTTGTCTGTATAGTAGGATACATGATGATCTGCGGCATCTCTGCCGAAAGAGCACAATGCTGGTGCACGCACAAGTGTTTCGGAGCAGGAGTGTTTCATCGTACATTGTTGAACCGAAAACGCATGTTGAACCAACGACATCGTCAGTGACTATTGCGGAGGGCAAGGGACCGTCGGCATTCGACCGTCGATCGAGGGAAACGTGTCGGCTCTCCGAGTGGATCACATTTTTGCTACGCCAGGTCGATGGTCGTCTCTACAGACGCCGACATCGAGGTGAACGGCGGCTCTGAATGTTCAGCGCGTCGCGGACGCAGGCTGGTGGATGCAGTATTGTGCTGTGGGAGACATTCTCCTGCGCTTGCGTGGGACCTGTGATAGTAATCGAAGACAAGCTGACGGTTGCGAACCACTTACACATCCCTTCCTGCTTGATGATTTCCCCGACGTCTATGTCACCTTTCAGCAGTATACATGTCCGTGTCTCGGAGCCAGGACCGTGCTACAGTTATTCGAGGAGCATTATAGTGAATTCACGTTGATGTCTCGGTGAACAAATTCGCCTGACAGAAATCCTAAGGAACCCATCTGGGTCGCTATCGGGCGCCATCAGCGCGAACGCAAACCAGTGACTCGTTCTTTAACGCGAATTACATGACCTGTGCGTAGACATCTAATGTCACATACCTCCACAAACCTATCAACAAATGTCGGATACCTGATACGTAGGATCAATGATGTATTTCGTTCCAGAGACGGACAAGCAAGCTATTAAACAGGTGGTCATAATGTTTTGGCTCATCACTGTACATAACACAACCGTCAGCCCCCTTCTTAAGCCGACAATGGATCAAAATCATTCATACATCGTGCCGAATTGAAAAAAAGAAACAAAAAGAAAAAAAACTGGCTTTCCTTTGTTGTTAGAAGGTGCAATACCTCGACGCTGTTTCACTCGGAAAAGTAACTTTCGTGACACTAGATTATTTGTTGATTGTCATACTCGTATTTATAAAATTCAACTTGTTACGATTCTAATAAAAATTTTCCATGTCTGCTTCTGCTAAATCTAAAACAGAACTTGATTTGTAACTGCGCTCAGAGTGACAGCTACCCTATAATTCACAGTTTCTTTATACTAAGTGTCTAGCCATTGAAAGAGTGGTCTCAGAGTTGTACAGAAGACGTGAATGGCGCACATGGAGACTGAAAAGTTTCTCACGATCTGTTCGAAATGCCTGGTAAACGCAATGGAAAGCCCCTAAACTTATTAGAGACCGTTTTTGTGTTGCCTGATACGGACAATGTTTGCCGCACCAGCAACTACTTACTCTACACGGTAAGGTTTTGTAGCTGAGTTGTTCAAGAGTGAGTCGTCGGTCAAGCGTTCCGTTCTGGGGGTCGCGATTTGTTAATTTTTCCTTCCTCCCCAAATGTAACTTTTAATAATTTTAGAAACAATACGAATGAAACCTATAAACTGTTTTAACACAAGAGTAAAGATAATTTGTTTATATCATGCTTAGAACATCACTTTATACAACTTCCAAGAAACTGAAAGTCGCCGGCCGAAGTGGCCGAGCGGTTCTAGGCGCTACAGTCTGGAACCGCGCGACCGCTACGAATCTTGTCTCGGGCATGGATGTGGGTGATGTCCTTAGGTTAGTTAGGTTTAATTAGTTCTAAGTTCTAGGGGACTGATGACCTCAGCAGTTAAGTCCCATAGTGCTCAGAGCCATTTGAACCATTTGAACCAAATTGAAAGTCAAAATGGCGCTGAGCACTATGGGACTTAACATCTGAGGTCATCAGTCCCAACTGAAAGCCAGTGAAATACATTATTTGAAAGGCATTCGTCCGACAGTTTGAAAAGTGAATGCGTCGTGGAATCAATTTGAGATCTTTAATAGCAACGACCTCTCACAACTTTGATAATGTCGTAAATTACTGGACGTACAATCGAAGTGTGCGTTCACCGTAGCCAGTATTTCACTTACCATTACGATAAGCTCCCTTTCCTACTGTAGCTAGTACTGGTTCCCTCTATTTATGTTGTGGTACTTTAAGTGCTGTATCCAGTACTAAATATAAGTGTATTTACAACATCCGTCAAGGTATGTGATTATAATGAACACCTGGTTAAATGTAATGTTGGCCTGGTGGCGCTAACCAGAATAAATCAATAAATAATTAAAACAGAAAATTAAAAAGTGGGAACACGTATCTGCAGACTACGACAACGTGAGCGCGCGTGTGTGGTGTCTCTTGCAGTCATTTTCGCAGAGACTCGAGAAGGCGAGAGCGCGAGTACTTTTTGCCGGTTCTGTCTGTGTCGGCAGCAGCCACGTCGCCTCGTGCTGGCAGGAGTTTCTTATACAAGCCCATCCACGAGGGATGGCCTTCAGGCTAGTTGGTATCGCTTGTTGAGCGAGGGTCGTAATTTTGCAAAATTCGAAGCCATTTTCGAGATCATTCGTTTTCTGCTGCTTAATTCGGCGAGAGTCCGTTGAGGCCTATAGAAACAGGCTTATGTACGGGGTGGCAGTTATAAAAATATGTGAAAAAAAAAACGTAAATTAGTTACAAACTACGGCGTCCGCACAATTTATTCAACATGTAGACGTCACAACAAATATTCAGATTTAGGTTATGACACGTTCTATATGATTGCCATGATTGGCGATGATGTATCGCAGACGAACAGCGAACCTCTGAACGACCCGCTGAAACGTCGGACCATCGATGCTCTCGATGACCTCCTGAATGGCTGTTTTCATCTCAGCAATGGTTTTGGGGTTATTGCTGTACATCTTGTCTTTCATACAGCCCCAAAAAAAGGAGTCGCATGTGTTCAGATCCGGAAAATATGGCGTCCAATCGAGGCCCTCAGTGGCCTCTGGGTACCCCAGAGCCATAATGCGGTCCCCAAAGTGCTCCTTCAGGACATCAAACACTCTCCTGCTCCGATGGGGTCGCGCTTCGTTTGACATGAACCATCTCTTGTCGAAATCAGGGTCACTTTGGAAAATGGGGATGAAATCATTTTCTAAAATCTTCACGTACCATTCGGCAGTCACCATGGCATCAAGGAATATCGCACCGATTATTCCGTGACAGGGCGTTGCACACTACGCAGTCACCCGTTGGGGGCGAAGAGACTTCTCGATCGAGCAATGCGGACTCTCAGTCATCCAAATGCGCCAATTTTGCTTATTGACGAATCCACCCAAATGAAAGTGGGCTTCGTCGCTAAACGAACAACAGGGCGCGTGCGTATGCAATTCCCATCATACACCGCGGCCAACTGTGCAGTTTGAACGTCCTCACGCAAACCGTTCAGAAGTTATGACGATTTTATTTCATATAGTTCAATGACTGTCACTCTGGAGAAACTGGCAAGCGTAAAACCTTTTAGTAAGATCGTCACCCGTCTGGGACAATATGCCAACAGGCAGTGGGTTAACTACCTCGCAACATCTGAACTACAGTTGGCGTGTTTGGGTTCTGCACGTCGAAGACGGTATACAGGAAACGGTCTCCTATGTGGAACAGGCTTCGGCTGCCAGCTTCTTACGTTCCTTCCTTTTTGTATGAATTGGGATGTTATACAAATTGGTAAGTTTCCGCCGAATTCAATCTTGATATGTTGTCCCCCATATACGAGGGCTATTCGGAAAGTATGGCCCGATTGGGTTCGAGATGGAAACCACAGTGAAAATCCGATGAAGCTTTGCACCGATTCTTTGGGCAGTGTTTCTAGTATGCACGTCGATCGTGCCACGTCGCTCTTTTCAGTGCTGAGCACACAGTGAGCACGTAAAGATGCCTAGAACAATTGTGTCTTCGTCAAAGTATGAGTGCCTGGTGTGAGGTTTCGCCTGATGTCATGCAGCCCACATAACATAGCTGTCATGCGCTTCCTTTGGCACGATAATTCTCGGCCGAGCTCTGCAGGGGCGATGAAGATGCTGTTGCAGGGTTTTCGATGGAAAGTGTTCGATCACCCGCAATAGAGCCCGTAATTGACTCTCCCTGAGTTTCATCTCTGCTCACATGAAGCACTGGCTATGAAGGCAACGGTCTGGCGCAGACAACGAGCTGTAGACCAGAGTGGAGAATTGTCAGGAAGCAGAGGCGGCGTCCTTCTATGACGAGGGTATTGGAAAGTTGGTACAACGCTACGGCAAATGTCTAAATCGGAGCGGTGACTACGCAGAGAAGTAGCTGGAAGATGTAGCTAACAGCTGCAAATGAAACATTTTTGATTTTCACAGCGGTTTCCATTTCGCTATCGATCGGACGTTACTCTCAGAATGGTTCTCGCAGGCGTCAGGAGTGAGAGGGGCGTCGGTGCGCCGCTACTCGCCTGTAGGAGGAGGAGTAGCCGGAGTAGGCGCTGGGGGCGGCGGCGGCGGCGCGGTAGGCGGTGAGCTGCGGCGCCGGACCCAGGCGGCGGCCCGGCGTGGGCGACGTGCGCGGCGACGCGCTCCACGCGCGCACGCCCGTGCTGCTGCGGCCGCGGCGCTCTGCAACAACAGACAGACACGGGGCAATAGGGGCGGGCCGCTGCAGCTGTCTCCAGGACAGGGTCGTCTAGTCTGTACACTGATGTCGTGCTCAAGGAAACCGACGAGAAACTACGAAAGACAATCACAGTTCAGGAAGGATAAACGAACTCTGAGGTACAACAGCTGTATAGCGACGGCGGTGTCTCCAGGACAGGGTCGTCTAGTCTGTACACTGATGTCGTGGTCAAGGAAACCGACGAGAAACTACGAAAGACAATCACAGCTCAGGAAGGATAAACGAACTCTGAGGTACAACTAAGAAACTGCAGTTCTGTAAGAGATGGCCGCTGACTTGGAACAGCAGCTGGAATGAATTGACAGGCCCTTGCAAGTAGGTAATAAGATTACATCGACGAATGTTGAACGTTGGTAATGGAATGTAGTCCAGTTAAATCACGCGATGCTGAAGGAACTAAATTATAAAATGAGACACTAAAAGTGGCACATGGGTTTTGCTGTCTGGGCGGTAAAATGAAGCAGAGAGGGTATAAAATGCAAGATGAAAAATTTAGAATGGAACATAAATATAAGTGTGCCAAGCGCGGTCTATATCTGTGACTTGCTTTGCTTCCCTGACTCGCTTTGAGCGGTTCTACGCGCTACAGTCCGGAACCGCGCGACCGCTACGGTCACAGGTTCGAATCCTGCCTCGGGCATGGATGTGTGTGATGTCCGCAGGTTAGTTAGGTTTAAGTAGTTCTAAGTTCTAGGGTAGGGGTTCCCAACAAAATTTTCTCCAGAACCCCCTCATTGAGCATGATTGGTACCTTGTCATATCACAGTATCAAGTACCTGAAAAAGCCAAATCAAGAGTCTTTTTATACTTTTTCTATTTTTGGTACTTAGAAAAAACATTGACATATTCATTATTCAAAAAATTTTGAGCTTAACACTTTTTCAATTTAGCCATCATTGTTATTGTTAAATTTTTGATTACTGCTCAAAATCTTTGTCTTCAAATCTGGGTGTTCAGTATAACAAACTCCTTTAAAAAATAAAAATTGAGTACGAACTGGAAATGAGAGGAAAAAATTAAAACTGAGTGTACTGGTGTTGCGCTGGAGTGTGCTAGTGTCAGTTGGCTCTAGGAAGACGCTAGACGCAGAGTTAGCGTTCGCTAAAGCTCTGCTCATGCAGGAAGCGGCCAAAAAATCTGTTATCATACGAAATATATTTAATATATTTTTTATTGTAATAGCATCTTGCGGACCCCTCTGGCATAGCTCGCGGACCCCTGGGGATCCGCGGACCACCTCTTGGGAACCACTGTTCTAGGGGAGTGATGACCAGAGCAGTTAAGTCCCATAGTGCTCAGAGCCATTTGAACCATTTGACTCGCTTCGCTATCGACATATTCCGCATGGCGGGAACTCCTCTGTCAGGTCGCCCGGCAACTCACAGAGGCGGTCTCCCCCATCAGGAGGCGGCGGTTCGGCTCGGTGCGCCGACATACGGGCTGCAGGAGCTGCGTCAAGGGATAGATACCTCTGTTTCCGCACCACATGAAGCGTGCTGTCTGTATATATAGTGAACATTATCCAGCGATATGAAATGTATAACGATTGTAACTACAGATAATGACGTGTAAATAACTGCCAAGTTCAACTTCATAACGGCGTACATTACACACATACCCCGAGCTGAAACTTCCTACTGAGGCGAGGCTCGACGAACTTCCGAGGCTTCCCTCCCACAGGGAAAGCCATGACATTGCCAATAACCAACAGTAAAATTAGTATGAGAAATGTATACAAACATATTATATTTAACGAAAAATTGTAAATAACATATTAATATCATTTGTTCTTAGGTCTAAGCAAATTGCTGCTCCATCTGGGACTGGCCCGTAGTTGTTCCGATTTCGTCCCACCTCCAAAGGCCAGGTAATGGGACACTTTCTTCCATTAAAAACCTCTCCTATCATCAACTTCTTCTTAAATTTTTAAATTGTTTCCACTTTCTTTTCCTCGATTTATGTTCATATTATTCCAGTAGCAAATCATTATTGTTACTCTTGTTTTATTACTAAAAAATAGAAATGTGGAACAGAGTATTGTCACATGCAAATGTAAAATGTCTGACGTAAGGGGGGAACTCCCGGTTTCCGAAACTGCGGTCGACATGTTTCTTTTGGACTAGGGTTGAACACAGCGGAATTGCGGGTGTGGGAATGTTCACGTGACCTTTGGCACCAGCATTGTTGCACAGCTGACGCACCACGTCCAGCTTATGTGGCAGTTCTCCGAAAGGACCATGCTCTCACTGATTCAAACTCACTCACTTGGCTGGCTGTAGGAAGCACGGGTGCTTCTCTGTGCTATAGCTGCCTGCCTGATTCACACGTCTGCAACACACTGAACCTTCTGGTTGAGAGCATTTTCTATTAAACGGTAGACACAGATGGCGCTCCGTTAGCTGTGCCTCTACGGTGTCTGTCGGCGCACGACGTTCAAAACATTATCAGCACATCTACTATCCAACAGGCGGCATTTGCCGTCATAGGATAAGAATTGAAGTCGTCTTCCCAGGCGTACTATTTTTTTCTGGCAGTGTAATTTTAAATACAGTTTTGTTTTTCTTATGTTGCTTACAATTTAATGTTGTGTACTGATTGCAGTCAGTGTTGTAATAGAAATAAAAATTCCCAACGCACTGTATCATACCCCAAACAGATGTAATCAACCTGTCATACAAACTGGTTCCGATGCATAAGTTTTCTCATAGCTGGAATCCCCTGTACGTAACGCATGCAGTTGCTGTTTTCTCACGCAAGAGCAAATTTGGATTATTAAATTAAAGTTGCGCTTAGCATTGTAAACAAAATTGTCATCAGGCCGAAGACTGGTCTGAAGGCAACAGTGCTTTGCTAATCGCGGTCGTGTTGGAGGTGGTACACCATTGCCTCCCACCGACTCTTGAACTGACTTACCCAGACAGTTAAGGGGGGAAGTGTAAATTAACATGGATTCCGATCCACGGTGTACAGAGGCGTTACTGTGATTGGTTGACAAAGTGACAAATTACAGTGTACTAGAACATCTACATACTGATCATTGTAACTCAAAAAAGCCACGAAAAAATACAACCTGTGTTATGCAACACAGTGTATTCCGAAAGAAATAGTCTCTGGTTAAGAAACCTTCTGTCACGAGGTCTACTGGTGTCAAATATTTACACTGAATGGAAACACAAATTTCTAAACCAGTGGAAGTGAAGTGCCGTCTGAAGGAAGCCACTGGAGAAGGCAGTGGAAGCATGCGAGACATTCTGCTGCTGTTGTACGTTAAAAATTTACGAATTAAACACCGGACTCACATTCAGGAATATCAGAGTTTACATCTCCGTCCGGCCTCCAAATTTAGGTTATTCAGAGTTTCTTTCATCAGGTTACCTTCCATTCAGAAGACTGCTGCAGGCAGCGACTGTTATATTGACTTGTAAATAATAGATTTCAACTATCAGTCGTCCTTTTTAAATTTTATTGGCAGATCTAGATTTCAGCTAGAAACTAGCCATTCTTAATGCACTATCATTTTTGATCAATGCATGTAATGCCTGTTGGTCGGACTTCATCCACAGTTGATATTCATTTAACTGTGGATGAAGCCCGACCAACAGGCATTACATGCATTGATCAAAAATGATAGTGCATTGAGAATGGCTGGTTCCTAGCTGAAATCTAGATCTGCCAATAAAATTTAAAAAGGACGACTGATAGCTGGAATCTATTATTTACAAGTATTCAGAGTTTCCTTAATTCGATTAAGATAAATAATGATATAGTGCGTTTGGAATGGTCACGATCCATTTCCTCCGCCATCCATTCGCTTCAAATTTGCGCTCCGTATCTTGCGACTATGTGCTAGAGGAAGAGCTGAAACCTGATGTTTCTTCCCTTCTTTTGCCCCCCCTCCCCTTGTTTATCTGTTGCTTTTATAACCTACTTCATACACCTTAAAATTTATCTGCTTCAACAGTGTTTCCCCTGTATTAGCCATGCCAGTGGGAGTGGCCGAGCGGTTCCAGGCGCTACAGTCTGGAGCCGCGCGACCGCTACGGTCGCAGGTTCGAATCCTGCCTCGGGCATGGATGTGTGTGATGTCCTTAGGTTAGTTAGGTTTAAGTAGTTGTAAGTTCTAGGGGACTGATGACCTCAGAAGTTAAGTCCCATAGTGCTCAGAGCCAATTGAACCATGCCAGTGCCAAGTTAGCTGTTCTGCATTGCTTTGTCGCATGTGCCACAAACCTGCCCCTTTTTTCCAAACTATCTTCGAGAGGTCTTGTGAAGCTCACTCTTTCTAATTTTCTCAGATTCCCTAATCTATTTGTCCACCTACTTTTTAAAGTTACTTCGTTTCCTCTACACCGGATTTCACGCGGTACACGTTTCACTGTCTTAGAACGTTGTGGTCCAGGCATTCAGTTCCAGTTACTTCTCATTCGATGTCATGATTTGATACCGGCACAGACATTTCTCACTCAACAAAGCTTTTTTATCTGCATCAGACAGCTTCTGGAAATTTCCTTACTTCGGCCATCCTGTGTAATCTTGTTTTGTACGTAAGAGATTTTTTACATATCTTCTACAGCTATGTCGCATTGATTCAGATTTTAATGTCATAGTATTGTCGCTTGCTGTACATTAGATTTAATAGCGTTTTACGTCTTCCTTTCTTTCTGAGATCTTAACTCTACCATTTCACCTGTCCACACAGCCTTTATTCTACTACACATTAATTTCGCGTCCTTCGCTGATGTTTCCGCACGTTGGTTTAACGTTAGAGACGACAAGATTGAAGTCAGCTTTATATTCTTAACACGAACTTGTTTTGTTACGGTTTATTGGTATCACTTCATTTTATTCGTCTTTCTCTGTAGAAGATGATATTTACGTGTCTCAGGAACCTGAAAATGTCGAAGGTTTCCCCTACGTGAATAAATCTGTGGCAGTTCTCTGATTCACTCGTAGTCTTCTTTCTATGACTAAAACGGAGATCAAAATTCTGTGTCTGATAACTTAAACCTATCTGAACCAAAACTAACATAAACACAGTGCTTTTACAGTTTTTGCTTCTACTTTTATGTTTGCTATTCTACGCATTCGTTTACAAGCCCGAGATGTCAGCCTGATCGTCTGATGGTTGTGAGATCTATCTGTTCGTGCGTCCTCCAATGAGGTGATGATAAATTTGTCTGAACTTCTAATGATAAGTTCAGAGTTTCACAAAATTTTGACGTAAAGTCAAATAATCTTCTAGCCCTTCTACATATAATTAATTTTACTAATTCTGGAAGTATATCATCTGCTGACATGTTTGAGCTTGTGTGTCTCAGTGGTTTATCAAATTCTAAGAAAATTACTGGATTTCCTGTTTCTTCACGTCCATCTCCTCTTTCTCTTTTATCATGCATCGGACTTACTCTTCTTCATCGCTCAGATTTTCAATGTACTTCACTGCGAAGGTAAAACAGATACATCGTTCGCCGCCGAAATTACATTTAAACTTGTCAGATGAAGTTTGAAATAGGTACAATAAAAAATACTTGTGGGATGAAGATTAGAGAGAACCGGTGCCAGGAGGAGGCAAAGCTTAGTCGGGTACCCGGGACGAGGGTTAAAACTCTTAAAATAGCTTATCGCGGATGTTGAGTCTATTGACCATACCGCGACGGAATAATTAGCACAGCAGATGGAGAGCAGGAAGACAGCTTCCAATCGACTGAAAAGGTAAACATATTTATTAAAAAATCCCATGAAAGCAGTCTGACACGTCTCCAAAAGTTTTCAATTCTGTGAAGAATGAGGCACGTAAATGGTAACTACGACGCATTTAAACATCAAATCAGCAGAAGAAATGAAATGGTTCTTCTACTGATGAAGCAAGGTCACTCAGGATGTCGTAGAAAGGTACACAGTGGCAGACTAGCGGGAGGCGAAGAAAGCATTCTTGAACAAAATTAGTCCGTTGATACAGGACTGAAAAGGAAAGTTCTGAAACTATGAATCCTGAGGAAGTGGAATGTAAGCAGAGGGAAAGTCAGAGAAGAAGAAATCTGAATCATTATATGATAACAGGATGCTAAAAATGAAGTAGACAAATAAACTACCGGTGGAAATGAGTAAAAAGAAGTCGATGGGAAAGTGTTATTGGGAGACGGAATTGTACTAAGGGAATCAGAAAAGTTAATTTGGGACTGGAAGAAGTAAAAGAGGACTGAAATTGTACAAGTACGCAAAGATTAGAAAGTAAATATCCAACACAAATAAATATTTTATTGAGGCAAAGACTGCTTTTAATCGACTTTAAAGTACAGGGTGATTCAAAAAGAATACCATAACTTTAAAAATGTGTATTTAATGAAAGAAACATAATATAGCCTTCTGTTATACATCATTACAAAGAGTATTTAAAAAGGTTTTTTTTCACTCAAAAACAAGTTCAGTGATGTTCAATATGGCCCCCTCCAGACACTCGAGCAATATCAACCCGATACTCCAACTCGTTCCACACTCTCTGTAGCATATCAGGCGTAACAGTTTGGATAGCTGCTGTTATTTCTCGTTTCAAATCATCAATGGTGGCTGGGAGAGGTGGCCGAAACACCATACCCTTAACATGCCCCCATAAGAAAAAATCGCAGGGGGTAAGATCGGGGCATCTTGGAGGCCAGTGATGAAGTGCTCTGTCACGGGCTGCCTGGCGGCCGATCCATCGCCTCGGGTAGTTGACGTTCAGGTTTCATAACTAACCTTCTTCGTAGGACTCTCCATACAGTTGATTGTGGAATTTGCAGCTCTCTGCTAGCTCTGTGAGTCGATTTTCCTGGGCTGCGAACAAATGCTTGCTGGATGCGTGCTACATTTTCATCACTCGTTCTCGGCCGTCCAGAACTTTTCCCTTTGCACAAACACCCATTCTCTGTAAACTGTTTATACCAACGTTTAATACACCACCTATCAGGAGGTTTAACACCATACTTCGTTCGAAATGCACGCTGAACAACTGTCGTCGATTCACTTCTGCCGTACTCAATAACACAAAAAGCTTTCTGTTGAGCGGTCGCCATCTTAGCATCAACTGACGTTGACGCCTAGTCAACAGCGCCTCAAGCGAACAAATGTACAACTAAATGAAACTTTATAGCTCCCTTAATTCGCCGACAGATAGTGCTTAGCCCTGCCTTTTGTCGTTGCAGAGTTTTAAATTCCTAAAGTTGTGGTATTATTTTTGAATCACCCTGTATTTTAGCAATATTGCTTTGTCCAAGAGAAATGTTCTCAAACTGATTACATAAGAAGTCAATTCTCACCAATCCCGTAGTTCAGCACATATCTTTTAGGATAATGCTTTGCTAAGGAATATCAAATGCTGCGTCTTAGCAAACAGAACCGCGCGCTTTCCCACCTGGTTTCAATGTATCAGTATTACTGAGAGCAGAAAGAATCTTAATTTCCTTCGCGACGAGTCACACTGTCAGCATCCGGCTATTGTTTACCTTTTGAGTGTGATTACGACGGTTTCCCACTCAGTTACGCGTATCACTGTGTGCTGACGTTCAGGGAAGTGGTGGCGCAGCGACCTTCGGCGCTGTTCCAAGGTCCGAGCGCGCGGCGAGAATTAATGCGACGGCGCCCGACTGGCACAACTCAGGCCTCGGTCGTTCCGGGAACGGGAGACCATCGGCACGCACAGGAAGCGTTCGCATATGGTGGGCGCCAAAATGCGAGAGCTGCGTCGGAAGTGCGTGCGGCGACGCCTCGATCCGTGGCGCTGAGTCACGGACAGCCCGAAGGCAGCGGCGTGTGCTGCGGGCAGCACAGCCACACTGCCGCATCTGCTACCTGATGCTGTCTGGCGGAGGGCACTTTGTCTATTATTGTCGATTCCCCTCTTTCCCTCTTCAGTCACGAAAGGTGCACGGGGATCAATATTGCTAGGTGCTGGTGAATCTTCCACCTTGTATCGTCGTAGTCCAAGATGAGTCACGGGCGCACGGTCTAAAATCAGTGGGAGTACACGAAATCCACTCTATACTTTGCTGTTCCTTTTGGCACCATATTGTATGAATTTCAAAGGAAGCAGGTGCTGATAGGTGTGAAAATTACCGAACTATCTGTTTAACAAGTCATGGTTGCAAAATACGAACACGAATCCTTTACAAAAGTATGGAGAAACGGTTAGAAACCGATCATGGAAAGATCGGTTTGGATTCCGGACAAATATAGCAACACGCGAGACAGTAATCATCCTACGAATGCTCACAGAAGGAACTGGAAACCTACGTTTATAGCATTTGTAGACTTAGAGAAAGCTTTTGACAATGTTGACTGGAATACTCTGAAGGTGGGAGGGGTAAAATACAGAGAGCGAGAGGCCATTTACAATTTGCACAGAAACCAGATGGCAATTATACGACTAGAGGGGCACAAAGGAAAGCAGTGGTTCAGAAGGGAGTGAGACAGTGTTGTAGTCTATCCTCGACGCTATTCAATCTGTATATTGAGCAAGCAGTAAAGGAAACAGCAGAAAAATTTAGAGTAGGAATTAAAATCAATGGTGAAGAAATAAAAACTTTGAGGTTAGCCGATGACATTGTAATTCTGTCAGAGACAGCAAAGGGCGTGGAAGAACAGTTGAACGGAATGAACAGTGTCTTGAAACGAGGATACAAGATGAACATAAACAAAAACGAAACGAGGGTAATGGAATGTAGTCGCATTAAATCAGGTGATACTGACCGAATTAGATTGGAAAATGAGGCACTTAAAGTAGTAGATGAGTTTTGCTATTTGGGGAGCAAAATAACTGACGATGGTCGAAGTAGAAAGGATATAAAATGTAGACTGGCAATGGCAAGGAAAGCGTTTCTGAAGAAGAGAAATTTGTTAACATCGAATTTAGATTTGTGTCGGGAAGTCTTTTCTGAATGTATTTGTATGGAGTGTAGACATATATGGAAGTGAAACATGGACGATAAATAGTTTACAGAAGAAGAGAATAGAAGCCTTCGAAATGTGGTTACAGAAGAATGCTCAAGATTAGATAGGTAGATCACGTAACTAATGAGGAGGTACTGAATAGAATTGGGGAGAAGAGGAATTGTGGCACAACACGACTAGGAGGAGGGACCGGTTGGTAGGACATGTTCTGAGGAATCAAGGAATCACCAATTTGTACTGGAGGGAAGCATGGGAGGTATCAATCGAAGAGGGAGGCCAGGAGATGAATACACTAAACAGATTCAGAAGGATGTAGGTTGCAGTAGTTGCTCTGAGATGAGGAGGCTTGCACAGGATAGAGTAGCGTGGAGAGCTGCATCAAACCAGTCTTTGGACTGAAGACCACAACAACAATATTGTATGAATAATTACGGTTAATACCAAGGTGTGTGGTTTGAAAATGGAGGTGGCCGGCCGAAACCGGAAT
Organism: Schistocerca americana; assembly: GCF_021461395.2. Lineage (NCBI taxonomy): Eukaryota > Metazoa > Arthropoda > Insecta > Orthoptera > Acrididae > Schistocerca > Schistocerca americana. The sequence goes on along the minus strand of NC_060122.1, from coordinate 823,288,655 downwards.
TCTGTATGAATGTAAGAAAAAAAAAATTCGTCAGTACCGAACAGTTGCGGACCTTGCCTCGAATAAGCGAGATACTTTCTTACTCCCGATGTTTCGGCCAGAGCGGTGCGGGGCTCCAGAGATGTTCCTGTCCCCACTGAGTATTTCCGACTTGTTGGTAAGGCTGTGTGAGCTCTAACTTTTCTCAATTTATATTCGGGGTCTTTTCGGGAGATATGCGTAGGAAGAATCAATGAATTGCTCGTATCTTCTAGGAACGTACGATCACTGCATTTAAACAGTTAAGGACACCGTCGAGGAACTCGCCTCTCTTGCAGCGTGTGCCGCTGGAGATGGCCGAGCATTCCCATGACTCTTCCGCGCCTCCTGTACAGATCTTTGACGAAAGGCTCTATTCTTCTTCGGATATTCTCTGTTTCCTCTATCAGTCCTATCTGATAAGGATCCCAGACTGAAGAACAACAGTCGAACACTGGTCGAATGAGGGTTCTGTAAGCTACCTCTTTCGTAAGCGCGCTGCAGTTCCTGAGGATTCTTCAAATGAATCTCAGTTCGATATATGTCTTTTCTACTGTTAGTTTTCTGTCGTTGTACCACTTTACATCGCTCCTTAGACGTACTCCCAGATATTTAACGAATGTGACCGCTTCTAGAGACAGTTCGACAACCTTGTAATCGTACAGTAGTGGGTCTTGACGCCTATCCGCATACACTATATTTATTTATATTCAGGGTGAACTGGTAGTCCATGCACCAAGCGACAATCAGCTGCAGGTCTTCGTGTATTTCGCTCCACTTTTGTAACGTTGTCATCTTTTTTTGTCAAATGTCGACGAGACAGATGCGAAAAAAGTATTTCAAAAGTAATGAGCATAGCTGTTAATACATTTACCCCACTGTGACACAAGACGGTTAAAGCCTCTGTGGAATACTGTTTGCGGTTGCCTACGAAACCATAATTGTACCCCGGCATACACCTCTTCGTCTAAAACAAATCGACGGACGGCCGCACATGTTGCCAAAATTGTTTCGAGTACTCTGCAGACATTTCGCTAGGAAATCTTTGCACATCCTCCACACATTCCCGATCTCATCCTATGCGATATCCATATTTTTGGAGCCCTGAAGAAAGACATTCGTCGCTGTCGACTTACTTCGGAAGAAGAGGTACACGCCCGGATACAATCATGGTTCCGCAGGCAACTGCAAACATTTTTCCATGTAGGGTCTGACTATCTTGACGTTTTAATTTATTTCTTCTTTACTACTAACTACATTCGTCGTACATTTTGGATACAGTATTCACGTTTACCACTGAATGTAACAGAAAAAATACATCAGTGTATAACACACAATCCCCGAAGATATGACGTTATAAACGCTGGCATGCGTGAAAAACTGCCGCATCACGCAAGACGTTTAATTTTATTACTTCGTTACTTCTAATTGTATTCGCAACACATTTCTCAGACAGTAGGCACACATATCACTGAATGTACCTGCAAAATTATATCATTGTACAGCATATAGTTCAGAAGATACGACGTCATAAACATTCACCTACACGAAAATGAAACAATAGGACGGAACTCGCTAAAGATACAGGTGAAATAAGGGCACAAATTCAGTGAAATATGTTAAATCTGTGTGAAATATATTTGACATGTTCGTACGTGGGCAAATCCACGGATAAACAGCCCGTCCTTAACCCCTGGAACAATTTCAACAAAATTTCGTACATATATTAGTCACGATATGGAAAGAAATACATTTTGGGGTAAGAACCACAAGCTTCCTATCGGGGTGAGCGTAATAAAGTGGAGAGAGAAGAGGAAGATGCACAGAAAGCGAGGGGGAAGGAGGGAGTGGGTACAGATAGGGGAAATGAGAAGACGAACAAAGAGAGAGGCGGAGGGAGAAATGGACAGAGAGGATATAGGACATGGAGAGAGACAGGGGGGAGGAAGAGACAGGCAGACAGGGGAGAGGAGGAGATGAACAGATGGAGGAGAAGAGGAAATGGATGGAGAAAGAGAAGAAGATGGACAGAGAGTGGAAGATATGGACAGAGAGAGGAAGGAGGAGCAGGTGGACAGAGAGAGAGATGGAGATGGAGAGAGAGGGGGGGAGGAGGAGGAGGAGGAGGAGGAGGAGGAGGAGGTGGACAGAGAGAGGGGCGAGGAGGAGATGGATTAAGAGAGGGGGAGGAGATGACCAAAGAGGGGAAAAGAAGATGGAATTAATATAGGGAGGAGGGGATGGACAGAGGTCAAGGAGCAGATGCACTGAGGGGGGGAGTAGAAGATTGATAGAGAGAAAGATGAGGAGATGATGGACAGAGAGAGGGGCAGGGAGAGATGAACAGAGTGTGGAGGGTGGAGAAGGTGGACTGAGAGGGAGGGGTGGAGGAGATGGACAGAGAAGGGGTGGCTGAGATAGATAGAGAGGGGGTGAAGGAGAAGATGGATAAAAGGGGAAAGAAGGAGGTGTGATAATAAAATATGGGAATAAATACATACTCAGCAAACGCCCGATAGCTAAAATATACCTAAATTTCTATGGAGTCTCTCTTATAGTAACTACAGTAATGAGCCAAAACACTATGGCCAGTGGAGACTGTAATATTCAGTAACGCCTCGGGCGATGCAGGCATGTAATGTGGTAGGGGAAGTATGTAAGCGGAGAAGAGGCGGGTGGGGAATCATTCTAGCTCCGATATGGGCGGCCATTGGGGAACTCCACTGACATAAACGATTCTGGGAAAGGGGAGATTGTTATGGTCCTGTGCCTGGGAAAGAGCATCTCTGCGAAGCTGGTGGAAAGTGGGTGAAGGACGGTGAAGCCACGAGCAAAGTGACAGTGGGTTGGGCGCACACAGCTGGCCACAGTGCGTGGAGGTGAGAGGCTTACCCGCTGTGTACAGCAGGACGGGAGTCGGTTTGGGGCACATGTGCCGACACGGTACAGTGCTCCTAGGCAAACCTTACAGCACACATTGTTGACTATGGGACTCCGAAGCATACCGTTCCTGTTGCCATGACGAGTGAACGACATCGTCAATTACGACTGAAATGGGCCCGGGATCATCAACATTGGGTGGTAGGTCAGTGACAACGGGTCGCTTAGTAGGATGAATCACGTTTTTTAATTACACCTGGTCGGTGATTGTGTCTAGATACGCCGTGATCCAGAGAACGATTGCTAGAAACACGTACCACGCCACGGACGCAGCTCGACGGAAGTGTTATTATGCTGTATGCAGGTGGTCATCGACAGGTGGTAAGCGAAGGGACCGCGGCAGCTGGGGTCCACGTGAACACTATGGCAGACCACGTGCGTTCTTTCACACCTGCTGCCCCTGGCATCTTGCAGCAGGATATCTGTGCATCATGTCACCTGGCGATCAAATTCGCCAGACGTGAAGTCGACGGATCACATCTGGGACTTTATGGGATGTCAGTTCTGTGCCCATAAACCGCCGCCCCGTAATGCACGGGAATTGCGTCGCCAGTGCTCAGACATCTGGTGGAACATAATTCCAGAAACGTACCGAGGATCTGCCGAATCCATTCGACGCAGAACCACTGCTGCATTGCGTTCAAAATGTCGTCAGAACGCTTTGTATCACCAGTGAAAATGACGGAACTGCAGCAATCGATCCTCACTACAGTGGACAGGGTGCCAATTATAGAAATATATGAAAGAAATGTAAATTAGTTACAAAGTACGCCGTCCACACACTTTATTCAACACGTAAACGCCACTACAGATGTTCGGATTTAGGTTATGACATGTTCGATACGCCTGCCATCATTGGCGAAGGTGCGATGCTGTCGATGACCTCCTGAATCGCTGTTTTCAGCTTAGCATTGGTTTTGACGTTATTGGTGTACGCCTCGATTTAATATAGCTGTCAACTCAAAGCGAATGGTCCGCGAGTAACAGAATAAGGAGTCGCACGTGTTCAGATCAGGAAAATATGGCGGCCAATCGAGGCCCATGCCAGTGGCCTCTGGATACTCCAGAGCCTGAAGACGGTCCCCAAAGTTCTCCTCCGGGACATCAAACACTCTCCTGCTTCAATGTGGCCGAGGTCCGTCTTGCATGAATCACATCTTATCGAAATCAGGGTCACTTTGGATAACCCTTCACGTACCGTTAGCTAGTCACCATGCTGTCAAGGAATATCACACCGGTTAATCAAAAATGGTTCAAATGACTCTGAGAACTATAGGACTTAACATCTGAGGTCATCAGTCCCCTAGAACATAGAACTACTTAAACCTAACTAACCTAAGGACATCACACACATCCATGCCCGAGGCAGGATTCGAACCTGCGACCGTAGCGGTCACGCGGTTCCAGGCTAAAGCGCCTAGAACCGCATGGACACACCGGCCAGGCCGGTTATTCCGTGACTGGACATTGCACAGCGCACAGTCACCTGTTTAGGGTGAAGAGACTTCTCGATCGTGAAATGCGGATTCTTAGTCCTCCCAAAAGAGCAAATTTTGCTTGTAGACGAACCCACCCAGCTGGCCGGTGTGGCCGAGTGGTTCTAGGCGCTTCAGTCTGGAACCGAGGAACCGTTACGGTCGCAGGTTCGAATCCTGCCTCGAGCATGGATATGTGTGATGTCCTTAGGTTATTTAGGTTTAAATAGTTCTAAGTTCTAGGGGACTGATGACCTTAGATGTTAAGTCCCATAGTGCTCAGAGCCATTTTTTGAACCCACCCGAATGAAAGTGTGTTTTGTCGCTAAAGCACGGATACTAATTCCCGTCACGCCCCGCTGCCAACCGTACAGTTTGCATGTACTAATGGAAACCGTTCAGAAGTTATGACGATTTTATTTCATATAATTCAATAATTGTTACCCTGTAGTCACAAAACTCTCACACGATAGCTCGTGAAAAGCTCAGTACATGGCTGCTCCTGTATACATTGAATCCTGAACGTCCAGGCCAGATTATTCGACAACAATGAAAGTGATGAGACCCCGTGAGCTCTCCACTGCCACTCAGGCTGTCAGATTCACTGTTTGGGTTGAGATTTGGCTCTGAGCACTGTGGGACTTAACATCGGAGGTCATGAGTTCCCTAGAACTTAGAACTACTTAAACCTAACTAACCTAAAGACATCACATACATCCATGCCGGAGGCAGCATTCGAACCTGCGACCGTATCAGCCGTGTGGTATCGGACTGAAGCGCCTAGAACCGGTCGGCCACTTCTAACATCAACTGTTCAGTAAGGAAACACATCAGTGGCTCAGCAGAACACAGAAAGTTGGTTCGCCTCGGCGGCGCTTGATGACTGGCTGGCGCCACCCGGAAGGCGTCGCTGGAGCCCGCCGGCCCGGGCGACCGCCGCTGCCACCACCAAACCTGATTCTCGCCACACACGAACCCGATACCACACACCTCCTCCGATACGTCCGGGAAAATAAATCGGTGACTCACGGGGCGACCGCGGGCGCACAAAAACGCCGGTTTCGGGCGGCGGAACCGCCGCGTGGTCCTGCCTCGTTAGGCGCGGCCGTGCCTCTCAGCCAAAGGCGCCGATGCCAATCAGACGCTGCACCGGGTCTACGGGTGGCGAGAGCGTGTGCTGCCGTCGACGACGTGTACCGGCCGTCAGGTAGCTGTCGAGTAACAGCGGGTGGCCCGCGAGTAACCGAGTGCAGCGACCAACAGCTGCGTCCTGCAGGTTTGCGCTTCACGCAGGTACCGTACTGAAGCGACCAGGAACTGCAGCCAAGTGTGCGTGGTACTGCGAGTTCTCCCTGTAGACATTACAATTCGCCACAGAGCAGCTGCGTACTGGCTGAAGAGGGGAAGACGCGACAAAGTAAGAGAAATAACTGGACACAACCGACAGACGGAATTTAAACATGTGGAGAACTGATACATGGCAGTCGGATGGCATACAACTGATAAGAGAAGACGGGTCTACTCTTCCTTCCCCAGTATAAGAGAGCGGATGAATTTTAAGTACATAAATCCAACACGCGGGATGGCTCACTTTCTCGAGGGCCATGGCCCGTATCCTGTACGTCTCCACAGGTTTGGCCTCAAATACACTCACACTTGTGCCTGTGGTGAGAACGGTACACCTGAAAACATAGTGGCCGGCCGCTGTGACCGAGCTGTTCTAGGCGCTTCAGTCCAGAACCGCGCTTCTGCTACGGTCGTAGGTTCGAATCCTGCCTCAGGCATGGATGTGTGTGATGTCCTTAGGTTAGTTAGGTTTAAGTATTTTTAAGATCTAGGGGACTGATGACCTCAGATGTTAGTTACCGTAGTGATTAGAGCCATTTGAACCATTTCAACACATAGTTCTCATCTGCGATGCTCTAGGACACATAAGAACCAGTGTGGGCAACCAGGACATAGGACAGTTAATACGCAGACAACTTGATTGGAACTCTATAAGCAACATCGCAGACGAAGTATCGCAAGCTCTATATGCGGCGTACAAACAGGAGAGACCACACGGAAGAATAAGACAGGCTCCAAGTCGGACAGACCAGCAGTACACGGTAAACGACATAGACACCAGCACAGACACGGAATCTGATATTAGATCACACACAGGAAGTGAAGACGAGACAAATATATAGACATAGCAAAAGAAGCGAAGGCTCTACACCAAATCTGAAAAAAAACCTCTCTGTGCAGATGTGTTATAACATTTCATAGCATGTAACACTATCTGAAGACCTGACATTTCTTCTTCTTTCGCTGTGTGACTGACTCGAAGTCAACTCCCAATCTCCACTGCTACCTTAAGATCGGAAATACATGTTAACCTATGTCGTCAATATATTACATTAAGTTTTACCACCGTCAAGACAGCACATTTTTAACAGGCGTAACCATGCACGCAGGAGGTATAAAGGGAAGATCTCATCATAGCTAAGTCAAATTTCCTTTTCTTGTTTCTTCCATTAAATCCACTTTCAAATTAAAATTGAAATACATCCATAACCTATTATGTATCTCATTATTATCATTATCTAAATTAGCAATAAGTTTAAACAAACGCCAGAAAAATGTATACACTATTTCTAAGGCTCTATCGAGATATCGATATTGTCGTTCGATTTGAGTTACGGGTGTGTGTAGTATGGTCTTTGGCTCAACAGATGTTAGTACTTTAATGTCGGTATCGAGAAAACAAGATAGCTGGAGCACGCTTGACATTCAAACAATGAAAATTGTATTGTGAAGTGGTTCTTCGAGTTTGATGATGCCGTTCAAGTGCAGTGGAGGCAGAAATCTGAAACACAACCGCCAACACGCCTAACTGTTAAACGCATCACTGACAAGTTTGAATTGCATGGAGCTATTTGTGATATTCACGAAGGAAGATCAGGAAGACAGCGTACGACTACAAGTCCTGCTTCGTCGGCTCTCGTGTCGGAAACGTTTGTTAATTCTCCACACAAGTCTGCTACGCAATGTGCACGTTAAATGGGGGTTAGGAGTACAGTTGTACGAAGAATTCTGAAAGCTGCGAAGTTGGAAGTTTACATTGCACGATTACTGCACGCGATTAATGACGTCAATCCTGATCCCGGAATGCAATTTTGCGAATGGTACCAGCAAATGGTAACTGGTGACGAACAATTTGTGACGAAGGTACGTGGAGTGACGAGGCACAATTTAAATTTAATGCAACCGTGAATGTGTGGTATCGATATCTACGATGCCACGACGTAGGTGCGCTCTGCTAGGTTGGCACTACGACACCGACGCCGACGACAGCGCCCTCCAGCCGGCACTGTGCAGCTCCATGAGCGCCGCTCCATATTCGGCCCATCCTGATTCCGAGTAGACGACCAAACAACATTGTTTCTATTTCATAGTGGGCGAACCACTACAGATTTTGCCTGTGTAACTTTTGTTAGCGTTGATACCTGTACGGCTTCGCACCTACGTGCTCATCTTCAGTGCAAAGTTACGTATGCTATTGAATATATTCTGTATTAAATGTTCTGTCCATTATAATTATCCGGGCTGTTATGCCGTGGTCGGTTGATGAATTCTGTGTCGATTCCCAACGTATCGTCTCCGACTGCGGGAGACATCTTCAAGGGGGTCCGTAGGTCGATGGAAGGTCCAACACACCCACTGGCTCGCCAGTGTGTGTGTTGGACCTTCCATCGACCTACGGACCCCCTTGAAGATTCCCGCAGTCGGAGACGATACGTTGGGAATCGACACAGAATTCATCAACCGACCACGGCATAACAGCCCGGATAATTATAATGGACATGATATTTCCGGCCGTGAAAGTCTACATTTTAGTATCATTAAATGTTCTGTTAAGTTAAACGCAGTACCGAAGCACTTCACCTTTTCCTGCTCCTACTCGCTTCCTACATTCGACCTACCCTTCAGTTTACAGGAGCAGACCACGCGCTGCCTATCCTGGCGGGATACAAAAGAATCTGTATAACAGTGGTACTGGGCACAGGAAAATTAGCACGTTTATGCGGATAAAGCGGTCAATCTACTGGAGGTTCATGTGTGGTGTGGACTATCATCTAGGGGCTTAGTAGGACCCTTTTTCTTTGATGCTACTGTCACTGGAGAAGTGTACCTGGAAATGTTAGGCACGTCAGTTTTTTCAGCTATACGAGCGCTTTATGGAGCTGATGAAGAGGTCTTCTACCAACAGGACGGGGCGCTACCACACTACCACCTAGCTTTACGAGTTTTCCTGGATGACAATTTTCCGGGGCATTGTATTGGGTGAAGAGGGCCCATTGAGTTCCCTCCACGGTCTCCAGATCCAACACCTATGGACGTATGGACATTTACTTGTGGGGTACTGTGAAAGATAAAATCTATCGACGTAAGCCACGCTCTCTGGAGGAACTTCGCCAGGAGATTACAGCGACATGTGGAGCGATCTCCACTGTAACGTCGACTGACGCAGCTGCGGCGACCGCTCGTCGTTCTGTTATGTGTATAGCCGCCAACGGTACACATTTTGGACATTTAAAGTAACCGTGTGCTAAACTGAAGGTTTATACATTTTTCTGGCAGACTCTGTATGTTTTTTTTCAGTTTTTGCAAAATTTTCAACAAAAAAAGAAATTTATTGGTAATAAAATTGAATTTGTACTGCGGAACATGTAAAATCACACAATGTACGACCTGCTACATGACAACAGGCAGCAGGTCTTTACTTAAGAAATAAATGAATTAAAAACCTAAATATTAATTCCCAAAGCTAACCTTAAAGACCGTTTGGGTGTAGATTTGCATTTACATTCCTGATCTGCTAGTCAGTATCCAGCACCCAAAAGAAGCAATTTAGAGTTAGTGTTGGAAATGAGCGTTTGGCGTCATTGGCCCGGAGGCCCCTTACAGGGCAGGTCCGGCCGCCTTGGTGCAGCTCTTATTACATTCGACGCCACATTGAGCGATCTGCGGGCCGAATGGGGATAAAATGATGATAAAGACAACACAATACCCAGTCCCTGAGCGGAGAAAATCCCCGCCTCAGCTGGAATCGAACCCCGGCCCCTTAGGACGGCACTCCGTCACGCTAACCATTTTTTTTTGTTTTTTTGTTTTGTGCCCGACCGAGACTCGAACTCGGGACCTTTGCCTTTCGCGGGCAAGTGCTCTACCATCTTTTTTTTTTTTTTTTTTTTTTTTTTTTTTTTTGAATGTACCTTCACGCCGGAAAGTCGTGCTTTTTTTTTTGTCGCGCTGACCACTTTTTTTTAAATTCCAATGTCAGGCTTACCACCTTTGCTGACATACATTTTGTTGTACTATCGCATAAATTGTGTCTACAATGTCCATATGTTGACAAATAGTGGCTAATTAGAAAATTAATTAATTAAGGAAATGAAGAAAACTGAAAATGCCCAAATGAAAGGCAGGAAGACATTGCGGATAGTACAGATACAAAAGAAACATGCTCCTGTGGCAATAAATGAGATTCGTGTCGGGGGCGACACCTGCTGACGACCCGACGTTCGATAGAGCAAGAGAGCCATCTATCGACTCGTTCTCCAGACGTTGGTGTAATCGTCTTCTCGAAATTAACTAAGGGTCCGTAAGTGTGATTGATGTCTATCTCGGCGTCTTCGTCTATCTCATCTCTCACCCGTCACACCCCATCTGGCCGGCGGGTCGGTAAATGTAAGTCGCAGGTAATTAGCGAAGTCTTGCCCATATCTCTTATGCTGTTGCAACTTCGTGTGTCCATCCAGGAGAAAATGCCAAAAATTAATTTTGTCCTTTTCCGATTCGTTGACCATTCAGCTATCGAGGCGCACAGAGCTAGCGTTAAAAACACCAGACTAAAGTATTCCTCGCCACCATGTAGCACCGCCTCTGGTCTCGAGATTGGCCTCAATATGTCGAGGAATATGTTCAACAACTATGGAAAGTTATAAGTCAACGAGTTCCTTGAGGTACTCCACATCCAAATGAAGCCAGTCATGGATGATTAGATCCTGCAGAGGTACCAAACTGCGGAGATGGTGAGTGCTTCATTTCACCAGCTCTCCTCGCACTGCTTGTTAAATGCGTCATTTGGACAGTCAGTACACTCAACGCAATGCGTCATTTGAAAACGCGCAAAATCGTAACTGGTTGGACTAACTACTCGCTTGCAGTTAGCTTAGTGTAAAAGTCTCCCGAAGATGGCCGAATAGTTGTTAGTCAAAATATTGCGGCAGTATGTCGACGTCATCTGGCTGCAAGTCAGAAACTCCATGGAATGAGATGCAATCCAGTTTCTGTGTCGTAAGTCCACTGAAGACGTGCAGCTTTCCGTGACGCTGTGAGCCTTTGTGTACCAGACTCCAAATATTCGTTGGATGCAGAGGACCTCGCAACGTTCGCTGGGAAAGTGGCGGATATGAACCAGCATTAACTGACACCACCAACCGCTATCGCCTTTGAAACCCACTGGAACACACGAGGAGTGACTCTCGTACTCGACCCCTGTCGGTTAGGATCTGTTTCACGACTCTTGTTCTCAAGCTACTCGTGTATTACACGGCTACGAGTGGCACACCATTCTTGTAGACACGTCAGACACTGGGAGTTCATACACCAACAAATCGGACAACTTCACTCGTGGTGAGGTCGTGGGCACGTCCGGGGACGACAGCTCCATCCTGCCAGCCTGTCACGTCGACAGAACTTACTGTGCTGGTTGCATTACCACCGACGTGCGCGCACACACTTCATTGCCTTGACTTGTGTCCGTGGCACAGGGTCACCTGACCGCCTGATACCATTTCCACACCACAAGCGAAAGCGATCAGTGTCCTCTATTAAAGAATCATTAATATTTTATCCAGGGAGCTTAGCTGCAGCCATTCTCCCACTGATGGTTCTCCGGTTATATTCAATACCAACGCACAGACGCGAAAATGTTCCTCTTTAAAACGCTCTCACAATAGAAGGTGATTAACCAGCTACCTCGACCCTCATTCTGTCTTCCTCAGCAAAATTTTTCGCTTGTGAACACATTCGCACTCTTTTGACACAGAACATTCTAAATTCTTTCATCCAGGTAAAAACAACAATAAAAATACAGTTGCAAAAGACAGATGGTGTTTACTAGTAACTGCACGGTAAAGATAATTCAGTTGCTTCTGCGGAGACTGTAGCTTTTGATTCTGGTGCGACTTTCTCACCTCTCATACATCTGAAATCTCATCACAAGACCTTTTACGTGCTGGCGTTTGCTAAAACGTTGTAAAGAGCCAGTACAGCTTTCTACAGAGGCTGTTAGCGCTGGTGATGCTAGTCCAGACGTCGGATCTGAGACTTTATCTTCGAGAGCGGCGTACGTGCGATAAGTCACTGATTTCGCTTATATTTCGGATGACTCTAGTACGCACTTAGGTGTAAGAAACGCTGCCCTAGTACGATGCGCCACTCAAGTAATTTGGAAGGACAGAGCTTCCAGGCTTTACGAGCCTGTTGAATGCTGTACGAGACGGCCAGCCTGTCAGCGCAGCGGCCTAACGCGGCAGACTGCTAATCTTCCCGCATTGCGATGGACTCGCGTCATTTCTTTCCTGACCTTCCACCATTACACATGTATCGCTACAGCGAATCACGTTTCTTCAAAAAGGAACAACAGTGGTAACGAGAAAGCCATAATGATACATCCGTGGCAAAATATAATGGACGTATACTAAGGAATCGTCATGAAATGAACATTAATTCATCGATATATTTGTCCAAATATTAAAAAATTACCGTAGAGAAGTCGTTGGACTCATAATTCTTCGTCGTCGTTGATACGCCGGCATCATCTGCAGTGGAGCCTATAATAAAGGCGTGAAATATATAGCACAGATTCTTACCAAGTGCATGTTATGAATGCCACTTTGGAAACGCACGTTTCATTTTTGATGACGACAGCGGGAAACGCGCTTCAACAATATTTTAAAATAATAACGTTAGTAAAATAAATACAAATGTTGAAACTGGTCGGAATTGGTCCAGCAGCAAGGAGTGAAGAGCAATGCAATCTTCACGAGGCGATAGTTCTCTCTGCACTTGTAGCAGTGTAGAAGCATTCTGAAATCGTTTCCAGAAACTTTTTAATCACCTACAGAGTGAACCAGTACTCGAGCGACAAATTTTCACAGGTTGTTTAGGGATAGCTTCTGAATATTTTGGTGTGAAGGACCCGCGTCACCGGTGATGTGTTATAGAGTTACTGTACTTCTTTTGATTTCTTGTCCCCGTTATCTTTGAATCTGTGTTGCACTGAAAACAGTGCTCAATACTGCAAAGTTAGTCTTGTTTCCACTCGCTCGCGCTACCTGCTGTTGACGACAGCAACGTCCATTTTATCTTCCTCTTCAAGCTTGCATTCAGCACTGCTCGGTTCCGACAGCGTTAGTTGTGCGTCAGCATAATTACTTAGCTGTATGGATAAGTTTGCTGCGGCAACAAACCGAATAAAGAGTAATTACATTATTGCTCTGCAACGAGGTGCCGGAGACAGGGGACCCCTCGTACCAACTTCATTTGTTTGTAATGGGGCTACGGAAACACCATGAACACTCAAAATTATTATCGTACTGACAGGCAGTATCGAGAGCAATGATGTTATTAATTTGCATCTAATACAAGTTTCATCGCTAAGAGCAATTCTGGCTTTTCTTTTGATAACAACAAATTAAATCATAAAGGCACACACAGTACCGTGAAACGAGCGGAACAGTGTGAAACACAGGATTGTGCATACGTGCTAGGAAATGACTTTTGGTTTCAATGAGTGCGCTTTGCGAGAGCTTTGTAGTGGTATTAAGAGTGATTGTTCTCTGTAGCGCAGGCTGTGCCAAACCGACAGGCTGTCGTGTCGCTCGGGGGTGAGGTGGGGGGATGCAAATGATACGCCGTCACAAAACTGACTACAAAAAGAGAAACTACAGAGACACGATAAACATCGACCCAGTAAGAACTGGTTCGCGAGTCGGACAGCCGAATGTGGGGCCGCGCGCTGGAAACACTTGTCCCTCCGCTCCACTCTGCCGCCGCGGATTCGGATTTCTTACGAGTTTCGTGTGAACTTTGCGGTTAACCAGGCGTGTGTCTGTCTTTCGCCGCAATTCATTCCTCTCGTCTGCGCCATGACACGCTAACTCATTGAGTGAACGCGCACTCACCAAAGAAAGTCGTAGCGCAAGCAGCACTACCAGAGGATATTGGAAGTGTACAGAGAAGGGCAGCACGATTAGTCACAGGTTTTTGTGACCCGCGGGGGAGTCTGACAAAAAGCGTCGAAAGATCTGAACTGTCTTGAAGACAGGCGGGGACTATCCCGATAAAGTCTACTATCAAAGTTTCAAGAACGGGTTTTGCATAATTAGGAATATACTGCAACCCCACGCATGTCGCTCGCATAGGGACCGTGAGGACAAGATTAGATTAATTACAGCACATATGTAGGCATTTAAACAATCATTCTTCACACGCTGAGTACACGAATGGAAGCGTAAGAGCGCTAATAGTCGCTACAGTGGGATATACGCTCAGCCATGTATTTCACAGTGGTTCGCAGACTATACAATGCAGAAGCAACAAGAAAGCTGAAGCCGAATAGCGTGAGAATAAGGTGCTTGAATTTGCGTCGAGTGTTTACGGAATAAGATATTAATTGGCAATTATCACGAAAGGCTGCCTCTTCAAAGGCAAATTAATCGCTCGTTATCTAATGTTACAAAAGAGAGCGCGCTTTATGGGCCGCTCTCTCACAGGTTTTATGACTTCTTTACGTCACCAGTCTGTTTATTCTCCTGTGTTACTGAATTTGTGTGGAAATGTTAATTTCTTAAACTACACAAAAGGGTCTAAAAATTTAAAAAAAGGCTAAGTGTTTGTCTAATTAGACACTTTCTCACAATCTTAATGATGGAAAAATCAGCAGTAACTAAAGTGAAGGGTTCCTCAGTCTCGCCGGCCGAAGTGGCCGAGCGGTTCTAAGCGCTACAGTCTGGAACCGCGCGACCGCTACGGCCGCAGGTTCGAATCCTGCCTCGGGCATGGATATGTGTGATGTCCCTAAGTTAGTTAGGTTTAAGCAGTTCTAAGTTCTTGGGGACTGATGACCTCAGATGTTAAGTCCCATAGTGCTCAGAGCCATTTGAACCATTTTTGAACACCTACGAGTAGCCTCAAAAACCAGTCAAGATAAACAGAACGTACTAGGCATTATCACGCTGCCGGCTGTAGGGACAATGTTATCATCTGGCTGCAGGAACACACAGCTGACAAAAAAACAAAATAAACGTAAAGTAAATGCTTCACGAGATAATGATAATACGAAACGACAATAGGAAATGTGAGCCAAAGTTACTATAAAAGATAAAAAAAGAAAGAAAAGGAGATTGCTCCACAGCTGCACTTGATTACCAGTTGTAGGAGTATCAAACCGGAATTTGCAGTCGATGGTGCTAGCCGTCAATGTAGGGCCAGTGAGACCGCTTCTGTAGCCCCATCTGCTCTCTGCAAACGCTGACGACGAATGCCAACACACAGTAACCCAAGTTCGACACATCGGTATCTGTTTCAGTCCCGTAAACATGTCGAGTTTTGTGCCTAAGAACTACGATGTGTTTGGACAGTATTGGTTTTCTGTTATCATTTGAACAAAACTGCTGCAGAATCGCATCGAATGGGTGTCGAAGCTTTCGGAGAACATGCTCTTGGGTAAACACAGTGTTTCGAGTGCTTCAAAATTTCAAAAGTATTGATTTTGAAGTGAGAAATGACGAGCGCGGGAAACCACCGACAAGTTCGAAGGCAACGAATTGCAGGCCTTACTGGATGAAGATGATACTCAAACTCAACAGGAACTCGCGGATCAATTAAATGTGGAAGCTGTGGGAAAGGTGCAGAAAGTGGGAAAACTGGTTCCGCATCAACTGCAAGCAAATCAAAAGACCACTTCTCAAATGCTGCTCGACAGATAACTAAGGAAAGTAGTTTCTCAAAAAAAAAAAAAAAAAAAAAAAAAAAACGTTCTGACCACTATCGCACTATGGGACTTAACTTCTGAGATCATCAGTCCCCTAGAACTTAGAAGTACTTAAACCTAACTAACCTAAGGACATCACACACATCCATTCCCGAGGCAACATATCCTTGGACGTCGCGTGCGAAAAAAACTAGGCCATGTCGCCTCTGTAGCCGTCCACAGCTGCGGAAGTGCTGCCTGTGCAGGATTTCGTGCACGAACTGACCTCCCCATTATGTCGCATAACTGTCCGCTGGGTGGCCAAGTCAGTCGCTCAAGTTGTTCAAAATGTTCTTCACGCCAATCCGGAACAATTGTCGTCTGGTAACATGAGTCATTGTCATCCACAAAAATTCCATCGTTGTTAGGAAACATGCAGTCCATGAATGACTGCAAATGGGCTCCAAGTAGCCGAACATAACCATTTACAGATTGGTTCAGAGCCCCGTCCATCCTATATAAACACAGCCCACACCGTTATGGAGCCATCACTGGCTGTCACAGTGCGTTGTCCACAACTTGGGTCCATGACTCTGTGGGGTCTGCGCCACGTTCGAAACGTACCATTAGCTCCTACGAACTGAAATAGGGACCCACCTGCTCAGGGCACAGTCCCCCCTAGCCCCCCCCCCCCCCCAACACCCCCTCCCCTCTAGGATCCACCGGACACGATCTCGAGCCCAGGAGAGGCACTGCAGACGATGTCGCGCTGTTAGCAAATGGAGTGGGTCGTCTGCAGCCACAGCCCAGTAACGCCACATTTCGGGCACTGTCCTAACGGATACGTTCGTCATACACCCCACATTGATTCCTGCGTGTATTTCACGCAGTGTTGCTTGTCTGTGAGCACTGACAGCTCTGAAGAAACGTCGCTGTTCTCGGTCGTTAAGTGATGCCCGGCGGCCACTGCGTGTTGGGAGGTAATGCCTGAAATTTGGCATTATCGGCACTCTCTTGACACTGTCGACTTCGGAATAGTGAATTCCCTAACGATTTCCGAAATGGAATGTCCCATGCACCTAGCTACAACTAGCATTCTGCGTTCAAAGTCTGTTACACTACTGGCCATTCAAATTGCTACACAACGAATATGACGTGTTACAGACGCGAAATTTAACCGACAGGAAGAAGATGCTGTGATATGAAATGATTAGCTTTTCAGAGCATCCGCACAAGGCTGGCACCGGTGGCGACACCTACAACGTGCTGACATGAGGAAAGTTTCTAACCGATTTCTCATACACAAACAGCAGTTGACCGGTGTTGCCTGGTGGAACGTTGTTGTGATGCCTCGTGTAATGAAGAGAAATGCGACCATCGCGTTTCCGACTTTGATTAAGGTCGGATTGTAGCCTATCGCGATTGCGGTTTATCGTATCGCGACATTGCTGCTCGCGTTGGTCGAGATCCAATGACTCTTAGCAGAATATGAAATCGGTGGTTTCGGGAGGGTAATACGGAACGCCGTGCTGGAGCCCAACGGCCTCGTATCACTGGCAGTCGAGATGACAGGCATCTTATCCGCACGGCTGTAACGGATCGTGCAGCCACGTCCCGATCCCTGAGTCAACAGATGGGGACGTTTGCAAGACAACAACCATCTGCACGAACAGTTCGACGACGTTTGCAGCAGCATGGTCTATCAGCTCGGAGACCGTGGCTGCGGTTACCCTTGACGCTGCATCACAGACAGGAGCGCCTGCGATGGTGTACTCAACGACGAACCTCGGTGCACGAATGGCAAAACGTCATTTTTTCGGATGAATCCAGGTTCTGTTTACAGCATCATGATGGTCGCATCCGTGTTTGGCGACATCGCGGTGAACGCACATTGGAAACGTGTATTCGTCATCGCCATACTGGCGTATCACCCGGCGTGATGGTATGGGGTGCCATTGGTTACACGTCTCGATCACCTCTCGTTCGCATTGACGGCACTTTGAACAGTGGACGCTACATTTCAGATGTGTTACGACCCGTGGCTCTACCCTTCATTCGATCCCTGCGAAACTCCACATTTCAACAGGATAATGCACGACCGCATGTTGCAGGTCCTGTAGGGGCCTTTCTGGATACAGAAAATGTTCGACTGCTACCCTAGCTAGCACATTCTCCAGATCTCTCACCAATTGAAAACGTCTGGTCAATGGTGGCCGAGCAACTGGCTAGCCACAATCCGCCAGTCACTACTCTTGATGAACTGTGGTATCGTGTTGAAGTTGCATGGGCAGCTGTACCTGTACACGCCATCCAAGCTCTGTTTGACTCAATGCCCAGGCGTATCAAGGCCGTTATTACGGCCATAGGTGGTTGTTCTGGGTACTGATTTCTCAGGATCTATGCACCCATATCAGTTCTAGTATAATATATTTGTCCAATGAATACACGTTTATCATCTGCATTTCTTCTTGGTGCAACAATGTTAATGGCCAGTAGTGTAATTTTCGTCCTCCGCCTATAATCACTTCGGAAACCTTTTCAGATTAATCACCTCAGTAGAAACGACGGCTACGCCAATGCACTACTCTTTCATACCTTTATGCTGTCCGCATACACGCATATCGTTATCCCATGACCTTTATCATGTCGGGGTATACCTCCTGAACGAAGGCCCACCATAGTAAAAGGTTTATGGTGAGGTGTATGGCACCTTAAACTACACCACTGTGCAGTTGTTTGCCGGTACTCGTTGTCGACAAACGCCCGCGGCTCGTATGTTAAGACAGCCGATATCAGAACATAAATATCGTACCTGGTACAAGGGAACCTACCTTCACTGGGAGCTCCGATACTGAGAACGTGGGCAGCAATATGTGGCGGCGTTTATTTACATTAATTTAAAAAAGGTGCTGCACGTTGCACCTGACTGATTAACTTATGTGAAACAGGCAGAGAGAGAGAAAAATATCTCAACCGAGCACGAGGTGATCGTTCTGTGCCAAATGTTACTTGCGCGGTTCAACACATTGTCTACATGTAAATCGTAGTCGTAAATGACTGGACGGCTTCTTGTTGCTCGTTCTGCATTAAATGCCAAGATTTACCCAGGCCAGTTTTTCTATAATTAATCGTCTCATGGCAAAAATGATTAGGCTAGTATTTTGTGATGATGGTTAAAATATGTCCTTACTTTCCTTCCTTAAGGTTCTTGACGTGCGGTGCGTGTCTCAAATCAGTAAAGGCGTCAGTAGAGCTGTGGTATTAGCCTGAATTGACTGTGACAAGAAACACACCTTAAGATAAAAGTAGCTTAGCTTTCGGTACGCACGATGATTACTAATGTCAGGAGCCGATAAAAACCTGACAGCTGTGACTGATCATCCAGTTGCTCATTCTCTTCCACGAAACTTTTATTCACATGATGTAATGAAGCTCTTGACCTATAAGGAAAAGTTATTTCACTGACAGGAGAACAGAGTTTAGACGGCAAAATTCATTTTGCCGGATATTTAGATCTGCTCGCCCGCATGCACAATGAAGGTTTACTGGTCGCCAGCCAAATAAGCCTTTTTCTGTCCGTGTGAAGGGCTATCTCGAGCAAATTTGTGTAGCAGACTCCTCAATCCTTAAAAAGAGATGGACCATAAAACCTCCTAAGATTACTGATGCGTCCACACCTTAATCTGCATATGGCAGAGTACGAAAAGATCACCATTTCCCCTATACAGGGTGGTTAAAACAAAGTTTTCGGTACTTGAGAGGGCCCCCATGAAAAACTAATGATCGTAGGTCAATGAAATTTTGTAGGCACATGTGTAAGGACGCGCGGAAGAGTGAACCACTGAAAGAAACACATTTAACGTCAATACAGATGTTCGGATTTAGGTTATGACATGTTCGATATGTCTGCCACAATTGCCGATGATGTGACGCTGACGAATAGCGAAATTCTGCATGAGCCGCTGCAGTGTCGGAACATCGATGCTGTAGATTACCTCCTGAATGGCTGTTTTCAGCTCAGCAATGGTTTTGGGGCTGTTGATGTACACCTTGTCTTTAATACAGCCCCACAGAAAGGAGTCTCATGTGTTCAGATCCGGAGAATATGGCGTCCAATCGAGGCCCATGCTAGTGGCCTCTGGGTAAACCAGAGCCACAATGCAGACCCCGGAGTGCTCCTCCAGGACATCAGATACTCTTCTGCTTCGAAGGGGTCGAGCTCCGTCTTGCATGAAACACATCTTGACGAAATCAGGGTGACTTTATACAGGGTGTTACAAAGAGGTACGGCCAAACTTTCAGGAAACATTCCTCACACACAAATAAAGAAAAGATGTTATGTGGACATGTGTCCGGAAACGCTTAATTTCCACATTAGAGCTCCTTTTAGTTTCTTGCACCTACGCTCAATGGAGCACGTTAGCATGATTTCATACGGGATACTCTACCTGTGCTGCTAGAACATGTGCCTTTACAAGTACGACACAACATGTGGTTCATGCGCGATGGAGCTCCTGCACATTTCGGTCGAAGTGTTCGTACGCTTCTCAACAACAGATTCGGTGACCGATGGATTGGTAGAGGCGGACGAATTTCATGGCCTCCACGCTCTCCTGACCTCAACCCGCTTGACTTTCATTCATGGGGGCATTTGAAATCTATTGTCTAAGCGACCCCGGTACCAAATGTAGAGACTCTTGGTGCTCGTATTGTGGACGGCTGTGATACAATGCGCCATTCTCCAGGGCTGCACGAGCGCATCAGGGATTCCATGCGATGGAGGGTGGATGCATGTATCCTCGCTAACGGAGACATTTTGAACATTTCCTGTAACAAAGTGTTTGAAGTCACGCTGGTACGTTCTGTTGCTGTGTGTTACCATTCCATGATTAATGTGATTTGAAGAGAAGTAATAAAATGAGCTGTAACATGGAAAGTAAGCGTTTCCGGACACATGTCCAAATAACATATTTTCTTTCTTTGTGTGTGAGGAATGTTTCCTGAAATTTGGCCGTACCTTTTTGTAACACCCTGTATAATGGGGTTTGAAATCATCTTCCAAAAATCTTTACATACAATTCGGTAGTCACCGTGGCGTCAAAGAATATCGCACCGATTATTCCGTGACTGGACACTGCACACCACACAGTCACCCGTTGAGAGTGAAGAGACTTCTCTATCGTGAAATGCGGGTTCTCAGTCCCCCAAATACCCCATTATCGCTTATTGACGAACCCATCCACATGAGAGTGGGCTGCGTCGCTAAACCCAACAACGACGCGCGTATTAATGCGCATCATGCCCGGCGGCCAACACTGCAATCTGAACATCCTAACGCAAACCGTTCAGAAGTTATCACGATTTTATTTCATATAGTTCAATAGTTGTAACCCTGTATCGTCTCCAGTATATCTATGCATAGTACTTTGTTAGTACTAATAAAATAGTGCATGGCATAAAGATGGCTGCTCGATCGTGGAACTAATAGGACGAGCCAGCCACGCAAAGACACATTAAGACCTTGGTCCATTTAAACTGGGCAGACGTGCTGACGCCAAGCAAACTGTCAACAATTTTTCATATCAGCGTGACGTTAAAACATAGTGCACCATGAGTGTGACGCTGCAAAGCCTACATTCCGGTGGGTGTTCAAGCCGCAAAGGATTCGCATGTGTCATTAGATAGTGCCCGATACGAAAGCAGTGAGGATCGCTTCGTCACTTCTTGGAGTCGAAGTGTGCCATGGTTGAATAGTTGGTTTCATCGACAGCATGTCTGTTGTTGGCAACTTCCAGCCACTGCCTTTCCCACTGAGCTGTAACTCTCTGTTGCCCGCGACACGACAGCCTGTAGTGGACGTTAAGGTTCGCTGTGGTATTTACCTGGCAAGCTGCTTTCGCTGCTCTATCAGATTACTTATTCCCCTCGATTCCCATGTATTCAGGGACCTAACAGAAGGGTACATCTTTCTCCTACCTATCCAAGCGGTGGATGGTTACCTGCACCATCTGAACTGTCCTGTCTGCTGGGAAAGTTTGCTGAATGGTCAATAGGGCAATAAGGGAGTCCGAGCAGACAAGAAACTTCCCTCCGACAGGAAATCTCATCTGTTCCAGTGCCATTTCGACTGCCCACACCTCTCCATAGTACACTGATAAGTGGCTTCATAAGCGGGCTTTAATTATACAAATGGTTTAAATGGCTCTGAGCACTATGTTAGTTCGGTTTAAGTAGTTCTAAGTTCTAGGGGACTGATGACCATAGATGTTAAATCTATGGTCATCAGTCCCCTAGAACTTAGAACTACTTAAACCGAACTAACCTAAGGACATCACACAACACCCAGCCATCACGAGTCAGAGAAAATCCCTGACCCCGCCGGGAATCGAACCCGGGAACCCGGGCGTGGGAAGCGAGAACGCTACCGCACGACCACGAGTTGCGGACTTTAATTATACAGTGAGGGACGATATCAAAATAGTCGACACTGTTCCTTTGCTTAGATCCATCGGTAGAAACCACCGTTTGCTCGCTTACTCCGATAAAAGGCAGTTCAAAACCCGTTTTAAAACTACAGGGCGGTTATAATTAAACTTTCGCCCGATTCGATAGCTCAGTGGTCAGCGCGACAAAATGCCATGCAAAAGTGCCCGGGTTCGATTCCCGGCTTGGTCGGGGATTTTCTCCGCTCAGGACTGGGTGTTGTGTTGTCTTCATCATCATCATCTCATTCCCATCGACGCGCAAGTCGCCGAAGTGGCGTCAATCTAACAAGACTTTCACCAGGTGACCTGTCTACACGACGGGAGGCCTTGGCCACAAGACATTTCATTTCAATTAAACCTTCACTACTTGATCTAGTGTAGATGTGAAACTATTTATGGCATAAGCGCACAACACTGTAGGAATGATGTTCCGAGTGTGCGCTGCAAGATTTGATTTGTTAGTAATGTTAGTGTGTCGTGAATTGCTGTTAGCCGGCCGGTGTGGCCGTGCGGTTCTAGGCGCTACAGTCTGGAGCCGGGCGACCGCTACGGTCGCAGGTTCGAATCCTGCCTCGGGCATGGATGTGTGTGATGTCCTTAGGTTAGTTAGGTTTAATTAGTTCTAAGTTCTAGGCGACTGATGACCTCAAAAGTTAAGTCGCATAGTGCTCAGAGCCAATTGCTGTTAAGCGCCAGTACCACAAGGTGACGTAGGTTTGAAAGACGGGCATCAATGTGCATTTCATCTGCGGATAGTCAACATGGTTCTGGACAAGGCGACGGGGGCTTTACTCGTAAGGCTGTTTTATCAGAACAACAACAATACTGCTGGTGCTCTTCTCGAGTATCGACGCGTTAAGCCGGCCGCTGTGGCCGAGCGGTTCTAGGCGCTGCAGTCTGGTACCGCGCGAACGCTACGGTCGCAGGTTCGAATCCTGCGTCGGGCATGGATGTCTGTGTTGTCCTTAGGTTAGTTAGGTATAAGTAGTTCTAAGTTCTAGGGGACTGATGACCTCAGAAGTTAAGTCCCATAGTGCTAAGAGCCATTTGAACCTCACGAAATGGTACAATGCTTTTGCATCTACACACATGTACTCGTATAATCGGCAAGCCAGCGAATGATGCGTGGTGGATGGTAACCTGAGCCACTACTACTCATCTCCTTTTCTGTTCCACTTGCAAATACAACAAGGGAAAAACGACTGCCTGTATGCCTCTGTACGAGCCCTAATGTGTCTAATGTTATCTTCGTGGTACTTAGGGCGAGACGCACGTTGGCGGCAGTAGAATCGCTGTGCAATCAGCCACAAATGCTGGTTCTCTAAATTTTCTCAGTAGTGCTCCTCGAAAGGAACATCGCTTTCCCTCCAGTGATTCCAAAAATGGTTCAAATGGCTCTGAGCACTATGGGACTCAACTGCTGAGGTCAGTAGTCCCCTAGAACTTAGAACTAGTTAAACCTAACTAACCTAAGGACATCACAAACATCCATGCCCGAGACAGGATTCGAACCTGCGACCGTAGTGGTCTTGCGGTTCCAGACTGCAGCGCCTTTAACCGCACGGCCACTTCGGCCGGCCAGTGATTCCAATTTTAGTTCCCGAAACATCCCTAATACTTGCATGTTCATCGTACATACTGGTAATAAATCTAGCAACCAGTCTTGCTTCGATGTCTGTCTTTAATCCGACCTGGTACGGATCCCAAACACTCGAACAATACTCAACAATGGGTAGCACAGGTGTCTTAATGCGGCCGCCTTTGCAAATGAACCACACTTTCCTAAAATTCTCCCAATAAACAGAAGTCAGTAGTTCGCCTTCTCTGCTAAAAAATTCTACACGCTCACTCCATTTCAAACTGCTTTGCAACGTTACGCCTAGATATTTAACCAACGTGGCTGTGTCAAACAGCACACTGCCACTACTGTAATCGAACATTACGAGCGCAAGTGTTTCGGAACCCACCATTCAGCGCCCATTCTGTAACTTCGGGTCCCCCCCCCCCCCCTCCCCCTGCGTGTTTTCACGTTAACCCAACGACATCGTGATTTATGATTGTACTGAACACGGGATGATCTGGACTGGATGATGGATCAATGGAAATCTACCGCCTGGTCGGATCAATTACGGTGCTTTTTGCATCGTCGATGATCGTGTCTGGATAGGTCGTCATCCAGGGGAACAGCTGTTCAAACATGCACCGCAGGGCAGTGGGGGCAGCACCGTATTACGACTGTGCTCCCATGGGACCTGCGGTAGCAATAGACGGCGCCATGACGGCTGGGGAGCACGTGAATGTTGTTGCGGAACTCCTGCACCCCTTCATGCTTGATGTCTTCTCCGACGGCGACGACATCCACCAGCTGGACGAATGTTCGTGTGACAAGTCCACAGTGGTTTGAGGGACAAGACAGTGAACTTTCGTTGTTGTACAGGCCACCAAATTCGACTGAAATGAATCCGATGGAAAATATCTGGGACGCCATCGGGGACGAATTCCGCGGCCACGCGTGATCGGCCCGTAGTTTACGGGAATTGCCTGAACTGTGCCTGTATATCTGGCGCCACCCACCTCAGGGAACCTACCAAGGGCTTGTGGAACCAATACCACGCGGAACTGCTACTGCATTGCGTTTCAAATGTGGAATAACGCGATATTAAACGGGTAGTGGAAACATTTTGGCTCATCAGGGCATTTCACGAGACTTTTGCAATTTATAATACAGGGTGATTCAAAAAGAATACCACAACTTTAAAAATGTGTATTTAATGAAAGAAACATAATATAAGCTTCTGTTATACATCATTACAAAGAGTATTTAAAAGTTTTTTTTTCACTCAAAAACAAGTTCAGAGATGTTCAATATGGCCCCCTCCAGACACACGCATATCAACCCGATACTCCAACTCGTTCTACACTCTCTGTAGCATATCAGGCGTAACAGTTTGGATAGCTGCTGTTATTTCTCGTTTCAAATCATCAATGGTGGCTGGGAGAGGTGGCCGAAACACCGTATCCTTAACATACCCCCATAAGAAAAAATCGCAGGGGGTAAGATCAGGGCTTCTTGGAGGCCAGTGATGAAGTGCTCTGTCACAGGCTGCCTGGCGGCCGATCCATCGCCTCGGGTAGTTGACGTTCAGGTTTCATAACTAACCTTTTTCGTAGGACTCTCCATACAGTTGATTGTGGAATTTGCAGCTCTCTCTGCTAGCTCTGCGAGTCGATTTTCCTGGGCTGCGAACAAATGCTTGCTGGATGCGTGCTACATTTTCATCACTCGTTCTCGGCCGTCCAGAACATTTCCCTTTGCACAAACACCCATTCTCTGTAAACTGTTTATACCAACGTTTAATACACGACCTAGCAGGAGGTTTAACACCATACTTCGTTCGAAATGCACGCTGAACAACTGTCGTCGATTCACTTCTGCCGTACTCAATAACACAAAAAGCTTTCTGTTGAGCGGTCGCCATCTTAGCATCAACTGACGCTGACGCCTAGTCAACAGCGCCTCAAGCGAACAAATGTACAACTAAATGAAACTTTATAGCTCCCTTAATTCGCCGACAGATAGTGCTTAGCTCTGCCTTTTGTCGTTGGAGAGTTTTAAATTCCTAAAGTTGTGGTATTCTTTTTGAATCACCCTGTATAATAAAACAATGGAATAGATGATAATAAAATGTTGAAATGCGTGGCTTTTTAAAATGTATTGAATTAATGAGATTAATTTTTCAGCATGAATGACAAGCACAATAAGCTGAGCTATGCCTGGAAATAAGCTCATATTATTTTGCAGGGCGAAGTAGTTTCTTTCTCCGCTGTAGATTTGTGCTTACCATTCTTTATAATGCTACGTTTGGTCGCCGTGTTCACCTTTGAAGTCTTGACCGTGTTCCCATTAAGCTTATCGTATCTTCGTAATTTTCCAAAGTACACAGGTGGGCTTCAGTTCTTGTAATTATTGTACTATTTGAAATAACAACTCACACGACCTTTCTGTTAATAAAACAATACTGTATTTTTCTAAACGGTGCACATATGAAATACATACTCCTCACTTATTCATTGCGACCCCAAAATGGCTGTCTACAATTACTCGCTAAAAATGGCGTGCTTCTCACTCGTTCACTAGCTGAGCGCGAATCCTTCCTTCCTCCTACTGGTACCAGAAAAAAATCCTCCGTTTTTTAACAACTGAAAGTCAAAAAATACATGACGGTAGCCATAGGCTCTATGACGGGCTACCGCTTCATCTTCTCTCTTTGCCTTTAAAGAAGACGAAAACATAAAGGAAATGCAAAAGGTTTATCACAAATTCAAAAGGGTGTCTTTGTGTTCGATGTATTTAACTGCAGTGAGGTCATAGATCTGGAATCTGGAAGTTGAAAGTTCGACGACGATGGTGGAAGACAGTTGAAATGTGGCCAGCAAGCGAAGAAGAAAAGGAAATGTTGAATTTGATGACTCATCGACAATGAGGACCATTACTGGCGGGCTGGGAAGAGGTGGCACAGGAAATCAGTCGTGGACGTGTTGCAGGAACCATCCAAGTATTCGGCCTAGGGGAGTTAGAGAAATCTGAATAGTCGCAGAGAGATCTGAGCCAGTATGTCTCCAGCATAGCCTCACTGCACCAGCTGGTGCGATAATATGAGACTGGTGATGTCAGCACTTACGGCGGAGGTGTCTTGTTCGAGTCTGAGACCGGGACATCAAGAGCGAGACGCACTCACAAGAGGAGGCCGCCAATTGTGAAATTCAGATTCGATTCATACTGCGCATAATAAAAGCTCATGGCCAGAGGTGTAATGTGGCAAAGCACCAAGACGCACTTCTCAGCCGTTGTCGAGAAAATCCACAGCGTGGTGGCGCAGCGGTAAGCGCTCGGGTTTGTAATTCGAAGGTCGCCAGATCGAATCTCGCACGATGCGACTTTTTTTTTTTTTAGTATTTGTTTCTTGTAATTCAAATATATATATATATATATATATATATATATATATATATATATATATATATCAGTTGCAACAATTATGCATATAATAAGTTGTTGAAAGTCGTCTGTCGTGGAAAAACTGGCGACTTCGAACATCATTATGTTTTCCGCAAACAGAGTTGCATTTCACAAATGTTATTAATTGTCTTCATAATGTTAACCACGTATAGTTAACGGAAGACGTAGAAACGATATTCCGAAACGAATACGTATAGCGTAAGTCAAACGTTCGAATTGGAATAGAGACCCCACTAACACAAATTCGCTGTGGCAGGTATGAAATATAAACTCCGTTACTCGCTCGTTACACTTCAAGGACAGATGAATGGGCCGAAACGAGCCGCCGCATAACAGCATAGTTGCGTGCTAACTTCGAAAAAAGGTAGATACGGTCCCTAGCGCAACTTATAACATCGTCGAAAATCAGTGCGGACGGGAGAGCTTTGGTACACCCTGTTAAAAAAACGGAAAAATGGAGGCGGTACAATTGGAGAGCGATCCGCCTTCACCAACATGCATAAGCAATTCATTAATAGTTTATATATATATATATATATATATATATATATATATATATATATATATTTGAATTACAAAAAACTAATAATAAAAAAATTTGCTCGGCGCGAGATTCGATCCGGCGACCTTCGGATTACGAACTCCAGCGCTTACCGCTGCGCCACGACGCTGTAGAAAACTATTAATCGTAGAGAGTATTTCACCGCAACGGTTTCTTTTAACTGTCGATTTTCTCGACAACGGCTGAGAAGTGCATCTTGGTGCTTTGCCACACTACACCTCTGGCCATGAGCTTTTGTTATGCGCAGTATGAATCGAATCTGAATTTCACAATTGGCGGCCTCCCCTTGTCAGCGTGAAGTGCCTCGGTGGTGAGCTGCTAGCGCCATTTATCAGTGATTTTGAACACAAATCTACGAAGTGACATCCAGTCGAAATACTTGAAGTGTAACGATTTACCGAATAAGGTGATTTATAGGACTGGGGTTTTGTGCTCGGTGGCTCACATGGAACTGTTAACGGGACATGTGTACAAGCGTGTATAATCCTCCTCGATCCTCATATTCCCCGCCCGTGCGTGACAACATGAACAGAAACAACATTCTAGTCTAAAAGTGGTCATTGTGCACATCATCACCCGTGCAGAACGCCACAATTTACGCTACCCAAGTACGCCTTACCAACCAGCGCAACGTTTCAATTGCAAATACTTTTCTTAACTTTTTCCAAGCTTCGCAGGAGGTGTCCCACCATGCTGTAAAACAAGCAGGTATCTTCGGGAGAGTGGACAGGGCTCTGTACCTGTTCGTGTGGAGTGTTCGCCTTGCCCGATAAGTAACCCACCGCCTACGAGAGCGAGCTACTCGGATTCGCGTCTTCCTCCAGCGCATGGTTTGAAGTCAGTAACTAATATGACACTGCGCTCTCTCCCGTCATGAGAAAAAAGAACCTCTGCGTGTTACTAAGAAACTATTTCTTATAGCGTAGCCTATGCGGCTGGTCCCGGCGGAGGTTCGAGTCCTCCCTCGGGCATGGGTGTGTGCGTTTGTCGTTAGGATAATTTAGATTAAGTAGTGTGTAAGCTTAGGGACTGATGACCTTAGCAGTTAAGTCCCATACGCATTCACACACATCTTATAGCGTATTAGTCCAGCTTTCTTTTCTACCCTGAATAACATTCTCATGTTGTGATAAATTTCATCGAATTTAATAGTCTCTGTAACAATACATAAGTGTTTGCCGCAGACGTCTTCTTGCCTTCCTGTGGTTCTGCCACAAACTAATCGAGACTAAATTGTTTACTTGTTTGGCTATAGTGTCCATAGTTACTATACACTTTTAAGGGGAAACCAAATGGAAACGAAACACATGGAAAAATGTATGTAAAGTGTTTGTTATTCCAAAAGTAAACGCCATAACTGTTAATATACCACTGCGAGGCAAGATGGTCACTGCCTTCATGAAAAAAATGTTTGTGCGGGCGAGCTGTTTCGATTGTACGATGTAGAGGTTTCGCTGGGGAGCTCTTACGTATCCTCCGTACAGTCACGATCCCTCCTTGTGTCATTAACATATCTTTTAAACCCTGAAGAAAGTCATTCGTGGTGGTCGACTTGCTTAGGAGGAAGAGGTGCAATCTGTGTTCTGCAGGCAACTGCAAACATTTTTGCAAGAAGGCATGTACCCCCTTGTCTCACAGTGTGATAAATATATTAACAATTATGACTATTACATTTGCAATAATAAACGTTTACTCACTTTTTCCATCTATTTCGTTTTCATTTGACTGCCACTTATAATAGAAGGCATTTAAAATCCGCCTGCCCAACTACCAGGAAACGCGTATTTATACGCGTATCATCACTAGTTTAGCGCTCGCTGCTTCACTCGCGTAGAGTGTATGGTCTGCAAAGAATTTTTTTTCTTTACTCGAATTTCTATGGTGTTCACAAAATGCAAGACCTTCTAAACGTTTCGTGCTAATTAAAGCCGTAGAAGCAATGTCTTTTCCCTACGTACATCTGACCAAAAAGCGATTCTGGAAGCTGGAGTCTAAGGTTTTTGTTAATCGTGCTTTTTGCGTTCTCGTGGTGATATTTCCATAGAAACTTTCATTCCCAAACACACATTTCTTTATATGTAACCGATAATCGAAACACCAATTTTTACAGATGTAGCTTTAAAATTGTTCTTAATATAACGGACTAATTTCTTTTCAATTTTCACTCCCTGTTTGACCTCCTTTGGGCTGAATTTCCAAAAAAAGTGAAACACGTATTTTTTATTTTCAACAAAGAAACTGAACACAAATTTTCGTAGATTTAGCTTCAAAAATGCTTTTATAAGGAAATATTTCATAAAAATTTTTCGTCCCCTATTCACCCCCTTAGGGGCTGAATTTACAAAAACACTGAAACATTTATTTCTTCTTCATTTGTCACTAGGAAGTCAAATACCAATTTTCATTGACGTAGCTTTAAAAACACTCTGTAGTTCATTTTAGAAAAAAATTCACCCAGTATTTCACCCTGACAGGGGTTAAATTTTGTAAAAACCCGTATTTCCCTATTTCTCACCGAGAAACCAAACACCAATATTCGTAGGTGTAGTTTGAAAATTGCTTTTATAGCGACGGAGTTTCAAAAAGCCTTTCATCCCCTTAGTGGTCGAATTTTGAAAAAAACCATGTTAAACGACGCCTACAGCATAAGTACAACATCCTATTCAAATTTCTGTCGTTAGTGGTTTGGGCTGGGCGATGATAAGTCAGTGAACGAGTCAGTCATTCGGGACATCGCCTTTTACATATAAAGAGTTCGTATTGTTGAGATGAAACATCTTCAGTGATATTCGGTCGTACATATTTACAGTTTTGTTTTCTCTCGCAGTACACTTCGTTAAAAAAGATACTCACGAGGGATTTTCACTTACGATGTATTATCTATAATGCTATATTGTGTGGCATTTCACGTCAGAAAATCAAAAGTGCTGCGGAACAACACGAGATTAGACAGAAACCATTAAAAAGCTCAAAAATGTGGAAGTAGACGACACTTCCTGATGCGAACGAAAATTAGAGACGAAATACTGCAAGTAAAAGCCACACTTAAACACCTTGTGTAACGAACTGTTTTTAGATTTGAAAGCAAAATAACATATTAAATACGTATCACTGCAGACAATTGAAGATATTTTGTATCTATAAAACGAAAAGCATATAGGGTTATAAACACGCATTTTCTAGTAGTTGCACAGGTGGATTTCAGTACGTTTGGTAATAATCGAAAGTACTGAGCAAAGTAGTGTGCTTAGCGAAATAACTTTGTATCTATAAAGCGAAAAGCATATAGGTGAATAAAGGAGCATTTCCTAGTAGTTTCACAGGTCGGTTTCAGTACCTTTGGTAATAATCGGAAGTATTAAGCAAATTAGTGTGCTTACCAAAATAACTTTGTATCTATAAAGCGACAAGCATATAGGGATATAAAGACGCATTTTCTAGTAGTTCCACAGGTGGATTTCAGTACCTTTGGTAATAATCGAAAGTATTGAGCAAATTAGTGTGCTTAGCAAAATAACCTTGTATCTACAAAGCGGAAAGTATATAGGGATATAAAGACGTATTATCTGGTAGTTGCACAGGTGGATTTCAGTAGCTTTGGTAATAATCGAAAGTACTGAGCAAAGTAGTGTGCTTAGCAAAATAACTTTGTATCTACAAAGCGAAAAGCATATAGGGATATCAAGACGCATTTTCTAGTAGTTGCACAGGTGGATTTCAGTACCTTTGGTAATATTCGAAAGTATTGAGCAAATTAGTGTGCTTACCAAAGTAATACGTTCCGTGAGTAGTTTTCGCCTTCACTGTAGGAGCCGGCCGACACCATACTCGCCAACTGGCGCAAGATACAGACGCACGTCGCCTCGTATGTGTGTGCGCGAGAGCGCCTTCCGCAAAAACGCATCTGCAGTAAAGCGTCCCGCACTTCACTGCCGTGATTTATCTCACCGGTGGGGAATCGCGTGACCGGCTGATAACAGTTCTACGCCTGTGCAGCGTACTAAAGGAATCAGTGTGATCTTTTGAGGGGGCAACTAGTCGGTGTGCGAGAAAGCCTTCCCCAGCACTGAGTTGCACA
This sequence comes from Schistocerca americana, assembly GCF_021461395.2. Classification (NCBI taxonomy): domain Eukaryota; kingdom Metazoa; phylum Arthropoda; class Insecta; order Orthoptera; family Acrididae; genus Schistocerca; species Schistocerca americana. The sequence goes on along the minus strand of NC_060122.1, from coordinate 823,257,051 downwards.
GCCCTTCGGGATCGCCGCGTGGGCAGCGCCGCGATACGGTGGGGAGAGATACTGCGGTGGAGAGAGAGCAGCAGGTACTCACCGATGACGTCGATGCGCGCCGAGGCCTGGACGCGGCCGAGCGCGTTCTCCAGCGTGACGCGGTAGAGGCCGGCGTCGTCGCGCGTCACCTCGCGGATCTCCAGCAGGCGCAGGTCGTCGCGCTCGGAGACGCGCACGCGCGCCGTGTGGGCCAGCTCGCGGCCGTCCTTGTGCCACGTGGTCCAGGGCTGCGGGTGGCCGGCGCACGCGCACTGCAGCCGCACCGTCTCGCCCTCCTCGGCCACTCGGTTGTGCGGCACGGCGTAGAAGCGCGGCGGCGCCGCGGCGCGCGCCCGCCGGCCCGCCGGCGTCGCCGGCCGCCGCTCCGGCGTCGTGGCGTCGCGCGCGCTGCCTGCGGGGGCAACGGGCCGCAGTCGCGACACGACAATTAACCACACTAGTTCCCATACTGAATTTATTACAATTGACTTTTGAAGGGCAGCAAATTACAGTTTTTTGGTAATTTCCAAGAATGAGTGCCTATTTAACGCACGGGCCCATAAAGATACACAGGATGAAGAAAAATTCGCAGACTCGGACTTCGCAACGCGATCCCTCACATACTGGCAATACAAAAATGTCTCTCACAAAATTTCGTCCTCCCCATATTTCGGGTAGTAAATGCACGTTACATAGTGGCAATCTGACAACATGAACGGTCACTATATCTGTCAGGAGAGAGAGAGAGAGAGAGAGAGAGAGAGAGAGAGAGAGAGAGAGAGCGACAGCAGTACTGTCCAGTTTGTGCAGTGTATGGCGTTTTGGATTAGCATGCAGGAGGTCGAAGGTTCGATTGTGGGTCCAGGCCTATTTTTTTTTTATTTGCAATGTATGGTATCTGGCGTCTTAATCGCCATACAGCGATTACAGTCCATGTTTCTCTACCATACAATGCTATGCTCCAAACGTACATTCTCAGAAATTTCTTCCTCAAATTAAGGCCTATGTTTGATACCAGTAGACTTCTATAGGCCAGGAATGCTCTACTCGCCAGTGCTAGTCTGCCTCTGATGTTCTTCCTCCGCCCTGACTGGTCATCTTGCTGCCTAGATAGTACACTACTGGCCATTAAAATTGTTACACCAAGAAGAAACGCAGACGATAAACAGGTATTCATTGGACAAATATATTATACTAGAAGTGACATCCCATTACATTTTCACTCAATTTGCGTCCATAGATCCTGAGAAATCAGCACCCGGAACAACCACCTCTGGCTGTAATAACGGCCTTCATACGCCTGGGCATTGAGTCAAACAAAGCTTCGGTGGCGTGTACAGGTACAGCTGCCCATGCAGCTTCCACACGATACCACAGTTCATAAAGAGTACTGACTGGCATATTGTGACGAGCCAGTTGCTCGGCCACCACTGACCAGACGTTTTCAATTGGTGAGAGATCTGGAGAATGTGCTGGCTAAGGCAGCAGTCGAACATTTTCTGTATCCAGAAAGGCTCGTACAGGACCTGCAACATGTGGTCGTGCATTATCCTGCTGAAATGTAGGGTTTCGCAGTGATCGACTGAAGGGTAGAACCACGGGTCGTAACACGTCTGAAACGTAACGTCCACTGTTCAAAGTGCCGTCAATGCGAACAAGAGGTGACCGAGACGTGTATCCACTGGCACCCCATATCATCACGCCGGGTGATACGCCAGTAAGGCGATGACGAATACACGCTTCCAATGTGCGTCCACCGCGATGTCGCCAAACACGGACGCGTCCATCATGATGCTGTAAACAGAACCTGGATTCGTCCGACAAAATGACGTTTTACCATTGGTGCACCCAGGTTCGTCGTTGAGTACACCATCGCAGGCGCTCCTGTCTGTGATGCAGCGTAAAGGGTAACCGCAGCCGTGGTCTCCGAGCTGATAGTCCATGCTGCTGCAAACGTCGTCGAACTGTTCGTGCAGATGGTTGTTGTCTTGCAAACGCCCCCATCTGTTGACTCAGGATCGAGAGGTGGCTGTACGATCCGTTACAGCCATGTGGATAAGATGGCTGTCATCTCGACTGCTAGTGATACGAGGCCGTTGGGCTCCAGCACGGCGTTCCGTATTACCTTCCGTATTCTGCTAACGGTGATTGGATCTCAACCAACGCGAGCAGCATTGTCGCGATACGATAAACCGCAATCGCGATAGGCTACAATCCGACCTTTATCAAAGTTGGAAACGTGATGGTACGCATTTGTCCTCCTTACACGAGGCATCACAACAACGTTTCACCAGGCAACGCCGGTCAACTGCTGTTTGTGTATGAGAAATCGGTTGGAAACTTTCCTGATGTCAGCACGTTGTAGGTGTCGCCACCGGCGCCAAACTTGTGTGAATGCTCTGAAAAGCTAATCATTTGCATATCACAGCATCTTCTTCCTATCGGTCAAATTTCGCCTCTGTAGCACGTCATCTTCGTGGTGTAGCAATTTTAGTGGCCAGTAGTGTGCAATTAACCACAGTTTTCTCATACTGACTTTATAACAAATTATTTTGAAGGTCAGTAAATTACATTTTTTTTTGTAATTCCAAAGAATGAATGCCTATTGAACGCTGAAAAAAAAATCGGAAACTCGGACTTCGCAATGCGATTCATCACATACTGGCAATACAAAAATGTCTCTTACAAAATTTCGTCCTGCGCATATTTCGGGCAGTAAATGTACGTTAAAGATTGGCAATCTGGCAGCAGGAATGGTAACTATACATGTCAGGGGTGGGTGAGAGAGAGAGTGAGAGAGAGAGAGAGAGAGAGAAAGAGAGAGAGAGGGAGAGAGAGAGGGAGCAGTACTGTCTAGTTGGTGCAGTGGACGGCGTTTTGGATTACCCTGCAGGAGGTCGAAGGTTCGATTGTGGGTCAAGGTCTATTTGTTTTTATTTGATAGAAGTAGTCTGCAAGCTATGGTATCTGTCTTCTTAATCCCCATACAGGGATTACAGTCCATGTTCCTCTACCATACAATGTTGTGCTGCAAACGTACACTTGACAGCAAAAACCAACATAGCTGTGTTGCAGGTCCTCTAAACACCAAAACCCTGTGGGGTACAGTCGTTTGACTATACACAATGGGTACGTCAAGAGACTACTAGAGACCAAACATTATCGTCATTTACGTTTAAGTTGAGAACTTATAACTGATACTGGTACAAACGTCAATATTTGACGTCCTTTTCTGCCTAGTGATAAAGAGTCTCGATAAGGCACAAAGCTTTGCTTGGTTAACAATGGCTTTACGTTCTGGGTTTGTATCTGGATCCAGAACAAAGACGTTAGTCATGTCATTTAAAGTACAACTTTGTATACAAGTAACTGTTGATGAGTAATGTGAACAATGATATTACTTGTGATTCACTGTTAATGTTGGGATTTCCGTAGAGTGGTTGCCGCCATTAATCACGTTTTCTTTTAACTGCTTAGTATTACATGAAGTTGATGCAGAACCACTCCCCATTGAACGCTGAACGACGTTCAGCATGTGTTGAGTAAACCTTTTAGACAGCAAAGAACTTGTTTCCAATTCCCATACAACTTTATAAATCCATATACTGTCTCAAATATTTAATTTTGCCAAGGGATTACTGAACGATTTATGTGAGAAAATTAGTTGTCCCATATCGTTTGAAATGTCACTTATTGTAATTAAGTTTAGTTTACAAACGTTAAGGACTGTCTGATCTCTTCTGTACTATCATGGTGTTACTTTACATCTGGGTGGACTGCCATAAAGACCGGTGTTCTCTAGTAGTCTCTAGCGGTACCCATTGTGTATAATACAACGACTGTACTGTGGAAGGTTGCGATGATGTGCAACACAGATATGCTGTGTTGGTTGCATACATTCAGGTGCAGCATACACGCTGGAATTCAGGCGTGCCCCACTTTTTTTGCTGTCGAGTTTACATACACAGAAACTTCTTCCTCAAATTAAAGTACATGTTTCATACCAGCAGACTTCTCTTGGCCAGGAATGCTCTTCTCGCCAGTGCTAGTCTGCCTCTCATGTCCTCCTTCCTCCATCCGTCAGTGGTTACCTAGCTGCCTGGATAGTAGAATTCCTTAACTTTACCTACTTCATAACCATCAATCACGATGTTAAGTTTCTCGGTGTTCTCATTTCTGCTACTTCTCATTACTTTCGTCTTTCTTCGATTTACTCTCAATCCATATTCTGTACTCATTAGACTGTTCAATTCATTCAGAAAATCCTGCCATTCTTCTTGACTTTCACTCAGGATAGCAATATCATCAGCGAATCTTATCATTGCTACCTTTCACCTTGAATTTTAATTCCTCAACCTTTCTTTTATTTTCATCACTGTTTCTTCGATGTAGAGATTGAACAGTAGGAGCGAAAGACTACATCCCCGCCTTACACCTTTTTTAATCCGAGCACTTCCTACTTCTTTGTCCACTCTTATTGCTCCCGCTTCGTTCTAGTACATATTGTATATTACCCGTCTCTCCTTATAGATTACCCCTATTTTTCTGAGAACTTGGAACATCTTGCACCATTTTACTTTTTACAATCGTGCAAGCCCTGCAGATACCATACATTTAGAGGCAATCGGTGACAAGGAATAGCCTTGTCAGCTTCTTACCGCCAGCTTTATGTGTGTTATCACGTATTTCGCTGTCCCAGAAATCATTAGCCTTGATAATCATAGAGAAGTCGTGGAATACTATTTTATGTCCTTTTTCAATGCGTGGTTATCTGCCAGCAATTCCTCTGGATAGCGTAGTCATAGACACCTCTCATGTTCGACCTGAAATTGTGCTGTAGCGCGCACTGCGTTGTCCACCCTCAGAAGTTACTTTGTAACTCACGGCGGCAGCTGCAGGCCGCCTTCCAGTAGCGACAGTGGAGCTGGCGGAGGTTTTCATGAGTGCATGCCCCATATCGCCAAGTTCAACCGGTGTTCGGTGCCGTCGAAATCTGGAAGCGTTGGGCGTCTAGGAAGACGAGGTCGATCAATGTAGTAGTCTTCATCAAATCGTTCCTGCATAAGACGCACGTGACGCGTAAGGGCTGTGTCATCTTCTAAGTTGTTATCTCCATTAGGAAAAAATGTACAATTACTTAAGATGCACACTATCTACAAGGAATCTTCGACAGATGTATTTCAACTGCCAAAGAATCACGTTTTTGCCAATTACTTATTAAGCACTTTCTATTCTCCATTTCAGCCGATTAGTCACCATCAGCAGACGGACTGGTTCTTTAAGACGTCTGATGTACTGTCACAAAAATCACCTCGTCACATGGTCACAATTTCGATACCATCATAATTCAGTGATCACTCACCCAGTTAATCGAAAATAGCAAAAACTGCAAATTCTTTGAGTGGAAAAGCACGAAGAGGTTTCCATAAAAATGAACAGAGTTGGAATTTTTTAAATGGTACTTTGTACTTAACTGCTTAGGGCTCTTTTGGACACAGGGTCGATTATGATCGCCGTTCCTTAGAAAAAAATTTCTGGCTGGTGGACTGCAACTGGGAAAAAGTACGCGCTGAATAATAAAAGTCCTAGGAACAGACAAATCGCCTTTTTCATTAATTATTAGTGTACTTGTATCTGCATAAAATAACGGTACTAACTGTAGCGCCACATGGCGATGAAAAGGTAACTGTTCTAAAGATACATTTTTTCCTTCTTCCTCAGAGATTCGAGTTATTCTGGAGAGCGGTCAACAGACCTTTCCTGGATTTTTTTCCGGTTGGTCAAAATCCAGGTTGTAGCGCGACTTGTGTCTTATCACACTTCCAGAATTTCTTCATTCTTCCACTGATGTTTTTCTCTTCTATTTCGACCATGTTCATGACTTCTGGAATTAGTTTTTTCTGCAAACCCTTTGAGGATGTCGATCTTAGCTCGGAACACCTATATATTGCACATTCTCTTTCGACCGAAAGAAATTTTGTCCATATTGTTTTTTATTTCTTCAAAAAAATTGTGGTAGCTTTCAGCCTAGTGTTAGCCCACTGTCACTTATTATGTGTCCATAGAATTCTAGTCTTTTTCATCGTATGTTCTCCACTATCATCTCTCTGCTCTCTGAATCATGTTCTCCTGCTGATTTGACGTCTTCTATAACATTTTTCTTTCATCATTAAAATAGATCTCACACTTCAGTATGCACCGCCGTGAACACTATAGTGCGTTACTGCCAATAATTTCCGAAATTTTGATTTTTTACTATTTTCTCGTTTACATTTCCTGTGATGCAGCCGCAAAATAAAGATACGTCTACATGAATTACATCAGTATAGCAACAACAGCAGTCTGGCTTGAACATGACCTCAGTATGTTACTGATAAATCAGTGCTGTGTGCCGGACCTTTACTTACTCGCTCGCAGCGGACACTACGTGAGAGCGCGCCGCGGTACTCACGTGAGACGGTCGGCGACTGGCTCCTGGTGGGCGTGGTCCTGGGCGTGGAGCGGGGAGTCGAACCCGCGGACAGCAGCGCCGGCGGCCGCGACAGCTGCCTCGACAGCAGCGTCTCCTTCTCCTCCGGCACTGGAAGCACAAGGCTGGGTGAGGCGGCGCTGTACAAACCGCCGATTAGCCGCAGCCACAGCCGGTGTTTGCACTCCACGAGATAACACGCACACTGCACCGCAGCGCTACTGACTTTCACTCCGTGAACTTATATTTAATTCCTACTACGTCTAAAAGATGTCTGAACTTCCGATGTAAGGCGCTGCAGTCATGGACTGTGCGGCTGGTCCCGGCGGAGGTTCGAGTCCTCCCTTGGGCATGGGTGTGAGTGTGTTTCTCCTTAGGATAATTTAGGTTAACTAGTGTGTTGGCTAAGTGACTGATGACCTTAGCGGTTAAGTCCCCCAAGATTTCACATACATTTGAAATTTTTTTTGAATTTCTGAAAGTAGGAGAGATAAAGCACAGGGAGCGAAAGAGTATCTAACGGATCAAAATCGACAGATGTAAAGGTGAAACTTCCTGGCAGATTAAAACTGTGTGCCCGACCGAGACTCGAACTCGGGACCTTTGCCTTTCGCGGGCAAGTGCTCTACCATCTGAGCTACCGAAGCACGACTAACGCCCGGTACTCACAGCTTTAGTTCTGCCAGTACCTCGTCTCCTACCTTCCAAACTTTACAGAAGCTCTCCTGCGAACCTTGCAGAACTAGCACTCCTGAAAGAAAGGATATTGTGGAGACATGGCTTAGCTGTGAGACCGGGCGTGAGTCGTGCTTGGGTAGCTCAGATGGCAGAGCACTTGCCCGTGAAAGGCAAAGGTCCCGAGTTCGAGTCTCGGTCGGGCACACAGTTTTAATCTGCCAGGAAGTTTCGTATCAGCGCACACTCCGCTGCAGAGTGAAAATCTCATTCTTGATGTAAAGGTAATTTCCGGTGTACCCCATGCAAATTTGATAGGACTGTTATTGTTTACAATATATATAAATCATCTAGTAGAGCGTCGGATGTTGTCTTAGGCTGTTTGCAATTCATGCGGTTGTCTACAACCAGAAGGTAGTAATGATTTGGAGAATGACCCCCCCCCCCCAGAGAACTGATGAATGGTGCAGGCTGAACGTAAAAAGATAATAACATATTGCGCTTACACAGGAAAAGAAATCCACTACTGTATAGCTACACTATTGGTGACAAACCGCTGAAAACATTATCTGCCGTGAAAAATCTAGAAGTAACTACCCGAAGCAACCTTCGGTGGAATGACCATACAAAACAAATAGTGGGAAAAGCAGATGCCACACTCAGATTCATAGGAATAATCTTAAGGAAATGTAATTCATCCAGGAAGGGAGTGGCTTATAAGGAACTTGTTCAACCCATTATTGAGTACTGTTCATCTATCTCGGATATCTACCAGATAGGATTGTTAGAAGAAATAGAGCAGGTCCAACGAAGAGAGGCACGTTTCGCCACGGGATCATTTAGTCGGCACCAGAGCTTTGCGTAATCCTCAATAAACTCAATTGGCAGACGTTGCAAGAGAGAGAGAGAGAGAGAGAGAGAGAGAGAGAGAGAGAGAGAGAGAGAGAGAGAGAGAGAGATTTAATACCGAAATTTCGAGAGAGCACTTTCCAGGAAGAGTCGAACAACGTATTATTCCCCCTACATATGTCTCGCTTAATGACCATCGGGAGAAAATTCGAGAAATTAGAGGCAATACAGAGGCTTACCGACAATCATTCTTCCCACCCGCAATTTGCGAGTGGAACACGGTTGGAGGGCTCAGTTAGTGGTACAAAAAGTACCCTCCGCCACACACCATTAGGTGGCTTGAGGAGAATGATGTAGATGTAGATGTACGACTTGTTCGTACGCCTGTCTGCAGCCATAAGAGTCGAAGGGCATGAAAAGGAAATAGCAGATGAGATGGGAGAGAGACAGAGTTGTAGAAAAATTCCATGTTATTCCGTCTGCACGCTGAGCAAGCAGTGAAGGAAACATAGGAGAAATATGGTAAGGGAGACGCAGTTCAGGGAAAATTAGTTAAAGTCTTGTGTCTTGCGGATGATGTAATTGTGCCTTGGGTAGCAAACGATTTAGAAGAACAGTTGAATGGAATGGGCAGTGTCTTGAAAAGGGGCTACACAATGAACACCAACAAAAGCAAAACAAGCGTAATGGAATGTAGTCGAAATAGATCAAGCGATGCCGAGGTAATCAGATTAGAAAATGAGGCACTAAAAGTATTGAGTGGGTTCTGCTGTCTCGGCAGCAGAATGACCTACGAGGCCGAGGCAGAGAGGATATAAATGACAAGAAAAGCGTTTCTGAATTTGTTAATATGGAGTATAAATTTTAAGTGTTTGGAAGTCTTTTCTGGTTTCATTTCTCAGAAGAGTGCACTTGTACATAAGTGACACGTGGATGACAAAGGGTCCAGACAAGAAGAGAATGGAAGCTTTAGAAATGTTGTACTACACAAGAATGCTAAATATTAGATGGGTAGATCGCGTAACTAATGTGGAGGTATTGAGCAGGATTGAAGAGACAAGAAATTTGTGGCTAAACTTGACTAAAAGGTGGGATCAGTTGACAGGACACGTCTGGAGGCATCATATACTCATTAGTAATCATTAGTTTGGTAATGGAGGCAAGTGCGATTGGTTGTAGAGGGAAACCAAGGGTTGAATACAGTAATGAGGAGCAAATGGATGTACGTTCCAGCAATTATGCAGAAATGAAGTGGCTTGGGAAGGACAGACTGGTGTGGCAGGCCCCATCAAATCAGTTTCTGGTCTGAATACAATAACTATAATAGAACGTAGTTCATTCTCCTAGGTTCAAACATGTAATGGTTGTAAATTATTGTGCGCGAATATTCGACGTTTCTAGAGTCTAGTAAAAGTCACGCTCATGACATTGTGAGATCTTGTGTTATGCGCTCAGGAAAGCTGACCATAATGGGGAGTATTTCTGGAAGTGACGCATTCCGCTGGATCTAGAGCTTCCGTATGTGGTCTGTGTGGCGTTGCCTCACTCCACGTAATCCATAACAGGCGGTACACGGGAGCGGCCTAAGCTCCATTTGCATTATAGAGCCCGCCGACGTCAGGTTAAGAAGCAGTTAAATGGCGTCGAGCCTCTGTAACACATCCGCCTCGAGCACCCACTTCCTAGCGAGATGACGCCAGGTGTTCAGTGGTGGATCCGAGAGCTGGATGCACAGCTTTAGAAATATCGGGAAATGTTGTATCTGTAAAGATTCTAGGTTGGTGTTTAATAATGTTGTGGATGACGTACTACTTGATTGACCACGCCAAGCTGTAGCTATGCGAACCAGGTCTACACTTATGTCCAGTGTTAAAGCAACAAACCGCTACTTTCGCGTGTTGTATCTAATTCACGGAGTAATCGTACAAAATGGGAACAGATGTCCGTACAATCGTGTTCTGCACGGAAGATGGCATTCCGGGCAATGGAAAACCACGTCAACGATGTCGTCAGGGCACCTATCAAACGAAGTAGTGTTTGCCAGGTACTCCCACATCCACAAACTCTGTGTACACACTCACAGATGGTGCAGTATGGCGCAGAGAAGACGCCTACCAGACTCTCTGCGGAGGAGGGCCGTAAGAAGAAGTAGGACTTCCGCAAACTGGTCTGGAGAGTGATTCTCGACGGATTCGCATCTGGAAGGAACGTGGAACACGACTTCGGAATCCAGACATTGTGGGAAGAGACCGATATTGAGGAGAATCCTTAATGGTGTGGGCAGGGATTAGTTGACCATTCTAAAACTCCTTCACGAAATTGTAAGGGTGAATCGGCAAGCTTCAACTGCTGTCAGGTATCGCGACGAGATCTTGAGACCTCATGTGCGGCTATTCTGTGGGCCCAGACTTTGTACTGATGGACGATAGTGCTCGACTTCATAGAATAGGTGGCTGATGTCTTTTGGGAAACGGAAGATATTGTACGCATGGCGTGGCCTGCTCGCTCTCCCGATTTGAATCCCATGCAGCAAGTGTGGGATGCGCTAAGGAGACGAGCTGCGTCACGCCAGCGTCCACCGACCACTCTCCAAGACTTGCGGGCAGCTGTGCAGGAAGAATGGGCGTTATTGCCTCAACAAGAGACTGATGACATCACCCAAAGCATATTCAAACGCTTTTGAACTGAAAGAGAATGTTTAAGGAAATGCACAAGGAACATTGCTATCTCTATGAAATGGATAAATTGAGCAAAATAGTGCTCTTATTTATATGTGTCGGAACCATCTAACCTCTAATCAGTCCCGTAAAAGTTGAAACAGCAGCATGAATTCAAAAATCTAACACTTGTTCAAATTGGTTCAAATGGTTCTGAGCACTATGGGACTTAACATCTGAGGTCATCAGTCCCCTAGAACTTAGAACTACTTAAACCTAACTAACGTAAGGACATCACACACATCCATGCCCGAGGCAGGATTCGAACCTGCGACCGTAGCAGTTGCGCGGCTCCGGACTGAGCGCCTAGAACCGCGAGACCACCGCGGCCGACCTAACACTTGTTATAGTCTTAACTGAATTTTTCAGAAACAAATTACTTTGTAGGAAACCGAATATGCATGTATGAAAAACATTAATTGCACCAATTTTACGCTACAGTTTGAATCTACGAGTTAAAAAAAGGGTACCTCAACGCAAAATGTTAAGAAAAATGTTTGAACCAACGCTAATCGTGACTGGAGAATATTACATAACAATGAACATTGGAACCTGTACAAAAAGCTATAGTAGTTTCTAAAAGTGACGGTAGTGCTACGAGCCTAGCAAAATAGTCACTTCTTTTGTCACCATCATTTGCTTAAAATCTGCTTCGGACCGATTATGAAGTAAGTAAAGAATATTTTCACAGATCTCGTTGCGCAGCATAAATGAGGCTGCGAAAATAAATTTTTCTCAAAATATACAGCTGACGCATCCACTATCACCATTACAAAGGGTTACGTACTAGGCAACTCAGACTGTGTACTGATTTGCAGTGTCATTTAGTCAATACTAAGCGTATATCGAAAGTAAAATTCTATGTACCGACTTGACAGAAAATCCTAGGAAGTTCTGGTCTTACGTTAAATCAGTAAGTGGCTCGAAACAGCATATCCAGACACTACGGGATGATGATGGCATTGAAACAGAGGATGACTCGCGTAAAGCTGAAATACTAAACACCTTTTTCCAAAGCTGTTTCACAGAGGAAGACCGCACTGCAGTTCCTTCTCTAAATCCTCGCACAAACGAAAAAATGGCTGACATCGAAATAAGTGTCCAAGGAATAGAAAAGCAACTGGAATCACTCAATAGAGGAAAGTCCACTGGACCTGACGGGATACCAATTCGATTCTACACAGAGTACGCGAAAGAACTAGCCCCCCTTCTAACAGCCGTGTACCGCAAGTCTCTAGAGGAACGGAGGGTTCCAAATGATTGGAAAAGAGCACAGATAGTCCCAGTCTTCAAGAAGGGTCGTCGAGCAGATGCGCAAAACTATAGACCTATATCTCTTACGTCGATCTCTTGTAGAATTTTAGAACATGTTTTTTGCTCGCGTATCATGTCATTTCTGGAAACCCAGAATCTACTATGTAGGAATCAACATGGATTCCGGAAACAGCGATCGTGTGAGACCCAACTCGCCTTATTTGTTCATGAGACCCAGAAAATATTAGATACAGGCTCCCAGGTAGATGCTATTTTTCTTGACTTCCGGAAGGCGTTCGATACAGTTCCGCACTGTCGCCTGATAAACAAAGTAAGAGCCTACGGAATATCAGACCAGCTGTGTGGCTGGATTGAAGAGTTTTTAGCAAACAGAACACAGCATGTTGTTATCAATGGAGAGACGTCTACAGACGTTAAAGTAACCTCTGGCGTGCCACAGGGGAGTGTTATGGGACCATTGCTTTTCACAATATATATAAATGACTTAGTACATAGTGTCGGAAGTTCCATGCGGCTTTTCGCGGATGATGCTGTAGTATACAGAGAAGTTGCTGCATTAGAAAATTGTAGCGAAATACAGGAAGATCTGCAGCGGATAGGCACTTGGTGCAGGGAGTGGCAACTGACCCTTAACATAGACAAATGTAATGTATTGCGAATACATAGAAAGAAGGATCCTTTATTGTATGATTATATGATAGCGGAACAAACACTGGTAGCAGTTACTTCTGTAAAATATCTGGGAGTATGCGTACGGAACGATTTGAAGTGGAATGATCATATAAAACTAATTGTTGGTAAGGCGGGTACCAGGTTGAGATTCATTGGGAGAGTGCTTAGAAAATGTAGTCCATCAACAAAGGAGGTGGCTTACAAAACACTCGTTCGACCTATACTTGAGTATTGCTCATCAGTGTGGGATCCGTACCAGGTCGGGTTGACGGAGGAGATAGAGAAGATCCAAAGAAGAGCGGCGCGTTTCGTCACTGGGTTATTTGGTAACCGTGATAGCGTTACGGAGATGTTTAATAAACTCAAGTGGCAGACTCTGCAAGAGAGGCGCTCTGCATCGCGGTGTAGCTTGCTCGCCAGGTTTCGAGAGGGTGCGTTTCTGGATGAGGTATCGAATATATTGCTTCCCCCTACTTATACTTCCCGAGGAGATCACGAATGTACAATTAGAGAGATTAGAGCGCGCACGGAGGCTTTCAGACAGTCGTTCTTCCCGCGAACCATACGCGACTGGAACAGGAAAGGGAGGTAATGACAGTGGCACGTAAAGTGCCCTCCGCCACACACCGTTGGGTGGCTTGCGGAGTATCAATGTAGATGTAGATGTAGATGTATAGTGATACTATTAAACAATCCACACAGCTTTTTCCTAAAAGTAATTGTGGAATGGTTTGCCATTGCCTGTGGTTGAAGTTTCGAGTACGTACCTCTGTCGAGTGGATAGCTGTAGTACACTACTGTGCACTGGGGTTTTCTGTTGATACGGTACGAATACTTGTCGAAACGAAAGGACGGGCTTAGGTGATATATAAGGTAGTCGTGTCATGTAGCTGCTCCAGGAGGAGTGGATTATCATCAACACTACCATTTCTGAATATGTTTCCGGCTAGCTCACAACGCTGGTGTCGAGTTCGGTGATCGGTGACTATACTTACACTATGTGATCAAAAGTATACGGACACCTCCAAAAACATACGTTTTTCACATTAGGCCACCTACTGCCAGGTACTCCACATCAGCGACCTCAGTAGTCATTACACATAGTGAGAGACCAGAATAGGGCGCTCCGCAGAACTCACGGACTTATAACGCGGTCAGGTGACTGAGTGTCACTTGTGTCATAGGTCTGAACCAGAGATTTCCATACTCCTAAATATACCTAGGTCCGCTGTTTCCGACGTGATACTGAAGTGGAAACGTGAAGAGACGCGTTCAGCACAAAAGCGTACAGGCCGACCTCGTCTGTTGACTGACAGAGACCGCCGACAGTTGAAGAAGGTCGTAATGTGTAATAGGCAGAGACATCTATCCAGACTATCACACACGAATTCCAGACTGCATCAGGATCCACTGCAAGTACTATGACAGTTAGACGGAAGGTGAGGAAACTTGGATTTCATGGTCGACCAGCTCCAAATAAGCCACACATCACACCGGTAAATGCCAAACGACGCCTCGCTTGGTGTAAGGAGTGTAAACATTGGGCGACTGAACAGTGGAAAGACGTTGTGTGGAGTGACGAATCGCGGTACACAACGTGGTGATCCGATGGCAGGGTGTGGGCATGGCGCATGCCCGGTGAACATCATCTGCCAGCGCGTTTAGTGCCAACAGTAAAATTCGGAGGCGGTGGAGTTATGTTGTGGTCGTGTTTTTCATGGAGGGGGCTTGCACCACTTGTTGTTTTGCGTGGCACTATCACAGCACAGGCCTACATTGATGTTTTAAGCACCTTCTTGCTTCTCACTGTTGAAGAACAATGCGGGGAAGGTGATTGCATCTTTCAACACTGTTCATAATGCTCGGCCTGTGGCGAGTGGCTACACGACAATAACATCGCTGTAATGGACTGTCCTGTACAGAGTCCTGACCTGAATCCTACAGAACACCTTTGGGATGTTTTGGAATGCCGACTTCGTGCCAGGCCTCACCGACGGACATCAATACCTCTCCTCAGTTCAGCACTCCGTGAAGAATGGGCTGCCATTCTCCAAGAAACCTTCCAGCACCTGACTGAACGTACGTCTGCGAGAGTGGAAGCTGTCATCAGCACCAACACCATGCTGAATTCCAGCATTACCGATGGATGGCGCCACGAACTTGTGTCATTTCAGCCAGGTATCCGGATACTTTCGGTCACATAGCGTATTATCTCCCGACACCTTGCAGGTCGAACTTCTGCAATTACAGGTGCCTTTCAGATTGGAACTGGCTACCTCCGCCATGAACATCGTCGTCCTAGCGCACACTGCCGGTCACATGTGGAGTGTCCTCGCGGTGAGGTTGTCCTCAGCTCCAGTTGCAAATCTTAAACAAAAGGACGCACCGCAGGGAGCCGACGGAAACAAAGCATCAAGAAAAGTAGAGAGGCAGGACGAAGGGAAGAAGATACAGGGGTGGTCAGAAACAATCTGAGATGGTTTACGATCTAATTAGCATTGAAGGTAGGAAATCAGGTCGTTGCGTGTGCGAATTCAAATGGTTTTCCAAATCCAGTTAGTGTCAGCTGTTCTCAGAGCACGAGACTGCTCGGCGTTTGGCTCGAGTTCGATTCTTGCTACCGTCCCACGTCCAATTTTTGTATCGCTCTCTTGAATTTGTGCGCGCAACTGTCTGATTGGCTAACTTCAACCCTAATTAACTCGGAAACGGTGCAACGTATCGAATTTTTTCCTAACAACAATTATTTCTCAGTACGACCTACCCTGCAACACCCTTACAAGCGTTTGACTGTTTCTCACCACCCTGTATTCTCTCAGATGAAATGGTAAGGGGGACGCAGTATGTTACGGCGTGTTCCAGGGAATGTACTTGGAATCTTGCTCCTAATATTGTATGCTTATGATCTGACATACAATATTAATATTAACCACAGGCTTTGTGCACATAATGCAATTATCTGTAATAAAGTACTGTCTGATAAAAGCTGAAAATATGTGGTGTCACATGTTGATTGACTACTTGCTTTAAATGTATGGAAATGATAGATTATCACTTCACAAAACGCGTAAAAGTAGTATCCTATGAGTACTGTGTCAGTCAATCACAACTGGAGCTAATCAACTCATGCAAGTACCTCGGTGAAGACATGGAACGGAACGGTCACAGATGCTTAGTGGTTGTTAAAGAAGGTACAGACTTCGGTTTATTGGAAGATGGAATAAGTCTGAGGAGACTACTGCCAACGCACTTGTGCGTCCCAGCCTAGAGTACAGCTCAAGTGTGTGGGATCCATACCAGGTACGACTAACAGGGATACTGAACGTATTCAAAGAAAGGCAGTACGAATGGTCACTGGTTTGATAAAACTTTCGCGAAATCCTACCCATGAAGTACCAAGAAGCAGTATTAGATTAAGAATCTACGAATACATCACAAACCCGGCGAAGACAAGTTTAGACTAATTGCAGTATGCACGGAGGCCTATAAGCTGTTGTTACGAGGGTGAGTCAAGTGAAAACCGCAAATATTTTCTAAATATTATTTATTGTGCAGAAGTGATACAAAACTGTATGACTTTTCAACATAATCTCCCCAACGCTCAATGCAAGTCCTCTAGCGCTTACAAAGTGCATAAATACCTTTAGAAAAAATTTCTTTTTGTAGTCCTCGCAACCACTCATGCACCGCGTGGCGTACCTCTTCATCAGAACGGAACTTATTTCCTAACACTGCGTCTTTGAGTGGTCCAAACATATGGAAATCACTTAGTGATGAGGAATGGCGCCATTCCTTGCTCGCTCTCTTCGTTTTCGGTTGGTGGAAGTGAACCCAGGTTTCGCCACAGTAATGATTCTTGCAAGGAAGCCATCACCTTCTCGTTCAAAGTGCCGAAGAAGTTCTTCACAAGCATCAACACATCGTTCTCTTATTTCAGGAGTCAGCTGCCGTGGCACCTATCTTGCAGACACTCTGTGAAACTGGAGCACATCATGCACAATGTGGTGTGCTGACCAACGACTAATCTGTAAACATGCTGCAATGTCATTCAGTGTCACTCGGCGGTTTTCCTTCTCTATGGCTTCAACTGCTGCAATGTTCTGTGGGGTCACAACTCGTTTTGCCTAACCTAGACGAGGAGCATCTTCCACTGAAGTCACACCATTTGCTATCTTCCATCTCCATTCGTATACTTGCTGCTGTGACAAACATGCATCACCGTACTGAACCTTCGCTCGTCGATGAATTTCAATAGGTTTCACACCTTCACTACGCAAAAACCTAATAACAGAACGGTGTTCTTCTCTGGTGCAAGTGGCAAGTGTGGCGGCCATCTTTATACTGATACTGCGACGGTATGTGTGCATCTGCACCATGCTGCCACCTATAGGCCACTCTGCACGGTGTTTGTAGCACGCTTACGACGCGAAATTTCGATTTGTTATTACAAATTTAAGGTTTTCATTTGACTCACCCTCGTACTTCCGAGCTGCGGAAGAAACCCTAGAATATGGAACAGTGATAAAACACCATCTGTACCTCCTCTTTGCTGACTACGTTTTATCGAGAACGAGGGTTGTGAAGAGAAAGGACGTGACACTGGTGAAATATCCGGTCGCCAGAAAATCGTGAAATGATGCTGGGGGGACATCGACGTAGTTGTTGTTGTGGTCTTCAGTCCTGAGACTGGTTTGATGCAGCTCTCCATGCTACCCTATCCTGTGCAAGTTTCTTCATCTCCCAGTACCTACTGCAACCTACATCCATCTGAATCTGCTTAGTGTATTCATCTCTTGGTCTCCCTCTACGATTTTTACCCTCCACGCTGCCCTCCAATGCTAAATTTGTGATCCCTTGATGCCTTAGAACATGTCCTACCAACCGGTCCCTTCTTCTCGTCAAATTGTGCCACAAACTCCTCTTCTCCCCAATTCTGTTCAATACTTCCTCATTAGTTATGTGACCTACCCATCTAATCTTCAGCATTCTTGTGTAGCACCACATTTAGAAAGCTTATATTCTCTTCTTGTCCAAACTATTTATCGTCCATGTTTCACTTCCATACATGGCTACCCTCCATACGAATACTTTCAGAAACGACTTCCTGACACTTAAATCTATACTCGATGTTAACAAATTTCTCTTCTTCAGAAACGCTTTCCTTGCCATTGCCATTCTACATTTTATATCTTCTCTTCTTCGCCCATCATCAGTTATTTTGCTCCCCAAATAGCAAAACTCCTTCACTACTTTAAGTGTCTCATTTCCTAATCTAATTCCCTCAGCATCACCCGACTTAATTCGACTACATTCCATTATCCTCGTTTTACTTTTGTTGATGTTCATCTTATATCCTCCTTTCAAGACACTGTCCATTCAATTCAACTGCTCTTCGAAGTCCTTTGCTGTCTCTGACAGAATTACAATGTCATCGGCGAACCTCAAAGTTTTTATTTCTTCTCCATGGATTTTAATACCTACTCCACATTTTTCTTTTGTTTCCTTTACTGCTTGCTCAATATGCAGATTGTTTAACATCGGGGAGAGGCTACAACCCTGTCTCACTCCATTCTCAACTGCTGCTTCCCTTTCATGCCCCTCGACACTTATAACTGCCATCTGGTTTCTGTACAAGTTGTAAATAGCCTTTCGCTCCCTGTATTTTACACTTGCCATCTTTAGAATTTGAAAGAGAGTATTTTAGTCAACATTGTCAAAAGCTTTCTCTAAGTCTACAAATGCTAGAAACGTAGGTTTGCCTTTCCTTAATCTTTCTTCTAAGATAAGTCGTAAGGTCAGTATTGCCTCACGTGTTCCAATATTTCTACGGAATCCCAACTGATCTTCCCCAAGGTCGGCTTCTACCAGTTTTTCCATTCGTCTGTAAAGAATTCGTGTTAGTATTTTGCAGCTGTGACTTATTAAACTGATAGTTCGGTAATTTTCACATCTGTCAACACCTGCTTTCTTTGGGATTGGAATTATTATATTCTTCTTAAAGTCTGAGGGTATTTCGCCTGTCTCATACATCTTGCTCACCAGATGGTAAAGTTTTGTCACGGCTGGCTCTCCCGAGGCCGTCAGTAGTTCTAGTGGAATGTTGTCTACTCCCAGGGCCTTGTTTCGACTCAGGTCTTTCAGTGCTCTGTTAAACTTTTCACGCAGTATCGTATCTCCCATTTCATCTTCATCTACATTCTCTTCCATTTCAATAATATTGTCCTCAAGTACATCCCCCTTGTATAGACCCTCTATATACTCCTTCCACCTTTCTGCTATCCCTTCTTTGCTTAGAACTGGGTTTCCATCTGAGCTCTTGATATTCATACAAGTGGTTCTCTTTTCTCCAAAGGTCTCTTTAATTTTCCTGTAGGCAGTATCTATCTTACCCCCAGTGAGATAAGCGTCTACATCCTTACATTTGTCCTCTATCCATCCCTGATTAGCCACTTTGCACTTCCTGTCGATCTCATTTTTGAGACGTTTGTATTCCTTTTTGCCTGCTTCAGTTACTGTATTTTTATATTTTCTTCTTTCGTCAATTAAATTCAATATTTCTTCTGTTAGCCAAGGATTTCTACTAGCCCTCGTCTTTTTACCTACTTGATCCTCTGCTGCCTTCACTACTTCATCCCGCAAAGCTACCCATTCTTCTTCTACTGTATTTCTTTCCCCCACTCCTGTCAATTGTTCTCTTATGCTCTCCCTGAAACTCTCTACAGCCTCTGGTTTAATCAGTTTATCCAGGTCTAATAAGAGAAATGGAAATGGGCGAGTGGCGACATAGCAGGAGTGAGCTGGAGCTCCTACTCACACGATACCTAAATCACTGACGCGCAGTATGAAATCCCGGCGACCTCCTGTACCGTGAGACGCCGACCACTGTCCCAGGAGTAACGAAGCCGGGGGGAGAACAGAACAGTGGACCGGTGGGAGGCAGGCGGTGCGCGCCCGCATGTGGCCGCAGCGGCGGTTACGTCACAAGAAAGCCGCTTTTCCTTTTCCTCCGCAGCTGATTGGGTCCCGTCAGCCGGAGCTCCTATTTTGGCAAACCGTCGGCGCACCTGTTATAATGAACGGCGGCGCTTTCCGCCCTACAAGGGGTCTCAATTATTTGCTCGCAAGGTCTGCTCTGCCCTCTTAAGCTGCCCCACAATACCGTCTGCCGAGTTGCCGTCTATTCCACTATATTCTGTCGCAGAGCCGTGGGAGCAGACGCACCTGCCGCTCCTGACCTCATTGGAATAGTTCGCCGTTTGTTGAAAGAAGCACAATAACTCAGGAACAGAAACTTCCTGGCTGATTAAAACTGTGTGCCGGACCGAGACTCCAACTCGGGACCTCTGCCTTTCGCGGGCGAGTGGAAGGTAGGAGACGAGATACTGGCAGAAGTAAAGCTGTGAGGACGGGGCGTGGGTCGTGCTTGGGTAGCTCAGTTGGTAGAGCACTTGCCCGCGAAAGGCAAAGGTCCCGAGTTCGAGACTCGGTCCGGCACACAGTTTTATTCGGCCAGGAAGTTTCATATCAGCGCACACTCCGCTGCAGAGTGAAAATCTCATTCTGGAATCTCAGGAAAACGTTAACAGTGTTGTAGAAAGGAAATTGGGAACGAAACAGAGGAGGATCTGCTACAGGGTTGAGTTTCAGCAACCTCTTTCCCTAAATTAATTCTTACACTGCTTATTTACCAATGTATGCTGCAGCACACCTGTGCCATCATCAGCGTGGTCTTACCCGCAAGGTTGGCAACACCACAGTATTGTACTACGCATTATTCTACTGGCTGTGGTTCGCCTTTTCTTCCGCCGAGCTTTCAGCTGACCTGCCCAGCCAGTTAGAGGGGGGCCATAGATTAGCGTGGGCCCTGAATCACAGCAGGTCTCGGCATCTTTAACATTAACCAATAACGTCAGGAGTGAGAGAAATGATAAATGACAGATAAAAGTCGTAGGTCTAACCAGGAATATGACCCGAGACCTTTAGATTAATAATCTGGCATTTAACCACCGACCACCACTGGATTCTTATTTTATTGAAATTCTCAAAGTAAACGTTTTTATAACTATTTTGTATGAAAATTAGATCTAAATATTTTATTGTTTCTATACCGAGTTTGTTTGTGGACAAACTGCCTGTCGTCTTCTGCCTCGGGTTCTTCGGCCGACGTTCGTCTCATGATTGTTCTGACGTTTCGCCACCACGAGCGGCTGGCATTGTCCAAGATTCACCCTCCATTCGTGGTGGTGAAATGGAGGGTGAAACTTTGACAATGCCAGCCACTCGTGCTGGCGAAACGTCAGAACAATCATGAGACGAACGTCGGCCGAAGAACCCTAGGCAGAAGCTAACAGGCAATTTGTCAACAAGTGGCCACGAAAGTCTTAACAATTCTGTAGCTTGTTCGTTACATTAATTAGTAATTCGTTAGACGTACTGGACATGTACCTGGCTGGATAACGTTTGCCTTACCACAGCGTGTTTTTATGAGAGGAAACTGACAACGCGTAATTAGCGTAATGTGTTGCGAAAAAATATTTCGTGAGTACTTCTTTCTTTCACCATTCTTGTCATCACATACATATTCCTCACGTGAAGTGGGAGGTAAGTAGGAATGCTATAACGACTCCAGGCCACCATTCAGACCTACGTTCGGATCTAGAGGTACTGGCTTCGGAACCCAATGAAAGCATTTTTGCTATGAGTTCATAAATGACCTTCAATTTGACCTTACCGTGACATCGCAATCCAGGATAGCGGAATCTAAGATGATTGATGGCGGAAAATTTAAAAATTAGAGATGTCTAAATTAAAAATGTCCAAAATGACGCAAATGGCTGTGCATCCCCCACCCCTCCTCTTCCCACCACCTTCAGCGTCTAGTACTTCGAAGACCGCTAAAATGAAAAAAGTTAATCACAACGCAGCCATCTTGGTAGTCAAAAGTATCCGTATGCTCTGAATTTTTTGTGCCATGTTCAGAAGTACTTAACCCAAAATTTTGTAAAATGTGTAAATTTCAGTATTTTCACCCTACTCAAAGATGCTAACCCGCTGACCTCACTTTTCTTTACACATGACAAAAAATACTTTTTCAAAAAATTACAAAAGAGTGTAAATTGCAGCACTATTTTTGGCCATGCTGAAAAGAAACTGAGGATCTGAATTTTTTGCATCCTGTTCAAAACTATTTGTCCAAAAAATTCACGTAAATGGTGTAACTTGCAGTACTTTTCGTTGTGCTCAAAAGTTCCCAAATACTGAAATTTTTTTGTACCTCGTTCAAAAGCATTTATCCAAAAAATTACGTAAAGCAGCACTTGCAGGCTTGTAAAGTTCGATTTCTGTACCATAGATGGCTTAAGGCATGACAGAGCCTCAAATTTATCATTTTCCACATCTAAATTGTACTATGATGCCTGTCGAGCGTTTCGAGGCAGACTGGCAGCCATTTGCAAGACTGAACTGACTGGATCAGAATTTTGCTTGTTCTGACCGACAAGTCTTGTCTTGGTGATATCCAACGCACTTGGCATGGATCGGTGTAATCTCACACGCTTGTCATACTGCAAAACATACTAGTGTTGATGTAGCTTACAGCTTAAAGCGCACTTGTCTACAAGAATTGCCAATGTAAACAATGTTATTCCCATGACTAAATTCGTCGAAAACTGGTCTCTAAAACGGATATTAAAGTCAGTCAAACATTTTAGTGAGGCCATGCTAGGGTATTAGCTTCATTTGGCTATACAAAAATGTTTGTTGCAACCCCACACAAACTCGCACCTGAATTCTGCACTATTTTCAAAGGTATTATCTACAACAATATTACCAAAGCCAAAAGTACGTAAACATCTAACATTCTGCTTCATCAATAATTTTCAGTTATCTCTCTGTTTTATACTCCACTACCGTTTATGGCAAATTTCATCCCTCTCTCTATAATTGTTACTGGAACGAGACTTTAACGTTATATTATGTTACAGGTGGAATGGAAGGGAGAAAACCAAAAAGGATACTCTAGGTATAAATTTCATGACAATTTTTGTTACATTTTCACAAAATAAATCACATTTATTGTATTTTACGCTTTCAGACATACACTGAAATCACAGCTAACTTCGTACTGCAGTTCTAATCGTTTGGCATCGTATGCTGTGTTATTCATCTTCAATGCTTTTTAGAATAACATCTGTTTCAAACAGTAGGTTACTTCATGAACATGGGTGCATCTTCCAATCTCTCAGCTTCTATGACGACCAGCTTTTAAGATTGGCGCTACAGTCCAGACTATATTTTCAGTTCTCCTCAAATCGAATGTGTCCCGTCAGTGCCTGTTCGCATGATCCAATGCATGCTGTTCGGTATGCGAAATCCCATGCAATAATTATGTGAACTATTTCCAAATCTTTCGAATTTGTGCAATGAACCTTTTGTCGATGTCTGTCAACTGGCAGAATGCTCTTGTACACGACATCTCATTCTGCAATAAAACCTTTCGTTTTAAAATTTTCGACAGCCAACGTGCACGTCAAGCAATAATTGATGTTTCTCTAAGTTCCTCTTCTGTAGATAGTATTTCATTATCATGTGAATTATTGATTACAGCTTTCAGAGCTAGCAAGAAAACTAATTGCTATATTAATTCATTCGAGTCAGTCCAATGGATAAAGTCTGTATCTACTAGTGATTTGCTGACAGCGTCTCCTAATCGAGAATGTCATCTTCCACATCATAAGCATCCTCTTCTTCTTCATCACCATCATCACCAACAGCATCATCGTAATCATCCTCTTCTTCTTCGCCATCTTACTCATTGTAATAATCCCCTTTTTCTTTCTCTTCTGCTCCCCCATATCCCTACGTTATGCTTTCATAAATACATTGTTTTCTTTGACTTTAACATCTTTGTCTTGGTCTTTCTTCTTCTTCTTCTTCTCTTCTTCTTCTTCTTCTTTCTAAAGAACTTTCCAACTCGAATCAGTTTCTGAGAAATGGATCAGACGGGAAGTTGATGTGCATGTTTCTTGGATCGCAGCTTCTCCTCCGACAAAATCTGGCAAGTTTTCCTGTATTCAACATTAATCACTATTAGATTAGACTTTGACATTGCGTTCTCTCCCTTGCCAATGCGTATGACATCATCTCTCAATAATGAAATAATGATCTGGAATTTTATCTAATGCAAGCGTAATGGTATTGGTATATTTACAGCCTCTGTTGATAATTCTTTCTCTGCAGGAGAGACATATTTGCCTATGAGCACTGCCGTTCTTAAGAATTTTACCATAATTTAGAATATCTCCGGTTGTGGAAATCTTTTGAGAAAGTTTAATTTTATACAAAAGATTATATCTTCTTAACGTTTCTATATATTTTACATTGTGAATTATTAAATCCCCATTGACACCTGCCAGTGGATCATCGAGCATTCGTACTTTTGATATTGGTTCAAATCTGGTGCTATACAGAGTGGTACAAAAAGGTACGCCCGAACTTTCAGGAAACATTCCTCACACACAAAGAAAGAAAATATGTTATGTGTCCGGAAACGCTTACTTTCCATGTTAGAGCTCATTTTATTACTTCTCTTGAAATCACATTAATCATGGAATGGAAACATGCAGCAACAGAACGTACCAGCGTGACTTCAAACACTTTGTTACAGGAAATGTTAAAAATGTCCTCCGTTAGCGAGGACACATACATCCACACTCCGTCGGATGGAATCCCTGATGCGCTGATGCAGCCCTGGAGAATGGCGTATTGTATCACAGCCGTCCACAATACGAGCACGAAGAGTCTCTACATTTGGTACCGGGGTTGCGTAGACAAGAGCTTTCAAATGCCCTCATAAATGAAAGTCAAGAGGGTTGAGGAGAGCGTAGAGGCCATGGAGTTGGTCCGCCTCTACCAATCCATCGGTCACCGAATCTGTTGTTGAGAAGTGCACGAACACTTCGACTGAAATGTGCAGGAGCTCCATCGTGAATGAACCACATGTTGTGTCGTACTTGTAATGGCACATGTTCTAGCAGCGCAGGTAGAGTATCCCGTATGAAATCATGATAACGTGCTCCATTGAGCGTAGGTGGAAGAACATGGGGCCCAATCAAGACATCACCAACATTGCCTGCCCAAACGTTCACAGAAAATCTGTGTTGATGACGTGATTACACAATTGCGTGCGGATTTTCGTCAGCCCACACATGTTGATTGTGAAAATTTACAATTTGATCACGTTGGAATGAAGCCTCATCCGTAAAGAGAACATTTGCACTGAAATGAGGATTGACACATTTTTGGATGAACCATTCGCAGAAGTGTATCCGTGGAGGCCAATCAGCTGCTGATAGTGCCTACACACGCTGTACATGGTACGGAAGCAACTGGTTCTCCCGTAGCACTCTCCATACAGTGACGTGGTCAACGTTACCTTGTACAGCAGCAACGTCTCTGATGCTGACATTAGGGTTATCGTCAACTGCACGAAGAATCGCCTCGCCCATTGCAGGTGTCCTCGTCGTTCTAGGTCTTCCACAGTCGCGAGTCATAGGCTGGAATGTTCCGTGCTCCCTAAGACGCCGATCAATTGCTTCGAACGTCTTCCTGTCGGGACACCTTCGTTGTGGAAATCTGTCTCGATACAAACGTACCGCGCCACGGCTATTGCCCCGTGCTAATCCATACATCAAATGGGCATCTGCCAACTCCGCATTTGTAAACATTGCACTGACTGCAAAACCACGTTCGTGATGAACACTAACCTCTTGATGCTACGAACTGATGTGCTTGATGATAATACTGTAGAGCAATGAGTCGCATGTCAACACAAGCACCGAAGTCAACATTACCTTCCTTCAATTGGGCCAACTGACGGTGAATCGAGGAAGTACAGTACATACTGACGAAACTAAAATGAGCTCTAACTTGGAAATTAAGCGTTTCCGGACACATTATTTGTGTGTGAGCAATGTTTCCTGAAAGTTTGGCAGTACCTTTTTGTAACACCCTGTATACACGTGACAGGTAACGGGTAGTGGTAAATGGGGAATGGTGTAACGCGTAACGTTTAACCATCGTACCAGTTCACCATTCAACTGTTTTCCTGTTTAGCCATTCGTCCCCAGTAGTTGACACCTCATAGCAAGTGCCAGTAAAGTGTACAAAGTATCCGGATCAACTCTGATGTATAAAATTATTGAAAAATATCCAATTCACTATGAGAGAGCTTGATTTATCATTATCAAGAGAAGATGACAAGCATTTTATACTGAAAGATAAATACCATAGCGTGTGGTCACTGTAATGTTTGACTGACTTTGAAAGCATAGGAACGCTCGCTTTTTACCTGTATGAATGCATATTAGTACTGTTTGTTAAGCTGTTCCATCGAAGTGTGATGTGGTTTCCATTGTATGTTAGTAGAAGATGACATATGTTTTAAACAGCAAAGTAAAGTTAACATACTAGCACCAGAGCACAGTAGTGTTTGGCTAACTTCCTTATCGGGTTTAGAGAGGGGTTTCTGACGAATTTAGACGTGGGAATAATATTGTTTACATTCGTAATTATCGTCGAAATTTGCACTTTAAGCCGTGGAATAATATTATTTTCGTCATTATCATCGACAGCTGCACTTTAAGCGGTAAGTTAGATTAGCAGTAGTGCCTACGTGTGTTTTGAAATGCAGCATGTGTGTCATATCACTCCGAGATCGAATTGTAACGGACATCAACAAGATAGAACGTGTCGGAACAAGCAAAACACTCCGTCAGCAAGTTCAGTATTGCCGATACTGCTTGCTTGCCTTGTAACACTTGACAAGAATCATAGCCCAATTTAGATGTGGGAAATAAAGAATTTAAGGCTCTGTTGTGAATTTGCAGGCCTTTTGGATAAATACCTTTAAACATTGCGCAAAAAAAGAATTAGAGCGTTCGGATTCTTTTGAGCACCAGGATGGTTGCATTGTGATTAACCGTTTCATTTCAGTGGTGTCTAAAGTACTAGGCTCTGATTGGTGGAGAGGGGAGGGGAGAGGAGGGGCAGGTGCTACAAAGCATAACTGCGCTTGTTCAGTCAATTGTTTGCCATTCATCTCAAAATTTTAAATTTCCCGGCATAGACCATTTTCAATTTTTAATTTACTGCGATCTGCCATCTTTAGTATTTAAATTTCCCGAAATTTTCAATCTTTAATTTGTAAATTCCTCCATCCGCCATCTTGGATTCCACCAGCTTCGATTTAGACTTCACATCAAGTTCAAGGTCATTTATGACGTCATAGCAAAGTGTCGTCTCTCCATCTTGCGGCCAGGACCTCTAGATCTGAGGTGGTCTGTGTTCAGTGTATCACTTCTACAGCGGCATAAAAACACTGCACGTTATAGGAGCATTTAACTACTGCAGTCCTAGGTCGTCAAGCGCTAACTTCAACACATTCGAAACACAACGAGTTTTCCAGTCACGTCTCGTGCGTAATTTTACTGCTAATTAAGGTAAAAAATTAAGTCGCAATTAGGAACAAAAATATTTAGATACGATGTTAGATTGCAGCTGTTCGTAAAAACCTCTGAATTTATAATTTTCACTACAGTTGAAGTCCGCTGGCAATGGTGCAAATGTGCTGACATAATGTTGTGTAGGAAAACAATCATAAAAGTAGATCTGTGTTTTGCAACAAAGGAGCTACCTCGTTCAACTCACTACCTAAAATACGTCGTTTTTTCGAGCATAAAAAACCAACTGACAACTGTAGGAAGATAAATATTATAGTTAAGACACGCAGATCACAGTAAAGAAGGACCGCACAAGAAATCTGCAGTAGCTTTTTCAAAGGAACTAGCCTATA
The DNA here is from genome assembly GCF_021461395.2 of Schistocerca americana. Classification (NCBI taxonomy): domain Eukaryota; kingdom Metazoa; phylum Arthropoda; class Insecta; order Orthoptera; family Acrididae; genus Schistocerca; species Schistocerca americana. The sequence goes on along the minus strand of NC_060122.1, from coordinate 823,229,522 downwards.
GTTCACTTGGAGATATGTAAAGAAACAAAAGGACACCGAAAACTTGATGGTTGGACGTGGATTTGGATGCGCCCCTCTTAAATATGGATCAGGTACTTTAGCCACAGCACGTCTTCTCGTTGGATCTGTAGGAGTACAGAGACAGAAATAAGACGCGTACGTCAGACTTCCTGCTGCTTGCGCTATCGACAACTTAATATTAAAATGACGCAACCTGACGCCACTTAAACGAAAATAAGTCGTCCTACACGTAAGAACCTGCTTTCCACGTTTCCATGGAGATAGAGCAATCATAGAAGGCCGGGACGGATTTTAGCCATTACATGTCCCGCTATCATCCTAGTGCATGGGTGGGCTGCAATTTACGGCGCATCGGTGAACGATCCAGTCTGAGAGGGGTGATTTTTATCTAGTCTTCCAGGGGCTATAAAATCATCAAAAGCACACAAAGTTTCGACTGGCTGCCGCGCTAGGGAATCAGCTATTACGATGCTAATTGACTGCTGGGTGCCTCCAACGATGATTATCGCGCGCATCCAGTTTTGCAAGAACCGGGCAGTGGAATTTGAAGTTGTATCAGCCGCCACTCAAACGTAAAAACCAGTTACGCCGAAAAGAAAATAAGGCAGGAACTTTGTCGAATTGAAGAGCGCATAAAAAAGGGGAGAAAAGCTATGATTAAATGAGAGAGAAAGATGATGTCAATCAAAAACGACTTGTAGCAGTCCATGATTTAAATGCGATTAATGAAATGTTGCTCTTTGCGAAAAAAATTAATGGGCCATAAGAAGTTTAAAAATCGTATTCGTGCAAAAAAAAAAAAAAGAAAGTTTCAAATAAATTGTATTACGACTGCTACCAACATTAGTAGCAAACATTTATGATAAATAACAAACAGTGGAAGCATCTTCGCCTGAAATTGCACAGTTGGACAAAGAATGGAGTACGTAACACAGATTAATGAAGTACAGTAGGGAATGAAAAGATTGGCTTAGGTAACCTTAGCAACTCTAATCGCTACAAAAAAAAATTGTTTAGTTAATTTGCATAGCAGTGTAAACAGTATTGTTGCATAGATGTCACAAAACACACATACTCGCATTTCTCGCATTTAAACACTACAGAGTAGCCCACCACCTGCGTTACTAAGGTGGGCCGTGTGCTACTTAAAACAATTAACAAGCCAGGCAGTGTTTGGTCTCTTAGCCGAAATGGCTGCTTGCAAGCTATGTCAGCTTGACAAGTCCCCATTCCGTTACCGTCCCTGCCACGTGGAGGCGGACCTTTTCTAAAGTTTCTGCCCTGGCTGTTGCTCTGTGTGTTAGTATGCTAATTAATACAGTGAGTGACGTTTATCTGCAAACTAATTGATAAAAACTAATATAATTATTTAAATATAAAATGAAACATAAAAGATATAAAAAAGAAATATACACGAAAGAAAACAAAGAAAAAGAATTCTAAATTATAAGGTGTCTACAGAGAACCGAGTTCTCGCTGATGCTATTTTAAAGTACAATTTAAACATATCCCCAAAATTTGAAGTGGGCTAGATTTATCTATGTAAGATTGTGATATTAGAATTTCACATATTAAAATAACTTGCATAGACAATCTTAGATACAGGTTGTATTCAGTAGCTATGTATAAACATAATAGGATTCCTCTATTCAGAATTAAAAAAAAATTAAATTAAAGTATGAGATAACATACAAATCATCAATTTTTAAAAATAAGTGAATATCAAAGTTAATATAATTAATAAAAATAATATGATTATACTTAGAGTAAAAGGAAATAAGTGTCTGATTCTCTCACATGCAATTCCTGAATGTGGAGGCTATGTATGTGCCTGTAGACTGAACATAACTAGATTCCTCTATGTGACATTGAAAATGAGGTTTCAAATTACATGTGAATAATAAAACGATATAAATTTTAACATATAGCAATGCAATTTTATCTTGCAGACTGTTAATCATAAATGATACCAAAATTATCCCCAACACAAATGAAATTACAGAAATATTCTGATAGATGAAGATTATTCATGATCTATTCCTTTTGGGGCAGTAGATTACAAAAACAGAAAAACAATATTAATATATCATAAAAACTAGAAGACTATATTAGACTATATTAGACACATACTGTCTCTCTCTCTCTCTCTCTCTCTCTCTGTTTCACACACACACACACACACAACACACACACACACACAACACACACAGACACACACGAGTCGCCAGAAGTAAATATACTGAGTGGCCAAAAGTCACTGGTGCTGACATGCACGACGACCGAATGTTGCGCCGTATGGCGCGACTGCAGACGCAATATCGCAGCCTGTACCAGACAGGTGTTCAAATGGTTCAAATGGCTCTGAGCACTATGGGACTCAACTTCTGAGGTCATTAGTCCCCTAGAACTTAGAACTAGTTAAACCTAACTAACCTAAGGACATCACAAACATCCATGCCCGAGGCAGGATTCGAACCTGCGACCGTAGCGGTCTTGCGGCCTTTAACCGCACGGCTACTTCGGCCGGCCCAGACAGGTGTGTAGTAAAGATAGCAGCACTTCGGGAGGTAACCGAATTTGAACGTGGGATGGTAATCAGTGCAAGGCAGATGTGTCACAGCATATGCGAGATTACACAAGAGGTCAACAGTGTCTCTGGTAGGTCTCCAGAACCATCACCACATATACAGGGTAACAGTTACTGAACTACGTGAAATAAAATCGCCATAGCTTCTGAACGATTTCCTTTAGGACGTTCAAATTGGGCGGTTGGCCGCGGGGCATGATGGCAATTAGTATGGTTTGGTTTAGCGACGAAACCCACTTTCATTTGAATGGGTTAGTCAATGAACAAAACTGGCGTATTTGGGGGACTGAGAATCTGCATTTCGCGATCGAGAACTCTCTTCACCCTCAACAGGTGACTGTGTGGTGTGTAATTTTCAGTCACGGAATAATAGGTACGATATTCCTTGATGGCACGGTGACTACCGAAAGATACGTGAATGTTTTGGAAGGTGATTTCATGCCCATTACCCAAAGTAGCCCTGATTTCGACAAGATGTCGTTCATGCAAGACGGAGCTCGACCCCATCGAAGTAGGAAAGTGTCTGATGTCCTTGAAGAGCACTCTCGGGACTGCATTATAGCTCTGGGCTACCCAGAGGCCACAGGCACGGGCATCGATTGTCCGCCATATTCTCCGGATCTGAACACATGCGACTCCTTTTTGCTGGGTGATATTAAGGTGTACAGCAATAACCATTGCTGAGCTGGAAACAGCCATTCGGAAGGTCAACGACGGCATCGATGTTCCGACACTTCAGCGGGTCATGCAGAATTTCGCGATTCGTCTGCGCCACATCTTCGCCAATGATGGCAGGCACATCGAACATGTCATAACCTAAATCCGAATATCTGTAGTGACGTTTACATATTGAATGAAGTGTGTTTTAACTGATTTACGTTGTTTTAACATAGTTCAATAACCGTCACCCTGCTAAGGACGACGTAGGTCTTTGGAAACCTGGAATCCACGGCTACCCTCGCCAGTGCGAGAAAGTTCACGTGGGTCAGACCATCGTGACGGCACAGGGAAGATGTGCTGAGCACTAGCGTCACTCTGATATGGGGCAGCCAATAAAGTCAACCGTGGCGGAACGCTGACTGTCCACAGGACGTAGCATGAATTACAACAGCACCAGGTTTTGGGAATGGGAAGGCACAAAATGTGGGAAAACAAGATAAAACAATAAATGCAATAAACATTACTAATCTAAGGGTGCAGTTTATACTGCTCAGCATTAGTAAGGGATGGAAAATTTTCGATAAGATGTGTCTAGGTTATTATAAAATTGGTCTGTAGCATACTTTTTAATCAGTCCGTACTTTGAAGAGTTACTGCAGTCTCTTTTTTTTTTTTTTTTTTTTTTTTTTTTTTTTGAGGGTGGGGGGATCGCGAAAGTGCGTTTTTTTTCTTCTACTGAAGAACTGACATCCGGTCAGAAGATATTCAAAGAGGAGCAGGATGACTGTTTATATGGTTCAAATGGCTCTGAGCACTATGGGACTCAACATCTTAGGTCATAAGTCCCCTAGAACTTAGAACTACTTAAACCTAACTAACCTAAGGACATCACACACACCCATGCCCGAGGCAGGATTCGAACCTGCGACCGTAGCAGTCGCGCGATTCCGGACTGCGCGCCTAGAACCGCGAGACCACCGCGGCCGGCGATGACTGTTTATAAAACAATAGACAGTTTCAAGATGATTCCAAACAATGTTTCACAACAAGAACTTCTCACAGGACCTACTTTTTTTCGTTGGAGCAAAAATTAACTTCACATGTACTACTAACGAAGTTGTTAGTGGTAATGGTTGGTTGACTATTGCCGTTGTGAGAGGTGGTGACACTGCTTTGCAAGGACTAGAATCTTATTATGACCATGACATAATTGCTTATCGCACCATAGCAACTGGTGTTGTACCTAACAGAGATTACGGTACATGTGTCGTTACTGATGGCAAGCCTTTTTCTCTTTATACAAAGAACAGGAGAAAGGTTAATGCCAATGAGAGAGTACATGTTTGGGTCAAGATAGATGGTCCATTTGCTAAAGCTATTATTGTACAAGGAGATGTTACTCTGTATTACCATTGTTAATAAAGATCCTATCCTTTTCTAAATGAACCAGCTACTGAAGCATCTTTCTCTTCTGTGGGTTGCAGGGGTTACGACCCCTGAGGAGGTGAGTGGGTTATTTCCATGGCTGTGTGCAGTTAATGTACGTAGCCGCTTAAGGCGGGTGACCTTGAAGCGGACTTAGCCGCTGAGCGAGGCAGCCGCGCGACACGGGCCCTAGTATTACTAGGCCCGTGTTGCTGGAAAATTCAGCTTCCGGTTGCGCAATCGGGACTGATAAGGCGCGCTGGCGCTGGGGACCGGATGGCAATGGCAAGGAAAGCGTTTCTGAAGAAGAGAAATTTGTTAACATCGAGTATAGATTTAAATGTCAGGAAGTCGTTTCTGAAAGTATTTGTATGGAGTGTAGCCATGTATGGAAGTGAAACATGGACGATAAATAGTTTGGACAAGAAGAGAATAGAAGCCTTTGAAATGTGGTGCTACAGCAGAATGCTGAAGATTAGATGGGTAGGTCACGTAACTAATGAGGAGGTATTGAATAGGATTGGGGAGAAGAGGAGTTTGTGGCACAACTTGACAAGAAGAAGGGACCGGTTGGTAGGACATATTCTGAGGCATCAAGGGATCACCAATTTACACTCCTGGAAATGGAAAAAAGAACACATTGACACCGGTGTGTCAGACCCACCATACTTGCTCCGGACACTGCGAGAGGGCTGTACAAGCAATGATCACACGCACGGCACAGCGGACACACCAGGAACCGCGGTGTTGGCCGTCGAATGGCGCTATCTGCGCAGCATTTGTGCACCGCCGCCGTCAGTGTCAGCCAGTTTGCCGTGGCATACGGAGCTCCATCGCAGTCTTTAACACTGGTAGCATGCCGCGACAGCGTGGACGTGAACCGTATGTGCAGTTGACGGACTTTGAGCGAGGGCGTATAGTGGGCATGCGGGAGGCCGGGTGGACGTACCGCCGAATTGCTCAACACGTGGGGCGTGAGGTCTCCACAGTACATCGATGTTGTCGCCAGTGGTCGGCGGAAGGTGCACGTGCCCGTCGACCTGGGACCGGACCGCAGCGACGCACGGATGCACGCCAAGACCGTAGGATCCTACGCAGTGCCGTAGGGGACCGCACCGCCACTTCCCAGCAAATTAGGGACACTGTTGCTCCTGGGGTATCGGCGAGGACCATTCGCAACCGTCTCCATGAAGCTGGGCTACGGTCCCGCACACCGTTAGGCCGTCTTCCGCTCACGCCCCAACATCGTGCAGCCCGCCTCCAGTGGTGTCGCGACAGGCGTGAATGGAGGGACGAATGGAGACGTGTCGTCTTCAGCGATGAGAGTCGCTTCTGCCTTGGTGCCAATGATGGTCGTATGCGTGTTTGGCGCCGTGCAGGTGAGCGCCACAATCAGGACTGCATACGACCGAGGCACACAGGGCCAACACCTGGCATCATGGTGTGGGGAGCGCTCTCCTACACTGGCCGTACACCACTGGTGATCGTCGAGGGGACACTGAATAGTGCACGGTACATCCAAACCGTCATCGAACCCATCGTTCTACCATTCCTAGACCGGTAAGGGAACTTGCTGTTCCAACAGGACAATGCACGTCCGCATGTATCCCGTGCCACCCAACGTGCTCTAGAAGGTGTAAGTCAACTACCCTGGCCAGCAAGATCTCCGGATCTGTCCCCCATTGAGCATGTTTGGGACTGGATGAAGCGTCGTCTCACGCGGTCTCCACGTCCAGCACGAACGCTGGTCCAACTGAGGCGCCAGGTGGAAATGGCATGGCAAGCCGTTCCACAGGACTACATCCAGCATCTCTACGATCGTCTCCATGGGAGAATAGTAGCCTGCATTGCTGCGAAAGGTGGATATACACTGTACTAGTGCCGACATTGTGCATGCTCTGTTGCCTGTGTCTATGTGCCTGTGGTTCTGTGAGTGTGATCATGTGATGTATCTGACCCCAGGAATGTGTCAATAAAGTTTCCCCTTCCTGGGACAATGAATTCACGGTGTTCTTATTTCAATTTCCAGGAGTGTAGTATTGGAGGGCAGCGTGGAGGGTAAAAATCGTAGAGGGAGACCAAGAGATGAATATACTAAGCAGATTCAGAAGGATGTAGGTTGCAGTAGGTACTGGGAGATGAAGAAGCTTGCACAAGATAGAGTAGCATGGAGAGCTGCATCAGACCAGTCTCAGGACTGAAGACCACCACTGAAGTCGCATCCTGTGGCTCGCCGCTACCTCTGGCCACTCGTGGTGGACGAGACGCCTGTGGAGGCAGGAGCGCGCTGCGTGTGGGAGGAGGGAAGAGGCAACTCACCGTCGACGAGCAGACACGCGGAGGTCCGCGCGGAGCCGAGCGCGTTGGAAGCGACGCACGTGTACTGGCCCTCGTCCTCGGGGAAGACGTGCGCGATGCTCAGCCGCGCCGTCTCGCCCTCCACCTCCGCCACGAAGTCGCCGCCCAGCGGGATCAGCTGCCCAGGAGGCAACGAGAAAGACTGTAAGTAGGCTGTTTAGGATTTTATTGGTAACGCCAAGTAGCGCTCTGTATGAAATTCACTGGCTGTGCTGTGTGCAGTCTGTGGCTGGTTGGCATTGTTGTTGGCTATTGTAGTGTTGGGCAGTTGACTGTTAACAGCGCGTAGCGTTGCGCAGTTGGAGGTGAGCCGCCAGCAGTCGTGGATGTCGGGAGAGAGATGGCGGAGTTTTGAGAACGGATGATCTGGACGTGTGTCCATCAGAGACAGTAAATTTGTAAGACTGTATGTCATAAACTGATATATATATATTATGACTTTTGAACAGTATTAAGGTAAACACATTGTTTGTTCTCTATCAAAATCTTTCATTTGCTAACTATGCCTATCAGTAGTTTGAATCTTTTATCTAGCTGACAGTATTGGCGCTCGCTGTATTGCAGTAGTTCGAGTAACGAAGATTTTTGTGAGGTAAGTGATTCATGAAATGTATAGGTTATTGCTAGTCAGGGCCATTCTTTTGTAGGGATTTTTGAAAGTCAGATTGCGTTGCGCTAAAAATATTGTGTGTCAGTTTAGTGTTGATCAGAACAGGTAAAGAGCGAAATGTCTGAGTACGTTCAGTTCTGCTCAGCTGTTTGAAAATCAAATAACGTAAGAGGTTTATCAGCACAGTAATTCACTAATTTTTCTAAGGGGACGTTTTAAGATTCAGTGCCATAGCGCGCTTACTGCACACGTACTGACCAAACTAGTCACAATGTTTTAGTCATTACCTCTCAAAGGTACTTAGTTATATCTTTACTTAAAAATGAACAGTCGAGATCGGAACAATATTTCTTTGTTAACCGGTTTCGGCTTATCTACAAGGCATCTTCAGAATTTTTTTTTTGGCCCTGCAAGAGTAGGAAGAGCAAAGTTACAAAATGTACCATTACATATGGTCTTAAAGTAACATAAGAAAAGCTGTAGTAAAAATTACAGACAGTACTATTGTAAAACTTCCTGGCAGATTAAATCTGCGTGCCGGACAGAGACACGGACTCAGGACCTTTGCGTTTCGCGGGCAAGTGCTCTACCTACTGAGCTACTCAAGCACGATTCACGCCCCGTCCTCTCAGCTTTACTTCTGCCCGTACCTCTGTAATATCCTTTCTTTCAGGAGTGCTAGTTCTGCAAGGTTCGCAGGAGAGCTTCTGTAAAGTTTGGAAGGTAGGAGACGAGGTACTCGCAGAAGTAAAGCTCTGAGGACGGGGCGTGAGTCGTGCTTGGGTAGCTCAGATGGTAGAGCACTTGCCCGCGAAAGGCAAAGGTCCCGAGTTCGAGTCTCTGTCCGGCACACAGTTTTAATCTGCCACGAAGTTTCACATCAGCGCACACTCCGCTGCAGAGTGAAAATTTCATTCTGGAGTACTACTGTATAAGCCGTTAGAAATAGAGAAAGGTTATAGCGTTTATCTCTATGGCAGCTGATTCTGTTGTTTTGTAAGTCCGTTTATTTTATTTTAACATAAATGACCACTTGCCTTATGGTTGGTAACATTTTAACACCTTATGTACCTGTACGTGGGCTACGCGAACTTACTGTGCGAATTGCACACAGCTCTTGGCTGGTGATGACTTAATACGTAGTCGGCGCGAAATGCACACTATTTGACCCGTGGCTCCACAGCCATCAGTCAGTGTATGATCGTGGGTATCACGAAAAGTCGGAGGAGCCGCCACCACCAGCCATTAGGGTAAACGCTGTAACCTTTCTCTATTTTTAACACCATACACAATAGTACTGACTGTAATTTTTCTGTATTTTATTTTAAAACCATATGTAACAGTACAGTTTGTAACCTTGCTGTTCCTACCCTCCGGCGCCAAAAAATTTTGAAGATGGCTTGTACATAAGGCGAAACCGGCTAATATATATAGAATCAGGTCGCCGCTCTCCGTGGACTATGTTGTCAAAATTATGATTTTATCTTCAGTCTTCCAAGTACGTCCCTGCAGTCTGTGGCGTTTTGTTCATCCAAGTCAACAAAAAAATTAAATCCTGACCCGACACTCAACTGACGCCACAGAGTCAACTTGCGGATTTCATTTATAACAAACGATTAATTAAGTTGGTACCAACTAATAAGTCAAAACATGTGCCTATAGAATAACATTTGTTATGTGGATACAGTTCACAATTCAAATTTACAGTAACATCAGCCATTGGCCAAGTTTGCCACTGCTTCCAACTCATTTTGGAAAGTCATTCACAAAAGTAACATACTGGGCGTCTCACAGCCAGAGCTCCAGATGTCAGACACTCAGATCGGAGCCAAACGTTGTGTGTCGATAGCGTGCCAACCAGAACTCCAGTTTAGTCCGTGCTGTGTGCTGTCGTCCAGTACAAGATGCGTAAACGGTAACTGAAAGTGTCACCAGAGCTGTGTAGCACAAGAAAAGCGTATCTGTGAGTAATTTTGTCGTAGATCTCGCGTGTACAAAAAGGTAGAGCGTTCAAATAACACCGATGACATTTTTTTTAACTATTTACACTTGAAACTGGCATATGGGAGAACATTTTCCTGATATGTAAAAGGACTTTTCCGAGTTTGTAGCGATGTTCTTGCTGCAGTCTGGTTTCTCTCCGTTAGTTGAACGTATCTGTTTATTATTACTTATTCGTTTCGTCCTCTAAGGAGCACGCGGAACCATTAATTAGCACTGGTCTTCTTCGCTTTATTGTTTTTCTTTTCTTCTCAAAACTTCCTCGTCCTTTCACTATAGGCCTGTCTTCTTTCTTGTGTCCATGCATTTTTCAATTTCAGATTCTTTTCCGTCTGGTGTGATTGTGAACTTATTTTCTGTCTGTACGCAGTCCATGTGGATTCTAGTGGGTCAATACTGGGTTCCGTGAGGTCACTTTGGGTTTCTGTTTGCCACCGTGCGCTGGTTTGGCGAGTTCCTTTGATGACAAGAAAGATTTTCTTGGTCATTCTAGAGCCGTCCTTTCTTGCTAAATGTCCGTAGAATTTCAATCGTCTTATCCGTGCAACTAACGTGAAACGTTTAGCGCTTGAGTACAGTTCTTCAGAGCTTTTGCGCATCCAAATACCATCTTGAATTTGGGTCGAAATATTTTCCCGAGTATTTGCCTTTCCATTTTCTCAATGTCCTTGATGTTGATGGTTAATTATGATGTTTCAGTTGTGCAGAGCGCTTCTGGAAGAGTGACTTTATGACAGTGGTGAAGTTTGGTTTGGGTGGATAGCGATTTCTTATTGTATGTGTTCAGGTCATTATATAAGCCTTACGTAATTTTTCTGCTCGTGTGCTGTGAGCTACTTTTTCGTTACCAGTGTTGCTGTCCATTTCACCCAAGTGCTTGAAGTACTTATATTCCCCAATGTGGTTGTTTGGAGATTTCCATGCAGTCATTTTCCCTGGTGGTTTCTTAAGATGAGTGGAATTATTTGGACGTTGGCTATCCCATATATGTTGATTAAGAGATTGGTGTTCGTCTTTTTGCGTGCTGAAAAATTCTCAATTATATTTCTGTGTACGTGTTCTCTACCTATTTGCGCATTGAAATCTCCCAACAGGACTTTGACATGGTGTTGAGGGATATTGGTGAGTACACGCTCGAGTCGTGACCAGAACTTCTCCACTTTGCTTTTGTCAGTATCGTTATTGACTGGAGTATGTGCGTTTATCAGTGTATAGGCCTTATTGGCACATTTAACTGTGAGTAGAGAGAGGCGTTCAGAGGGTACCACGGAGTCCTGGATACTGTTATGCACGAAGAATGTCGTTCCAAACACACTTATGTCACTATTTTTTAGTTTGATTGCAGACTTTCCCTCGTAGACTTGATAGCCACCGGAATCAATCAGAATCACGAAAATGTGTTTCTTATACTGCAAGCGTACGAATCCCAAATCTATCACAAGTCTCTGTCAGTATCTTGAGTTTTCCTGTTTTAGTCAGTGTTTGTACGTTCAGTGTAGCAATGAATTGCTTCCGCTTTGGTTTGAGGAGTTTTGGGAAGATCCGCCTCTTCCCTGCATGATGTCCTGCTCCCCCATAATCCGAATGACCAGGTTCGCCTTCGCTCTTCTGAGTTAGTGCCTGAGGTAGTTGCTTTGTTGCTTGTGTTTCCATATTCAGCTGGTGGGCGTCTGCACGAGGTGAGTGGCTGATTGTCGATTGAATTCACTCTCATCGTACGGGTTGTTAGTCCGTACGGCAGCGGATACATTGCTGGAGTTTTGCAGGTGCCTTTTGGTGTTTTTGGCTTTTCCCCTCCTCCTTCAACCGGGCTTGGGACCGGCAGCAGCAATTACTGAGCTACTCAATCCATTTATTATTGATCTTATTATTTTGTTTATTATTAAATTTTATTATTATTACTATTACTTCCATACGTATGATGGAATTGTTGATTCATTTTTCTGTTCTGATTGTATATTCTGCGAAACTTCAAATGTACTCTACAGATTTACTACTTTCAAAGAAACGAAGCGAAAGCAAACTGCCAAGAGAACATTGTTGTAAATTCGGAACAGCCCTTTTACATGTCATAAATACGTTGTCCCACTTTCACGTGTTTCAGTAGAAATAGTTGTCGTCTTTGGGGTTTCGTACGAGGATCCAACGCTCTACCAACTTCGCCACCGAAGGAACATTTGGTAGTCACGTTTATGCTTTTGATGTACTCCTTAGTTCTGGCGTTACTTTTAATTAACGTTTACGTCAGTTCTGCTGGACGACAGAACGTAGTACGAACTGAATCGGAGTTTTGGTTGATACTCCACTGACATCTGGAGGTTTCGGTGTCTTCGAGCTACCTCAGCATCACTCAGTCTGAACTGGCTTTTCCCGACTCTCGTAATACGAGTATATATACACACGTCTCTCCTCAACAATTTAAGGCATGTGAGGTCACAGAAACAAAGCGTAAATGTGTAGTTCACAGTGAAATGAGCTGCCTAATGACTAGCATTTTTTAAATTTATTTTAGTTTTAATTCAGAAACGTTTTTTCCTTTGTATATTAAATTAATCGTAGTATATATTAATGTGGGTGCAACCATACTTGAGTCAACTGTCATTTCCACAACACATTTGCCATCTTAGCAAATTAAAAGAAACAACTGTGAAACGATGTGTAGAAGGTCTCATCTTCGTGCTGATTCCAAAACTGGTCTTATATATGTAATTTTCCGAAGTTATGAAGAATTTAATATTATGATTAATATTGTTATTAATTTGATATGTAGGACATCCGAAACTCAGAGGCATGATAATTAATTTAGAGGGATCCGCTTCAGTTGTACTAACAACAGAAGCTGGATCTCTCTGAATGAAATATTAATTCGCGTGATGCATCTGTGTTACAGTTATATGTGTAGGACGCGACGTTTTGTTCTCTGCCTTTAGTAAAATGAACATTACTTTTGCAAACAGTCGCTGACCTGAATTTCGATATTGCTTTATAACTTATTTCGTTAATACGTGACACAATTTTTGAATCAGCCAAGGGTATAGGCCCCTGTGAAACCTATTATCCAATTACAGTCTTTAGTTATTATGCAGCCTCAGCAAACTGTGGCTTGATAAATTGAACTGTTTCGAACATTAGAAAAATATATTTCTCATAGGAATCCTAATATACAATTTCAGAATAATTGTATGGTATCTACAGAATCAGCAAGCAGTCAGCAGTGTTGTGGTATTGTTATAAACATGTCATGCATAAAAAATAGAATTTACGCAATATTAACTTAGGTTTGGGTTAGAGAATCTGTTCCTAGGAATCGCGACAGAGTTTCCTTCATTATTGGATAATCGGTTATGAAAATGCATCAGAAGTCCCGGAACACCCCGGAATATCGGCGCCACGGTACTGTAGCAGGCCGACAGAAACAAACAAGAATTGTTATTCGGCCTTAAACATGCAACTAACGGAAGAATCCGTATGTGAGATTTCTTCCGATCACTGTAAATTTACTTTTCTTCAGGGAAATATAAAGGAGGAGTTACATAACCGGTTTTAGTTGTTGAGCAACCGTTTTCGGATACACGGGAAGGAGAATTATACGATTATGAATCAGGGAAATCACATTGGCGAAAGCTCAAGATACAACAAATTAAATAAATTTAAGAACATTTACAAATTACAAGGGATAACGTACTATAGCTCCTAATGCTATTGGTATTATAACGGATGTTGTGAAACATAGACAATGAAGCTGCATTGCAAACAACAAACCGTGAAGACGCTCGCATGACAGACAGCCACCGAAAGTCTGGCCGTCCTCGAGCCGTCAGTTTCCGTACTCAACAAATGGGGGCGCACAGACTCTTATGACCTCAGTCTGTTACGAATACAGCGTTAAGGAAAACCTGCAACAGCGACCTGCATCAACTTGTCACCACGGTTTTGATCACTCCCCTTTGTATTTGGATACACGTGTACAGAAGCTTTAGTATTTTCAGTCAATATGACGCTGAAGTTGTCTTTTGAAACTAAACTTATCTTTTATTATACCAGTTCTTTCAGAAACAGCAAATATTAGTACTCGAAAATTATTCTGTAATTATGCCTTGTTTATTCTTGTTAAGACGAAGTGCTACAACCCTTTTCATTAGATTTATATAGAATATTCCTGTAAAACCGTACCCGGCAAACAATTAACGACTGTCATACAGGGTAGTGAAATCAACTACTGACTCTACTGTAGAATGCTTCTTGGGCTGTACTGCGCATTTGTTTCATAAATAGACGGTCGACGTAGTAAATTTCGTCCTCTCAAAGTGTGACACTGCTCTAATTCAGTATCAAATTAATGGTATTCAAAGGGTACGTCTGTTTTCTGCTTCTCGTTACTGTTCGCTGTGAGGATGTCGTATGCGACTAAGAGGGACTGGCAACCAGTGCCCATAAATATTCACGCGGTCGTGGCAAGGTATCAATTCGACTTCCTACTGGCGTTTGCATGTGAAATGTGAGCGAATAGACGTGCTAACGATGACGGTAAGTCGTTTACGCAACAAAGGAGAAGCTACGAACCAAGAGTGGACAAAGAGGAGGATGAAATCTGGTAGGAAAGGAATAATAGATTTTACCAGAATCATAAATGTTCTGAACGTGAACATAAAACTGTTCTCTCGCTGGGCTGTAAGTACCTAGCTATCTTTTACTCTGACATAAGGCAAGAGAAACATTTTTCTAACACTGACTTTTCCTCCACAAAAAACTGCTTCGAAACGTTCGATCGCTGCTATAGAAAGCCCATCTGTTGTTACACACAGAGCAATTTAGTTTCTACCTCTACGAGATATTACAAACGTGTCCCAGACGGGAATTTGAGCTCTGATTTCTTGCTTTTTAGTATGACAGTGTTACCATTGAGTACCTGAATACGTCTTGCGCATAGGGTAAATGTCTCTACTAATAACTGAAGGCGTCGATGGAATAAAGTGCCACCCTTCAGCTTGGTACGGATTGGTATGATTGCGTAATCAGTTGTGTTTTCGAATGAAGCAGATCAACTAAGAAGAAGTTCCCCACGTACCGCTGGGAAGCACTGCCTGCTATATAAATCGTATTACCTTATTGTATTTATAATTTTGCCTTTAAATTTAATGAAACTTATAACATGTATTAACCCAAAACACGATCTTGTGGGCTAACACTTTCTTCTACGACTCCTTCAGTTCCTACTTGTGGTTGCAACGAAACCTCTTTTGCTAAGCAAAAACATGCATGTAGAGCCTCATATGTTTTGTTGCCTATCAGTGAGCAATCAACATTAGCCTTGCGAGGTTTAAGGCGGAAGTGCGGTGTCACGACACCAATACCATTGTGGACATAATTCTGAATCTGCGCTGTTTACCGAAACTCGGTATTCCTTACGACATAATTTAAATTTTCACCACACCGATAATATTGTCCTGCCTGAAATACAGTTGCCATTTGAAAGAGCCTTTCGTATTCTTTTGATGTAATCTAAAGGTACTGATACGACGTTTACATGTGTTAGCGGCTTTACTGTGAAAATGGCACGCGGCGACATTGTATTTCGCCTTGAAAGCGACAACCTCTCGCGCGCAGAAGGTAAGCGGGTTGCCGCCGAGTAACACGGCAGGTGTTTTCCCATAAGCAACGGCACGGTAACGACAGAACAGTAAATATCCAAGTATTCCAGCTTTGCGCAACTAAAAATACTGGGCGAATGATGCCACCATTGCTGTGTAAAATTTATTATCCGTTTTTAACTATAATTTTATCAGCCGTGTCAACGGGATGTACGTTATCAAACGTTCTGACTGAAAGATATTTCATAGAACATCTGCATACATACAAGGTGACAATTATTGAACTACATGAGACTCGTCATAAATTCTGAACGGTTTGCATTAGGATCTTCAAACTTCACGGTTGGCCGCGGGACATGATGGGAATTAATATGGTTTGGTTTAACGAAAGAGCCCACCCTAATTTGGATGGGTCCGTCAGTAAGCAAAATTGGCGCATTTGGGGGGGGGGGGGGGGGGGGGTCTGAGAATCCGCATTTCGCGATCGGGAAGGCTCTTCACCTTCAATGGGTGACTGTGTGATGTGCAGTGTACAGTCATGGAATAATCGGTGCGATATTCCTTGATGGCACAGTGACTACCGAACGACACGTGAAGGTTCTGGAAGATTATGGAAGATAATTTCATCCCCATTATCGAAGTTGACCCTGATTTTGTCAAGATGTGCTTAACGCAAGACGGAGTTCGACCTCATAAAAGCAGAATAGTTTCTGATGTCCTGGAGGAGCACTTTGACGACCGCATGGTGGCCTTAGGGTCTCCAGAGGCCTCGATTCTCCGAATCTGAACACTTGCGACTCCATTTTGTGGGGCTATATTAAAGACAATGTGTACATCAATAACCCCTGCTAATAGAACGTCTTCAAGTTGTATGTTGGTACAAACTATAATTCAGTTGTTTATGGAGCCAGCCTACAGTTTTGACAGCAAACAGCAAGTTTTCATGAAGCTGCGAAAACATCTGGAGTACACACACAAAAAAAGTTTTGCGTCACTCGGTTCCCAGAACTCCTGAAAATAGACGTTGACTTTGGATATTGTTTCACAGAGACAGTCAATTTGACTGTTAAGAGATGTCACTAAACCCGCCCAAAGATGTAAACAACCATGTATCAGCAGCGCCTATTAGACTGAGGGGGTTCGACAGCCGATCAGTTCCAGTCATTCCACCAGGAAGGAGGTACACAGCTCGTGTTGTCTGTAGTTCTACCATGCCTAGACGGTCAATACCGCTGTTCGATCGCGTCCGCATTGTTACTTTGAGCCAGAAAGGGCTCTCAACAAGGGAAGTGTCCAGACGTCTCGGAGTGAACCAAAGCGATGTTGTTCGGACAAGGAGGCGATACAGAGAGACAGGAACTGTCGATGACACGCCTCGTTCAGGCCGCCCCAGAGCTACTACTGCAGTGGATGACCGCTACCTACGGATTATGGCTCGGAGGAACCCTGACAGCAACGCCACCATGTTGAATAATGCTTTTCGTTCAGCCAACTCACGACTCAAACTGTGCGCAGTAGTCTGGATGATGCGCAACTTTACTCTCGACGTCCATGGTGAGGTCCATCTTTGCAACCACGACACCATGCAGCGAGGTACAGATGGGTCCAACAACATCTCTTCACCGATGAGCGTCGCGTGTGCCTTCAACCAGACAATCGTCGGAGACGTGTTTGGTGGCAAACCGGTCAGGCTGAACGCCTTAGACACCCTGTCCAGCGAGTGCAGCAACGTGGAGGTACCTTGTTGTTTTGGGGTGGCATTATGTAGGACCGACGTACACCGCTGGTGGTCATGGAAGGCGCCGTAACGGCAGTACGATAAGTGAATGCCATCCTCCGACCGATAGTACAACCGTATCGGTAGCATATAGCCGAGGCAATTTGCGCCCCCATCGTGCACATCTTGTGAATGACTTCCTTCATCGTAAAGACATCGCTCGACTAGAGTGGCCATCATGTTCTCCACACATGAACCCCATCTAACATGATTGGGATAGATTGAAAAAACCTGTTTATGGACGACGTCACCCACCAACCACTCTGAGGGATCTACGCCGAATCGCCGTTGAGGAGTGGGACAATCTGGACCAACAGTGCCTTGATGAACTTGTGGACTGTATACCACGACGAATACAGGCATGCATCAATGCAAGAGGACGTGCTACTGGGTATTAGAGATACCGGTGTGTACAGCAATATGGACCACCACCTCTGAAGGTATCGCAGTATGTTGGTACAACGTGCAATGTGTGGTTTTCATGAACAATGAAAAGGGCGGAATGATGTTTATGTTGATCTCTATTCCAATTTTCTTTACAGGTTCCGGAACCTCGGTAAAGCAAAGCTATCTTTGATGTGAGTATTTGAAAATATTCTGTGGATGATTTTCTTTGGGTATGTGACAATTATTTAGGTTAAGACAATGGTAGAATGGCTTTCCGAACGTGCCTCCAAATCCATGGCAACAAAGTGTCAGTTATCCCTATGTAGCTCCACAGCGCAAAAGTGACCTCTGAATAATCTTTGATCACGTAACATTTTATTTGTCTGCTTAACATATATTAGCTTTTAATGCGGGCTTTCAGGATCACTATTTACACCCTTACATGATTTTTGTTACTTGGGCATCATGCCCAAGCCGGCCGCTGTGGCCGAGCGGTTCTAGGCTCTTCAGTCCGGAACCGCGCTGCTGCTGAGGTATCAGGTTCGAATCCTACCTCGGGCATGGATGTGTGTGATGTCCTTGGGTTTAAGTAGTTCTAAGTCTAGGGGACGGATGACTTCAGATGTTAAGTCCCATAGTGCTTAGAGCCATTTGAACCATTTGAATATCACGCCTATGAACAAAATTCAGCTACTGAGAGTTTGGTTCAAATGGCTCTGAGCACTATGGGACTTAACATCTGAGGTCATCAGTCCCCTAGAACTTAGAACTACTTAAACCCAACTAACCTAAGGACATCACGCATATCCATGCCCGAGGCTGGATTCGAACGTGTGATCGTCGCAACAACGCGGTTCCGGACTGAAGCGCCTAGAATAGCTCGACCACAGCTGCACTGAGAATCACAGTTTGCCATACTATGACATAAAAGAGTGTGGGACTCTTAAAGTATAAACGGTCCTTCCATTAGTATAAATCTCACATACCTTAAGCGCAGTGCAAATTATCCTGAATAAGTTAAACATATGGGGCCAAACGGCAAATCTTCCCTAGCAGGCTCTGTATTTAGAATGTTGCGTAAAATTAAGTGTTCAACTACACTCCTGGAAATGGAAAAAAGAACACATTGACACCGGTGTGTCAGACCCACCATACTTGCTCCGGACACTGCGAGAGGGCTGTACAAGCAATGATCACACGCACGGCACAGCGGACACACCAGGAACCGCGGTGTTGGCCGTCGAATGGCGCTATCTGCGCAGCATTTGTGCACCGCCGCCGTCAGTGTCAGCCAGTTTGCCGTGGCATACGGAGCTCCATCGCAGTCTTTAACACTTGTAGCATGCCGCGACAGCGTGGACGTAAACCGTATGTGCAGTTGACGGACTTTGAGCGAGGGCGTATAGTGGGCATGCGGGAGGCCGGGTGGACGTACCGCCGAATTGCTCAACACGTGGGGCGTGAGGTCTCCACAGTACATCGATGTTGTCGCCAGTGGTCGGCGGAAGGTGCACGTGCCCGTCGACCTGGGACCGGACCGCAGCGACGCACGGATGCACGCCAAGACCGTAGGATCCTACGCAGTGCCGTAGGGGACCGCACCGCCACTTCCCAGCAAATTAGGGACACTGTTGCTCCTGGGGTATCGGCGAGGACCATTCGCAACCGTCTCCATGAAGCTGGGCTACGGTCCCGCACACCGTTAGGCCGTCTTCCGCTCACGCCCCAACATCGTGCAGCCCACCTCCAGTGGTGTCGCGACAGGCGTGAATGGAGGGACGAATGGAGACGTGTCGTCTTCAGCGATGAGAGTCGCTTCTGCCTTGGTGCCAATGATGGTCGTATGCGTGTTTGGCGCCGTGCAGGTGAGCGCCACAATCAGGACTGCATACGACCGAGGCACACAGGGCCAACACCCGGCATCATGGTGTGGGGAGCGCTCTCCTACACTGGCCGTACACCACTGGTGATCATCGAGGGGACACTGAATAGTGCACGGTACATCCAAACCGTCATCGAACCCATCGTTCTACCATTCCTAGACTGGCAAGGGAACTTGCTGTTCCAACAGGACAATGCACGTCCGCATGTATCCCGTGCCACCCAACGTGCTCTAGAAGGTGTAAGTCAACTACCCTGGCCAGCAAGATCTCCGGATCTGTCCCCCATTGAGCATGTTTGGGACTGGATGAAGCGTCGTCTCACGCGGTCTGCACGTCCAGCACGAACGCTGGTCCAACTGAGGCGCCAGGTGGAAATGGCATGGCAAGCCGTTCCACAGGACTACATCCAGCATCTCTACGATCGTCTCCATGGGAGAATAGCAGCCTGCATTGCTGCGAAAGGTGGATATACACTGTACTAGTGCCGACATTGTGCATGCTCTGTTGCCTGTGTCTATGTGCCTGTGGTTCTGTCAGTGTGATCATGTGATGTATCTGACCCCAGGAATGTGTCAATAAAGTTTCCCCTTCCTGGGACAATGAATTCACGATGTTCTTATTTCAATTTCCAGGAGTGTATATCTAATACCTACGTACAGTCACTGCATATGAGAACAGATGCTCTACAAGTATTAGAGGAATATTAGTCTCCGATGTACAGTTTAGCAATGAGCACGTCTTGACTAAGTTGCTTAATCATTACGGAATTAATCTCTCAAAAAATTCTTAAAGCAATAAAAAGGTTTCTGAAGGTACTGATCAGAACTTGGAGAACAGAAAGGAAGACAACTGAGGTACTGCTAAGAGAAATAGAGTTACAGAATAACTTGTCGTAACGATTAAAAAAAGAAAGTTGTTCGTGGAGAACGTTTTTGGTAATAACGGAAGGATAAATCCATGACACTCAAATTAGAGCTGGTGCAGATAATGCGGTGACGATACTATGAAGAAATAAATGAAATTTCAGAAAAAACTTCGATAACTGAAGCTAAGCATTAAGCAGATGAATAATGGCATCGCATTCGGGAGGACGACGGTTCAATCCCGCGTCCGGCCATCCTGATTTAGGTTTTCCGTGATTTCCCTAAATCGCTCCAGGCAAATGCCGGGATGGTTCCTTTCAAAGGGCACGGCCGAGTTCCTTCCCCGTCCTTCCCTAATCCGATGAGACCGATGACCTCGCTGTCTGGTCTCCTTCCCCGAACCAACCAACCGACCAACCAACCAACCAATAATGGCAACTGTCTTAAATATTTGGTTCAAAATGGCTCTGAGCACTATGGGACTTAACATATATGGTCATCAGTCACCTAGAACTTAGAACTACTTAAACCTAACTAACCTAAGGACAGCACACAACACCCAGTCATCACGAGGCAGAGAAAATCCCTAACCCCGCCGGGAATCGAACCCGGGCGCGGGAAGCGAGAACGCTACCACACGACCACGAGCTGCGGACAAAAAAATGGCTTTGAGCACTATGGGACTTAACATCTATGGTCATCAGTCCCCTAGAACTTAGAACTACTTAAACCTAACTAACCTAAGGACAGCACACAACACCCAGTCATCATGAGGCAGAGAAAATCCCTGACCCCTTAAATATTTGTAAAGAATGAAATGCAACTGTGAATTATCTGGAAATTCGCGTTAATCTACTTATGTTCCGTCTAATAAATAATATTGCAAGTGTGTGTAACGTCCAAAAATCAGCTGAAAGCTGACGTCCACTATATATCTAACAACCATTTTTGCAGCTATTTCTATTTACCAGGAGTCTATTGTTGTTGCCATAATCTCGCGTAAGCACCAAGATTCAGAACGTTTCAGACAGTTGGAATGTGGACTGAAGTGGATTTTTACTACGTTCATGTCCAGTAGTATTCTTTAAGTAATGCGATCACTGTCACGTGACCTCTTTTCGCCCATTGTTGGTACTAGAAACGATCATGTGAAACAGTTTTTCAGTAGAGATTTTCTGCTGTATCGGGCAAGAACTTCTGCTAGTCCGGTCTGCGAAGCGTCTCTGCCGTATCCTCTCGCTTCGTGACCAGTCTTCCAGCAACCTGTATTCCTAATGGCCATCTCTGCTCGAGAATTACCACCATTAACCACGACGAACAAAAATTGCAGGTTCAACCGCTATAATCCTCGCAGTATGCACGGTTCCGGCAGTTACATGCAAACCTTGCACTCTCATTAGCTCTTAAATGCTAGCGTTTTTAATGTCGATCGGTACACTCACTTTGTATCATGCGGTTTACTTCTTACAGCTTGCTCCGCTGCCGTCTAGAATCTTGATATTTTCTGATATAATTCTTCATCATGGTCTTCAATAACTTCAGTCTGCCAATGAGCGAGTTGTTTCTGTGTACAGAGTCTCAGTCAGAATAACGCACTCTATTGCAGCTCCCATCGCCCATCTTATTAGACATGCATTCAGTGCCAGTCATTTTTCCACGTTGCTCTTCAATACGCTAGTGAATTCATTTCCGCTCACAGCTTGGAAGTATGTCACGTGGCACTTTTCAAATATAAGATCCAGTGGGGTAGAAAAAAATAACTGCCTGTAGAGCTCAGATTGCTATTACATGAACAGGTAAAGATTCTTGCATTATTGCTGTTTTTCTCTTTGTGTAAAAGTGAGGTGAAATTTCTGTGAAAATAAACAAGCCTGTAACATGTGAATCACGGCCAGTAGTTCTAAATGTGATTGGCAAGGTCTGTTAGCGGAGCCAGACACTTTCGTAAAGTCGACTAAGATCGCCACATTCTTTCTTTTTGCATTTTTGATAATCGTTTTATAGATGTACTAGCGAAAGAAGAGCCAGTCGATATGTTCAAGAAGAAAGAGGGAATAGTCGAAATTTCATCGCACAAACATTTAAGCTGCTAGAAACACCACCAACATCCTTCACTGAAAATTAAATTCAACAGAATTATGAAATTTACGGAAACAAAAGCTCACGTGGTGTTGATGAAATTTCGAATAGCATTTTGAAGGATCGTTCAAAATTAATGTTCCTTTTTGTGATGTGTTTTTATAGACCATGATACACTTTCATAAATACTTACCTTTTGAACAATTCATGACGGTAAATCCTCTGTTGTAGCTCATACCTTAAAAAATAAAATTTAAAAATTGGTACTGAATGATTCAGACAATGCTGAAAGTGGACAAAATTTTAGAGACAGGGAAAAAATCACGAATGGAGTGCCACGGAATTCAACGATGCGTCCCATTTTTCTTCCTTATTTTTATGAATGGCCTTTCAGTTAACATACAAACAGTGCTGATACTTTTTTCAGATGACGAAAGTGTTCTGATTAATTCAGTTCGACAGGTACCCACAGGCAGGTTTTTAATAACGCTTTTCTAAAACCTAGTCTGTCAAAAAACAAAAAATATTTCTTCCTTTCACGTTCGGTTGTGAGCTATTGTGAAGCCAATGTTACGCTCTTTAGAGTCATGGTGTGTGACGTACGTTTATGTAAACATCTGGTATCTATTGAAGGAAAGATGAATGGTTTATTTATCTAGTGTACTTTCTCTTTCTGTGATGATGGTCGCTACGACAGAAACTGGTAGAGTATAAAGGATAATTCGTACAGCTGATGGCTAAAATGCAGTTCTTCGAACTGAAGGAATTCATAGTGATTGTCAATCCAACCTGACTAAATTGAGAAAGTGCCGTCACCATATTTTTAGAAACAAGAGGGACACATCTTTAGGAGTACAGGCTGTTTAGTTAATTGTTGGTTTCGCCACGTGCTCCGCAACTACTTGTTTGATTAATGAAGAGGCCGCTACAGTTGCTCTGTAGAACTTTATTTAGTCCACTGCCGGTTTCGGCATTTTTGTTACGTCTTTCTCAAGTGTATCAGAAAGTTGCATACATGTTGTAAGTGTATAACGTGTAAAATTGAAGATTTACAGGTTATTCTAAAATATTTCTGTTTGCTGATGACATTAGCTTGGTAGTAAAGGATATTGTCTGCAACAATTACTGTTTCAAATTGTGCAGTTGATGACCTAAGTTTATGGCTTGTAGAGAATAAACTAACGGTACATCGGAGTAAGACACAGTTCAACAAAATCCGAAGTTTTAATTTCACAAAATGGGCACATCATTAGTGAAACTGAGCAGTTCAGATTTCTAGGTGTTCAGGTAGATAGTAAACTGTCGAACAGGTTCTTGTTCAAAGACTTAATACTGACATTTTTACCAGTCGAACGGTATCTGAAGTAAGTAATCATTTGACAGGAAAATTAGTCTACTTTGCTTATGTCGTATGGTATTATATTTTGGGGTAACTCTTCCCATTCTAAAAGGATATTTTTTGGCACAGAAACGTGCAATTTGGGCAGTAAGTGGTGTAAGCCTATGAACCTCTTGTCGACCCCTGTTCACTAGCCAGGGTATTTTGACATTGGCCTCTCAATAAACATATTCTTTACTGTCGTTTCTTGTTAGCAATATCAGATTATACCCAAGAATTAGCAGCTTTCACTCGGTTAATACTCGGCAGGAATACAATCTGCATTTGGATCGAACTTCCTTGACTCTCATGCAAAAGGCGTGCAGTATACTGCAGCATCCATTTTCGATAAGCTACCACAAGAATGTAAAAATCCTAGCAGTAATCCACGCCCTTTCAAATCGAAACTGAAGAGTTTCCTCATGGGTGAGTCCTTGTGTACCATCGAGGAGTTCCTTGAAACAATGTATTGTTGATTGCCTTTACATAAACTTATGGCTTGTCTTTTTTGGGTTCGTGAACGTTTCATTATATCGGTTATTACTTTTATGTTGTAATTACATGTGCTGACACGGTCTGTGACCTTGGAGATTTGCTCCTTAATTTGGTTCCTCAGGAACTAGATGTGGAAAAAAAGAGGTTTACATATGTTTATGTACACATTATAAAACTTACAGTGGATAAGTAACGTCCAAAAGACACCAACACAAGTGTGGTAGATTTGTAATCTTGCTTATCTAATGGTATCGTGAGTGTATAGTTCACTACATTGTGTTAGTGAGTGTGTGATGTTCTGCCGTGTTGGCACGGGGCTGCCGCCGCGGCCTCGCTGCAGACTCACCCGGCCGTCCTTCTCCCAGCGGACGTCGGGCAGCGGCGTGGCGAACACGCGGCACTCCAGCGTCACGGCGTCGCCGTCGCAGCAGCGGCGGTCGGCGAGCGCGCGCCGCACGCACGGCAGCGTCTGCACGCGGCTGCCAACACATCACGCGGAAATCACGTCTCACTCACTGACCGTCTGACGCTGCGGTGCTGCTACACTTACATTCATAACACAGCTGGCCGTAACAAGTGCAACGTATTGTGCGGCAGACTTCACGGAACTACACTGGTGTCCAAAATTAAAGCAAGGTAGCGTTTTTTTTTTTTTGGCACAAAACAATATAACCAGGTGATAATAAAATAGAAATAATGTAAAGAACATAGAACGTAAAGATCTACAACGGAAGACACAAATGTTCTTCGTTTTCTCCAACTTAACGTATTTAAGCACACATTCCGACGACGTGTTAATGCGCTGAGTACTGGGTGTGACCACCTCTGGCAGCAATACAGGCCTGACAAAAGACGGGCATGCTGTGAACGATGTCATCAGTCTCCTATTGAGGCAGTAACGCCCGTTCTTCCTGCAGTGCTGCTCACAAGTCTTGGAGAGTGGTTGGCGGATGCTGACGTGAGGCAACCATCTCCCTAGTCCATCCGAGGCGTGCTCTATGGCGTACAAATCGGGAGAGGGAGCACGCCACGCCATGCGTGCAATATCTGCCGTTTCGAAAAAAACCTCACCACCCGTGTTCTATGAGGTCGTGCATTATCGTCCAGCCATAGAAAATCTGGGCCCACAGTATCTCGCAGGAACCGCAGATGACGTCCCAAGATCTTGTTACGATACTTGACAGCGATTAAATCTTGCCGATTCACCCGTACAGTTTCATGAAGACATGTTCGAG
This sequence comes from Schistocerca americana, assembly GCF_021461395.2. Classification (NCBI taxonomy): domain Eukaryota; kingdom Metazoa; phylum Arthropoda; class Insecta; order Orthoptera; family Acrididae; genus Schistocerca; species Schistocerca americana. The sequence goes on along the minus strand of NC_060122.1, from coordinate 823,204,172 downwards.
ACGTAAACATAATACCTGGCCAATCTACAAGCGATCCTGCTTGATATCGGTCTCTTTCCACAATGGTTCTGTCCCAAAATCGTGCTCCACATTCCCTCCGGGAGCGAACCGTCGAGAATCACTGACCAGACCAAATCGGGACTCACTAGTGAAAACAACATTTTCGAAGAAAACCTCACCACCCGTGTTCTATGAGGTCGTGCATTATCGTGCAGCAATAGAAAATCTGGGCCAACAGTATCTCGCAAGAACCGCAGATGAGGTCCCAAGATCTTGTTACGATACCTGACAGCGATTAAATCTTGCCGATTCACCCGTACAGTTTCATGAAGACATGTTCGAGACGTAAACATAATCCCTGGCCAATCTACTAGCGATCCTGCTTGATATCGGTCTCTTTCCACAATGGTTGTGTCCCAAAATCGTGCTCCACATTCCCTCCGGGAGCGAACCGTCGAGAATCACTGTCCAGACCAAATCGGGACTCACTTGTGAAAACAACATTGGTCCACTATTCGACCCTCCAGGTGGCTTGTTGATGGCTCCACTCTACACATTCCCTCCTTTGAAGAAGCGTCAGAGGAAGACATACGACACGTCTTCAACGATAAAGGCCACTCTGCCGAACTTTCCGGGATGTGAGGTCGTGGTCCAAGAACTTTTCTGCTCCTTACGTTTCGTCCAGGACTGCGCTGGACTTCCTCAGAGGCGCTGCTCCGCTGAGTCTTGCCGACTGACTGGTCGGGTGTCTGAGAGCGACTTATATATTGTGAGAAAAGGGGGCGTGGTTCAGGTGACACGTGATGAGCAGTGATAATCCATAGCAAAGATAAGGTTGACTATCGATTACCACCTTGTCAAAGATAGAAATTGTTAGCAATTTTGTAGAGCCACTGTCCATATATCGCTAAGTTTCATAGCCTCCTCTTTCCTATTAAAATTATCGCGATGTTTATAAATTTCACTAGCTTCTCTATATAACCGTGGATAGTAATATAACGTTGTAGATAAAACTTCGGTATCTGAAAACTTCACTTGGTGGTTGCCTGGTTGAAGAGCATGTTCCGCTACAGCTGATTTTTCTATTTTTCCAAGTCGACAAAGACTTTTATGCTCTTTCAGTCGCGTGTTTACGCTTCTTTTGGTAGTACCAATATAAACTTTACCACAGGTACATGGAATTTTATACACACCATATGTCGAAAGGGGAGGGCGTTTATCCTTCACAGATCGTAGTACTTGACTTATTTTCTTTGTTGGTTTAAAGACCGGTTTTATGTCATGTTTTCGTAAAATCTTACCGATCCGATCTGTTACCTTTTTAATAAAAGGGAGAACTACTGTATTTTTCTGTCGTTATGGTTCATTCTTATCTTTTGGTCTTTTGTTCCTTGGACGCAAAATTCTACTTATCTCTTTTCTTGAGTAGCCGTTTTTTTCAAAAGCCTGCTTCAGATGTTTCACTTTAGCATCCAAATGTTCAGGTGTACATATCCGTTCCGCTCGATCGACAAGACTTTTTATGACACCCCTTTTTTGTTGTGGATGTTGATTAGAATTTTTATGTAAATGTCTGTCCGTATGTGTTGCCATCCGAAAAACTTTATATTCCAAGCTTCTATCGGACCGTCTCATAACTAAGACATCCAAGAAAGATATTCTGTTATCCTTTTCTATTTCCATAGTAAACTGTATTTTTGGGTGAATTTTATTTAGATAATCAAAGAAATCGTCCAAGGCTTTCTGCCATGGGACCAAACCACAAATGTGTCATCTACATATCGATACCAACGAGATGGTTTGTTATTAGCTTTGTCTAGGGTTGATTGTTCAAATTTCTCCATGTAAAGATTGGCAATCGCAGGGCCTAATGGATTACCCATTGCTACTCCATCAAGTTGTTCATAAAATTCATTATCCCACTGGAACTGACTTGATGTAAGACAATGTCTGAAAAGAACAGTCAAATCTTCTGGAAAAATATCCGCTATGAAAATCATAACTTCGTTAACAGGAATCATTGTGAATACAATGAAAAAAACGGCTACTCAAGAAAAGAGATAAATAGAATTTTGCGTCCAAGGAACAAAAGACCAATAGATAAGAATGAACCATAACGACAGAAAAATACAGTAGTTCTCCCTTTTATTAAAAAAGTAACAGATCGGATCGGTAAGATTTTACGAAAACATGACATAAAACCGGTCTTTAAACCAACAAAGAAAATGTGTCAAGTACTACGATCTGTGAAGGATAAACGCCCTCCCCTGTCGACATATGGTGTGTATAAAATTCCATGTACCTGTGATAAGTTTTATATTGGTACTACCAAAAGAAGCGTAAACACGCGACTGAAAGAGCATAAAAGTCTTTGTCGACTTGGAAAAACAGAAAAATCAGCTGTAGCGGAACATGCTCTTCAACCAGGCAACCACCAAGTGAAGTTTTCAGATACCGAAGTTTTATCTACAACGTTATATTACTATCCACGGTTATATAGAGAAGCTAGTGAAATTTATAAACATCACGATAATTTTAATAGGAAAGAGGAGGCTATGAAACCTAGCGATATATGGACAGTGGCTCTACAAAATTGCTAACAATTTCTATCTTTGACAAGGTGGTAATCGATAGTCAACCTTATCTTTGCTATGGATTATCACTGCTCATCACGTGTCACCTGAACCACGCCCCCTTTTCTCACAATATATAAGTCGCTCTCAGACACCCGACCAGTCAGTCGGCAAGACTCAGCGGAGCAGCGCCTCTGAGGAAGTCCAGCGCAGTCCTGGACGAAACGTAAGGAGCAGAAAAGTTCTTGGACCACGACCTCACATCCCGGAAAGTATATCAACAGCCATGTCACCCGGTCGTGGAAGCCTTCATTCTACACTCTGCCGAAGCCTTCAGTACACCGTTTACCTCGATACAACACGTCCAGTGGGTCCTGGGAGGTGAGATGCCACGTTCTATGGCGGTACCGACGTGCCCTTACACCAAATAACAGTCCACTCTTCCTGATGTCACATTTGGTCTTCACTGTCCTCGTCTCCGGGATACTGTTTTCGATCAAAAAATGGTTGAAATGGCTCTGATCATTATGGGACTTAACATCTGAGGTCATCAGTCCCCTAGAACTTAGAACTACTTAAGCCTAACTAACCTAAGGACATCACACACATCCATGCCCAAGGCAGGATTCGAACCTGCGACCGTAGCGGTCGCGTGGCTCCAGACTGTAGCGCCTAGAACCACTCGGTCACTCTGGCCGGCCTACTGTTTTGGTCTCTCTGAACTATCGCCCCATCCGAAAAACAAGAGAACGATTCACATTAAGCCATCGGGCGATATCAGGTTGCAACTGTCCTGCTTCCGTTCTTTCTATGGCCCTCCACAGCAGAGAGGCTGGTAGGCGTCTTCTCTGTACCATACTGCACCCTCTGTGACTGTGTACACAGCGATTGTGGATGTGTGACTACCCGGCAAACACTATTCCGTTTGATACGTGCCCTCACCTCATCGTTAGCGTTGATGTCTGTTGACTAGAATGCCCCTTTCCGGCAAGGATACGATCATACAGACATCTGTTAAGAGTTTGTGTCATTAAATCGGGAATGAGATACGGCAGTTTGTTGGTTTAATTTTGGACACCATTGTACATACTTACTTAGATAGCCAAATCGTGAACCTTTCAGCACAACTCCACAGAATACGACATGTATATTCTGTATACAAGAAGAGACTACGCTAAGGTTTCTCGTTGAGAAATAGCATTTCAACTTTGGTTATTTGCGAGAAGGTTGTGTCGTGCCTCGTGTGAGATGGACGGACATCTCCCAGCACGTGTTGACACTGAATCTCGTGCGAATGTGTAATCGAGAACTTCAGGAGGGCCACAGTCAGCGCCACGCAGGATCTCAGCGGCTCCACGTGACCAGCGCGAGAGATGACTGTTCTAACGTTCTCTCGACTGCTTCCCAGACGGGGCAATTTCAGCTTTCTTTTTTTTTTTTAAAAAAAAAAAAGCATTACTTCTGCCCTAATTGAAATTAAAAATGATTTCTGGCATGTAAAAAACGGACTTTTTTGCCGCTTCAATTCAGGATTAAAATCTCGAGCTTTCTACGATTACCTCCACCGTCTTTGTCAGGAGCAACAGACGTCCAGTCTCTTCGCCAGGAGCAAGTGATAATTGCTCCTGACGAATACGGTGGAGATAATCGTTGAAACTCGAGATTTTAACCCAGAACTGACGCGAAAAGAAGTCATAGGATATTTTACACCACAGTGCCGTCGCGAAATATTTAATTCTCACATTTTTGACATAATTAAAAGACTGTATTGATATCTATATCATATATGAATTTTGTGTCTGTAAGAGACAGATTTTCTACCGTCGCGGAGAGAGAAGCGCTGTGGCAGCTGCCTGCAGGCAGTGCGCTCCATGTCGTGGCAACGTCTCGGCTTCAGACACTGAACGTCCGGCGCACACCAGTTTAAATACAACTCTTGTCTCCGTCGTTGATGATCCTGAACATAACGAGGCGCAGTCCGTGTCTGGAGGCCGTGCCGTGCGGAGATACACTGCAGCCGGTGCAGCGCTTGATTGGTTCTGAGTGCCGTTAATGCTGGCGGGAAATTCTGAACTGAACTGCAAGTGACATGTCTTCCTCCAGGAGAGAAACCTCGAAATTCGGTTTGGAATGGAACACCGCAATGCCTCCCCCTCTAGCTATTCGGAAGTGGATAATTAATAATGTAATAATGTAAAATTGCTTGATGCGAAAGTGATAGTTATTCAAGCCGGCCAAAGTGGCCGTGCGGTTAAAGGCGCTGCAGTCTGGAACCGCAAGACCGCTACGGTCGCAGGTTCGAATCCTGCCTCGGGCATGGATGTTTGTGATGTCCTTAGGTTCGTTAGGTTTAACTAGTTCTAAGTTCTAGGGGACTAATGACCTCAGCAGTTGAGTCCCATAGTGCTCAGAGCCATTTTTGATAGTTATTCAAATTATCAATGCAGCGAATAGAGTGTGTGTGCAAAATGTTTAAATAACGACGTTTGTGAGCGAATAGCCAGTGTAACGGGAGTTCCTCGTCTAGCATTACTTTTCCTCAACACTAATAGTCGATACCAATACTATTTTGCCAATTTTGGACATATCAATTACCTCAGCTGCTTTTCTGAAAAATTTCATATGATTTTATTTTTCAAGCTAAAATTTATGAACATAAATTATTATTTTGGATGTTATAAACGATACATACTAGTTCTGAATGCACAGTTTTTTAGAAACATTTGAAATTACAAGTTATTCGGCACACTTAATGTTTCTATTATTAATTACGCAATATAGTACTGTTTATTATGTATATTTCTGGATTCATTTATGAAATAATAATCAAAACTAACAGAAATTCATTTGTCAAGAAAAATTGTAAACTGTTCGGAATATTGTTATTTCCGCTGAGTGAGGCAGTAGTATTTTGGGCGAACAATGTACCTTCGACTTTGTTGATGTGAAAATTAAAAAGACTGTGTGATATACTAAAATATGACAAAATAAATTAACGTAAAAACAAAAATTCTGCAACGAAAATCTTCAAAATTATTTAGATCAATTCAACCATGAGGACCTAAAACGTGAGAATTTCAGATTCAAGAATGAGACCCCTAGACAAGAAGAACAGGAGCCAACTCCACAAGAAAATATAAGTAAAGTAAAAAGTTTATTGTAGTCTTACTCTTCTCAAATATTCAGAAAGACTTTGCACATTGTGGAAAATAGCTGCAACTAGGAAGGAGAAACAAATAAAATACAAGTTCAATGACGGCTCTGTCATAACAGTAGGCCTGTCAATAACATACGCTGATCTTGGCTTGCGATCGGCGACAGTCTGTAATTTACCATTCAGAGAAGTACTTTGCTTATGGGGGGGGGGGGCAGTTTACACGGCTACATGTATACTCCGCACGTCACGTTGTGGTGTGTGGCAGAGAGTAATTGTGTACTACTGCCACTTCCCCCCTTTCCTTGTTCGATTCGCGAACGGTTCTCGGGAAGAACGACTGGTGGTGAGGCTCTGAGCTGGAATGTCTTTAATTTTACTTTCCGTGACGTACAGGGTGTTTCCCAAAGAGCGTGCAAAAATATAGCAGGACATACTGAACAATTTGAGATAGGGAACCTGGGGTCGAAGAAGCCAACTTAAGGAGACATGGATGTAAATTTGTCTACCGCTTTGACTAGGTTTACCGTTTACCAATTTATTCACAACTAACAGGCTTGCACGTTTACACGTACTGTGCTGTTTATTTAAATGTAAATTCCTTTATTTGCTGCAAAGAAACAAGTAGGACAAGCCTATTTACTTGTCCATAAGGTGGCTCCGCTGTACCGTATTTACACTGTCCCGTGATAGAACGCGCTATGAATCGACGACGCATCCATTCATTACGCAGTGCTATTCAGAGACTTACAGTGCAATACAATAGAGCAGTACCGGTACGGTATTTCCTGGTCGATGGATTGGAGGGGGAGGTCCTACTCCATGGCCTCCGACCCCCTTGACTATATCCTATGGAGATATCTAAATTCACTTGTGTATGAGGCTCCAGTGGCTACGGAGATGGAATTAGTTGCTAGAATTGCAGCTGCTTGTGATGTGATTCGAAGCACACCAGGCATATTTGTCAGGGTGCGTCAGAATCTTGTTTGCCGATGACATGCTTGCACTGAGGTCGATGGCCGTCAGTTTCAGAACATTTTATAAGATACAGTACAAATGGTACGTTCATTGTCTCAGTGATGGTATTTGCAGACAACTGTAACTAATGTAAATAAAAATGTATACGGAAGTATGATTTTAGTCCTGTAATCTCCTTAAGCTCCGACCCTAGGTTCCCTACCAGAAATTGTTCAGTGAAGCAACCTCTATGTCCTGTTAAATTTTTGCACACTCTTGCGGGAACACCCTGTATACACAACAGTGTATGCTTTCGACTATGACACTAGTAATACTGCAAAGGAATGTAGGACGGAGTAGGTGAAGAGTAATTTTTGCACACACTTACGGGAACACCCTGTATACGCAAGAGTATATGCTTTCGACTATGACACTAGTAATACTGCACGGGAATGTAGGACGGAGTAGGTGAAGAATAATAAAAGAAGAGAGTTTTGGCAACCAGCAAGACTATTGGTGTAGTTGGAGCGTAGCGGCGGTTGTAAATCCGCTTCTTAGAAAGGACAGATGACAACATGTGGTCAAAACTAGTCGGAAAACGTTCTCCAGGAGGGAGATGGAAAGGAGGGCGACCATTCGGAAGTAACGTGTCTGTGAGGCAATAGCTTTCTAGGATTTTTTTAACGGAAGTCTGTCGACCATAAGTTGAGGCATAACTGAATTGGTGTAAACCACCTGAAAAGTGTCTGGCTGTAGGAAATTCATACACTCCAATTCCGTAGACAACTATGGCCTCCTTATACAGGGTAAGGATGAGAGAATTTGAGTGGAACGGTGCTGGTGTGTGTGTGGGGAGGAACAGTGAAGCGCCAGAAGGCGCCACGAGCGCAGCTGTGGACTGGCAACAGGTAGACAAGTAGACAGGTAGACAGGTAGGCAGGTAGAGCCGGCGGCCACTGCTGACTGAACTCACCCGTACGTGACGCTGCTCGGCTCCATGCCGTCCTCCTTGCCCTGGCCTGCAACACAAACAAGAGCCTTAGTAAAGTCATCTCAAGTGCAGAGCGTGCTGGGTGAGGGCAACCCTGACAAGAAAATGCGTACAAACAAGATTCTCTCTCTCTCGCACACACACACACACACGCACACACACACACACACACACACACACACACACACACACACACACAAAACACACCATGTGTCACTTATTTCAAAAAGTTAAGCTTTTGTGGTTTGTAGTTTGGTCAACATTTTGAACAAGGTGCCATTCATTTTACAGTATACAAGGGCCACGTTCTCAGGCTTTTACAAAAAGAAATATATTTCATTTCTCCAAATGCAGGAGGATCTGCAACGAATTCACGCATGGTGCAGGAAATGGCGATTGAATCTCAATGTAGACAAGTGTAATCTGCTGCGAATACATAGAAAGAAATATCCTTTATCATCTTGCTACAACACAGCAGGTCAGCGACTGGAGGCAGTTAATTCCATAAATTATCCGGGGGTAGGCATTAGGAGTGATTTAAAATGGAATGATCATATAAAGTTGATCGTCGGTAAAGCAGATGCCAGACTGAGATTCATTGGAAGAATCCTAAGGAAATGCAATCCGAAAACAAAGGAAGTAGGTTACAGTACACTTGTTCGCCCACTGCTTGAATATTGGTCACCAGTGTGGGATCCGTACCAGATAGGGTTGATAGAAGAGATACAGAAGATCCAACGGAGAGCAGCGCGCTTCGTTACAGGATCATTTAGTAATCGCGAAAGCGTTACGGAGATGATAGGTAAACTCCAGTGGAAGAGTCTGCAGGAGAGACGCTCAGTAGCTCGGTACGGGCTTTTGTTGAAGTTTCGAGAACATACCTTCACCGAGGAGTCAAGCAATATACTGCTCCCTTCTACGTATATCTCGCAAAGAGACCATGAGGATAAAATCAGAGAGATTAGAGCCCACACTGAGGCATACCGACAATCTTTCTTTCCACGAACAATACGTTACTGGAATAGAAGGGAGAACCGATAGAGGTACTCAAAGTACACCGTCAGGTGGCGTGCGGAGTATGGATGTAGATGTAGATGTAGATCCTTTCATTGTTGCTCAAATTTTTGCACTTTTAATATCTATACGTTTTTGCGTGTAATGGATCGAGTTTTGGGAACATTAATGTTGACAACTCAAAACATGCTCCCCGGAGGGTTCAGGAGCTTCGTAACGTGATGAAAATCTTTGTCTAGGCAATTTTCTTTGAAATACGGTGGGAAAAGACGTCATAAGGCTATAAGTCCCGTCAAACGGGTGAGGAGTCACTAATCAGATGGTTTTCTCCCTCAAATGTTCAATTATTTGAAGTGCTGTATGACGGTTTCTTTTGTCATGGTGGAGAATGGCGCGATTGTCTGGTTATTTTTTCCTGCTTTCATTGATCATTGGTGAATAAAAAACGGTTGCACTCATATATCATTTATCATTAATTATTCTTTTATGTCAAAAAGCAATACCCACAGTAACGAAAGAAAAAAGTGGCTATTTTCTTGGAAGTGCTTCGTGAAGGAAAGGCTTTCGTTCCTTTTATGTCATCTGGGAATATCCAGACAGTTGAATGCTGCTTTGTTTTCCCGTCCGTAGGAATATAAGTGAAGTCTCCAGTCACACTACGAGGCCCATACAACGGGTTTAAAGTGAATTTGCTACAGCTTGTTCAATAGAAGTGACAAAACCTTATGGTATGCATCAAGTTTTATAAAGTTGACTTAGGACATGGCTTGTTTTAAGCAAACATTTAAATAATATTTTATGTTCTGAAGAAGACGTTATTACTAACGTTGAAACCTAGATAAACGATAAAGTTAACCTGCAACTGTAGGCTGTATATTCTTATATACTTCATGAACGTTTCAGGATTTCTACACAACTTTATCGACAATGATAGCACGAAAGGGGCAAGTACGAGCTGAAGCATTGACGCGTCGTTTATGATATTTTAACCGAAAATTCGTTCCTTTGAGGTGTACATCGCTTCTGCTGAGCTTTTTAAAACAAAAGATATGAGTATAAAATCTAAAAATGTATATAAAATAAAATTTCCGCCTCTATAGTTCACCGTCAGCCTGTCTAATTTCCGTACGGATCAGGGGAACTGACAACCGGTCTCCTTCCAGTCGTCCCAGCGAGGACAACTCATTTGGCCTCATGAGGACATCTCAGGACTGTTTCAGCGAAAAGCAGCTGGTCCGTTTGCGAAAACACAGACTGAGAGAAGAGAGGAGAGTGTGCCATCTTCGTCCTGTATGCTGTTCAATGATCTACAATGCGGGTCAATCATTAGTCGATGAGTAATGTGCGGTGCCCTCAACACTAACGTGCAATTTTTTATAATGTTTTAATAAAATATGCGCTTTATAATTTCTAAAATACCGTTCATCGAACGCCGATGATCTAATGTTAATGGCGCACTTTTTTTTACCGTAATGTTGAAAAAATGGTTCAAATGGCTCTGAGCACTATGGGACTTAACAGCTAGAACTTAGAACTACTTAAACCTAACTAACCTAAGTACAGCACACACATCCATACCCGAGGCAGGATTCGAACCTGCGACCGTAGCGGTCGCGCGGTTCCAGACTGTAGCACCTAGAACCGTTCGGCCATTCCGGCCGGCCGGTAATGTTGATGAAGATGATAATAATACGAGTAGATCACCTTTGCACAAGCTGGCGGTTACAATGTTTTTACACGTTCATAAGTGTATGAAATACTGCGTACTCCGAAGTTTCTTACATGTACTGTATGACCTTTCAACATTCTGTCATTTTTCTACCTGAAAAAACTAGTTAATGTTCCGTAATGCTGCAGTTTGACAATTAAATGTATAGTACAGCAGCACTTGTCTCTCTTAAAAATTTACATACATCAACTAACTTAGGTGCATGTGAAGATTTTCGCTGCATGTCGATGCAACAAAACCTTCTCTGTTTTGTACTGTCGAAGTTTCTTGTAACACGTTTGACATGGCAACAGGTGTAATGACTGTGTGTCACATTTGACATCGGGGACAAATAATGTGTTAAGCACAGAAGGCGTGGGTTTTGCGGAGTTTGATCGCCCTGTGACCGCTCGTCACACCCTCGTGTTGTACTGGCTATGACGACATCGTAGTCAGTTGACATGAGGACACATGCAACTCATCATTGCGACGTAATAGTTCTCACAACTTCACAGTTTGCGAAGAGAAAATAATTTTGTACAGGATAGACAGCGAAAACCATGTAGGTCGCCATGTGTCTGAATTCAGAAGTGGTTAACTCCTCCCGCACCGGCTATGAAGACCCAACGGTATCGGTTGGCCGCCGTGTCATCCTCAAACCACAGGCGTCACTGAATGCGGATATGGAGGGGCATGTGGTCAGCACATCACTCTCCCTGCCGTATGTCAGTTTCCGAGACCGGAGTCGCTGCTTCTCAGTCAAGTAGCTCCTCAGTTTGCCTCACAAGGGCTGAGCGCACCCCGCTTACCAACAGCGCTCAGCAGACCGGATGGTCACCCATCCAAGTGCTAGCCCAGCCCGACAGCGCTTAACTTTGGTGATCTGACGGGAATCGGTGTTACCATTGCAGCAAGGCCGTTGGCCAGAAGTGGTTACGCACTAGCAAATTATGTACGCATCCACATCGTAGCTATTCGACGCGCAGGTCGCCGAAGTGCCGTCAAATCGAAAGACCTGCACCAGGCGAACGGTCTACCCGACGGGAGGCCCTAGCCACACGACATTTCCATTTTTATCGTAGCTATGAAAGCTCAGTATGATGCTGGAAAATTCTCATTAATGGCCTACAGCACTTTCTGGCACTCGGTGTGTGTTTTTAAACATCTCTTGTACATCCTATTAAGAATGTCGAGAAAATAAAAGACACAGAAATCAACCTAACGATGGCAGTGTTTCCATCAAAGCGGTTCCATGTCTAGACCTGCTCTCCGCGAATCACTTTCCCAGATAGTGTTACTGTATCATATTGTATATCGAGGATGCTCCCTGTTTAAATCATAGACAGAGTTTGGGAAGAATGACTGCTGTACGAATCTGAGAGAGCTGTTATTTCCGTAATTTCGTCAGCACGATGTCTGTGGGATAAGTACGTTCAGCGTTAACGGGATACTCGTACTTTCTGCAGTAAGAAAAGCTTCTTGAAGTTATCGAAGAGTATACCTGGGAGATGTACGACTTCTTTCAAGTGTTCACGATTTAAGACGTTTCTCCTTTTCTACTGCTGTCTCTCTCGCCTATCACACAACCCTCTGACCAAACGCGCCGTCCTTTGTACTCGTACAGTGTCCCCTGTTAGCACGACCTGCTTGGGGTCCTATACCCTTGTTAGTGGACAGTTATAGGCAGGACCAGTAATTTGTGTGCATCTTCCTTTGTACACAGACCGTACTCTTCTAGTATCTTGCTAATGAGTTGCAGCTTCGCATTAGCACTGCCTACAACTGAGCTTGCAATGAGATTACAAAAGTATTGGGATAGCGATATGCAGATGGCGGTAGTATCGGATACGCAAGCTACGAAAGGGCAGTGCATTGACGGGGCTGTCACTTCCACACAGGTTTCCGAAGTAATTACGGCCGCACGGCGGAAGTTAATAGACTTTGAAAGCGGAATGGTAGCTGGAGTTAGATGCGTCGGACATTCCATTTCGAAAATTGTCAGGGAATTCAATGTTCTGAGATTCATAGTGCCAAGAATACGCCGGGAATACCAAATTTCAGGCATTAACTCACCTTAGAACTACTTAAACTTAACTAACCTAAGGAGATCAGACACATCCATGCCCGAGGCAGGATTCGAACCTGGGACCGTAGCAGTCGCGCGATGCCGGACTCAAGGGCCGAGAACCGCTCGCCCACAGCTGACGCAGAGGCTCACGGTCCTCACTTAACGATCGAGAGCAGCGGCGTTTGCGTGGCCTCGTTAGTTCTAAGAGACAAGCAACACTCCGAGAAATAACCTCAGAAGTCAATATGGGACGTACGAGGAACGTATACTTCAGGACAGTGCAGCGAAATTTGGCGTTAATGAGCCGACACGAGTGCCTTTGCTAAGAGCACGACACCGCCTGCAGCGCCTCGCCTCGGCTGGCGACCATATCGGTTGACTGGACTCCAGACGACTGGAAAACCGTGGCCTGGTCGGATGAGGCCCGTTTTCAGTTGGTGGTGGCTCCATAATGGTGTAGCCTCTGTTGAAATGGAATTGACTGGGTCCTCTATTGCAACTGAATCGATAATTGTCTGGAAATGGTTATATTTCGCTACTTGAAGAGTATTTTCAGCCATTCATGGACTTCATGTTCCCAAACGTGTCACCGGGCCACAATTGTTCACGATTGGTTTGAAGAATATTTTGGACAGTTCGAGCGAATGATTTGGCTACCCAGACCGCCAGACGTGAATCCCAACGAACATTTATGGAACATAATCGAGTGACCAGTTCGTGCACAAAATCCTGCGCCGGCAAAACTTTCGCAATTATAGAGAGCTATAGGGACAGCATGGCCTGATATTTCTGCAGGGGACTTCCATCGACTTGTCGAGTCGATGCCACGTGGAGCTCCGCACTACGCCGGGCAGAAGGAGTTCCGACACGATATGAGGAGGTGGCCCCATGATTTTTGTCATCTCAGTGTACGTAAGGGGTCGTTCCACATCATATCCCTGCATAATGTCACTCCCAGTCGCTTTCCTGCAATGACTGATTCTAATCGCCACTCATTAATCCTGTAACCAAGGGATGCCACGCCTTCACACTTAGCGAGGTGTGCAGCCTTGCACTTCTCTTTGTTAGCTGCTAGTCGCCAGTATTCATAGCTACAATAAAAGTATTCTTTTATTGGAACTTCGGTATGTGCGATATGAAGGTCCATTATGAACGAACATTTCTCATTACGAGATTAATTGAGAGTCACTGAAGTGTCTGGAACTCAAGGCAGACTACTACTGCAGATACGCCGTGTGGCGGGTCTACACACTAAAACTCCTCCCGAACAGGCCATGAAGGCCCAACGGTACCGACCGGCCGCCGTGTCTTTCTCAGCCCATAGGCGTCACTGGATGCAGATATGGAGGGGCATGTGGTTAGCACACCGCTGTCCCAGCCGTATGTCAGTTTCCGAGACGAGAGGGGGTCAGTACTTCGTCTCTAGGGTCACTGTATTCTGTTATTTTCATTTTAATTAATTTCCGTAATTTTCTGGGTGCTCCTGTTTATGAGCGGCATGTATCCTCTGAAAGGAGACACGTACGTAAGCTCCCTCTCTCATCACCTGCATTCATTCATGTCCATTGTCCATTCCGACGGACTTGGGTAATTCCAGCAGGACAATGCGACACCCCTCACGTCCAGAATTGCTACAGAATGGCTGCAGGAACACTCTCCTGAGTTTAAACACTTCCGCTGGTCACCAAACTCCCCAGAAACGAACATTATTGAGCATATCTGGGATGCCTTGCAACATGCTGTTCAGAAGAGATCTCCTCCCCTCTCGTACTCTTATGGATTTATGAACAGCCGTACAGCATTCACGGTGACCGTTCCCTCCAGCGATACTTCAGACATTACTGGAGTCCATTCCACGATGTGCTGCGGCACTTCTGCGTGCACGATATGAGACAGGTGTACCAGTTTCGTTGGCTCTTCGGTGTAAATCCGACAGTGGCAGGATCGTAGCCTGTCAAGGCTGCAGTTTATTGCTTCGCACTGCGGTTGACCGCTTTGGTGGGGATCCCACGACTGCCGTGCGATCGTGGAGTCAACGGGTTAAGGGGGACATAACGCCGTGCAGCGTCTCAACGGCCCCACGCGACTGGCGCCTGAGAGGAGAGACACAGAGTTCACTCGGCCTTGTGGAACCGCGAAGCCGCGTCACGAGCCTTGAATTTGGGACGGGTCTTGGTTGTAGCAGGTAGTGTGACGGCTCCTGGAACACCACAGAGTTTCAGCACAGCGGACACTGTTGGTGTCCTATGTTCTTCATGCAGCACCAGAGAGCCGCGCCGACAACGTTATTCCCAACGATAACACTGTGCACACATGACTGCCACGACGCTGCCTTTTGACATGAGTCCTGGTTTGTGTCCTGTGTTACTTCCAGCAAGATTCTGAATCTGATATGAGACTGGAAAGTGTACACCACCAACAGATGATTCACTGCCTCCAGCTGGCGCCTACGAGCTTTTGCTGATAACCTCGACAACAACAGGTCGGCAATACCGTTTAAAGCCAGCAGGGAAAATACCAAGCAAAAACACACACTGCAATTTCCAAAGAATCAAATACAATTCATCGGTTTTAAATAATACTCGACAAGTCTGCTTTGGTGTTTGAACACCATCTACAGCTAGTTGCAATCTGATAAAGGTCTTTGCCTATTTACCATAGGCGTGCTCACTGAACTGCAACACTGGCCAAGGAAAAGCCGAAAAATGCTCAACGGGGTCACACGCTCTCATACTACAAAGCATTTTCCACCCTTGTAGTCTTTCCATCTTTGAAACGTAACTTCGTTGATATCAAATTATCATTAACTCTCGACTTCAGAAAGTTATACTCTGTAAAACACGAATTCCCTTGCGGAGAGCACAAGGCTTCTTCTTTCAACCGCACGAGCGCCTTACTCTATTTCGCGAACTCCATAAAGCTCCACGATATTATTTAAAACTTAGTCTACTCAACAAATGAACACCGGCGACAGTATGCAGGCACCTTCATGTCTGTTAGCTGCTCCTGCTGTTAGCACTTTCTGTGACGTTATGCTTCCTACCAGGACATTCAGAAGATTATAGGAATAGAAAAGCAACTGAAATCACTCAACAGAGGAAAGTCCACTGGGCCTGACGGGATACCAATTCGATTCTACACAGAGTACGTGAAAGAACTTGCCCCCCTTCTAACAGCCGTGTACCGCAAGTCTCTAGAGGAACGAAAGCTTCCAAATGTTTGGAAAAGAGTACAGGTAGTTCCAGTTTTGAAGAAGGGTCGTCGAGCAGATCCGAAAAACTACAGGCCTATATCTCTGACACCGATCTGTTGTAGAATTTTAGAACATGTTTTTTGCTCGCGTATCATGTCATTTCTGGAAACCCATAATCTACTCTGTAGGAATTAACATGGATTCAGGAAACGGCGATCGTGTGAGACCAACTCGCTTTATTTGTTCATGAGACCCAGAAAATATTGGATACAGGCTCCCAGGTAGATGCCATTTTCCTTGACTTCCGGAAGGCGTTCGGTACACTTCTGCACTGTCGCCTGATAAAAAAAGTAAGAGCCTACGGAATATCAGACCAGCTGTGTGGCTGGATTGAAGAATTTTTAGCAAACAGGACACAGCATGTTGTTCTCAATGGAGAGACGTCTACAGACGTTAAAGTAACCTCTGGCGTGCCACAGGGGAGTCTTATGGGACCATTGCTTTTCACAATATATATAAATGACCTAATAGATAGTGTCGGAAGATCCATGCGGCTTTTCGCGGATGATTCTGTAGTTTACAGAGAAGTTGCAGCATTAGAAAATTGCAGCGAAATGCAGGAAGATCTGCAGCGGATAGGCACTTGGTGCAGGGATTGGCAACTGACCCCTAACATAGACAAATGTAATGTATTGTGAATACATAGAAAGAAGGATCCTTTATTATACGATTATATGATAGCGGAACAAACACTGGTTGTTACTTCTGTAAAATATCTGGGCTATGCGAACGGAACGATCTGAAGTGGAATGATCATATAAAATTAATTGTTGGTAAGGCGTGTGCCAGGTTGAGATTCATTGGGAGAGTTTTTAGAAAATGTAGTCCATCAACAAATGAGGTGGCTTACAAAACACTCGTTCGACCTATACTTGAGTATTGCTCATCAGTGTGGGATGTGTACCTGGTCGTGTTGACAGAGGAGATAGAGAAGATCCAAAGAAGAGCGGCGCGTTTCGTCACAGGGTTATTTGGTAACCGTGATAGCGTTACGGAGATGTTTAACAAACTCAAGTGGCATACTCTGCAAGAGAGGCGCTCTGCATCGCGGTGTAGCTTACTGTCCAGGTTTCGAGAGGGTGTGATTCTGGATGAGGTATCGAATATATTGCTTCCCCCTACTTATACCTCCAGAGGAGATCACGAATGTAAAATTAGAGAGATTGGAGCACGCACGGAGGCTTTCCGGCAGTCGTTCTTCTCGCAAACCATACGCGACTGGAACAGGAAAGGGAGGTAATGACAGTGACACATAAAGGGCCCTCCGCCACACACCGTTGGGTGACTTGCGGAGTATAAATGTAGATGTAGATTATTTCCAAAAGTTGATGGAAAACTCTCGCCATCACAGGAAAACTTACTCTCTTAGGGCTGGCTAGTCAGCTCAAACTTCAAGCCATTCAGAAGGATCGCTGAAAGACAAGTCCATCCTCTTCAGGGTTAACAAATTCACCATCTCATCGATATCGAAATCCGGCACAAGCGTCCACAATACCGAACAGAACGAGCACGCAGCAGCGGCCAGCCAGTGTTACGTTTGTTAAAAAAAGAAGCACCTGCAGATCAAAGGTCGAAACGAGGCCTCTTCAGCTTTGCCGTCCAACTACGGCTTACTGCAGCACGTAAGGAAGAGATTTGTTGGCACACTTCCCATACCGTTGACCTTAAAGTAAGAGGGTCGTAATGTAGATGTGGAGACTCAGGTCGGGTGTCGAGATAGAATATCCTCTTAAGCAGAGTGCTGGTAATATAGTAGTGCCACGCCAACGTATCGCCACCCGTATCGGTGCTTCTGTACGCAGTGCAACTGCTGCACGAAATCGCTCCGCTCGGGTGGAGCAGTAAAAGGCGTTAAGAGCGGAGCCCCGAACATCTCTCCTTTTTTTCCGTCGGTCACGAGCCACGCCGCTGCGCCAGTTCGCCGAATTTGTCGCGCCGCGCGCGGCGACCACTGGCGGGGATTTACAGCCGCGGCGGCGCGCCGTAATTGCGGTGTCGGGGAACCCCCAATTACCGGGCCGGCGCCAGCGGCCGCGCCGCCTATCTCAGCGGCGCATCGCCTCGCACAGAACACACCTCGCCGGGCCCGGCCTCTGGTCCACACACACACACACACTGCTCTCTTCCCAGGCACCAGCGCCGCCCTCTTACCCACACCGCTGTCTGGGGCGCTACTGTCTCCACTGGCTCGTCTCTTGCGTGACGAGCTGCTGTTGCAACCGACAGCGGAATAATGTGTGCGAGTTGAGATATTTTACTATTCGTACGATCAATTTTTCACTTGCTGCGTGCCTGCAAATTTAGCAAGGAGTGCTTCCTGATGTGCAGAACAATGAATCCTGTCTGTTGATCGGTGTAATTTTTTGCTCCTTCATGAGATGTCAGAGGAAAGCACAACTGGAAGGGGAGTGAGTCAAGACCACTGCGTCTCCTCAGTACTGTTGGAGCATGTTGTTGTTGTGGTCTTCAGTCCAGAGACTGTTTTGATGCAGCTCTCCATGCTACCCTATCCTGTGCAAGCTTCTTCATCTCCCAGTACCTACTGCAACCCACATCCTTCTGAATCTGCTTAGCGTATTCATCTCTTGGTCTCCCTCTACGATTTTTACCCTCCACGCTGCCCTCCAATGCTAAATTTGTGATCCCTTGATGTCTCAGAACATGCCCTACCAACCGATCCCTTCTTCTCGTCAAGTTGTGCCACAAACTCCTCTTCTCCCCAATTCTATTCAATACATCCTCATTAGTTATGTGATCTACCCATCTAATCTTCAGCATTCTTCTGTAGCACAACATTTCGAAAGCTTCTATTCTCTTCCTGTCTAAACTTTTTATCGTTCACGTTTCACTTCCGTACATGGCTACACTCCATACAAATACTTTCAGAAACGACTTCCTGACACAGAAATATATACTCGATGTTAACAAATTTCTCTTCTTCAGAAACGCTTTCCTTGCCATTGCCAGCCTACATTTCATATCCTCTCTACTTCGACCATAATCAGTTATTTTGCTCCCCAAATAGCAAAACTCATTTACTACTTTAAGCGTCTCATTTCCTAATCTAATTCCCGCAACATCATCCGATTTAATTCGACTACATTCCATTACCCTCGTTTTGCTTTTGTTGATGTTCATCTTATATCCTCCTTTCAAGACACTGTCCATTCTGTTCAGCTGCTCTTCCAGGTAATTTTCTGTCTCTGGCACAATTACAATATTGTTCAGAAATGTTTGGAACAGAATAGAGGAGTGTGGATTGGCGGTAGGAGGACAGAGTGTATTCGATTTGCGGATAATATAATGTTATTGACAGAGAGCGATAGAAGTATGACTGGAATGTCAAAAGAAGTAAATAAGATCTGTGAGGAATTCGGAATGAGAATTAATAAGAAAAAGACAAAACGTATGTGATAAGTGCAAGAAAAGTAACAACAGCTATAAAGATAGAACAGGACGATATAGAACAAGATAGTGCTTTCACATATCTGGGAAGCATTATTATGGACGACATGAGACGTAATAAGGAGGTATAGCAATTGGCAAGGAGGCATTTAATAGGAAGGGGAGGCTTCTATAAGAGTGCATGGACAGGGACCTGAGGAAGAGACTGGCGAAGTGCTTCACATGGAGCGTGGCCTTATACAGAGCTGAGACGTGGGCACTGAGGAAAGAGGAAGAAAGAAGGATAGAAGCATCTGAGATGTGGATTTGTAGGAGGTTCGAAGGGATAAAATGGGCAAAAGAAATGAGGAAGTATTGCGAAGAGTGGGGGAAGAGAGAGAAATTTTAAAGGTGACCAGGAAGAGGAAACACAATTGGCTTGGACATTGGACGAGAAGAGACTTTCTAATGACGGATGCTATAGAAGGAATGGTGAATGGAAGAAGAAGAAGAGGACGCAGAAGATACTAGATGGTGGATAGTAAAAGGATAGTAAACAGTTATGAGAAATCGAAGACGGTAGCAAATGTGAAGCATTGCGTGGAGAGCTGGATATGAAGACGTGTCCTAGGTCAGAACGGTGATGGTGGTGATGTGATTTTTAAATTATTTCTGCACGACATTGTAATGTCGTTTCACAGCAAATATGCAATACTAGTCACTTATTCGACTGCATAATATATTTTGAAAATTCCCATCCCTCTCTTCAATCATTTCCATTCATTTTTAAAGGCACGCCACGCCCATCCAGGCTAACAAACAGAAAACATTAGTCCATCGAGAGGACGTAGTCCTTCAATACATTGGCAGACGTGAAGACAGTATAGATCGTATCTCCACAGATAACGACGCCCAAACCGTGTTCTAGAAACAGCGTTGTAGTTTTGGGACGCATTGGATACCTCGATGTTCAATAGCAGGTCAGGATGGCGATACAGAATGGACAGTCAGAAAAACACGATTTTTGATTCATGGAAGACGGAGTTTGCAGGTTCTGGACAGAACAACAAAAAAACACGATTTTTGATTCATGGAAGACGGAGTTTGCAGGTTCTGGACAAAACAACAACAACAAACCAAGTATGCTTTTAAAAGAAGATCTTATGGCAAGTGTTTTGAGTTTTGCATGGCAAAAGATGTTACTCAAAAGCAACTAATGTTGCAAACATATAATGCGAGTGGCAGAATCGAGAACTCCAGGTGGTCGTTCACAAATAGGAGGAGTTGGAAGAGCGTTTGAATGGAATGGATACAGTTTTGAAAAGAGATTATGAGATGAACATCAACAAAAATAAATCAAGCGGAATGGTTTTGCAATCCTAAAACCATTTTAAATGTTCACCGTATTCTGATACACTCTTCATTTAAAATGGCCTATACTGCATCATGTATTACGTTACATTAATGACCAGTTGCGGCCTGTGGCCGTTTTCAAATGCCTGTGATAAGACTGTCAAGAAATTAAAAGCGTAAAACACTTTCTTGAACATCGTTACACTGTTTGATGTCGCGTCGGTGAAATGTGTGTCATTTTTGAAACTCATTTACTGCTACGTGGAAACAGGTGCGATAAAGATCATCTTGTAAAAAGAATTTGGCAGCCTGCGGTGCAATGGTTTTAACACTCAGAAACGACGTCGACACTGAGGACCTACACGTAAAGGGAAACGGAATGTAGTCGAATGAAATCAGGTGGAGCTGGAAGAATTAGGTTGGGGAAAAAAGGCGCTACATTTAGTAGATAAGTTCTGTTATCTGGGAGCAAAATAAGTGACGATGTCCGAAATACAGCGGATTTAAAATGCATACTTGCAATAGCAAAAACAGCAGTCCTGAAAAAGAGAAATCTGTTCAAGTCGAATACAGACTTAAGTGATTAGAAATTTGAGTGAATATATCTGTCTGGACACCAAATAGCTCAGAGGAGCAGAGAGTGGATGCTTTTGAAATGTATTGTTACAGGAGAATGCTGAAGATTAGATAGGAGGATCGGAGAGCTTATGAAGTGGTTCTGAATCGAACTGGGGAGGAAAGAAATTAGTGGCACACTTCAGTAAGAGGAGGGATCTGCTAATGTGACACATCCTAAAGCGGCAAGGAATCGTCATTCGTTGATGGAGGAAAATATGTGTGTGTGTGTGTGTGTATGTTGGGGGGCGGGGGATTTAGATGGAGGCGCAGACTTGATTGTGGGAAAATGAATGCATGTTGCGGTGGTTACACAGTGAAGAAGAAAGAAGGGGCCCGCAGGGGTAGACTAGCGTAGGGGGTTGTGCCAGAGTAGTCTTTGGACTGAAGATCGCAACAACAGTAGAACCACGACATACGTTGTACCAGTTGAGCGGACGGCACGCGTAATCCGTTTACTTTTCTTGATTCCCAAGGCTGCTATGGTAATTTAAAAAATCAGCACGATGCACTTTAATTCAAGTGTGAAGGGAAGCAACGAAGTGGCCATCGGTATGGTGTGGTCCAGTAAGCTCTGGTGGGCTGCAGCATAATCCTGCGTAGACGAACACCTGTCAACATACATCCACTACGTGACTGAGCAAGTTATGCAGAAACGAGTCTTCGAGTTTTGCGTGGGAAGACGATCGATCGGTGTTACGAGGGTACGAGGCAGTGGGAGTAATATTCACAAATTAGAAGCTGTTTGCTACGCAACTGGTTCTACTGTTGATGCTTACGTCCGAACTGCGGTTTAAATCAATCGTGGCGTCCCATTTAGCTTGTACAGGGAGTTGAGCTGTCCAGAGGTTTTGACAGCTGCTGAAACGTACAAAGCTGTTAAGCATAAACCATTAGCTCAACATATATGACAGCGTGTGGGAAACGATAGTGAGTATTGTTTGAAATCTTGGAGTTTCGCGAATAAAGTTTGAGAGCGGAATCTAAGATCATTCTGCTTTTTCCAAGTAAACGACTCACTGCGATCACAAAGATGAAATCAGAGAAATGGGGACATTTATTCCAGTTTCTTGAAGATTAGATGGGTAGATCACATAGCTAATGAGGAGGTATTGAATAGGATTGGGGAGAAGAGAACTTTGTGTGCAACCTGTCATCGAACTATCCGGCATACGTTAGGAGCCAGGAGTCCTTAATGACAAACTGCCGCACGCTGTATAGCCCTGAAACTAGACATAGCTAGTAAATAGAGATTTAAAGTGTAACTGTGGAAGATTTATTTCCTGAAACTTTGTTTTCTCATCGTCCACGATTGGAATACGAAATCTGCCAAACACGTCGTTGCTCTACAACATATGCCACACCCCGCGTGCCCACACAGGTGCTGTTTAGTGCTGGGGACAGGTGTTCAGAGCGACCGAGAGTGCAGCTTGTGGTCGCACCAGTCGATATCCTTCTAAGGCGCCAACACGGCAACGCGGCCGGCGACGTTTTCGTGGATAGACTTCGACAGCGAGCGCCAAACATTTCCATAGCTATCTGGACCGGGCGTGGGACCGTTTGTCACGGGCTGACCAGCTGAGAGAGTCCTGTTCCGACGCGTTCCCCAGTGTTCCTTGTCGGTTCTCTGGGCCGGACACATGTGTCGCCGTGTAGCCAGATACTCTATAATGGGATGCTGGCGCCACGTCTCGCTATTAGCAAGTCCTTCTATAATCTGTGACCAGTGACTAATTTCCAAGTCAGAAACGATATATAACGCATTGTAGGGAAGCAGCCTACTCACGCCGTAGTAAATTCACATCAGTCTTTCCATTGTGTGCCAGCCAGTCCGCTGTAACTAGCTCTGACGTCATAAATGTTGCGCAATACTTTGAAAATCAAGCAAATAGCCTGAAACGGTTCTAGCATGTCAGGAGTAATACTAAATTAATATGTGTTGAATATCAGTTCGATAACTTTAACCATTTTCGAAATTTGGACGTTCTTCTGTAAAAATCATTGGCGCAACAGAAAAGAGCTAGAAACTTAAAAATTTATATTTAGATTCCTTTTTCATAATAATTTAGTAGAAACAGTATTCTGGATCTCACAAATTAAGATTTTAGTTGAAATTCATAATTTTCTGGTTTTTGTCTTAAAAATTAAGGAAGCAAGATAGATTAAGTAGGCTAATAAATAAGGCTAGGATGTTTATATTTAAGTAGAATGGAGATCCGCTATAACCATAAAGATATGAGAAGTTTCATTTGAATAACTATAAAACTATAGCGATAGCGTATCTCCAAAGGGAAAGTTCAGAGCTCGTCTACTGCGTGCAGTGTAATTAAATTAATTCTCTCGCCCAAAATATTTAACTTAGCCACGTCAAACTTTTATTATGATTACTTACCTGTGTGTTGAATGCACATTTCAATTGAGAGCTTCATCGGCCATCAGCAAAAGAAGCTATGATTTATTCAATAACTTAATGTGGTGCATTACTAGCCTGGCGGCTAGTCGGGAGAGCCGATTTGATCAGGCATTCCCTTAGCCGTCCGCACCGCGGCTTTATATATATGAACGCTGCGCGAGAAAAGAAGGCCCCAGTTCTCTCCAGACGCTGAATAGCACGCCACCTGTGTCGGGAGTCGCGTCGTGTCGGTATCATTGCTATAAACAGCCTCGGATGCCGTATTAAGTTACTCGGGATACGCGTAACCATGAAATCATTTTCGAGTGAAGTGTTAATTCTGGGTTGACTTTAATTATCTATCTTCAGTTTGCGTATGTCGTATTTTCAGGTGCCGTCGCGGGACAGACATTCTACCATTATTTAGCGTGGCGTTTGATGAACATTAACATCAAATTACGGCGAGCATTCACTTAAACATTTAATTTGAACAGTTATAGTTGCATCAGCGCATTAGACTCTGAACTGCTCTGATAGTCAGATTGTGTGGATTCTTCTTTTTTTTTTTATCTGTGACTTTCAGAATATACTGAACTATTTTTAATCAAAATCGTTTTTGATTATGAATCCCAGACAATCTCCTAATTTCTCAGAGCTATAAGTTGTAGCTATAAGTGTATTTCTCAGATGAAGTGGGCACTAGGAACTACTAATTACAGGCTTCACGTTTTGCTAATCACTTTCTGGTTGCCAATATTGTAGTTAGAGAGCCAGTGTTGAGAACGGCAAAAGACAGCATAAATAATAGGAACATTTTATAAAACAATAATTCTACCCGCCGCCCCACAGCATCTAGTACGAAGAAGAGCGAAGAGGCGCCGATGTTGTTCTCGATATAGATCGTTCGGTATGTTCTAGCAATAAACAACTCCGAGAAGGAATAGTACTTCGTCTTCTCGGCGCAAGCAGTAATGAAGTTATCATGCACAACAGAATGAATCGCAAAGTTATATAATGATACTTAAAATATACCACGCTTTAGAGACTGGTTCATTGTGTAATAACACGCAACGCTACTTTGCAAGACCATGCCACCTAACAAATCCGATTTGCTTTACTTTACGGCTTCGACTTTCATCTTGCGAGTACCTGTGATAAAAGTTACTTACACATACTCTGATATTTTGATTATACATACAGCACTTCCTCAGATTTTATTTGCCTGTTTTGGATGCCACTTTTGCTTGACTGTAGTTACGAAATTTTTATCACATTTGCGAGGAGATACGTCCGCCACTGCTACAGACTTGTCATTTCATGGTTTCGTGAATGCCTAGGAGATTGTGTTTGCGCTGAAGGGAGATGCCCTTTCCACACAATTCCTTGCTTCATCGCATCTGTAGGTACTTATTTAAAGACGCTGAACCAAGCTACTCCAGCATGCTGGAAGTTCGTACATACTTAAATACTCTTAGGAAATTCGTACGTACGTTCAAAAGACATTTCACTCATAATTGAAGGAAAATGTAGAAAAGATTGAATACTTTAGTAGGACTGTGAATAGAGGAACTTTTACACATGTATGTTAATAAGACAAATTAATGCTTTAAGAAGTCTCTCGTTTGGACTGTAATGCATGCTCGCGTAACACAAAGAAATGCGTTACGAATACTATAAATCTGAATCCCTCCTGCAATGGTAGTGAGTCATACTCAATAGTTGGTCAAACCGGAGGTTTTTACGCCAGGCCGTTTGCTGATCTCGCCTCATATTCAGGATGGAAAGAGAAGAGCATTAGCTTTTGATGTCCCGTCGAAGACGAGGTTATTGGAGCAAGATCAAGCTCTGACTGGATAAGTTCAGAGAAGGAAATTGGCTGAGTCAATTTGGTTGGTTGCCAACGGCCTTGCCGCAATGGTAACACCGGTTTCCGTCAGTTCGCCGAAGTTAAGCGCTGTCCGGCTGGGCTAGCACTTGGATGGGTGACCATCCCGTCTGCCGAGCGCCGTTGGCAAGCGGAGCGCACTCAGCCCTTGTGAGGCAAACGGAGGAGCTACTTGATTGAGAAGTAGCGGCTCCGGTCTCAGAAACTGACATACGGCCGGGAGAGCGGTGTGCTGACCACATGCCCCTCCATATCCGCATCCAGTGACGCCTGTGGGATGAGGATGACACGGCGGCCGGTCGGTACCATTGGGTCTCCATGGCCTGTTCGGGAGGAGTTTAGTTTTAGTTTAGTTAATTTGGTTGGTTGGTTGATTCGGGAGAGGCGACTAAACAGCGTATTAGGGAAGGTTGGGGAAGGAAGGAGGTCGTGCCCTTTCACAGGAACCACCCCGGCATTTACCTGAAGCAAATTAGGGAAATCATGGGAAACCTAAATCAGGATGGCCGGACGCGGATTTGAGCCGTCATCCTCCCGTCTGCAAAATGGCTCTGAGCACTATGGGACTCAACTGCTGTGCTCATAAGTCCCCTAGAACTTAGAACTACTTAAACCTAACTAACCTAAGGACATCACACACATCCATGCCCGAGGCAGGATTCGAACCTGCGACCGTAGCGGTCGTGCGGTTCCAGACTGTAGCGCCTTTAACCGCTCGGCCACTACGGCCGGCTTCCCGTGTGCAAACCACTGCACCACCTCGCTCGGTGTGTCCATTTGAAATAAGTCATCCTTATGAAACCACGATAAACCTACGAGGGTTGTTTTTTAAGTAAGGGCCGTTTTTATTTTTAAAAAAAGATACAAATACTTTTGTTAAAAAACTTTTATTTTCTGATTCTACACACTTTTATCTATTTTTCTACATAGTTGCCTTGTTTATTTAAGCACTTGTCATACCGTACAACTAAGTTTTTAATTCCCTCTTCAAAGAATTCGGCCGCCTGCTCCGACAGCCAAGAGTTCATGGCCGCTTTCACTTCATCGTCGTCATTGAAGCGCTGCCCGCCAAGATGGTGTTTCAGGTACCGGAAAAGGTGAAAATCGCTAGGAGCAAGGTCGGGGCTGTATGGTGCATGGTCCAAAACTTCCCAGCCAAAAGAATCAATCAAATCCCGAGTCTTTTGAGAGGTGTGAGGCCTAGCGTTATGGTGCAGGAGCAAAACTCCTTTTGTCAGCATGCCGCGCCTTTTGTTTTGAATTGCTCTGCGGAGCTTCTTTAGAGTTGCACAGTAGGCATCTGAGTTGATTGTCGTTCCTCGTGGCATAAAGTCCACTAGCAAAACACCGCGCCGGCCCCAGAAAACAGTTGCCATAATCTTGCGCTTTGACAGCGTCTGTTTGGCTTTGACCTTGACGGGTGAGGTTGTGTGTCGCCATTCCATCGATTGTCGCTTGCTTTCGGGAGTGTTATGGGATACCTATGTTTCATCTCCAGTGACAATTTGACTCAACATGTCATCCCCTTCTTCCTCGTAACGAATCAAAAAGTCCAATGAAGTGGCAAATCTCTTCCCTTTGTGGTCCTCTGTGAGGAGTATGGGTACCCACCGAGAACACAGTTTCTTAAAGTTCAGGTTTTCAGACACAATTTTGTACAAAACCGATCTCGAAACTTTTGGAAATTCCAATGAAAGAGTGGATATTGTGAATCTTCTGTCCTCACGAATCTATGTTTCGACTGCAGCCACCAAATCATCAGTGATCACAGAGGGCCGGCCTGAGCGTTCTTCGTCATGGACGTTTTGACGGCCATTTTTAAACTCTCTAACCCATTGACGCACTTTACCTTCACTCATTGCATTCAAGCCATAAACTTCTGTTAACTGACGATGAATTTCTGCAGCTGATAGGCTTCTCGCGGTCAAAAAACGTATCACTGACCGTATCTCACACGCGGCGGGCGATTGAGTAGTCGTAAACATTATAAAGCAGCACAGCGATGCGTACACGTCAGCTACAGAGCTGCAACTTGCATCAGTGTGAACGGGAAGGATGCCGGCAAGTGGCGCGGTGGCTTGATGCGGCGTCCGCGCGAACTACGGGACTATACGCGCGAACGGCCCTTACTTAAAAAACAACCCTCGTACAACTGAATGGCCGGACGGCGATTCAAACTGAAACCCTCGCAAACACGAGACAAATGTCTAAGCACTGAGGCGAGTGGCTCGGTAAACGCGTTCAGATTTCTTCTGTAACTGTAAACCATCGCATGCGTAAAATGTTCAGTCTATCCCGCATTGTTAGCGACAGTCACTACCGGGTAATTTGTAGATGTGACTATTGGCGTAGTATAGGTTTATGTGAAATAGCAGTAACGCCGTTTGCCTATTAATTGTGGCCATTGTGGTGTCCGGCTCCGTAGCGTAGCGGTAGCGTACCGCCTACCACGTGGGGGGCCCGGGTTTGATTCCCGGCAGGGGACTTGGTGTTGTGTGTCCTTCATCATCATTTTCATCATCATTGACTCGCAAGTCGCCGACGTCGCCTCCCGGCCAACAATGCCATACGATCATTTTCATTTTTGTGGCCATTGTGATACACCCGTTTTGGTTCAGTGTTATCTCTCGAGGGGCATTGAAATGAAAACCGAGCGCCCACCATGGAATGGTTCCATTCGAAAGTAATCGCAACACGCGTTAAGACATTCATCCCACTGGGAGGCGAGCCGATCAATTCCTGTTTTGTAGATCGCGGTCGGCCGCAGATGGATCCACAACTGCACCGACTCTTGCGCTTCCTCGTCCGACTGATACCGACGTACGTGCCTGTTTTTCTTCAGGTCGCCAAAGACGCGGAAATCAGACGGTGAAAGATCCAGGCTGCACGGAGGATGTTGCAGCGTTTCCCAACCAAATCGCTGAAGCGCAGTCTTCGTTCGATTGGCAGTGTGGGGTCGGGCGTTACCGCGCGACAGGGTGAATCTGTGCGATAGCGAATGGGCGTTTTGACTTTATAGCGCGTCCCAGTTTCTGCAAAGTGTCTTCATAGCGCTGCACATTGACTCTTGTTCCACGCTGGAGAAACTCGACGAGCAGAGGACCCCTGCAGTCGAAGGTCACCATGACCTTGCCAGAACTTGTGTAAACAGATTTGGACTTCTTTTGCTTGCGAAAGGTGGGAAGTTTCCACCGTTGCCTTTGCCGTTTACACCCGGCCTGTCGGCATGCACGATAACGCCCGCCCCCATACTGAAAGCTACGCATCAGCGATTTCGTGGGGAAACACTGCAACATCCACCTTACAGCCCAGATCTTTCAGAGTGGGATTTTCACGTCTTTGGCGACCTGAAGAAAGACATGCGTGGACTTCGGCTTCAGTCTGACGAGGAAGTGCGAGAGTGGGTGCGGTCGTGCATCCGTCAGCGGCCGACCGCGTTCTGCGAAACGGAACTAAAAAAATGGCTCTGAGCACTATGGGACTCAACTTCTAAGGTCACCAGTCCCCTAGAACTTAGAACTACTTAAACCTAACTAACCTAAGGACATCACACACATAGGTGTAGGTGTTTGGTTATTGAATGGTTTACTAAAGGCGCGCCTCAGGCTCTATGACGTATGAGGGCGTATCAGGTTTTAGCTTACTACGTTTACATGATACAATGTGTTCTCGAAGGGGAACAGAAAGAGGAAAATAAATCTTTAGGGCTTTCCTTCTCATACCGTTCGTTAGGTCTCCTCTGACCTGCGGTTCTGGATGACTTTTTTGAACTGTACGCCTATCCCCAAACCTCTCCAGTCGTTTTCCTTCGGCCCTCTTCCTTCCACCGAGCGAGGTGGCGCAGTGGTTAGCACACTGGACTCGCATTCGGGAGGACGACGGTTCAATCCTGCGTCCGGCCATCCTGATTTAGGTTTTCCGTGATTTCCCTAAATCGCTTCAGGCAAATGCTGGGATGGTTCCTTTGAAAGGGCACGGCCAACTTACTTCCACAACCTTCCCTAATCCGATGAGACCGATAATCTCGCAGATTGGTCTCCTCCCCTCGAATCAACCAACCAACCTCTTCCTTCCGCTTCAACTCTTCTGCTAGGAAAAGGAGCCACTGGCTACGAAAGCTTGTAAACGTTCAGTCCTTTTGTGTGTGTGTGTGTGTGTTCCCCTGCCCCCGCTATATTCACAACCGATACAAATGAGATACATGTTTGCACCTGTTACTGTCTTTCAAAGTAGTCACCAGCGTTGTGTAGAACCCGTTGCCAGCGATGTGGAAGACATAGTATACCGTTAGCAGAGACTGTTCTGTTGATGGTGCGAATGGAGCGGTCTACTGCCTGTCGAATCTCTGGAACAGTTCTGAAGTGAATGCCACGAAGTGGTTCCTTCATCTTTGGAATCAAATCAAACTCACAAGGACTTAAGTCTGGGGAGTATGGTGGCTGGTACAGTACTTCCCAGTCCCATCGACCGAACAGAGCAGCCACAGCTCGCGCTGTATGCGCCCGCTCATTGTCGTGCAAAATGATGGGTGGGTTGTGCAGAAGGTGACGCCGCTTCTTTCGCAAAGCTGGTCACAGATGACTTAAGTCCTTGTGACTTTGATTTAATTTCGAAGATGAAGGAACCACTTCGCGGCATTCGCTTCAGAACTGTTCCAGAGATTCGACAGGCAGTAGACCGCTCCATTCGCACCATCAACAGAACAGGCTCTACTAACGGTATACTACGCCATCCACATCGCTGGCAACGGGTTCTACACAACGCTGGTGGCTACTTTGAGAGACAGTAACAGGTGCAAACATGTAACTGTTTTGTATCGGTTGTGAATAAATAGTTGCCACTAGGTTTTCTTGCTATCTGGGACAGATACATCTACATTTATACTCCGCAAGCCACCCAACGGTGTACGGCGGAGTCACTGTCTTTACCTCCGTTTCCTGTTCCAGTCGCGTATGGTTCGCGGGAAGAACGACTGCCGGAAAGCCTCCGTGCGCGCTCGAATCTCTCTAATTTTACATACGCGTTCTTCTCGGGAGGTATAAGTAGGGGGAAGCAATATATTCGATTCCTCATCCAGAAACGCACCCTCTCGAAACGTGGACAGCAAGCTACACCGCGATGCAGAGCGCCACTCGAGTTTGCTAAACATCTCCTTAACGCTATGACGCTTACCAAATAACCCTGTGACGAAACGCGCCGCTCTTCTTTGGATCTTCTCTATCTCCTCTGTCAACCTGACCTGGTACGGATCCCACACTGATGAGCAATACTCAAGTATAGGTCGAACGAGTGTTTTGTAAGCCACCTCCATTGTTGATGGACTACATTTTCTAAGGACTCTCCGAGTGAATCTCAACCTCGTACCCGCCTTACCAACAATTAATTTTATATGATCATTCCACTTCAAATCGTTCCGCACGCATACTCCCAGATATTTTACAGAAGTAACTGCTACCAGTGTTTGTTCCGCTATCATATAATCATACAATAAAGGACCCTTCTTTCTATATATTCGCAATACTCAAGCTTTAATGTTAAGGGTAAGGGTCAGTTTTGCGAGGGGCGGGGAGGGGGTGGGGGGGGATTTGTTGTTAGTTTCGAGTATCGTGCAATGCTTGATAGCGTTGTCATAGGTTAGGTCGTCGTAAACAGAGTCAGTCCAGGGCCAATGCTGGGCTGGGTTAGACGAAGCGGTGCAAGTCCGAGATCAGTGAGTAGACTAGACGATAGAAGATGAGGGAATGGCCTACCTTTGGCGTAGATCTGCAGCGAGATCACGGCCTTGGCCTCCCCATGGCAGTTGCGGGCGACGACGGAGTAGGCGCCGGTGAAGTCTAGCTTGGCGTGCGGGATCTCCAGCTGGTAGCACGGGCCGTCACCCTGGCGGCGGAAGTGCGCCGCGTCCCGGTAGTAGTCGGGCTGTGGGCAGCCAGGCAGGGGGCGCGATATCAGCCGCGTGGCAACAACACAGCACAGCACAGCACAAGCTTCTGGCTCAGGTGCGAGGGGTGGTCAGTAAGTAGCGCAACACATTCGTTTATTCACAACTCCAACACACCATATTATTCCTCACTATTTTGGCTGTAAAACCCCATTTTTCAACATAATCTACATTCCATGCGAGGGCCTTACGCCACCTTACTGGCAGGGCCAGTATGCCCCCACTCTACTGGTCGACGTCGGAACCAGCGTCTTGCTGCATCAATAATGTCCCCATAATCCGCGTACTGCTTCATTGATTGTGTTCCCTCAATCACCTCGGATGAGAATGTCTGCACGTTCCAACACTGCAGGAGCAACGACTGCGTGCTGCCGGTTTGTGCGACAATGTTGCGACGATGACAGACGCCTCGGCCAACGACTCACCGTGCTTTTGTTCACTGCCAGGTCTCCGTAGACATTCCGCAAGAGCCTATGAATGTTTGCGATGCTCCGGTTTCTCGCCAAGAGAAACTCAGTGACAGTTCTCTGCTAGAAACGCAGCTCCGTTACAGGCGCCATTTTGAGGGCTACGTATAGAGCTCCCACCCATCGAAACTTCATCAAACTAACGGGGCTGAAGCAGAACTGTTCCACCATCTACATAACAAATTCCTCATTTTTTCAGCCGAAACTGACCGAGAGTAAAATGTGTTGCATTACTTATTGAACGTCCCTCTTAATTGCGACTGCAGTGCAGATCCGTTTTCAGGATCTGGGCTTGTAATGTGAGCTCTGACACGAGAAACTTTGTGACAAATAACCTTCAAAAATAGTATTGTAGATTAATTTTCCAATTAAAAACCTGTAACTCAGCAACTGAAGTTAAATATTTTACTGTGTATAAAATCTTCGATTGAACGAATTTATGAGATTGAAAAGATGAAAAGAACTGAAAACATCACGTTATCCAACACGACTCCTTAACATTGCCATGAACAACTATATCACAAAAAGTTGAGATTCATGTTCACCCAAAAATCAGTATTTCAATTTTGGAAAAAAGAAAACCGAAATGTAATTATAAGCAACGACAAGACAAATGCAAAATAATAAAGTAAATGTAAATACTGAGCGATTTTTTTATTCAATTAGACTACTTTCACTGACAATCAGCCTTGAAATGAAAGTTGCAAATAATCAACTATATTAATAAACGGCTAAAAAATGTCACCCATTTCCCAGTTGCAGAAAGCCTATCTATTGGCTTACAGGGGCACCAAAAATTTGATTACTTATAATTATGCACCGAATTCAAAATTTTAAAATGCTGTCACAATCTAATCATTAAGAGGTATAATTTAATGTTAGAAGTATAACACGATGAGATAAGTATTGAAGTTAGAAACTTTGTATGTGTGTAACACATAACGCTCCAACTACCCAGACTATAGTCACCCAATACCTAAGGATCCGAGCACTTTGCGGTAACCAAGAAACTCTACACGTAACTTGAAAGCTGTAGGAATCTTCTTGTCATTGACAAGTGATACAAAATAATAAAAGGAAAAATTTATCGCTTAGTACATTCTAGCTTTTCATTGCATCAGGCATTAGACTTTAATCTACTATCTACTACTTCTATATATATATATTCGTAGCACATTTTGCACGGGGCTGTTTCACACAATGGAGTTCGATTCTTTAAAGACTAGGGGGTACTGATGTTCGCAAATTCCTTTGAGTCTATACTTCTTACTACGTATAATGTCTTCATAAGGTGCTCAGCTGCCATACTGCTGTAATAGGAAGGTTGGCAAATTCTTGGAGTTGTTTTCAGTTAACAGTACTGTAATTATTAGCACAAAAAATATACTTTCATAAAAATGCTGTCATAGTTTTAAATACATTTATTTGATTTTTGAACTTCCCATAAAAATGCTCGGTGGTGATCACATGGTCTAGCTTTGACGTCACGAGTCAGTAAACTCCCAGCCACCTTCGGTCGTAAGAGGCCTCGTGCGCTTCCAGCGCTTCAGGAGCTCAAGAACCCGCTTCTGGCAACAGGAAGTAAATATTTCAAGGGTCTCGGTTTGAATGAAATGAGAGATGGAAGAAATAGAACCGACTTCAAACTGACAAAGTTCCGCTAACCATTCCTTTAAAAATCTTTGCTATTTTTCCAACTGAATATTTGACGCAAGGAAACGCCCCGTTTGAGAGGTGAATGCTGACGTAATTCATAAAGGCCGTCGACTGAAAAACTCAGCCGAATAAGGCCACAAAAAATAATGACTTTACCGTTATAAGAGGCCCTCGCCTCAGTATTGAAACAGAGGCATTTTTATTTCAAATTTTTGTGGTGTGACTCCTAGGCTGGACCCTAAACCTTTCAGTACCGTTGGATGTATCTGTTCCACTAGATGATGGCAGAGAAGCATTGGCAGTTTGCTTCATGTTGTTGTTACGCGTCTTCGAGCTTCATTGTAAACCGTCGATTCTGCTCCATTCCTAATTGCAGGATTACTTCTCGCCTGCAGATAGCCAATCCAATGAACACATTTGCAAATCGGGCTGCTGTGGAACCTTCCAGGACAATTCATGTCAATGAAGTGCACGAACTTCCTGACGTTAGTCGCGTGACACACAGACCGCCTGTAATGTGAGTTAAGAACTTGGAAGATGCTGTGTCCACTAATGTGCGTCTACGTGTTCTAGTTTTTAGGCAGTCGTCTCCTGAAATAATGGCGGAAAATATTTTTATATTGTCACTTCAGACTATGAAATTAATTAAAATAACCCCCTTAATGTCTTCACTCCGTAAAATAAAAAAGGTAGAGAAAGGACTAGTAAGCCTGTACGTAGATTCGGGCTAACTGCAGTGAGAAGGAAACGGAGGTGAGAGGTATAGTCAGACGAATGGATGGTCGCTGGAGTAAGGAAATTCCTTGCTGGATTGTAACAGACTTCTGAAAACACCATATAAATGATGAAATGGAAGCGGGAAAGATGACATTACCAGGAGCAACAGCCCTATGTGGATGCCAGATGGCTGACGACGCTGTGTTGTACAATGTAAATCAATTCTATGAGTACTAAATTGCATTTTTTCACATGCGACTGGTAGTTCATTGCAGCCTGCAGTGAGATGATTAGAATTTGACAATGATAGCTCTGAACAATTACACCCAGCAATTCAGGCACAGCTATGTGACGTCACTGCCACATTCTTTGGCTCAGTTAAAACATTGAACGAAAGTGACTATGAATCTGAGGTTAATGAGGAAATTTCATTGCCAGTCTGTTCTGCCTGTCTCACTCTCATGCCAGCATACATCCACATCCGCAGCTCCACTCCGCAGTCCAGCTCACAGTGTATGGCGAAGACACTTCTGATACCACTTATCCATCCAGCCCGCCCCTCCTTCCTCGTTACATCTGTAAACAGCACGTATGGAATATCACAGTCGGTAACGCTCATTATGAACTTCAGTATCTCCGATTTTCTCGTCGTGGTCATTTAGCGAGATGTTCATCGCCCGATAAAAGGAATGAAGCGCCCAGGAGAGGAGGAGTAAACGGTTGAGAGGATATGCGATGTTATTTCGGCCGCTACAACGTTGACTAAAATTGACGAAGCCCTTTACAGTACGATTCCATTTGTCGCTATGGCGTTGCACCCACTCTGGCCTGGATACACGAAATGCTTTGGATGGGAAGGCTGTCCTAAAGCCGTTACGTCCTTTCCCGAGACCAACTGGTCTACAAGCATTCTGATCAGTCCTTGACATACTGGATACTAGCAGTGACACGGAAGTGACGTCAGAGCTGGTCCCAAACGCGTTGTATCGGTGACAGGTCTTCGGATCTCGATGGTCACGGAAGTATCTCAACATCACGCAGACAGTTCACAGAGGCGCGACCCATGTGTGGACTGCATTGTCCTGTTGAATAATGGCACCACGATATTGTCGAATAGGAGGTAAGACACGAGAAAGCAGGATGTCCGCGGTGTAGCGTTGTTCCCTCAGTCAGTACCTGCTGTGACCTGAAGACATACCCGATGACTGCCCGCACCGCGACGCCCCCGCAAAACAGGTCGCCGACGATGCCCATCCGGCGAGTGCAGATTTGCAGTTCATCGCTAGACACAACGCGACGTCATTCACCACCAGTCCAGCACTCGAAACGCAGCCGAATGTGTTTTGTTACTAACGACAGCCTACGCATGGAGGGTAATTCTTTACCTTGCCTACTGTGGTCTCCAACCAGAGGTATCAAATGACACGTAGTGTTGCGAAGAGTCCACCACTTCTTGTCAGACAGCAGGCGCAGATGTGAAGGGGTTACGCCGTTACGAAGTGTTTGGTGCACAGTACGGCCTCTCTGCCTTGTGGGAGACAGACGTGGTCGAAGGAAACCTTCACGATTTGCAGCTCTAGTGACGAGTCATGCGGCTCTCCGTTGAGCCCTCTCTATCCCTTCTTTTAACCAAACTTTGTAAGAGACATAGATCTATGACCAATACTCAAGAATCGCTCTTGCAAGCGATGTACAGACCTCTTATTTCGTGGACGAATTTTTCGTTAAGGCTGTCTGCCCGGCATCAACTTTGCCTACAGTTTGCTTTATGTAGTACTCTGCTTTAGTTCGCTCCTCATGGTGACTCCTAGGCATTTGACGGTACCAGCGGTCTCGACTGGTATGTCAGCACTAACGCAATCGAAAAATGGTTCAAATGGTTCTGAGCACTATGGGACTTAACATCTATGGTCATCAGTCCCCTAGAACTTAGAACTACCTAAACCTAACTAACCTAAGGACATCACACAACACCCAGCCATCACGAGGCAGAGAAAATCCCTGACCCCGCCGGGAATCGAACCCGGGAACCCGGGCGTGGGAAGCGAGAACGCTACCGCACGACCACGAGCTGCGGGCAACGCAATCGAGCAGGAGTGGATAATTCGAGTATGTTACATTCGTGAACGTTCAGTCTTTGCACCAATCGCCGGTCCTCTGCAAGTACTGCTGCAGTTCGACACAGTCTCCTAGCGTTGGAACTGCCCTGTAGACAACACCACCGTCCGCCAATAGCCATAAGGACCCTGCAACATTATCCTTTGGATCGTTAATATAAACTACTAACAACTCGTGCATCCAAGCTGCTTACAAGAATAATATACAGA
This sequence comes from Schistocerca americana, assembly GCF_021461395.2. NCBI lineage: Eukaryota > Metazoa > Arthropoda > Insecta > Orthoptera > Acrididae > Schistocerca > Schistocerca americana. The sequence continues at coordinate 823,167,717 of NC_060122.1, read as the reverse complement.
AGAATGGAAAAGAAAATGGAGAGTGTGTTAGATGATGATCACTTTGGTGCTACGAAATGTAAAAGAACCAGAGAAGAAATTCTGATGCTGAAAGACTAAAGAAAAATCAAGGGATGTTCATAGGCTTTGTTGACCTGGAAAAAGCGTTCGACAATGTAAAATGGTGCAAGATGTTCGAGGTTCTGAAAAAAATTGGGATAAGCTATAGAGAGAAAGGGTAATTTACAATACGTACAAGAGCCAAGAGGAATTAATAAGAGTGGACGACCAGGGGCGAAGTGCTCGTATTAAAAGGTGTGTAAGGCAGGAACGTAGTCCTTCGCCCCTACAGTTAAATCTGTAAATCGAAGAAGCAATGATGGAAATACAAGAAAGCTTCAGGTGTGGAATCAAAATTCAAGGTGAAGGATATCAATGATACTATACGCTGATGACATAGCTATCCTGAGTGAAAGTGAAGAAGAATTACAGAATCTGCTGAATGGGATGAAACGTTTTACACAATATGGACTGAGAGTAAATCGAAGAAAGACGAAAGTAGTGGCGAGTATCAGAAATGAGAAACTTAAAATCAGGATTGATGGGCACAAAGCAGATGAAGTTATGGACTTTTACTACCTAGGCAGGAGAATAACCTAAGACGGGCGGAGCAAGGAGGACATCAAAAGCGGAATAGCACTGGCAACAATGCCATTCCTGGCCCAGAGAAGTCTAGTCATATCAAACATAGGCCTTGATTCGAGGAAGAAATTTCTGAGAATGTATTTGGAGAGCACAGCATTGTATGTATGTGAAACGTGGAGTGTTAGGAAACCGGAACGGAAAAAGAGTGGAAGCATTTGAGATGTGGTGCTACAGACGAATGTCGAAAATTAGGTGGACTGATAAGGTAAGGACCGAGGAGGTTGTGCACAGAATCGCAGAGGAAAGGAATGTGTGGAAAACACTGACAAGGAGAAGGCACAAAATGATAGGACAACTGTTAATTTGAAAAATATGTAAAAATGTGCCAACTTCTGATGAAGTCACCCTTAGAGGTGACGAAACCTGGCCAAGGTATATAGAAAATGTATGCAACCGGTTGGCAGATTTTTACATATTTTTCAAATTTGTGTATACGGATGCTGCAAACGTCAGCCATGTTCAAAGTTGGACATCTGTTAAGACATCAGGGAATAACTTCCATGCTTCCATGGTACTAGAGGGAGCTGTAGAGGGCAAAAACTGTAGAGGAAAACGGAGATTAGATTACTTCCAGCAAGTAATTGAGGACGTAGGTTGCAAATGTTACTCCGAGATGAAGAAGTTGGCACAGGAGAGAAAATACGTGGCGGGCCGCAACAAACCAGCCAGGAGACTGATGACTCAGATGACACATACACACACACACACACACACACACACACACACACACACACACACAAAAGGGAAGGCCAGTGACGGGCGTCGACATAGAGGGAAAGAGAGAAAGAAGTCTAACAGTGAGAAGATAAAAAATGACGACGTTTTTGCAAGTGTGGCAAACTGTTTACATAAATTTCCTCGTGTTTCGTCATAGGGTAACCTGTGGCACACGGAGAAGGTCACCCTGCCGTAAAAGGTCGTCTGTCCTAAATCGGTACGGCTCTCAGGATATACGAGGAATTAAAACGAAACACCGCCTCCTGTATTTGGGAGGAACGGTTTCCTGCCGAAAGAGTCTGTGAACGTCCGGAGATGGATGGCACCAGATAAGCGTCTCGGCAGACGTTTGCGAACCGGCTGGCAAAGGGCAGGGAGCGAGGGCGAGGCGAGGAGGCGGTCGCGGTACCGAATAATGGCCGAGGTCGCGCCTCAGGGGGGACCGCGGCGTTACGTACTCCCCATTGTTCATGGCCAGCGGCGGAGACTGCATGGAAATTGGAGAAAGCCGCGTCTCGGTCTGCCGACGGGCGCGCTTCCGCCGCGGCGGCGAGAACTGAGCGAGCGGATGGCGGACCACTGTGTGTCGCCTGCGGGTAAACGCTTCACTGGATCCTTCACAGCCCTGTCTAGGGACACTCGCGCGTAACGGTAGTGGACCAGATTACATCTACCGGGTGATCAAAAAGTCAGCATAAATTCGAAAACTTAATAAACCACGGAATAATGTAGGTAGGGAGGTAAAAGTTGACACACATGCTTGGAATGACATGGGGTTTTATTAGAACCAAAAACAAAACAAAGTTCACAAAATGTCCAACGGATGGCGCTGGACAGCAAAACGTCAGTGACTGCGCATGACAATCGTGTATAAAAGGAACTGTAATGATAGAGAGAATCAGATGCGCCAGCATTCGCAGCATGTTGACGTTACCTGAAAAGGCGCTTTTAGTGAAGCTGTATTATCAGAATGGAAAATGTGCTAGTTCAGCGTTACGATCCTATCGCCATAGGTAGGGGATTCGAACGGGTAAAGGTCCGTTGACAAATGCAGCTGTGGCTAGAAAGTTCGAAGCCACGGGTTGTTTGGACGATAGAGCCCGTAGTGGCCGACCGACCACAAGGCGTAATGCTGCTGAGACAGTTCAGGAAGAAATGGAGAGTGTAGCGAGTTCGTCTATGCACGAGGAAGTCAGCGCTCGTGCAGTCGCACGTCGCACCGGCATTCCATACACTACTGTTTGGTTGGCACTTAGGCGTACCCTCCGATGCTATCCGTACAAAATCCATCGGCACCCTGAACTGTTACCTGGCGATTTAGTGAAGCGGAGGGCATTTGCGGTGTGGGCGTTTCAAAAGATGGCGGAAGATGACGATTGGTTGAGTAACGTGTTGTGGACCGACGACGCTCATTTCAAGCTCCGAGGGTCTGTCAACGCCCACAACTGCAGAATTTGGGCTACCGAAAATCCTAGAACTGTCGTGGAAACTCCACTGCACGACGAGAAAGTCACGGTATGGGTTATATTTACCACATCGACCGTTATCGGGCATTTTTTCTTCGAGGAAATGCGTGATTCTGGTTTTGTAACTGCTACCGTGACGGGTGAGAGGTACGCCGATATGTTACAGAACCGCATCATCCCCAGCCTGGCTGATAAACACCTGCTGGAACGTACGATGTTTATGCAGGATGGCGCTCCACCCCATAACGCTAGACACGTGAAAGATCTCTTGCGCGCGTCGTTTGATGATGAGCGTGTGTTCAGCCGCCACTTTCGTCATGATTGGCCTCCCAGGTCCCCAGACCTCAGTCCGTGCGATGATTGGCTTTGGGGTTAACTGTAGTCGCAAGTGTCTCGTGATCGACCGACATCTCTAGGGATCCTGAAAGACAACATCCGACGCCAATGCCTCAACCATAACTCCGGACATGCTTTACAGTGCTGTTCAGAACACTATTCCTTGACTACAGCTATTGTTGAGCAATGATGTTGGACTTATTGAGCATTTCCTGTAAGGAACATCAGCTTTGCTTTGTGTTACTTTGTTATGCTAATTATTGTTATTCTGATCAGATGAAGCGCCATCTGTCGGACATTTTTTGAACTTTTGTATTTTTTTGGTTCTAATAAAACCCCATGTCATTCCAAGCATATGTGTCAATTTGTACCTCTCTATCTACATTATTCCTTGATTTATTCAGTTTTCAAATTTATACTGACTTTTTGATCACCCGGTACATCTACATCTACATGGTTACTCTGCAATTTACACTTAAGTGCCTGGCAGAGGGTTCATCGTACCATTTTCATACTACTTCTCTTACATTCCACTCTCGAATGGCTCGTGGGAAAAGGAACACCTAAATCTTTCCGTTCGAGCTCTGATTTATTTTATTATGATGATCATTTCTCCCTACGTAGGTGGGTGTCAACAAAATATTTTCGCATTCGGAAGAGAAAGTTGGTGATTGAAATTTCGTAAATAGATCTCGCCGGAAAGAAAACTGCCTTTGTTTCAATGACTGCCACCCCAACTCGCGTATCATATCAGTGACACTCTCACCCCTATTGCGCGATAACACGAAACGAGCTGCCCTTCTTTGCACTTGTTCGATGTACTGCGAGGATCGCACACCACGCAGCAACATTCCAACAGAGGATGGACAAGTGTAATGTAGGCTGTCTCTTTAGTGAGTTTGTCGCATCTTCTAAGTGTTCTGCCAACAAAGCGCACTCTTTGTTTCGCCTTCCCCACAATATTATCTTTGTGGTATTTCCAATTTAAGTTGTTCGTAATTGTAATTCCTAGGTATTAAGTCGAATTGACAGCCCTTAGATTTGTGCGATTTATCGTATACTCAAAATTTATCGGATTTATTTTAGTACCCATGTGGATGCCCTCCACTTTTCTTTGCTTAGTGCCAATTTCCACTTTTCGTACCATACGTAAATTCTCTCTAGATCATTTTCTAATTGGAACTGATCGTCTGATGATTTTACTAGACGGTAAATTAAGCGTCATCTGCAAACAATCTAAGGGGGCTGCTCAGATTGTCACCCAGATCATTTATGTAAATCAGTAACAGAAGAGGGCCTATGACACTACCATTCGGAGCGCCAGATATCACTTCTCTTCTGCTTGATGATTTACCGTCTATCACTACGAACTGTGACCTCTCTGAGAAGAAGTAACGAATCCACACAAATAACACGATACTCCATATGCACGCAATTTGATTAATAGTCGCTTGTGAGGAACGGTATCAAAAGCCTTCTGGAAATCTAGGAATATGGAATCGATCTCAGATCCCTTGTCGACAGCACTCATTACTTCATGGGAATAAAGAGATGGCTGTGATGTACAAGAACGATATTTTCTGAATCAGTGTTGGTTATGCATCAATAAGTCATTTTCTTCAAGGTGATTCATAATGTTCGAGTACAGTATATGCTCCAACATCCTACTGCAAACTGAGGTCAGTGATATGGGTCTGTAATTCAATGGGTTACTCCTATTTCGTATCTCGAGTATTGGTGTGACCTGTGCTACCTTCCAGTCTTTAAGAACAGACCTTCCGACAAGTAAGCGGTTGTATATGATTGCTAAAAAAGGCGCTATTGTGTCTCCATACTCTGAAAGGAACCTGATTGGTATACCATCTGGACCTGAAGAATTGCCTTTCTTAAGTGATTTGAGTTGTTTCACAACACCTATCTACTTTTATATCACTCATACTAACAGCTGTTCTGGTTTCGAATTCTGGAATATTTACTTCGTCTTCTTTCGTGAAGGAATTACAGAAAACTGTATTTAGTAACTCCGCTTTAGTGGCACCATCATCGGTAACGTTTCCATCGCTGTCGCGCAGTGACGGTATTGACTGGTTTTTGCCACTGGTGTACTTTACATACGACCAGTATCTCTTTGGGTTTTCTACCATACTCGCTGCGAAACTAAAAGTCAAATGACTTCCTACCTCGTAAGCACCTTTTGCACATGGTAAAGGTCAAGTTCCGTGTTCTGTCCTTAGGCGTGCAATCGGGTCCGTTCGACCGCCGTGTCATCCTCTGCTAAGGGCGTCACTGGATGCTGTATTGAGGGGCATGTGGTCAATACGTCGCGCTCTCGGAGTTTGTCGCGTTTCTTGACCTCGGAACCGCAACTAATGGGACGAGTAGCTCCTCAGTTGATTGCAGATTACTCGGTACCAATCCTCGTACCAAGGAAAAATCTCTCGCACTACCAGGAATCGAACGGGCGTCTCCTGCACGGCAGCCAGCCGCACTGCCAATTCAGCTACGCAGGCGGACGAGCACCATTTGTAAACTCACCCTGAAGAGAGCACACTGGTCCCCAAGGAGCTTTGTAGATACAGGACTGGTGCGACGCGGTCATGTGACACAGTACCTCTGACGTTATGGCAGCGAAGTGTTATATTCGTGCCAATCGATAGTATGGAATCAGTGCAATAAGGTGCATCGACTTGGAGACGTGACAGAATGGAGTGATCGCATAATAAACATCCACGTTCATGGTTACATGAATGAGTGGGCCCAAGTAGTGGTATCAAAAACCGCCCAGAACATCACAGACCAAATAGTGAATGGAGTTGCCAGATTTCTTTCACTATCAACGCAGACTGTTCAACACGTCCAAAAGGAACGGTATAGCACTCGTGCCCATGTAAAACAGGGTGACAAGACTAGCGTCAGTGCATGGCAACGGCAATCGGTTTCAGACCGAACACGAATTGCTGCTGTCAGTGAATGAGGTTCCGTACTTAGCAGTGTCCGGGTGAACATTGCGAATGCAACTGAATGCAATGGACATTTGGAGTCGGGAACCTAACATAAGACCATTTCCCGGGATCACAGGTAAGGATGGACGTCTCCAACGTGTCTAACGACAGAGACAGCGGACACTGTAACGCAGAACCGCAGCGGCGGCTGTGAGCCCCGTCGTAGGAGTACAGTAGCAGTGTGACATCAGGGTAAAGCTGCCTCTGTGGTAACATGTCTTTGGTGCCTTTTCGTGTAACCTATAATTACGGACCGACATAAAATCCAAACTAATCGCCATAAGAAGAAAGTAAAGGTGTAAGTGCGAAACCATGTTTTCTTTCTTTTCTTTTTTTCATTTTATCGGTAGCGATAAATATCTCTGTAGGAAAAAAACTAGAGCCGACCACGCTTTTCGATGAATGCTTTCTTTTCGCACCGTAAGTAGTTACGGGCCTGAGCCGATCTTCAGGATGCAGCGAGGATTTCTTGTACAAGTTTCACGTCATTTTGGTCCTATAATGTAACAGAATAGTTAATGGTTTTCTTGTTTACGCCGGCCGCGGTGGTCTAGCGGTTCTAGGCGCTCAGTCAGGAACCGCGCGACTGTTACGGTCGCAGGTTCAAATCCTGCCCCGGGCATGGATGTGTGTGATGTCCTTAGGTTAGTTAGGTTTAAGTAGTTCTAAGTTCTAGGGGACTGATGACCACCGATGTTAAGTCCCATAGTGCTCAGATCCATTTGAACCATTTTTCTTGTTTACAAAAGCTTTTACGTTGCATACAAGGCGTTTACATTTTATTTCCTCGAGCGAAGGCTTTTCTTTATATGTTAGTCCTACAACATTAGGGTATGGATCACTAAAACCAAGTATGTTGAACATGAGCTTGGCAAAGACGGGATGGTGACGGACACACGTGTTTACACCTCAAGTCGCCTCAGCTAGTGCTTTGACTGGTTCTACCGAAGAACTGGATAGTGCAGAAAAATGTTCAAATGTGTGTGAAAGGCCGGTCGAAGTGGCCGTGCGGTTAAAGGCGCTGCAGTCTGGAGCCGCAAGACCGTAGACTGTAGACATGAAAGTGATTCAGCTACAGCCGGCCGCGGTGGCCGTGCGATTCTGGCGCTGCAGTCCGGAACTGCGGGACTGCTACGGTCGCAGGTTCGAATCCTGCCTCGGGCATGGATGTTTGTGATGTCCTTAGGTTAGTTAGGTTTAACTAGTTCTAAGTTCTAGGGGACTGATAACCTCAGCAGTTGAGTCCCATAGTGCTCAGAGCCATTTTGTTTTTTTGTGTGTGAAATCTTATGGTACTTAACTGCTAAGGTCATCACTCCCTAAGCTTACACACTACTTAACCTAAATTATCCTGAGGACTTGAACCTCCACCGGAACCAGCTGCACAGTCCATGACTGCAGCTCCTTAGACCGCTCAGTGGATAGTGCAGTAATGTCGTTCTTTATATACTGCTGCTAACATTCTTTTTCATAGTCTACATCGTGATGGAAGCTATCCACTTAACTTCCCAAAACACAGTAGTAATGTGAACTTTAAGTTTTTAATAGTTAGGTTAACAATGGCAGTTTACATATTCCCCCTATCGATACAGCATTACAGAAGTTTGCTTCTTAGTTTCATCATTCAAGATAGAATGGATGGATGGTTAGTTGATTCGGGAGAGGGGACCAAACAGCGAGGTCATCGGTCCCATCGGATTAGGGAAGGACGGGGAAGGGAGTCGGCCGTGCCCTTTCAAAGAAACCATCCCGGCACGTGCCTCAAGCGATTTTACGGAAATCGGAGATAACCTAACTCAGGATGTACGGACTCGGGTTTGAACCATCGTCCTCCTGAATGCAAGTCCAGTGTGCTAATCACTACGCCACCTCCCTCGGTAAAAGAGAATAGTGTTCCCAGAATGAGATTTTCACTCTGCAGCGGAGTGTGCGCTGATATGAAACTTCCTGGCAGATTAAAACTGTGTGCTGGGCCGAGACTCGAACTCGGGACCTTTGCCTTTCGCGGGCAAGTGCTCTACCATCTGAGCTACCGAAGCACGACTCACGCCCGGTACTCACAGCTTTACTTCTGCCAGTACCTCGTCTCCTACCTTCCAAACTTTACAGAAGCTCTCCTGCGAACCCTGCAGAACTAGCACTCCTGAAAGAAAGGATATTACGGAGACATGGCTTAGCCACAGCCTGGGGGATGTTTCCAGAATGAGATTTTCATTGTGCAGTGGAGTGTGCGCTGATATGAAACTTCCTGACAGATTAAAACTGTGTGCCCGACCGAGACTCGAACTCGGGACCTTTGCCTTTCGCGGGCAAGTGCTCTACCATCTGAGCTACCGAAGCACGACTCAAGCCCGGTACTCACAGCTTTACTTCTGCCAGTACCTCGTCTCCTACCTTCCAAACTTTACAGAAGCTCTCTTGCGAACCCTGCAGAACTAGCACTCCTGAAAGAAAGGATATTACGGAGACATGGCTTAGCCACAGCCTGGGGGATGTTTCCAGAATGAGATTTTCACTGTGCAGTGGAGTGTGCGCTGATATGAAACTTCCTGGCAGATTAAAACTGTGTGCCCGACCGAGACTCGAACTCGGGACCTTTGCCTTTCGCGGGCAAGTGCTCTACCATCTGAGCTACCGAAGCACGACTCACGCCCGGTACTCACAGCTTTACTTCTGCCAGTACCTCGTCTCCTACCTTCCAAACTACAGAAGCTCTCCTGCGAGCACTTGCCTGCGAAAGGCAAAGGTCCCGAGTTCGAGTCTCTGTCGGGCACACAGTTTTAATCTGCCGAGAATAGTGTTTCTTGTGAAGATGGCTGTTTATATGTTTGTTCCAATAAATTCATCGGTATTCTCTTCTGAGCAAAATGCAGTATTTCTAAGTTTTCTTCTATGACATTCTTTTAATCTCATCAGCTCATCAAAATAGCAAATTTATTTCAAAGTTGTGTACAATTAAATAGTAACCTTAACGGCTGCGATATAGGCCTTTAATTGGAAAATTACTCTAATATGTTACGCTTGTGGATCAGTTTGGCCATGGAGAGCCAGCAGACGAGTTCAGACCAGGAGACCCATAGATTCTGAACACGCCCTGTGGGTTCGAGTTATGGCAGCGGCCTGCCGTATGACGGCGGCCACAGAGAGTGTGTACGTGGGATGCGGGATATGGGGGAGGGGGGGGGGCGGTGAATCACGGCCCCGCCGCGCCGCGCTGCCCGCCTCTGCCCAAAATGGGAGGCGGGCGAAAGCGGGCGGCGGCGGCGGCCGCTCACCTTGTCAGGAATGCGGGCACCGGGGCTCCCTCCATCTTCCTGGCTGCTCACGCGCGCCCATGCGCACGCCCCTCACACCGGTTAACCGGGCTCCCAAAGCGTTGACCAAACTACACTGAAGAGCCAAAGAAACTGGTACACCTGCCTAATATCGTGTGGGGCCCCCGCGAACACGCAGAAGTGCCACAACACGGCGTGGCATGGACTCATGTCTGAAGTAGTGCTGCAGGGAACTCACACCACGAATCCTGCAGGGCTGCCCATAAATCCGTAAGAGTATGAGGGGGTGGACATATCTTCTGAACAGCATCTTATAAGGCATCCCAGATGTGCTCCATATGTTCATGTCTCGGGAGTTTGGTCGCCAGCGAAAGTGTTTAAACTCAGAGCAGTGTTCCTGGAGCCATTCTGTAGCAATTCTGGACGTGTGGAGTGTCGCTTTGTTCTGCTACGAGGTGCATTCAAGTTCTAAGGCCTCCGATTTTTTTTTTCTCCGGACTGGAAAGAGATAGAAACATGCGCATTGTTTTAAAATGAGGCCGCGTTCATTGTCAATACGTCCCAGAGATGGCAGCACCGTACGGCAGATGGAATTTTACTGCCAGCAGCGAGAATGAGAACTGTTTTAAATACTTAAAATGGCGACGTTTTCCTTACTTGAACAGCGTGCAAACATTCGTTTTCTGAATTTGCGTGGTGTGAAACCAATTGAAATTCATCGACAGTGATAGAGTTATGGATGTGTCGAAAGTGCATTCGTGGGTGCGACAATTTAATGAAGGCCGAACATTGTGTGACAACAAAGCGAAACAACCTTGGGCTCGCACAAGCCGGTCTGATGACACGATCGAGAAAGTGGAGAGAATTGTTTTGGGGGATCGCCGAATGACTGTTGACCAGATCGCCTCCAGAGTTGGCATTTCTGTGGGTTCTGTGCACACAATCCTGCATGACGACCTGAAAATTCGAAAAGTGTCATCCAGGTGGGTGCCACGAATGCTCACGGACGACCACACGGCTGCCTGTGTGGCATGTTGCCAAGCAATGTTGACGCGCAACGACAGCATGAATGTGACTTTCTTTTCGTCGGTTGTGACAATGGATGAGACGTGGATGCCATTTTTCAATCCAGAAACAAAGCGCCAGTCAGCTCAATGGAAGCACACAGAATCACCGCCACCAAAAACATTTCGGGTAACCGCCAGTGCTGAATAAATGATGGTGTCCATGTTCTGAGACAGCGAGGGCGTAATCCTTACCCATTGCGTTCCAAAGGGCACTACGGTAACAGGTGCATCCTACGAAAATGTTTTGAAGAACAAATTCCTTCCTGCACTGCAACAAAAACGTCCGGGAAGGGCTGTGCGTGTGCTGTTTCACCAAGACAACGCACCCGCACATCGAGCTAACGTTACGCAACAGTTTCTTCGTGATAACAACTTTGAAGTGATTCCTCATGCTCCCTACTCACCTGACCTGGCTCCCTGTGTCTTTTGGCTTTTTCCAACAATGAAAGACACTCTCCGTGGCCGCACGTTCACCAGCCGTGCTGCTATTGCCTCAGCGATTTTCCAGTGGTCAAAACAGACTCCTAAAGAAGCCTTCGCCGCTGCCATGGAATCATGGCGTCAGCGTTGTGAAAAATGTGTACGTCTGCAGGGCGATTACGTCGAGAAGTAACGCCAGTTTCATCGATTTCGGGTGAGTAGTTAATTAGAAAAAAAATCGGAGGCCTTAGAACTTGAATGCACCTCGTACAATTGCCTAAGTCCATCGGGATGCACGATGGATATGAATGGATGCAGGTGATCAGATAGGATGCTTACGTACGTGTCACGTGTCAGAGTCGTATCTAGACGTGTCAGTAGTCCATATCACTCCAACTGCACACGCGCCACACCGTTACAGACCCGCCACCCGTTTGAACAGTCCCCTGCTCACATGCAGGGTCCGTGGATTCATGAGGTTGTCTCCATGCCCGTACTCGTCCATCCGCTCGATACAATTTGAAACGAGACTCATCCGACCAGGCAACATGTTTCGAGGCAATGTCGATGTTGATGGGCCCAGGCGAGCTTTGTGTCATGTGGTCATCAACGGTAGACGACAGGATCCGAAAGCCCATACCGATTATGTTTCGTTGAATTATTTGCACGCTGACACTTGCTGATGGCACAGCACTGAAGTATGCAACAATTTGCGGAAGGGTTGCACTTCCGTCACGTTTGAAGGATTCATTTCAGTCGTCGTTCGTCCTGCTCTTGCAGGATATTTTTCCATCCACAGCAATACCGGAGATTTGACATTTTACCGGATTCCTGATTTCACGGTACACTCGTGAACTGGTCGTACGGGTAATCTCCACTTTATCGCTACCCCACAGATGCTGTGTCCCATCGCTCGCGCGTCGACAATAACACGAGGTTCAAACTCATTTAAATCTTGATTACCTGCCATTGTAGAAGCAGTAACTGATCTAACACCTGCGACAGATACTTGCTGTCTTGTATAGACGTTGCCGACCGCAGCGCCGTATTCTCCCTGTTTACATATCTCTGTATTTGAATACGTATCACTATACCAGTTCCTTTGGCGCCTCGGTGTAGCTGTGGCGTCGTGCTCTTCTAGTACGATACTCTCGATAGCAGAGATGCCCCCCCCCCCACCTCTCGCCCATATATTCAGACGTCCCATTGATTACTCCGCCAAGGGGAGAACAATTTATAAGTCGTATTTCAAGATCGAAAGCGTTGTTCTACTGCTACTCGTACTGGAGACGTAGTGGAGCAATTCTCTATGCAACAGTTATCAATAACTGAATGAGGAAGACAGTCGACACCCTCCCAATGGTGGAGCAAAATGCCTTTAGAAAGGGACGATCTTGCAGTGGCAATATTACTATTGTACGTCAGTTAATTTAGAAACGAATAGAATACAACGTTGATACTATGAAAAGTCCTTTGTAGGAGTGAACAGAAGCAATCTTTCCAACATGATTGGAAAACCACTATATCCAAGAAAACAAAGAAAGAGTTTGCATCAAAACACACAAATTACGATAGATACAGGGAAAGAGAAGACATGACAAATAAAGATCAACAGAGGAGTGCTACAAGAGCATTTGTTTTCACCTACAATATTCACTATGTATAGCATGATTATTATCAAATTTTCACTACTTGAGCCAGTGGAGACGGAAAACTGTTTACCGTCTGGATACTCAACTTTATAGGAGTCACGTTGACTGTGCGTTGCACGGTTTGAACTGTCAGCAGTGTTAGTGTCGTGACTCGCCGCTAGGCGCCACTACTGGCACGGCGACGTAGTATTGAAATACGAGCATAAATATGAGTTGCAGTTGCAGAGAGTCAACACGAGGCTAGACAAGGTGTAGAACAAGTCTTTCGTAAGCCACGTCTTTCGTGGATGAATTTCCACTTTGAGGCACTCCGAATGGGCAGATAGCGATCGCTAGTTCCTGACTTTGCCATCAATTTCACTACATTAATGCACTGTTTTCTAACAACTCAAACAAAATACTAAGAAATGGGAGATAAAGACTCACTAATGACGGTTCAGCTCTGCAGAAACATGGTTAAAGAATCAAAAGCAATTTGTGTTTTGCAACAAAAGGCTGACTCCATCTCTAAAGTTATTTGTGAAAACATTGTTACCGAAGAGCATAAAAAACCAAAGCACGAGCAGTTCAGTCTCGCACAGCAGCAGAAAAGTTCATACGGAAGGCGACAACCCTGAGCTGCAACATACTACGTATAGCGAATGTTGGACTGTAGAAACTTTCTTACCATATGAGAAGACGAGACGGCTAGAATATAACGTACTCCAGAATGAGAGCTTCTGTGAAGTTTGGAAGGTAGGAGACGAGGTACTGGCAGAACTGAAATTGTGAGGACAGGTCGTGAGTCGTGCTTGGGTAGCACGCGAAATGCAAAGTTCCCGAGTTCGAATCTCGGTCCGGCATACAATTTTAACCTGACAGGAAGTTTCATATAACGTACTGTCGACGTCGAGCTCGTTGGACAAAAACAGGGAAGAAATCGACTGCCACCTTGTTCAAGGAAGTATCTCAGGATTCACGTGTTGCATATCAGGGAAACCAAGGGATAGAAAAATCTGTATGACCAAACGAGAAACTTAGCACCTCTTCACGCGCATACAATCCGTTGCTTTAAACGATGCACACTCTCGCAAAGTTTTTGGAGACGTGTCTGAGGAAGCGTAAATTATGCAGTACAGTCTGTAAATCATGAAACTTTTAAATATGCCACCTACATAGGGCCTAGCTCATTTAAAATAAAAGAACCAGAAACTGGAAAGTTTTCTGTAACTTTGCGATTGTGCGTAGAGTGAGGGCAGAATGTGGCAGAATACCATCAAAGAAACACCTACTGGGATACGAATGCTCGAGGCACAAAGACTGAAAACATAGCGGTTCAAGCTAAGCAAATGGTTTTTTTAAAATACATTTTTTTTACGTCTCGGTACGATGACAATCGTTGTTTACTAATCGGAGAAACCGAAAGAAAAAAGATAATTAACTACGTTTCCAATTGGTTGATTTCATTTAATTTGCATACCGAAGGTAACACAGTGCTGAATCATGTGTTACGCCCTTTTTATTTGCATATAACTTTAATTACCGTTTTAATTATCCAACCTAAGTCTGATTTTAGGCAATTTTCACCACTCATTTAAGGCAGTTGCATCATGGCCTACAATCTCTGCCACAGGTTAATATATGATCATCCAGAGGATAAAGTTTAGACGATGTACAGATGGCGCATACGGCTTCCGTCCCTCAAGTTAACTGACTACTGTGTCGACAGGACGATGATCCGTCCACTAAGTTAAAATAATAATAAATTTCGCAAATTATGTAAGTAGGCAACCACATAAGGCGGTATAAACGCTAGGGAAAGGGTCTTGCTGTGAGATGTGCGAATACTGACAGCTGCATGCAGAACTGTCTCGAGATCCCTGACGTCTGGAGCAGAGGTCTCATCATATGAGGAACGGAGGCGAGACGAAAGAGGCTTTGAGAAGAGGGACGCACTGTACGACGCTTTCTGGCAGTGACGTCATCAGCTCAAGCTCTTTCTGTCCTGAATGCGACCAGCCTCCGTTTATGACCGACCGGAAGGGTCGATGAATGATTGAGCAGTTAGCCCGAGTTGTTCGCATCACCTTCGAGCATCTGTGGAATGTCGCTGTCCAGTCCGCTCCATAATGGTTTACGTCTTTCCAAAACCAAGAATGACTTAGGAGACAGGAAATCCTTTTTACCGTTTGATGGCAAAATTAGTCTAACGACACACTTGTTTTGTTCTGGCTTTCTACTTCATGCAGTTCTTGCCTGGGTCTCCCCTATTTCTCACAGCCGGTGGGTGCCCCACGTCCTGGGGTCTCAGCGACCTGTCCTTCCTTTTTAACGTTCCGGAGACTATTTGTTCCCCGAGGAAGGAACTACAAATATAAAAAAAAGTTTTACATCACCTCGGTTCCGAGAGTTCCGGCACCTGTACAGAAAATTGGGAGAGGGATCAACATAAACATCATTTACGCCTTTCTTATTGCTGATGAAAACCACACATTGCATGTTGTACCACCATACAGCGAGACCTTCAGAGGTAGTGGTCCAGATTGCTGTACACACCGGTACCTCCAATACCCAGTAGCACGTCCTCATTCATTGATGCATGTCTGTATTCATCGTGGCATACTATCCACAACTTCATCAAGGCACTCTTGGTTCAGATTGTCCCACTCCTCAACAGCGATTCGGCGTAGATCCCTCAGAGTCGTTGGTGGGTCACGTCGTCCATAAACAGCCTTTCTCAAACTATCACAGCCATGTTCGATAGGGTTCATGTCTGGAGGACATGTTGACCACTCTAGTTGAGGGATGTCGTTATCCTGGAAGAAGTCATTCACAAGATGAGCACGATGAGGGCGCGAATTGTCGTCCATGAAGACGATCGCCTCGCCAGTGTGCTGCCGACATGGTTGCACTATCGGTCGGAGGATGCCACTCACGTATCGTACAGCCGTTACGGCGCCTTCCATGACTACCAGCGGCGTACGTCGGCCCCACGTAACGCCATCCCAAAACAGCAGGGAACCTCCACCTTGCTGCACTCGCTGGGTAGTGTGTTTAAGGAATTCAGCCGCCTCTGACGATACTCTGGTTGTAGGCATATCAATGGCAATCAATGGCAAGCCTTCATGTCTGTGCTGATTCTGTAAAGCTGGGATAAAAAATCACGTTGCCCAGGGTGCACCATGGGGAGGCTAGTCTACATTGCACAGCACTCATACAGCAACGGTGGACGCCCAGCTAAACTACACCATGAGGCTCATCTCAGGCACTATTAAACCGACGCCCCACCAATGGCTCCCGGTACTGGCTAACATAGCCCCACCTCATCTAAGGCGAAAATCTGCACTGAAAAGGGAATGGCAAAAGTGCGCTAACAACCGTGACCTACCCTTACACGAAGACTGCAAGAATCCCAGCCATCATGGAGATTAGGGCAACAGCTGATCGAGGACAATTATGATATCGAAGAGGCCTGGCGTCGGGAATGGGATACGTCTAACCCTGATCACCTTAACTCAGTCTCGGACCCAACCGTGCGGCCCGAGGGCTTCGGTCTTCCCAGAAAATCTCGGACAACTTTAAATCGTATCCGAACAGGCTATGGTAGATGTAATTACTGGAAGCACAGATGGGGACAGACTGACTCACCCAACTGCGACTGTGGGAATCCACAAACTCTACATCATATCGCAATGGACTGCCCTACGAGGAGATTCCCTGGCACAATGCAGGAGCTGCACCTCCTGGAGGGAGATGCTTCTGGCTGGCTGAGGGACTTGGACATACAACCATGAGTCTGGTCTACTCTTTTCCTTCTGAAAAGCCTATTACTAGATACTATTACTATAATTTCTATGTATTTTTGTGTATTTTGTGTTTTACTTCCTTTTTTAGATCTAATAATTGTTTGTTGCCTGTAACATTGACCATTCATTGTTTTTATACGTTGTTTGTGTTACTACTTACTTACTGCTGTATTCTATTAGCCATACGAAATATATATATATATATATATATATATATATATATATACATATATATATATAATGGCAAGCCCAATAACTGCTTGCATAAAGGCCAGAGAGGACCAACGCGTTACACACTTGCTCAATTTGTGAAACTCTTTGTCTTGAATAAATAATCAGATTTTTAAAATTTGTAGTCATTTGTCAGTCTGTACGTGTACATAACATCTACCGATTTCCGACCCATTCGGAATATTCGTTCGTGGTGCATCGTTGTTTTGTGTTATATTATATATATTTTGTCTTAGAGTGTATTGTGTTTGGTGAAGATATGAAGGAGATACACTGATTCGCAAAAGAAAGTGGTTCTGGCATGCGTATTCAAATATAGAGATATGTAAGCCGAGCTGCGGTTGACAACCCCTATATAAGACAACAAGTGTCTGGCGCATTTGTTAGATAGGTTACTGCTGTTACAATGGCAGGTTATCAAGTGTTAAGTGATTTTGAACGTGGTGTTACAGCCGGCGCACGAGCGATGGGACACAGTATCTCCGAGATAGCGATCAAGTGGGTATTTTCCCGTACGACCATTTCACGAGTGAATATCAGGAATCCGGTAAAACATCAAATCTGTGACATCGATGAAAAGGATCCTTGAAAAACGGGATCAATGTCGACTGATGAGAATCGTTGAACGTGTCGGAAATGCAAATTTCTACCGATTTAAATGCTGGGCCATCATCGAGTGTCAGTGCGCGAACCATTCAACGAAACGTCAACAATATTGGTTTTCGGAGCAGAAGGCCCTTGATGACTGCACGACACAAAGCTTTACACCTCACCTGGGCCCGTCAACACCGACATTGGACTGTTGATAACTGGAAGCATGTTGCCTGGTCCGACTGGTCTTGTCTCAAATTGTATCGAGCAGATGGACGTGTACGAGTAGTGAGAGAACCTCATGAATCCGTGGATCCTCCATGTCAGCAGGGGACTGTTCAAGCTGCTAGAGGCTCTGTAAGGGTGTGGGGCGTGTGCAGTTGGAGTGATATGGGACCCCTGATACGTCTAGATACGACTCTGGCAGGTGATACGTACGTAAACATTCTGTGTGATCACCTGCATTCATTCATATCCATTGTGCATCTGACGGGCTTGCGAAATTCCAGCACGACAATGCGACACCCCACACGTCCGGGTTTGCTACAGTGTGGCTCCAGGAATAGTCTTGTGAGTTTAAACACTTACGCCGGCCACCAAACTCCCCAGACATGAACATTATTGAGCATATCTGGGACGCCTTGCAACGTGCTGTTCAGAAGAGATCCCTGCCTCCTCGTACTCTTACGGATTTATTGACAGCCTTGCAGGATTCATGGTGTCAGTTCCCTCCAGCACTACTTCAGACATTAGTCGTGTTGCGCCACTACTCCCTGCCGGCGGGGGATCTGTGCGATATTAGGCAAGTGAACCAGTTTCTTTGGCTCTTCAGTGTATGACCACATGACTTGAATCTAAGGAAAACCGAAGACGGTATATATTTTGTCGTATCGGCCGCCGCACAGCAGCCGTGAACTCGGCGTGGCGTGCTACAACACGCGCGGCACGTAGCGAGTACCGCTGGCGCCGCACAAGATGTCAACAATTGGCGCAAGTGAACGCGTCGTCGCGGGGTTAGCGGCAGCGTACACACCACTATCGATACGGATTACCCTGGCGGCGCTGCCCTTGCCACCAGAGTGAGCAACCGTATAAGGGCGCCATCTACCAACATTCTGATTGGCCGGACCTGCGGATTTAAGCGAGCTCCCTGGGCCCGTAAAACCAGTTCAATCTTCGCCGATGACTGTGTGCTACCCGGCTGCTGGATTCACGACAACCGAACCGCACTGTGGCCTCCGTGGCTGGAAACTTGCGACGCGTCGGTATCGACTGGTTGGCAATGGTTTGGGCTTGTATTCTCTCCTAGTGACTCTGATTTCTCCTTGGCGCTACAGCCAGCGAAGTGTTGTGTAGTCTGTGGTGTCACCGACAGACACCACACTTGCTAGGTGGTAGTTTTAAATCGGCCGCGGTCCATTAGTACATGTCGGACCCGCGTGTCGCCACTGTGTGATCGCAGACCGAGCGCCACCACAAGGCAGGTCTCGAGATACGGACTAGCACTCGCCCCAGTTGTACGGACGACGTAGCTAGCGATGCACACTGACGAAGCCTCGCTCATTAGCCGAGCAGATAGTTACAATAGCCTTCAGCTGAGTCAATGGCTACGACCTAGCAAGGCGACATTAGTAACATTGCATGTATCTATGGAGTCTCACTTGTATCGCCACAATCTCCAGATGTACCAAAAGGATGGATTAAAGTTAAGTATTCCAGAAGCTACGTACTTTTCTTTATAGCATTCATTACGTATCCTGTTTCAGACCTCACGCCATCCTGCTTTAGCTAAACGCGTGCCTTTCGGCTTCCTCTCATTGTGTCTAGGCTGTCTTGTCTAGACACAACATAGTCGAACTTAAGTTTTGTTTTGCGTGACAGAAGGTCAAATAAATTTGGTTATCACGGAATATTTGTTGTGTGGTGTCACCACCAGACACCACACTTGCTTGGTGGTAGCCTTTAAATCGGCCGCGGTCCTTTAGTATACGTCGGACCCGCGTGTCGCCACTGTCAGTGATTGCAGACCGAGCGCCGCCACACGGCAGGTCTAGAGAGACGTACTAGCACTCGCCCCAGTTGTACAGACGACTTTGCTAGCGATGCTACACTGACAACTACGCTCTCATTTGCCGAGACGATAGTTAGCATAGCCTTCAGCTACGTCATTTGCTGCGACCTTACCAGTTATATTGAGATTGTAATAATATCTAAACAAGAGCGATGGTCTCCAGTTGTTGATTAAAGTTAAGTACTACATCAACTACGTACTTTATTTGCTACTAAAAATTCCCTTAACTGTTCCAGACCTCACGTCAGTCTGCGTGAGTTTAACGCGTGCCTTTCGGCTTCCTCTCATAGTGACTTGGCTGTCTTGCCAAGTCACAACATGTTGTGTTATAGTGCGGACATAACATATTTGGTCATATATCGAACGTTTTCCCACTGACTGTAATGTAACAATATTACAAGTTTTCAGGTCACGCCCACGTCGTGGTTCTGCTGCAGTGCCCTGACGATGTTGATCTTAGCGCCAGTGCCAGACCCGCTGGAAAGACGAGCGTTGAGAAACTGGAGTGAGCGTGGCGGCGCGCGTGCGGGGCAGAGTTTACATTCCGCAGGGAGCCCCCCGCGCCACGGATGGCCGCGTGCTCCATATCGGGCGGCCATCTCCGCACAACGGCGCTCTGTCCGGACCCTGCTCACACACACACACACACACACACACACACACACACACAGAAGACGCCCACTCACGGCCGCGCTTATGCTAAACACGGCTCGCCATTTGCATAAGCCGCCGGCATTCCGCTCAGTCAACGAGTAGTCGGCCTGACAGCTACACGACAGCGCCGCGTTTTGAAGACGGGAGACGTCGTTCCGGCAGCGCAACGAGGTCGCTCCCCTGAGACTCTCCTCGTGCCTGCACCGATCCGTTGACCAGTGGAAACTGTACGCACGTACAGTATATCCGGAAAGTTCAAGTTCTCCAACGTGCGATTTTAAAGCGAAGACTCTCTACATCTACATCTACATACATACTCCGCAATCCACCTTACGGTTCGTGGCGGAGGGTTCCTCCTACCACAACTAGCATCTTCTCTCCCTGCTCCACTCCCAAACACAACGAGGGAAAAATGACTGCCTATATGCCTCTGTACGAGCCCTAATCTCTCTTATCTTATCTTCGTGGTCTTTCCGCGGCATGTAAGTTGGCGGCAGTAAAATTGTACTGCATTCAGCCTCAAATGCTGGTTCTCTAAATTTCCTCAGTAGCAATTCATGAAAAGAACACCTCGTTTCTTCTAGAGACTCCCACCCGAGTTCCTGAAGCATTTCCGTAACACTCGCTTGATGGTCAAATCTACCAGTAACAAATCTAGCAGCCCGTCTCTGAATTGCTTCTATGTCCTCCCTCAGTCCGACCTGATAGGGATCCCAAACGCTCGAGCAGTACTCAAGAATAGGTCGTATTAGTGTTTTATAAGCTGTCTCCTTTACAGTTCAACCACATCTTCCAAAAATTCAATCAATGAATCGAAGACGACTATCCGCCTTCCACACAACTGCCATTACATGCTTGTCCCACTTCATATCGCTCTGCAATGTTACGCCCAAATATTTAATCGACGTAACTGTGTCAAGCGCTACACTACTAATGGAGTATTCATACATTACGGCATTCTTTTTCCTACTCATCTGCATTAATTTACATTTATCTATATTTAGACTTAGCTGCCATTCTTTACACCAATCACAAATACTGTCCAAGTCATCTTGTATCCTTCTACAGTCACTCAACGACGACACCTTCCCGTACACCACAGCATCACCAGCAAACAGCCGCACGTTGCTATCCACCCTATCCAAAAGATCATTTATGTAGATAGAAAACAACAGCGGACCTACCATACTTTCCTGGGGTACTCCAGATGATACCCACGCCTGCGATGAACACCCACCATCGAGGACAATGTACTGGGTTCTGTTACTTAAGAAGTCTTCGAGCCACTTACATATTTGGGAACCAATCCCATATGCTCGTACCTTAGTTAGGAGTCTGCAGTGGGGCACCGACTCAAACGCTTTCCGGAAGCCAAGGAATATGGCATCCGTCTGATACCCTTCATCCATGGTTCGCAAGATATCATGTGAAAAAAGGGCGAGTTGTGTTTCGCGGGAGCGATGCTTTCTAAAGCCGTGCTGATACATGGACAGCAACTTCTCTGTCTCAAGGAAATTCATTACATTAGAACTCCACACTTACTGAATTATCCACAGTTTTTGAGCCATAGTGGAACGTATTTCTTGGACAGACGCAAACTCTCATCACTATATATGAAGAACGCCTTCAAGGGATTCTGACTGAAGTAAAATTTCGTTTGCGCGTGCTTCCGCGCAGAGTCGTGACGTCACGTGTTTTCAAAACTCATCGTAGCTGTAGTTTGTAGGTCGTTGTCACACGCTACAGCTATTACTCCACGGCGTACGATTGGCAAACGACTTCAGTACTGGGATCCAGATACCGTTCAGTATCATCTTTCGATAAAATATATAGTCTTGTGTAATAATCTCTACTGCGACTTCGTATAGCCTGTCATAATATCCGCTCTTGGCAGCCAGGAGCTGAACCTGATGCACTCCTGTCTACAAAGTGTTTTCCACAGTAGCTGATCTATGTAGTGGTTATCGAGCATCTCTGGACGACCTACGTTATTAAAGTATCTTCCAGTGGGTTTTTAAAATAAGGCCACATTTCTTCAAGATTCTCCCTAAGCAGCCAGTAACGTCTTTAGTCAACAGTACCGAAACCTTGGATTCCTTGACGGCTATACATCACTATGATCTTTACGTGGCGGTCTTTACGCCCTTTTTACTTCAGCAGACGAACAGCCATTCTTGAGCAACGCACTGTTGCGGTATTAGAATTCTGCGTCGACCATCTCCGGTTCGCAGATACTTCTACACTACCCGAAAAAGCTAATTTGATAGTTACACAACTAATATAACTGTGAAAAGACATTTGGTGTGGACTTCTTTACAAGTCATAAGGGTTAAAACAGAATTACAACGTCCTAAACGGATTCGGAAATACCAGAAGTGAACATCGTAGCTGAATAAAAAAAAAAAAAAAAAGGTTCAAATGGCTCTGAGCACTATGGGACTCAACATCTTAGGTCATAAGTCCCCTAGAACTTAGAACTACTCAAACCTAACTAACCTAAGGACATCACACACACCCATGCCCGAGGCAGGATTCGAACCTGCGACCGTAGCAGTCCCGCGGTTCCGGACTGCAGCGCCAGAACCGCACGGCCGCCGCGGCCGGCTGTAGCTGAATCTGCTGAATCACTACCATGTCTACAGTCCATGTGATACATTTTTCGCTATCGACGACTTTTAACATACGCTGCTCAAGCACGAACTGCTGTTTCACCCAGGAGAGAAGACGCAGAATACGCCAGGCGCCGCTGTACTAGTTGGCCTATTGTGTATTATAAAAAAAGGAACGAAACTCATGTCATCAGAGACCGAATTCCGTCTCGGAATGAACGAGGACGTGTCAAACAATCTATTATGACTTTCAGAAAGAAACTATCCCGACATTAGCCGAAAGCTGATTTGTCGAAGTGCGGGATACGATTCCCACTCCTTTCTATCGGATACGATTCCAGACCATTTACCGCAGTACGGCGTCGCTCGGCCAGCTTAAAAATGCCCCAGGTCGATTTGCTGTCAGAGCATATCAAGGCATTCATCCATGGGATTCGAGATGTACAGCTATCCTTGTTTCCTACGGCAAACGTCTTTAGTTGCGACTCACAGTAAGATTCGGTGGGGCTTGTTCCATACTTTTACAAATTTTTGTTCGTGTGATAGTGACTCGTGGCACTATCTTGTCCTCTGTAGTCGTACGTTAACAAAAGGCAGGTGTTTCACGCCGTCGAGGATCCTAGCACGGTACAGTTGCCATGGTTTACCACTAGTATTTGACTGGCTGTCGCTTTCTTCGATCACCAGCCTTCCTCGGTGTCTCACTCTATTCCGAAATCATTGCTTTCACCAACACCACAGATGACACGTAAGTATACTCGTATGCTGAGTGTTAGAAATGTTGGTTGTTTATAGTCATAAAAATGTCGGATGCAAAGCGATAATTAAGTATCTGATTTTGTAGAACCAATTGTCATTCAATTTTTGTGCTAATACTATACATCATTAACATCTATATACATAATATGGAAGCCACTGTCTCCGCATAGCGCAGGATATTTTGTACCACTGTCACTCACTCATTTCCTTTCCTGTTCCACTCTCATACGGAGGAAGAGAAAAATAATTTCCTGTACACCTCCATACTAGCACTGTTCCTCCTAATTTTAAGCCGTAGAATAGACACACTCGGTTATGTTTTGTTTTATTTGAACAGATAATTTCTTACAGTACTTTTACATTCATGTCTTGTAAGGCAGCGAAAGAGAGGATGCATGTTTTCAACGTAAATAGAATGTGACCCAGACTGTTAACTCCAATAAAGGTCAAAGCGACTTTTTAAACTATCTTCCTTAGGCGAGATGAACGCTTGATGTTGTAAATTTGTTCTGCGTTTCACAGAAATATTAACTTCTTTCGTCAAGGCTTCCTGTCTAATCTCACGGAGCATTCCCGTAAAACTGTCGTTCTGATCGAAGCGAACAGTAACAAATAAAATAGCAAGCTTCTGAATTTCTTCCATGTCTTCCTCCAATCTGACGAGATGGAGGCCACAAATATTCGCGCAGTATTCAACGACGACACTTCGATTTATCCTGTTTTATAGGCTTTAGTGTACGTTCTAAAGTTTAAAATCTTTTCTTATCATACACCTATTTATTTCATGAACAACGATGGCGAGACTGATTTCGCCCCCTGAAAGAAGGATAGATGCGAGAGAGTCTAACTGCTCTGAAAACTTTGGGAACAAGCTTCCACTGAAAGAATTACAATTTAAGACTGGTTGAAAACCTCGTACTAAGATCATACAAGCCGAAGGACGCTATTGTTTTGTTTATAGAATTATGTTTTTCGACTAGTTTGAGCCGCCTTTCATTTCTACTTAACGTTTTAATCTCTGAGCAGCTACCAAACAATTTGTCTTCAATAACTTTAGATATTTTTCTCCTACCATGGTTTTTCCTCTTTAGTGCTCTTTTCGGTCCAGAGTTGGTTATTACCGTATATATTAGCGTTATCTTAATGTTCTGTGCCGTAATTTTCCGTATTATTCTTTCATCGTTTAGGCTTTCTGGAATATCTTCATTTCATTCTGTTCCTACCCATTTTATTCTGTACCATTCTGCTGTAGTCCCATATTTGAAATACACTCCTGGAAATGGAAAAAAGAACACATTGACACCGGTGTGTCAGACCCACCATACTTGCTCCGGACACTGGGAGAGGGCTGTACAAGCAATGATCACACGCACGGCACAGCGGACACACCAGGAACCGCGGTGTTGGCCGTCGAATGGCGCTAGCTGCGCTGCATTTGTGCACCGCCGCCGTCAGTGTCAGCCAGTTTGCCGTGGCATACGGAGCTCCATCGCAGTCCTTAACACTGGTAGCATGCCGCGACAGCGTGGACGTGAACCGTATGTGCAGTTGACGGACTTTGAGCGAGGGCGTATAGTGGGCATGCGGGAGGCCAGGTGGACGTACCGCCGAATTGCTCAACACGTGGGGCGTGAGGTCTCCACAGTACATCGATGTTGTCGCCAGTGGTCGGCGGAAGGTGCACGTGCCCGTCGACCTGGGAACGGACCGCAGCGACGCACGGATGCACGCCAAGACCGTAGGATCCTACGCAGTGCCGTAGGGGACCGCACCGCCACTTCCCAGCAAATTAGGGACACTGTTGCTCCTGGGGTATCAGCGAGGACCATTCGCAACCGTCTCCATGAAGCTCGGCTACGGTCCCGCACACCGTTAGGCCGTCTTCCGCTGACGCCCCAACATCGTGCAGCCCGCCTCCAGTGGTGTCGCGACAGGCGTGAATGGAGGGACGAATGGAGACGTGTCGTCTTCAGCGATGAGAGTCGCTTCTGCCTTGGTGCCAATGATGGTCGTATGCGTGTTTGGCGCCGTGCAGGTGAGCGCCACAATCAGGACTGCATACGACCGAGGCACACAGGGCCAACACCCGGCATCATGGTGTGGGGAGCGATCTCCTACACTGGCCGTACACCACTGGTGATCGTCGAGGGGACACTGAATAGTGCACGGTACATCCAAACCGTAATCGAACCCATCGTTCTACCATTCCTAGACCGGCAAGGGAACTTGCTGTTCCAACAGGACAATGCACGTCCGCATGTATCCCGTGCCACCCAACGTGCTCTAGAAGGTGTAAGTCAACTACCCTGGCCAGCAAGATCTCCGGATCTGTCCCCCATTGAGCATGTTTGGGACTGGATGAAGCGTCGTCTCACGCGGTCTGCACGTCCAACACGAACGCTGGTCCAACTGAGGCGCCAGGTGGAAATGGCACGGCAAGCCGTTCCACAGGACTACATCCAGCATCTCTACGATCGTCTCCATGGGAGAATAGCAGCCTGCATTGCTGCGAAAGGTGGATATACACTGTACTAGTGCCGACATTGTGCATGCTCTGTTGCCTGTGTCTATGTGCCTGTGGTTCTGTCAGTGTGATCATGTGATGTATCTGGACCCAGGAATGTGTCAAGAAAGTTTCCCCTTCCTGGGACAATGAATTCACGGTGTTCTTATTTCAATTTCCAGGAGTGTATATACCGTCTTCGGTTTTCCTTAGATTCAAGTCATGTGGTCATACACTGAAGAGCCAAAGAAACTCGTTCACTTGCCTAATATAGCACAGATCCCCCGCGAGCAGGGAGTAGTGACGCAACACGACTAATGTCTGAAGTAGTGCTGGAGGGAATTACACCATGAATCCTGCAAGGCTGTCAATAAATCCGTAAGAGTACGAGGAGGCAGGGATCTCTTCTGAACATCACGTTGCAAGGCGTCCCAGATATGCTCAATAATGTTCATGTCTGGGGAGTCTGGTGGCCAGTGAAGTGTTTAAATTCAGAAAAGTGCTTCTGGAGCCGTTCTGTAGCAATTCTGGACGTGTGGGGTGTCACATTGAGCTGCTGGAATTGGCAAGTCCGTCGGAATGCACAAAGGACATGAATGGATGAAGGTGATCAGACTGGATGCTTACGTGCTTGTCATCTGTCAGAGTCGTAGCTAGACGTATCAGGCATCCCATATCACTCCAACTGTAGGCGCTCCACACCATTACAGAGCCTCCACTAGCTTGAACAGGCCCCTGCTGATATGCTGGGGCCATGGATTCATGAGGTTGTCTCCATACCCGTACACGTCCATCCGGTCGATACAATTTGAAACGAGACTCGTCCGACAAGGTAACATGTTAACCAGTCATAAACAGTCCAATATCGGTGTTGATGGGCCAGGCGAGGCGCCAACATTTGCGCCGTGCAGCCATGAGGGGTATGTACGTATGTAGGTATTAAACCGGGGACCTAGAAACGACGGACAGGCTTCGATCCGCAGAAGCCTAAAGTCGTTCACAGCTCCACAACAGGCGACAGCAGTCCACCCACCCCAACGCCGTCCCACACCGAACGCAAGGTTATTGTGTGGTTCGGCCCGCAGTGGACCCCCCTGCCCCGGGAACGTCTCGCACCAGACAAGTGTAGCCGCAAATGTGTACGCGGTAGAATAACTCATGAAGAGTACACGAGTGGACCTCCGGCTCCGAAAGCCCATATCGATGATGTTTCGTTGAATGGTTCGCACGCTGTCACTTGCTGATGGCCCAGCATTGAAATCTGCAGCAATTTGCGGAAAGGCGTCACTTTGAGCGATTCAACTGGTGACTAGTGTTGCTGGCTCTGGATCATGGCCGGCCGCTGTGGCCGAGCTGTTCTAGGCGCTTCAGTCTCGAACCGTGCGACCGCTATGGTCGCAGGTTCGAATCCTGCCTCGGGCATGGATATGTGTGATGTCCTTAGGTAGTTAGGTTTAAGTAGTTTTGATGACCTCAGATGTTAAGTCCATAGTGCTCAGAGCCATTTGAACCATTCTGTGTCCCATCGCTCGTACCCCGATTTTAACACCAAGTTCAAACTCACTTAAATCTTGATAACCTGCCATTGTAGCAGCAGTAACCAATGTAACAACTGCGCCAGACACTAGCTGTCTTATGTAGGCGTTGCCGAGCGGTTCTAGGCGCTTCAGTCTCGAACCGCGCGACCGCTACAGTCGCAGGTTCGAATCCTGCCTCGGGCATGGGTGTGTGTGATGTCCTTAGGTTAGGTTTAAGTAGTTCTAAGTTCTAGGGGACTGATGACCTCAGATGTTAAGTCCTATAGTGCTCAGAGCCATTTTATGCAGGCGTTGCCGACCGCAGTTCCGTATTCTGCCTGTTTACAAATCTCTGTATTTGAATATGCATGCCTATACCAGTTTCCTTAGCGCTTCAGTGTATTTTCGACGGATTGTTTCCATCCCTTTGTTCTTCTTCCGAAACTTCAGTCTTCACGTCTATCGGCTTCAGACTGATCAACATCAATCTGTGTGTACACTGTGTTACTTGTTCATTCAACCAGAGCATCCTGCATTTATCTAGAATGTTTCTGACCCGCTAAAATTTTGTTACTTTGTAATTTCTGTTAAAATGTGAATGTCATGTGGCTAGGGCCTCCCGTCGGGTGTACCGGTCGCCTGGTGCAAGTCTTTCGATTTGACGCCACTTTGGCGACTTGTGAGTGGATGGGGATGAAATGAAGACGATGATGGCAACACAACACCCAGTCCCTGAGCGGAGAAAATCTTCGTCCCAGCCGGGAATCGAACCCGGACCCTTAGCATTGACATTCTGTCGCGCTGACCACTTTTTTTTTGTTTGCATTTTGTTCGTTGTTGATCGTTGTGTACGTCACATAACATCCGTTCAAGTTCTGTGTTGATCCTTTCACTCAGTTTTTTTATTACAGAGGCCAACCAGCTCTCTGACGCAACACGCTGAGCTACCGTACCGGCATCCACTGAGCTACCGGGGTCGGACGTAATTTCTGTTGATATCATATGTTATACGCAAGGAATCCAATATTTTCTTGTTTCAGCGATGAGTTTTCCATAGTTTTTTAGCCTCTGCCTTTGCAGTACCTACAGTAGCCTATCTGCTTATCACATTAAACTTCTCTCCTACCGAGCTTTTGCAGGTGCACTTGACTCTCTCATCAGTTGATCAGTGCCACACTTGGTTGTACGTCTCCACGAATTTCTTGTTCCATCGAGTTTGAGGAGCTCAGGCGTTCGTCAGCGCTGCCGACACTGACAAGGGGAGGCCGACAATTGTGAAATTCAGATTCGATTCATACTGTGCATAACAAAAGCTCATGGACAGAGGTGTAATGTGGCAAAGCACCAAGATGCACTTCTCAGCCGTTGTCGAGAAAAACGACAGTTAAAAGAAACCGTTGCGATGAAATACTGTCTACAATTTATATATTTCTACAGCGTCGTGGCGCAGCGGTAAGCGCTCGGGTTCGTAATCCGAAGGTCGCCGGATCGAATCCCGCGCCATGCAATTTTTTTTATTATTAGTTTTTTGTAATTCAAATATTTATATATTTGAATTACAAAAAAGTTGCGCTAGGGACCGCATCTACCATCTTTCGAAGTTAGCAGGCAACTACGCTGTTATGCGGCGGCTCGTTTCGGCCCATTCAACATCTGTCCTTCAAGTGTAACGAGCGAGTAACGGAGTTTATATTTCATACCTGCCACAGCGGATTTGTGTTCGTGGGGTCTCTATTCTAATTCGAACGTTTTACTTACGCTATACGTATTCGTCTCGGAATATCGTTTCTACGTCTTCCGTTAACTATACGTGGTTAACATTATGAAGACAATTAATAACATTTGTGAAATACAACTTTGTTTGCGGAAAACATAATGATGTTCGAAGTCGCCAGTTTTTCCACGACAAACGTCTTTCAACAACTTATTATATGCATAATTGTTGCAACTGATTGCCGGGAAATATATATATATATATATATATATATATATATATATATATATATATATATACATGTGTGTGTGTAATTTGAATTACGAAAAAAAGATACTAAAAAACATTTGCATGGTGCGAGATTCGATCCGGCGACCTTCGGATTACATAGCCGAGCGCTTACCGCTGCGCCACGACGCTGTGGAAAATTACTAGTCGTAGAGAGTATTTCACCGCAACGGTTTCTTTTAACTGTCGATTTTTTCGACAACGGGTGAGAAGTGCATCTTGGTGCTTTGCCACATTACACCTCTGGCCATGAGCTTTTATTATGCGCATTATGAATCGAATCTGAATTTCACAATTGGCGGCCTCCCCTTGTGAGACTGGGTGGCAAAAACAGCGGCTGCAGTTTGCCGCGTTGAGCGCACAGCACCTGCCGTGATCTGCCCTGAGCTGCCGGCTGTTTGCGAGTCGGCCGACTGCCGGGTGACGCCCCAGCGCGGCAGAGATGCGCGATAAAGCAGAGGCGGCGGTTGAGGCGGCAGCGGCACGGGCCACGCCACGCCACGCCACGCCGTTCAGCAGATCCTATCGGCCGTCAGCCGCCGCTCCCGTACCCACCAAACACCTCACTCCACCTCGGCAGCCGCTTCTGCCGAAATCTGAAATAGTCCTCCAGTCTCATCTGTGTACTGACTTGCCCACACACAAACACACTCAAATTTACGCTCTGTTTCCCGACTTGTGCAAAGTCTTTGATGCACTTCACCAGTATCATTTGGCAAGACGTGTGTATGAGCATAAGTACACTACTGGCCATTACAATTGCTACACCACGAAGATGACGTGCTACAGACGCGACATTTAACCAACAGGAAGAAGATGCTGTGATATGCAAATGATTAGCATTTCAGAGCATTCGCACAAGGTTGGCGCCGGTGGCGACACCTACAGCGTGCTGACATGAGGAAAGTTTCCAGCCGATTTCTCATACGCAAACAGCAGGTGACCGGCGTTACCTGGTGCAATGTTCTTGTGATGTCTAACGAGGAGAAATGCGTACCATCACGTTTCCGACTTTGATAAAGGTCAGATTGTATCCTATCGCTATTGCGGTTTGTCATATCGCGACATTGCTGCTCGTGTTGGTCGAGATTCAATGACTGTTAACAGAATATGGACTCTGTGGGTTCAGGAGGGTAATACGGAACGCGGTGCTGGAACCCAACGGCCTCGTATCACTAGCAGTCGAGATGACAGACATCTTATCCGCACGGCTGTAATGGATCGTGCAGCCACGTCTCGATCCCTGAGTCAACAGATGGAAACGTTTGCAAGACAACAACCATCTGCACGAACAGTTCGACGACATTTGCAGCAGCACGGACTATCAGCTCGGAGACCATGGCTGCGGTTACCCTTGACGCTGAATTACAGAGAGGAGCGCCTGCGATGGTGTACTCAACGACGAACCTGGGTGCACGATTGGCAAAACGTCATTTTTCCGGATGAATCCAGGTTGTGTTTACAGCATCATGATGGTCGCATCCGTGTTTGGCGACATCGCAGTGAACGTACATTCGTCATCGCCATACTGGCGTATCAGCCGGCTTCATGGTATGGGGTGCCATTGGTTACAGGTCTCGGTCATCTCTTGTTCGTACTGACGGCACTTTGAACAGTGGACGTTACATTTCAGATGTGTTACGACCCGTGGCTCTACCCTTCATTCGATCCCTGCGAAACCCTACATTTCAGCAGGGTAATGCACGACCGCATGTTGCAGGTCCTGTACGGGCCTTTCTGGATACAGAAAATGTTTGATTTCTGCCCTGGCCAGCACAGTCTCCAGATCTCTCACCAATTGAAGACGTCTGGCCAATGATGGCCGAGCAACTGTCTCGTCACAATACACCAGTCACAACTCTCGATGAACTGTGGTGTCGTGTTGAAGCTGCATGGGCAGCTGTACCTGTACACGCCATCCAAGTTCTGTTTGACTCAATGCCCAGGCGTATCAAGGCCGTTATTACGGCCAGAGGTGGTTGTTCTGGTTACTGATTTCTCAGGATCTATGCACCCAAACTGCGTGAAAATTTAACCACACGTCAGTTCTAGTGTAATACATTTGTCCAATGAATAGCCGTTTATCATCTGGATTTCTTCTCGGTGCAGCAATTTTAATGACCAGTAGTGTATTAACGTTTAGTACTGCTTAACAACAGAGCTCCGTGTCGAGCTCATCGTAGCAAGGTGGTGGAATAAAGTAGCAATGATAAGCTTACCGGACAACACACTACTCACCCCCCACCACCACCCTTCTTACAAGAGCACAATGGAGGCTCTGGAGCGTTGTGGAACTGGGCAGTCGTCTCACTCTCCATTGCTGACGCAAATCACGGCAGTGAAGCGCGCGCAGGTTCGTCCTGCAGATTCGGCGGAGTAGCGTGGATCAGCGTGTAAATGTGACAGAATGGTAGACAGGAGCTGACATCCAGAATGAGATTTTCACTCTGCAGCGGAGTGTGCGCTGATATGAAACTTCCTGGCAGATTAAAACTGTGCCCCCGACCGAGACTCGAACTCGGGACCTTTGCCTTTCGCGGACAAGTGCTCTACCATCTGAGCTACCGAAGCACGACTCAGGCCCGGTACTCACAGCTTTACTTCTGCCAATGCCTCGTCTCCTACCTTCCAAACTTTACAGAAGCTCTTCTGCGAACCTTGCAGAACTAGCACTCCTGAAAGAAAGGATACTGCGGAGCTGACATGTTTCGACGTGCCCATGACTATACGAGTACAGTGAGTGATGATATCCCATTTGCTTGTGTCATTTTAACGTGCATTCTTGACCGTGTCTGTATGGAATGGTATGCTACTGAAGTGCGCGCCATTTATGACTGCGGCCGAGTTTAGGTTCGTTCTGCGCATCTGACGTCACAAAACACAGTCAGCCAATGAACAGAGAACGACGTTGCCAGAGCTCGACTGCAGTGTAGAGCATGGACGAGTGTCTGCAGTTTTAGAAACGTTCAGTCATAAATAAAGTAATTGAAAAAAAGCAATGTCTTGATAGCAGACTTTCTTTTATAGAAAGTTTGGAAAAGCATTCTTTATACCAGTTGCTTCATACTCTATTAATTAATTAAACCAAACAAGCAATAAGCCTCCTAATTCAGGCGATAGCAAGGAAAGGTGTTTGTATCATTCTCACTAACCGCTTTTTCGCAATAGAGAACAGTGGTAATTGTCTATTTCCTATTGTATTTCGACGAAACGTAATTCATAATCATACCAACAATGTTTGTCGGTGTTTTGCGTGATATTTTAAAGTCCTCCGGGAAATACAATGAATGATGAGATGCGTTAGTGTAATTGTTAAAGTGTATGAGTGCTAAGCGAAAGGTTCTGAGTTCAAACCTTGATCAGTGCTTAATATTTTCTTTATTTTAAAAACAATATCGAAGTGTGTTACTTCAAGAATTTTATTCGTTTGAATGTAATTTTTTGAAATTTCTAGTGGCAACTAAAATCGACCATACGGAAAGTATACGCTATGGACTTTTACCTCTGCAAACTCTTCAAAATTTCGTGCAGTGGTTTACTACATCTAATGCTGCACAATAACAGCGTTGAACATCGAAACAAAATTAAGTCATTTATGGGGGGAAGGTATCAGTCAAGAAGATGTGTAAAAATCTAATTTTTGGGCCAAATAGTTTTATGTCAAAGCGGTCGGACACCATGTGTCTGCACAGGCGAGCAGTGCAGTGATGACAAAATCGCGCGCAGCGCGGAATGCGGGGAACACATCTATGTAGCAGCGAAAGGGTTAATGCGGCCGTAGTGGCTTTACTTCATAAACTGCGCGCTCCACCCTAAACTTAAGTTTGCGAACTATACTATGTCGCTGCTTCTCTTGGCGCATACAACTGGCAACGCAGCAATCTCCCGCGTCTGGGCGGGCATGCGCGAACCGCCGAGATAAAAGAATTGAACTATAGTAACCATGTACGAGAGGCTTTTGAAAACTCCGTGCAAAGTCCGAGAGATGGCACCACCGCCGCATATCGAAGTCATGTTTGGTTAGTAGCATCTTTGGAAAGAACGCACACCAAGTTTCAGCCGTATTGCTCTATTTCTTTGTGTTTGGCATTCGTGTGAATCAAAGAAGTCGAGTGATTGTCAAAAAATGGGCGAAAAAGAATTTCGTGTGGTGATTAAACATTACTTTACGAAAGGCAAAACGCTTCAGGAGACTAGAGAGAAGCTTGATAAACATTACGGTGACTCTGCACCTACGATTACAACAGTTTATAAGTGGTTTCAAAATTTTTGGAGTGGCCATATGGGCACAACTGATGCTGAACACTGTGGACGCCCTGTGGAGGTTACGACTCTACAAATCATTGATAAAATCCATGATATGGTGATGGATGACAGAAGAGTTAAGGCGCATGAGATTGCTAGTGCAGTGGGCATCTCGAATGAACGGGTACATAATATTTTGCATAAAGATTTGGACATGAGAAACCTATTCGCAAGATGGGTTCCGTGATTGCTCACGCTTGACCAAAAACGGAATCGTGTGAAGTGTTGCAAGGATGATTTGCAGCTGTTCAGGAAGAATCCACAGGACTTTAAGTGCCGTTTTGTCACTGTGGATGAAACATGAATACATTACTACTGAGACCAAACAACAATGTAAACAATGGGTTACCAAGAGAGAATCTGCACCAAAAAAGGCGAAGACCATTGCTTCGGCCAGAAAGGTTATGGTGACTGTCTTTTGGGTTTCGCAAGAGATAATCCTCATCGACTATCTGGAAAAGGGTAAAACTATTACAGTTGAATGTTATTTGTCGTTATTGGACCGTCTGAAAACCGTGATGCAAGAAAAACGCAAAGCGAAGAAAGTGGTCCAACTAAAACATTCATATTTCTTTACGTGCTACACGAATATGTAATAAAAAATGGGGTTTCCTATTTTTAAAAAAGCAGTTGATATTCGTTTGACCTATGGCAGCGTCATCTAGCGGGCCAACCATAGCGCCATCTGGTTTCCCCCTTTAGACAAGTTTCGTTCTTTGTAGTTTTTTCGTTTGAAGCTTATTTTGTGAGATATTTTGCCCGGTCACTATCAATGGACCACGCTGTACATCTGCAGTTGAGATACCAGAAATATTCAAGTATATATGCTTGAATATTTCTAGTATCTCAACTGCAGATTTTTCGGAGCTCTTTTAACTTTAGGACTCTGTATCTCAGAATGAACAAAAATGGACCTGTACCACTATTGAAATAAGTCCTTCAAATGTAGACTGGCAATGGCACGGCATGTGTTTCTGAAGAAGAGAAATTTGTTTAAATGTCAGAAAGTCCTTCCTAGAAGTTTTTGTATAGAGTGTAGCCATGTATGGAAGTAAAACATGGACGATAAACAGTCTAGACAAGAAGAGAATA
Source organism: Schistocerca americana (assembly GCF_021461395.2). Taxonomy (NCBI): domain Eukaryota; kingdom Metazoa; phylum Arthropoda; class Insecta; order Orthoptera; family Acrididae; genus Schistocerca; species Schistocerca americana. Next base: position 823,132,979 of record NC_060122.1, on the reverse strand, counting down.
GAAGCTTTTGAAATGTGGCGCTACAGAAAAATGCTGAAGATTAGATGGATAGATCACAGAATTAATGAGGAGGTACTGAACAGAATTGGGGAGAAGAAAAATGTGTCGTACAACCTGAGTAAAAGAAGGGATCTGTTGGTAGGACACATTCTGAGGCATCAAGAGATCACAATTTAGTACCGGAGGGAAGCGTGGGGGGCAAAAATCGTAGAGGAAGACCAAGAGATGGATAGAGTAAGCAGATTCAAAAGGATGTAGGCTGTAGTAGTTACTTTGCACAGGATAGAGTAGCATGGAGTGCTGCATCATACTTTGGACTGAAGACCACAACAACAGCAACAACAACAACATAAGGAAGGGCTGCGGGAGACGGCAAGCAGAGTACGGACGGGTGTTTTGACTCGCGGCGGTGGCGGCGACAGCTGGCAGAGGAGAGAGAGAGAGAGAGAGAGAGAGAGAGAAAGAGAGAGACAGTGTCGGGGGCAGCCCTTTACGGGGCTGGCGAGCGTGGCGTGTCTGCCCTTATAGGGCGTCAGGCTGGCCAGCCGAGTGGAAACCGCCACACCGCGCCTCAGGACTCAGAGCCAGGCGGAGGCGGCTCCAGCTCCAGCTCCATCTGCTGCGACGGCCGTCCCACAAGGAAAGCACAGTGGCTCGCCGACTTTGCTCCAGCACGGTGTGCATCTCAAGCATTCTCGAGAACTCGAGATTAAAAGTTTCTACGAAACTGCCGAACGAGACTGACAGCCGAGAGCCAAGGTGGAAGACCGACGGAAGTTCGTGCGCAGTCGCGCCATTCTTTTCCCACTCTTCCACCAAACGACTGCATCGCTACGATGAACCGTGGTTCTTCGGAAATGAAAAAAATTACAGTAACAAATGATAACTGTACATTCGTAGCGAGGTACAATAAGCAATCGTGACAACATTATTTATTTACCGACAGATTTGTCTGTGTGTAAAAAAAAAGCAGCAGAGTCAGTAGACTTGAAACTACGACTAACATATGTTGGTTGTGTACCGTCTTTTGCGACTGTAGTAAAAATCATATATAGACCATACATATTTTATTCAGTTTCAAATAATCTCTATTGATTTGTGTAACAATGCGGTTTTTTCTTACAAAACTGTTTGCCAAGTTCATAAACAGTTCTCATATTTTAAGTTAGTACTATTAAAAAAGTACTGAATAAAAATTTTTTACCTGCGATGTTTATTTCATTCTTCATTCAAAGAAATGGTTCAAATGGCTCTGAGCACTATGGGACTTAACATCTGAGATCATCAGTCCCCTAGACCTTAGAACTACTTAAACCTAACTAACCTAAGGACTCATACACATCCATGCCCGAGGCAGGATTCGAACGTGCAACCGTAGCAGCAGCGCGGTTCCGGACAGAAGCGCCTAGAACCGCTCGGCCACCGCGGCCGGAATTCTTCATTCTTAATGTTTAAAGGTTTAGTGCATTGCACTTCACTGACGCTAAATGTATTTTCGTCTGCACTTTGTGTGTGTCCACTTGCCCCTCGTGTACTTTGTCTAGATGTTGCGGTATGTGATCGTCTTTTGTGTTGCTTTTTTGGTTGTTGAAGTTTCTGCATCGTGTGAGTGCGTGTGTTTGTGTTTGTGTGTGTGTGTGTGTGTGTGTGTGTGTGTGTGTGTGCATATATAGCAGATATAGACAGTTACAGTCTTTATTTTTTCAAATAAGGGAAAGGGGGGAGAGTGGTGTGTCCCAACTTGTTTGAGTGAGTCAGTCAGAAGATGATTTCATACATTAGTCGAAAAACGTAAACACACGCACAGAGCAATGCTGGACGCTGCCACAACCACAGAAACAAAACAAAAGAAGATCGCATCCCGCTACACCAAATCATAGTGCACGAGCCGTAAGTAGATCCACAAAACATGAAAACGAAAATATTTTCAGTGTCTGTGAAGTCCAGTATTCCTATCTGTAGAAGAATATTGAGAATGAAGGAGGAAACAAAACATCCTGAGTAATGATTAATTTAACATAGTCTGACAGCAGTACTTTAAGACATAAACACTGTTTACTATCTTCACAAAGACATAATCAAGAAAAACGAAGTTAATACAGTGACCACTGAAGAGGTTTTGACCACACCTGTATTTTGTAACCCAGTTAGAGAACAAAACAAGGTTTCGACAAGTGATAGTAGGAGCAGAGGAGATTATTTTTGGGTGTGATTAATAACTTTTTTGGAGGTACCGTATTTACTTTAAATGAAGCAATGTACCATAATAAAATCAGTTTCGAGAACTACTGAAAGTACAGCACATGGGAAGACTTCATCAATGGTGTTTACCTCATTATTAACAATTTTTTCTAAGTTCCATGATGTTTCCAGTTTTGTGGCACATATAGCATCCATCTGAACTTCACTCGCTTCTTCTAGGCCTCAGGATGTCATCTGACGATCCAACCGTTACTTTATTCAACTTGTATCATAAATAATTTTTTCTTCGTCGTTTGATTAGCTATCTCTTTCTACGCAACTTCATCTTCTATAGCTCCACATCACCATATTTCAGAAGCTTCCGCCCCTTCTTTTCAATACTCTTCATCGCCCGTACTTCACTTCCAGGTAAATCTACAGCCCAGACAAACACTTTCAGAAAGGGCTTCCTAACGCTTAAGTTTATGTTAGTTGTTAGCTTATTGCTCTTTTCAGAAAGTATTTCTCTTCTGCTGCCAGTCTTCTTTTTAAATTCTCAATACTTAAGCCGTCTTCAATAATTTTGCTGCCCAATAGCAAATCTCGTATACATACTACTTTCTGTGGCACATTTCTTTTTCTAACCTCCACCGGTCTTATGAGTTCTTAATTCTCCACGATCACACACTAACTGTACAATGAAAGAAAAAATTGCAACACCAAAACATAATTAATGTAGAGTAATGAAATTTCAGGAATACATTTGTCCAGGTAATATATAAAGTGTTTCATATCGCAAGAACACAAGTAATGTAAGCGCGAGATAAGCCACTGCAAATGTGAAATTGTGGCACATTAATAATCTGTGTAATCGCCAGAAAGTTGAATGCAAGCACGTAAACGTGCATGCGTTGTATTGTGCAGGTGGCAGATGTCAGTCTGTGGGATGGAGTTACAAGGCTGCTGCACTTGGTCGCTTAGTACAGGGACGATCAATGCTGACTGTGGATGACGCTACAGTCGACGTTCAGTTGTGCTCCATTTTTGACAGATACGGTGATCGAGCAGGCCAAGGCAACATGTCGACACCCTGTAGAGGATGTCGGGTTACAACAGCGGTGAGTGGGCGAGCGTTATCCAGCTGGAAAACACCTCCTAGAATCCTGTTCACCAACACACGGTCACCACTGGCACCGGTCAGAACGAGAGTTCATCAGGAAACACATCCTGCCTTCCAATGAGCTCTCACCTGACACCAATGAAGTCGCAAATGGCGGAGGTTTATGGTCGAATGAATGCACACTAGAGGACGTCTGGGCTCGGAGCTGTCCCTGAAATAAACGACTTGGAACAGTTCGTTGTATCGCTGTGATGCAAACTGCCGCTCAAATTCTTGCAGATGCGCCAGAGCCATACGCCGAACACGATGGTCTTTTCTCTCGGTAGGGCCACGTGGTCGCGTCCAGAGCTCGATCTTCCTGCGACTGTACATTCCCCCCCCTTCCCCCCCTTCCCCCACCCCGCCCCCCCCACCCCCCACACACACACCAACGCTGCCAGCAATCACGTATGCAGTATACAGTGGTTACATTCCTGCCAAGTCTGACTGCAATATCGCAGAATGAACATCCAGCTTCTAGCTGCTCTATTACACGACGTCGATCAAACTCAATACGGTGTTGATAATGGCTTCTTTATCACCTTAAAGGCATTCTTGCCTAACATCAACTCACCACGTCCAATCTCAAAGGCAGCTAATGATCACGACCGGTACAGCTCCTATTTAAAGCAAACCTTATTTGCATCCCCTTAGTGGCGCTATTAGCCCGACTCTTATGACACTGTGGCGAAGTCTGAGTAGACATCATCTTTCAGATGTAGAAAGACGCCTACCATCTTTCGTTTATGTCGCGATTTTTTTCCCGTCAGTGCGTTTTGATGGTTGGTTGGTTGGTTGTTTCGGGGAAGCAGACCAGACAGCGAGGTCATCGGTCTCATCGGATTAGGGAAGGACGGGGAAGGAAGTCGGCCGTGCCCTTTGAAAGGAACCATCCCGGCATTTGCCTGGAGCGATTTAGGGAAATCACGGAAAACCTAAATCAGGATGGCCGGACGCGGGAGTGCGTTTTGAGGGATACATTCTATAATGATCTGTAACTACACTGAAGCGCCAAAGAAACTAGTATAGGCATGCATATCCAAATACAGAGACATGTAAACAGGCAGAAGACGGCGCTGCTGTCGACAACGCCTCGAAAGGTGGCTACACTGAGCCACTGCGCCAGAGTTTGCGCCAAAGAGTATTATTAAGCCGCCTCCACAGTGCTTGTCGAGAGCTCGTAGAAGTCAGTGCTTGGAGAGAGCTCGTAGTAGTCAGTGCCTGTCGAGGACTCGGGGTAGTCTGTGCTGAGATGTTGTAGCAGAGAGTGTTTGTTGAGATGTGCTAATAGGCAGTGCTTGCTGAGATGTGATACTGAAGAGTCTTGTTGAGATGTGATAGTAGAGAGTCGGTGTGAGATATAATGTAAGGATTAGAGTGATTTTCATCAATATAAATGAGGTAACTAACTCCGTTTCTTTTTATTTCAGTGTCCTAAATAATGCGTCATTACAGGTTCAGTCAACAAAGCATCTGGCGTGTGTTCTTGTATTAGAGTTCAATTCTGCTTTCCTTACGCAATTATAGTATTTGTAATTTCCTTTTATCACGTCAGTAAAATTGGTATTTAAAAATTCTTGTCTTGTTGAAGAAGAACCGTGCCAGATGTGTACGTTGAGTCACACTCCCACACACAGAACAATTACATTTGTGCTTTGGTTTCGTAGGTTTCATAGTAGCTGGGGACTTAATTAATTAATTGTGTTAACGAAAATTTTCATTTCATTCTTTGTTGTTGTTCTTTGCAGTCAGATAGCGTAATAATACTAGTCAGGGCCAACCGATTACGAGACACAGCGTAATCGGACATACAGCTACTAAAAATTAAAAGTATTTTCAGTAATATTAATTAAGCCCCCATGCAGCCTATATAAGACAACAGGTGTCTGGAGCAGTTGTTAGATCGCTTTTGGCACGTGATCAGGATTTAAGTGAGTCTCTACGTGGTGCTATAGACGGCGCAAAAGTGATGGGACGCAGCATCTCCGGGGTGGCGATCAAGTGGGGATTTTCCCACACGACCATTTCACGAGTGTACCGTAAATATCAGGAATCCGGTAAAACATCAAATCTACGACATCGCTGCGGGCGGAAAAAGATCCTGCAAGAACGGGACCAACAACGACTAAAGAGAATCGTTCAACGTGACTCTAGTGCAACCCTTCCTCAAATTCCTGCAATTTCAATGCTGGGTCTCCAACAAGTGTCAGCGTGCGAACCATTCAACGAAACATCACCGATATTGGCTTTCGGAGCAGAAGGCCCGCTCGTGTACCCTTGATGACTGCACGACACAAAACCTTGCGCCTCGCCTGCGCTTCTCAACACCGACAGTGGACTGTTGATGACTGGAAACATGTAGCCTGGTAAGCCGAGTCTCGTTTCAAATTGTATCGAGCGGATGTACGTGTACGGGTATGGACACAACCTCATGAATCCATGGACCCTGGATGTCAGCAGGTGACTCTTCAAGCTGGAGGAGGCTCTGTAATAGTGTAGGGCGCGTGCAGTTGGAGTGATACGGGACCACCTATAAGTCTAGATACGATTCTGACAGGTGAGACGTACGTAAGCATCCTGTGTGATCACCTGCATCCATTCGTGTCTTCTGTGGATTCCGATGGACTTGGCCAATTCCAGCAGGACAATGCGACATCCCACACGTCCAGAATTGCTACAGAGTGCCTAGCCACCAAACTCCCCAGACATGAACATTATTGAGCATATCTGGGATGCCTTGGAACGTGCTGTTCAGGAGAGATCACCAACTCCTCGTACTCTTATGGATTTATGGACAGCCCTACAGGATTCATGGTGTCAGTTCCCTCTAGCACCACTTCAGACATTAGTCGAGTCCATGCCACGTCGTGTTGCGGCACTTCTGCGTGCTCGCGGGGGCCCTACACGATATTGGGCAAGTGTATCAGTTTCTTCGGCTCTGCAGTGTATTTCCGCGTTACGTCCGCTTCCGTAGGTGCGTGGTCGGCGCCTCTGACTGCCATGCGAAGGATCTGGGTTCAGTCCTCCATGGATTTTTTCGTGGTGGTATGACGGAAACGGGGTCGACTCAGCCTCGTGATGCTAACTGAGGAGCTGCTTGAGAGAGAACTGGCGGCTCCGAGGTCTCGAAAGCCGACAAAGCCAGGGAGAGCGGCGTGCTCACCCCCTGCCCTTCCCGTACTGTGTGGCAATGACGCCACACGGCAGAAGAAGACTGGGCGGCCGCTCGGTTCTCTGGGCCCGATAAAGGGGTTAGTTCACTTCTAAGCTAAAAATTCGTGTTTTCCGAAGTGACTCCACTGTCGTTAGTTTACAATGAAAATAAATGGTCCAGTAGAAAGCGTAAAAAGGTCTTTTATACTGTTCGCAAAGATGCGGTTGTCTATAAGAAAGTAGCATCGCCAGAAGACAGTATCGACTTGCAGAAAGACCTGCAGAGCACTAATGAATGGTGCAGGCTCTGGCAATTGATCCCGAACGCAAATAAATGTAATATATTACGCATACACCAGAGAAGACATTCGCCACTGTACATTTACAGTATTGATGACAAACTGCTGCCGGCCGGTGTGGCCGTGCGGTTAAAGGCGCTTCAGTCTGGAACCGCGTGACCGCTACGGTCGCAGGTTCGAATCCTGCCTCGGGCATGGATGTGTGTGATGTCCTTAGGTTAGTTAGGTTTAATTAGTTCTAAGTTCTAGGCGACTGATGACCTCAGAAGTTAAGTCGCATAGTGCTCAGAGCCATTTGAACCATTTTTTTGATAAACTGCTGTAAACGTATCTACCCTAAAATATCTAGGAGTAAGTACGCAGAGTGACCTTAAGCGGAATGATCACATAAAACAAATAGTAGGAAAAGCAGGAGCCAGACTGCGATTCATAAGAAGATTCATAAGGTAATGTAACTCAGCCACGGCAGAAGTGAATTACAAGGCCCTTGCTCGACCGATTCTAGAGCACTGTTCATATATCTGGGGCCCTAACCAGGTAGGAAAGAGAGATGGAGAAGATCCGACGAAGAGCGCCCTATTTCGTGACGGGATCGTTTAGTCGGTGAGAGAGCGTCACAGAGATCCTTCAAACTCCATTGGCGGGCGCTACAAAGAGATGTTGTGGATCACGGAGAGGTTTACGATTGAAATTTGGTGATAGTACTTTCCGGTAAGAGCCGGACAACATAGTACTTCCCCCCACACACATCTCGCGACATTAGAGCTAATACGGAAGCTTACCGACAATCATTATACCCAGACGTCATTCGCGAGTGGAACAGGGTTGTTGTTGTTGTGGTCTTCAGTCCTGAGACTGGTTTGATGCAGCTCTCCATGCTACTCTATCCTGTGCAAGCTTCTTCATCTCCCAGTACCTACTGCAACCTACATCCCTCTGAATCTGCTTAGTGTATTCATCTCTTGGTCTCGCTCTACGATTTTTACCCTCCACGCTGCCCTCCAATGCTAAATTTGTGATCCGTCGATGCCTCAAAACATGTCCTACCAACCGATCCCTTCTTCTAGTCAAGTTGTGCCACAAACTTCTCTTCTCCCCAATCCTATTCAATACCTCCTCATTAGTTACGTGATCTACCCACCTTATCTTCAGCATTCTTCTGTAGCACCGCATTTCGAAAGCTTCTATTCTCTTCTTGTCCAAACTAGTTATCGTCCATGTTTCACTTCCATACATGGCTACACTCCATACAAATACTTTCAGAAGCGACTTCCTGATTCTTAAATCTATACTCGATGTTAACAAATTTCTCTTCTTGAGAAACGCTTTCCTTGTCATTGCCAGTCTACATTTTATATCCTCTCTACTTCGACCATCATCGGTTATTTTACTCCCTAAATAGCAAAACTCCTTTACTACTTTAAGTGTCTCATTTCCTAATCTAATTCCCTCAGCATCACCCGACTTAATTTGACTACATTCCATTATTCTCGTTTTGCTTTTGCTGATGTTCATCTTATATGCTCCTTTCAAGACACTGTCCATTCCATTCAACTGCTCTTCCAAGTCCTTTGCTGTCTCTGACAGAATTACAATGTCATCGGCGAACCTCAAAGTTTTTACTTCTTCTCCATGAATTTTTAAAACCTACTCCGAATTTTTCTTTTGTTTCCTTTACTGCTTGCTCAATATACAGATTGAATAACATCGGGGAGAGGCTACAACCCTGTCTCACTCCTTTCCCAACCACTGCTTCCCTTTCATGCCCCTCGACTCTTATAACTGCCATCTGGTTTCTGTACAAATTGTAAATAGCCTTTCGCTCCCTGTATTTTACCCCTGCCTGGAACAGGGTAGGAGGATTATTTAATTGTACCAGAAGTACCCTCTGCCACCCACCGTCAGGTGGCTTGAGGAGTGTTGATGTAGATGCGGATGTACGCTGCTGGTACCTGCCCAACGCACTGAGACGACTTAAGAAATGGCGCTTCACCTGTCTGGAGCAACCCACTGCGATAAGACAAATAGCAGAAGTATTGGACAGCAGAGCGAACGGGAAATTTGTATACCTCCCGCTCCGGCCCTTTCTTTTTCCTTTTAGCAGCCAGTCGAGTCCGCAGCCTGCATCTGCTACCGCAGTGTTTATGCAGCGTCCGGTTGCATATCGCTCCTGGCGATCACTGCGCGACTACTTTGTAGACGTCAGGCAGCCCCGCAGCGGCGTTATGGATGCTGTGGAGGGCGGGCAGTTTTATTCTGCGCAGTACGTTGCACTTGGTGCGTTTAGCCGCTCCCGCTGACCGCGCAGGGGTCGCGCCTCGGCGTGCCGTGCCGGGGTCACGGGGGGCGGGATGCGCCGGCCGCGACCGGTTTCCTCAGTGATGCCCGGCCGGCCGTGCCTTGCCGCTCTCTGCTTTCTGGCCTCTGCTCTCTGGCGCCGCCTGACGAATGGATGGTCACCGAACAGTTCCCTCCCCAGTGGCCCAGCCGAGCCACTGTTACTGCTCGTCGGCTTGTCCTAGGCAACGCCAGGACCTCTCCCGCGAGCACCGTAAATAACATACAGGCAACCGTACACAAAGTGCCAAACTGTTCCATCGACATTCCGTGTGGTGTCAACACATGTGGAAAATTTCTTGGCCTTCTTATATACATTTTCAGATAGGCCGGCAGAAAGAATGAAGGAAGATTATGGTTCAAATGGCTCTGAGCACTATGAGACTTAACTGCTGAGGTCATCAGTCCCCTAGAACTTAGAACTACTTAAACCTAACTAACCTAAGGACATCACACACATCCATGCCCGAGGCAGGATTCGAACCTGCGACCGTAGCGGCCGCGCAGTTCCAGAATGTAGCGCCTACAACCACTCGGCCTCTCCGGATGGCAAGAAATATTATGGTGTAACGTCCCGTCGACATCTAGATCATTAGGAACGGGATGAAAGACGCTAGCTGTTGCAAGCTTTTTTAAAAAAATACACTGAAGAGCCAAAGAAACTGCTACACCAGCGTAATACCGTGTAGGGTCCCCACGAGCACGCAGAAGTGCCACAACACGACTTGGCGTGACTCGATTAATGTGTGAAGTAGTGCTGGCGGGATTGAAGCCGTGAATCCTCTATGGCTGTCCACAAATCCGTAAGAGTACGAGGGGGTGGAGATCTCTTCTGAACAGCACATTGCAAGGCTTCCCAGATATGCTCAATAATGTTCATGTCTGGGGAGTCTGGTGGCCAGCGGAAGTGTTTAAACTCACAAGAATGTTCCAGTAGCAATTCTGGACGTGTGCGGTGTCGCATTGTCCTGCTGGAATTGCCCAAATCCGTCGGAATGCACAATGGACATGAATCAATTCAGGTCATCAGAGAGGATGCTTACGTACTTGTCACCTCTCAGAGTCGTATGTAGACGTATCAGGCGTCCCGTTGTAGGGAAGCAGCCTACTCACGCCGTAGTAAATTCACATCAGTCGTTCCATTGTGTGCCAGCCAGTCCGCTGTAACTAGCTCTGACGTCATAAATGTTGCGCAATACTTTAAAAATCAAGTGAATAACCTGAAACGGTTCTAGCATGTCAGGAGTAATACTAAATTAATATGTGCTGAATATCATCTCGATAATTTTAACCATTTTCGAAATCATTGGCGCAACAGAAAAGAGCTAGAGACTTAAAAATTTATATTTAGATTCCTTTTCCATAATAATTTAATAGAAACAGTACTTTGGATTTCACAAATTAAAATTTTAGTGGAAATTCATGATTTTCTGGTTTTTGTCTTAAAAATTAAGGAAGCAAGATAGATTAAGTAGGTTAATAAATAAGGCTAGGATGTTTATATTTAAGTAGAATGGAGATCCGCTATAACCGTAAAGATGTGATAAGTTTCATTTGAATAACTATAAAACTATAGCGATAGCGCATCTCCAAAGGGCAAGTTCAGAGCTCGTCTACTGCGTGTAGTGTAATTAAATTAATTCTCTCGCCCAAAATATTTAACTTAGCCACGTCAAACTTTTATTATGATTACTTACCTGTGTGTTGAATGCACATTTCAATTGAGAGCTTCATCGGCTATCAGCAAAAGTAGCTATGATTTATTCGGTAACTTAATGTGGTGCATTACTAGCCCAGCGGCTAGTCGGGAGAGCCGATTTGATCAGGCGTTCCCTTAGCAGCCCGCACCGCGGCTTTATATATAAGAACGCTGCGCGAGGAAGCAAGGCCCCAGTTCTCTCCAGACGCTGAATAGCACATCATCTGTGTCGGGAGTCGCGTCGCGTCGGTGTCATTGCTACAAACAGCCTCGGATGCCGTATTAAGTTACTCGGGATACGCGTAACCATGAAATCATTTTCGAGTGAAGTGTTAATTCTGGGATGACTTTAATGATCTATCTTCAGTTTGCGTATGTCGTATTTTCACGTGTCGCCGCGGGACAGACATTCTACCATTATTTAGCGTGGCGTTTGATGAACATTATCATCAAATTATGGCGAGCATTCACTTAAACATTTAATTTGGACAGTTATAGTTGCATCAGCGCATTAGACTCTGAATTGCTCTGTTAGTCAGATTGTGTGGATTCTTCTTTTTTTTCATCTGTGACTTTCAGAATATAATGAACTATTTTTTAATCGTAATCGTTTTTGATTATGAATCCCAGACAATCTCCTAATTTCTCAGAGCAAAAAAGTTGTAGCTATAAGTGTATTTCTCAGATGAAGTGGGCACTAGGAATTCTAATTACAGGCTTCACGTTTTGCTAATCACTTTCTGGTTGCCTATATTGCAGTTAGAGAGCCAGTGTTGAGAACGGCAAAACAACAGCATAAATAATAGGACTGGTTTCTACATTACATTCAAACATTTTTAACAACATTTATCCCACCCGCCGCCCCACATATGGTACATTGGCCGGGAAATGCATAATTTCTACATTACATTCTACATGTAACAACATTTATCCCATCCGCCGCCCCACACCGTATCACTCCAGCTGCATACGTACCACGCCATTACAGAGCGGCCACCAGCCTGAACAGTCCCCTGCTGACATCCAGGGTCCATGGATCAATGAGGTTGTCTCCATGCCCGTACACGTCCGTCAGCTCGATACAATTTGAAACGAGACTCGTGCGATCAGGCAACGTTTCCAATCATCAACAGTCCAATGTCGGTGTTGACGGGCCCCGGCCAGGCCTAAAGCTTTGTGTCGTGCAGTCATCAAGACTACACGAGTGGGCCTTCGGCTCCGAAATCCCATATCGATGATGATGATGATGATGAGCGTTTGGCGTCATTGGCCGGGAGGCCCCTCGCGGGGCAGGTCCGGCCGCCATATCGCAGGTCTTATTACATTCGGCGCCACATTGGGCGACCTGCACGCCGGATGGGGATGAAATGATGATGAACACAACACAACACCCAGTCCCTGAGCGGAGAAAATCTCCGACCCAGCCGGGAATCGAACCCGGGCCCAGAGGACGGCAAACCGTCACGCTGACCACTCAGCTACTGGGGCGGACCCCATATCGATGATAATGTTTCGGTGAATGGTTCACACGCTGATACTTGTTGATGGCCCAGCATTGAAATCTGCAACCATTTGCGGAAGGGTTGCACTTCTGTCACGTTGAACAAGTGTCTTCAGTTGTCGTTGGTCCCGCTCTTGCAGGATATTTTTCCGCGCGCAGAGATGTCGGAGATTTGATTTTTAGCGTATTCTTGGTATTCACGTTACCATCGTGAAACGGTCGTACGGGAGAAACCCCACTTCATCGCTACCTTGAGAATGCTGTGTCCCATCGCTCGTGCGCCGACTACAACACACGTTCAAACTCACTTAAATCTGGATAATCTGCCATTGTAGAAGCAGTAACCGATCTAACAACTGCGCCAGACACTCGTTGTCTTATATAGGCGTTGTGGACCGCAGTGCCGTATTCTGCCTGTTTACGTATCTCTGCATTTGAAACGCATGCCTACGCCATTTTCTATGGCGCTTCATTGTATAAATGAATCCTTTCAGCTGCCCTACAATGCACTATCTGTACTATGACAAACCGAGCAATCGTCTGTAGAACCAAGTGACCATCCCAATAGCACCTCGGTAGAAACAGTCAATGTCAGTGACGCTGATTTCTTCCTTCCTGGTTATAATACTGACAGCATCGACACATCAAAAATACTCTTGCGCTGGCCTCAAAGTGGCGAATTGTAGTGCCGGAATCGACTGCAAATAACAGAAAACATTGGACGCAAGTTGAAGGATCCATTCTTTCTCAAGATATCTTTCTTTGTCTGTCATTGAAACATTTCAGGTCAACTTCACTTATGTGTGGACCTAGTCATCTTGATCTCACTCCACTGTGTCCAGTCAGCTGACTCTATCCCGTGAGTGCACTTCTGCAAGGTCAGCAAAATATCCGTTCTACAGCAGCCAAAATCTGTTCATTCAATTTAAAACGTCTTCCAGCCACGCATGTCACTGACATGGGAACAGAGGTAACGTCAAAGTGTATCAAATCTGCTGAACAGGGTCACTATTACAACAGTTTGAAAATAAAATTCCCCACTTTTCCAACTGCCAAAACTTCTACAATGGGCAGACATATTGCTCTGAAGAAACATGATTTTTTTTGTTTGTAATCCAGGCCTTTTCTCAAGTGTTTTTTATCAGTACATCCAAGATATTTTTGTAGTGATTCGCTTGGTATTGTTTTAGGCTTTTTAACATAATCAATAAGAAGGAGCGCTTTTACAACCGGGGAACAATGGTAATAACTTTACCGGAAGATGCCTTTTTTGGTAAAGGCCAACCGTTTTCTACCAACTGCATTGATTGCTGTAGCGTAATCGGTCTGAAGCGATAAACACGAATCTCGCATGGAGTAAGAAATAAGCGTACAAAATTAGCCGGCTGCTTTGCCGTCGTCATCACAAGTCGTGCTCAGTGCCAAGCGCGTTGATCCCATAAACCAAACGTCTCCATCCTTGACGGTTACCCAATCCTGTAAGAGCCCTGCGAAGTAGACCGGATTTTCTTGATTTCATCCATCCAGCTGCTCGCTGCTCTTGGTCTCTTCCCCTCAATCTTCCCTTTCCTGATGATTTTCTCTACATTTACCGCCTCTCTTCTCACAATTTGGTCTAAGAATTGCAGAATTTTTTGGTTGGCGTCTGAAGAAAGACGCCTAGAGATACTGAGTTGGTCAGTAAAGGACACTTTGTAATACTGCCCAAACAATGTTGAGCAATAGAAATAAGCTCGCACTGAACAAGGATGAGTAAAGAAATAAGTTGTGTGCTTTTAAGAGGAACCATTCTATCATGCAACTGAAGTGTTTTGAGTAAACTGCGGAGACGTACGCCCAAATGGCCAGAGTGGTATTTGGAACCATGCGAGGTTTTGCAGCGGACTCGCATTCGGTAAGATGCCAGTTTGAATTCTGAATTGCCGGTCGTACTCTGAGCTTAAGGGGTTAGCCTAAATCGATTAAGAAAAATAACAGAATGTTTTCGTCCTAAAGGTCACGATTAATATGTTTCTCTTACTATCATCAGAGGAAGGCACCGAAGTGCCACGACCAAAACGGTGTAACACCAGGCTGTGAGCCACACAAGTAAAGCGACTTTTATAGACGATTCACACTGGTTCCATGCTATAAAGTTACGTGGTTTCTGCGAGAAAAGCCTTACCAAATCTGCTTATGTCTAGAGTGGCCCTTGTACACAACAGCTGACACGCAACGAGTCGAAGTTGGCTGAAAATGTGACAGTTACACTAAAACTGGCATTACTGTCTGGTCACCAGCAGTGTGAGAGCTCCAATGAAACATGTGGTTGCAGAGATTAAAGTTTATTAGATCTACGTTACTAGATCTACGTTACTTTAAAAAGGCATCAGGATAGTACTGGGAATGTCAGCATGCCTAATACGCTGCTGGTGTGAACACACGGGTTGTAGTATTTCTGTCACAAAAAATCATTAAATTGCAACAGAAAAATAAGTGTGTCTTAGGTTTGGCAGGCAGAAACAAGATTCAAAACCTCTACCAACTACCCAGACGGCACGCCACACCACCTTGTTCAGTCCACCAAGCCTACGTGAGTAGTCCGCTTGAAGTGGACTTTGTCTCGTCTTCCTGGCAATTAAGAGAGAATCCCAGACACGTGACACGTTCTGCTGAGTCAGCACATCTCCAGAAGTGGCAGCCAATCACCAAGCAGCCATCCCCCCACTCTGTCTGCTTTTTATCACATTAAATTCTAGTTGTCCCCCCTCCGTCAGACTTGTCACTATCGTAAATAACTATTTGTCTCCAGAATGAGACTTTCACTCTGCAGCGGGATGTGCGCTGATATGAAACTTCCTGGCAGATTAAAACTGTGTGCCCGACCGAGACTCGAACTCGGGACCTTTGCCTTTCGCGGGCAAGCGCTCTACCATCTGAGACACCGAAGCACGACTCACGGCCGCTCCTCACAGCTTTACTTCTGTCAGTATCTCGTCTCCTACCTTGCAGACTTTGCAGAAGCTCTCCTGCGAACCTTGCAGAACATCCCCCAAGCTGTGGCTAAGCCATGTCTCCGCAGTATCCTTTCTCTCAGGAGTGCTAGTTCTGCAAGGTTCGCAGGAGAGCTTCTGTAAAGTTTGGAAGGTAGGAGACGAGATACTGGCAGAAGTAAAGCTGTGAGGACCGCCCGTGAGTCGTGTTTCGGTAGCTCAGATGGTAGAGCACTTGCCCGCGAAAGGCAAAGGTACCGAGTTCGAGTCTCGGTCGGGCACACAGTTTTAATCTGCCAGGAAGTTTCAACTATTTGTCTCTTCTATACGTTAGTTTTTTTTACTTATTGTTGAATTAGTTTAACTATTTCTTTTCTGCGATTGCTGAGAGAGTATCTGGCGAACAGCCACTTTTAGTCACCCACTTGGGTGGACCGTCAGGTGTCCTACTGGCGCGCAGATGCAGCTGCGCCAATGTTGCCGGCCGGATTGGCCGAGCGGTTCTAGGCACTTCAGTCTGGAACCGCGCGACCACTATGGTCGCAGGTTCGAATCCTGCCTCGGGCATAGATGTGTGTGATGTCCTTAGGTTAGTTAGGTTTGAGTAGTTCTCAGTTCTAGGGGACTGATGACCTCCGATGTTCATTATTTTGCGGCAATGTTCCGGCCTTCAGGGAAATCATTTCGGAGGTGCCCGCAGCACACCTCCTGCGCACGCTCAGAAAACAAGTGTCTAGTTCTTTAATGTATTTTAATATCTGGACAGGAGGATTGTATCGTTCGATATGCAGTTTGACCGATCTACACGAGTTAATATGGAACTTACGACCCCTTTTACTGTGCTGTGTTATAGTCAAATGGTTCAAATCGCTCTGAGCACTACGGGACTTAACATCTGAGGTCATCAGTCGCCTAGAACTTAGAACTACTTAAACCTAGCTAACCTAAGGACATCACACACACCCATGCCCGAGGCAGGATTCGAACCTGAGACCGTAGTAGTCACGCGGTTCCAGACTGAAGCGCCTAGAACCGCTCGGCTGTGTTATAGTCCCTGCCATGTGAAAAGCAGGAATAAATTTCCTCTCAAGTGACGACAGATATTGACAGTGGAACGAGACCGTTCTTTCTGCGCGGCAAAGCGAGGCGAGTGAGGTGTTTAGAACTACGTCAACAGCAGTACCCGTCCTTTCTCGCCGAGCGGTTTGTTTCCTGCCTAGTCCTTTGTGCCTCGCGGAATGTTTATGCAAATGCAGGTGCAGCCGTACACGCGCCGGAGCCATAAAACGCAGGCGGGTGTGGGGCCCGCGCCGTCCCGTAATTAGCGGCGACAAGCCATTGTCGCCTCGCCTCGCCCCGGCCCGCCCGCAACCAGCTCCAGCTCCAGCTCCAGCACCAGCTCCGTAAATCAGGCGGCGCGCCTACCCTCGAGCACGGCCGACGGCCGGTGGCGCCGCAGGAACACCGGGCGTACACATGGCTTCAACATAGACAAAGCTACAGGGGCGGGGTTCCTGGACATCGAAAAGGCTTTCGACCGTCTGTGGCACAACGGCCTCATTCGCAGACTCAGCGACGCGGGATTCCCCGACGGGCTGGGGCGTCTAATACACTCATACCTCACAGACAGGAGTTTCAACACTGACGTGCATGGAAAACAATCAACACGACACGGTATACTCGCTGGAGTACACCTGGGAAGCATGCTAGGGCCCCTACATAAACAATCTCCCAACCACACACAACACAACGATGGCAATCTACGTGGATGGCACAGCCATCCTCGCGCAAGATTGGAAAGCATCAAACATTACGTCACGCCTACAGAATGCACTCAGTGTGGCTGAGCCTTGGTTGGATAAATGGCGTGTTAGAGTAGACGTTGACAAGTGCGAAGCCGTTCTGTTCACTAGAAGACCGAAGCAACTGCGCAAACACCGCTACTGCAGACCAATAACTCTATATGCACGCCCAATACGTTTTCGTGAGAAAGTCAAATACCTCGGTGTCTGGCTGGACCGGAAATTACTCTGCGGGGACCACATACAACACGTGACCAACCGAGCAAGCGCGAGGCTCAAACAGCTCTACCCTATGCTCAACAGCCGTAGCACACTGTACAGAAGGGTGTCGAGGTCCATGAACATGACACTTACCCGACCCCTGATGACGTACGCAGCTCCTGTCTGGGGATACGCTGCGCCTACACGCCTGCGCCGTCTGCAGCTCATACAAAACAAAGTACTCAAAATCATAAGCAATGCTCCACGATACACACGCATCGCGGACCTTCACCGGGAATACCGACTTGAGACTCTCACGGAGGTAATCCACAAACTCACCACAAGACTATACAGAAACGCCAGACATTCGCAGAACCCGTTTATTCTGAATCTGGGGAACTACGACCACAGCCATAGATGGAAACATAAAAGACCAAAAGACATACTTGTAAGGACCTATGGCCAAGCGCACGCAAACACAACGGTACAGGTGAGCCCCTGTTAATCAGACGCCATTACTGGATATCCTGCTGGAATACACTGCCGAAAAATTGGCACCACGCAGGGAAGCCGTACCGTACACTGCATGCAGACAAGCTCCACACATCCCCCACACAGTGAGATGATCTACGTCCGATCTCCCACTACTGTATAACGATCTTGATTGTTCCAGGAATGTAGCGGCTGCAGCAACTGGGACACATCGCCATCTCTTGCCACGGTAATGATGCATGATACCCATACTAACAAACCCAACGTTGCATGCACTACCGCAGCTAGTAAGCCACTACTGCTCTTACTACCCATCCCACTGTCGCAGAGGTTTTTTCCCACGGCATGAGCCATGGCACTTTTTTCCCTCTGCTCTTCAAATCGCTACCCTCACTCGCGTTTCGTCCACTATCTATCACCTGATGGACCGTGTTAATGCGTAGTCTTACCCAGACGCACGGACAACATCACAGCCCAGCATCCTGTGATCCACTTACTAGACAACTACCATGTTTACGGAGGTGACTGTAGAACTTTTGGTTTGGTCACCACGTTGGTGCGGACGTGGAGGGGCCCAATCTCTAATTAAAAACGGGCGAACGCTGCCTGTTGCTGTTTCCCCGCTGGCCGCTGAACTTTGTAATGCTGAGCCATTTTTTAAAAATTTGGCTCTGTAAAGAATGGAATGACATGATGAAGTGTCTGAGACATTTCTGTTTTTATGAGCTCACTCCTGTGATACTAATAAGATCTGAACCCGATGACCTGTATAGTAAAAACAGCGCTTGCCCTGACCGTCTACCATGTAAGCACGAGGTGACGGGTTGGAGCCCCGGTCGTGGCACATATTTTTCAACTGCCCCCGTTGATATTTATCAACGCCTGTAAGCAGCTAAAGGTCTAGATTTCATTATAATTTAATTCTTAAAGAGGTGCAAGATACTCAATGATATCTGTACAGGCACCAGCTTCATAAACACATAAAAATGTCTGCATTTGATATTGCGTGCTCACATACCAGCGGTCACTATAATGTCCTCTTTCTACATTTCGCTTACAACCTTGCCGACAATTACGAATCTTACGAGCACATAAACACTAATTTATGCACGGAATCTATATCAGGTACACACAATTGCTGAGTAGGTAAGACTCTATTTGTTTGTTTGTGTGTAACGTAGAGAATGAGCGTACGCTAAAAAAATCTGTAGCTCAGTTCATTCCGAAAGGGGGAAAATTTAAGCTCTACTGTTGATACTAAACTCTTTTTTATTGCTGGTAGCGCGTTCATATTGTGATAATGGTAGAATAATCTGCTCATAATTGCAATTACGAGGTCCGTCCCCAGCTCCTGGTCGTGCGGTAGCGTTCTCGCTTCCCACGCCCGGGTTCCCGGGTTCGATTCCCGGCGGGGTCTGGGATTTTCTCTGCCTCGTGATGACTGGGTGTTATGTGATGTCCTTAGGTTAGTTAGGTTTAAGTAGTTCTAAGTTCTAGGGGACTGATGACCATAGATGTTAAGTCCAATAGTTCTCAGAGCCATTTGAACCATTTTTTGCAATTACGATTCTGGACGTTTGAGAAAAAAAAAATTCGGTTTGATGTTATACATTTTTAATTGGACACGAAAATCTAAATTGTACGAGGGGTGTTCAGTGGGTGATGGACCATATTTTTTTCGGAATGCGGGCTGGTTTTATACAGGATCCCAATATACCATATTCTTCGCTCTTTCGGTTACAAAACCCTATTTTCCAACATAATTTCCGTTCAGTGTGACGGCCTTACGCTGCCTTACTGCTAGGCGTATATACCCGCTTGGTATCACTCTACTGGTCGACGTTGGAGCCGACATCTTGCTGCATCATCATCCCCTCCATCATCCACACACTGCTTCCCGCCGAGTGCATTTTTCATTGGGCCAAGCAGATGGAAGTTGGAAGGTGCGAGATCCGAGCTGTAGGGAGGATGCGGGAGAACAGTCCAGTGAAGTTCTGTGAGCTCCTCCCGGGTGGGCAGACTTGTTTGAGTCCTTGTGTTGCCATAGACAAGTAGAATTCCTTCGCATTTTTGTGGCGACGAACATGTTGAAGTAGTTTCTTCAATTTCCTGAAGGTAGCTCAAGTACACTTCAGAGTTGACCGTTGCACCAAGCGGACACAGATCTTTGAGTACCCCAATCGGTGTATCAGCACTAACGAGAGAGTCGTCCAGGTGAGAAGAGATGTGTTTGAACGTGACCCGTCGATCACCTCGAATGAGAGTGTCCGCACGTTTCAACATTGCAGGAGTCACAGCGGTGTGCGGCCGGAAGGCACGCGGGAGATCGGACAGGTATATGAGATCTTGTTGCGATGATCACAGATGCCTCGCCCAACGACTCACCGTGCTTTTGTTCCCTGGTAGGTCTCCAAAGACATTGTGCAAGCGCATATGAACACTTTTTTTTTCACTAGCTGCTTATATTTTATGACCCACCGTCTAATTTCTTATGGTGGGTCGTATAATGCCACTTAGCCGCTGTGACTGGGTCCGGGGTCCGCAGTGACTGAAAGTAACACCACCCCGGCTCCCGTCCCCACTCACACCGTTGCCCGTGTCCCGCCACGTGGAGGCGGGCTCTGTTTAGATCCATTTGATATCTTTTTTTTTTGTGCAGCATTAGAAAAACTTATAACTAATACAAAATCAAGTAAGATATTAATAAACAAAACGAAATTAAATATTTAGAAAGAAGGAAGGAAGAGAACTGAATAGAGAAGTTATAGGTATAATATTGCCCGTCACCTGGTCGTGGGCGGCGGCCTGGGTCTTGGAATGACCTTCAAGACACTGGCCGTTGCTCACCATGCCTTTAACATCTACCATCCTAAAAACTAACTTAACTAGAAGAGATTAGGGTACGTTAAAGCTAGAAACTAAGACTAAGACCTCCATGTCCAGCCTGCTAAACTATTTACGATATACAATAGAGAGGTAACTGATTTTGTGCTTGGCTCAAAGTTGCTAATGAAAGGGTACTCGTGGTAAAAGTAATAAGGTAATGACGCTAACGGTTTGTGTTGAGGCTACAAGGCTCCTAGTAGAGTACATCAGGCGCAAGCACCTCCCGGCCCTGCTGACAACACGACCTGAACGGTAGTTTTCCAGATCTACCATAGGTATCCGTCGAGTTGGGCTCAGAGGAACCACAATTAAGATCCTTCCATCCAGGACGTGCGCCGCCTCTTACCAGGGGGCGTAGGTCCCTTGAAGAGATGCCTAACTTTAAGCTTCAGATGAGAAGTTCTTAGTATAGTGGAGGTTGAGGTATAGGCTGTGTAGGTTGGTTGTACAAGCAGTTCACACTGAGCCAATGAGACTTACAATGATACGTGGTGTGGCAGTTAGCACCTTCCGGCCCCGCCAGCAACACAGCCTGAGCGGTGGTTTTCCCCGACCTACCATAGGTATCCGTAGGGTTGGGCTCAAAAGAGAGGGACCACAATTAAGATCCTTCCATACAGACTGTGCGCTGCCTCTCAACGCAAGGCGTAGGTCCCTTGAAGAGGTACCTTCCTTTAAGCTCTTATTGGACATGGAGATGCTGTTAACTATTTATATATAAGGTGCAATCTGTTTTTAGGATTGTGTGTGACTTGTGCACCTCTTGTCGGTTGTTCCACTCTGCGATGCTCTTAATTTTCACCACAAGAAACTCAATAGTAGCTCTCTGCTTGGAAAGCCATTTTGAAGGCTACGTACAGTGGGCCACCCGTCGGAACTTCATGAAAGTACTGGGGCTGAAGCGGGAATATTCCACCACGTCCCTCAACAAATTCCGCATTTCTTCAGCCGAAACTAGCCGGAAAAAAGATTTGTTTCATCAGTTACTGAACGTCCCTCGTAGCTGTGCCATTAATAACATAATCAGTGAAATTCGAATTTTTATGAACGAGATAAAATCGGATAGCTAAATATTCTGTACAAGATGATGTTCATCACTGTATTTAATTGTCGTGCGCCATTCTTGTAGGCCATCCACTATTGCTGCCAGTATCTGAGATTTTTGTTGTCTTATTTAGTCATTTCCGTAGCTCTACTCCCGCAAGCTGCACGGTGACGGTGGCGCCACGTTGTAGATGGCGCCACTAGAATTTCGACTGCAGCGGGCTGGGACGCCAGCACCTAGGACGGCGCCACTGCACTGCAGTCTGAGCCCTCGAGTCACCTGAGCTGCGTGTGGAAATCCGGCTTGAGGCGCGCGGCGAGGGATGGCGAAAATGAGTGAGTTTAGAGTGAGGCGCGGCGGCCGTATATATATGGGGAGAAAGCGGCGCGGCTGGCTGCGTGCGGCCGCTGCTGCTGCGGCGCACAACCGCCAGCCAGCCAGCCAGGCAGACTCGGCCGCTCTCGCGAAAATCGCTCCGCCGGCTGGCGGGCACTGCGGAACCGCCGGGCGGCAGCACCGGAGCACCCACCCCCACCCTGCACCACCGGCGGCTCTCCATCTTCCACTACGAACAGTGAGACGGCGCCGTCTCATTTTAACGACCTCGAGTTCCGAAAAGTGTTCTGAAATTACGCGTCCTAGCGAATCCTTTAAGCGTTCGCTCGCGCTGAGAAAGCTTTCCGAGAATAATGAGTAATGGGTTTCTCGGCTACTGTATGGCGCAGTTTCCAAAACATGCGCTGGGTGCAGTAAATTCTCATTTGGGAGCAGTCGATTACAGCAATGGCTGCAGACTTATGCTACAGGCGAGAATCCGTTTTACGACCCGTAAAACTTGCAGCAGAGTTTATTGTGCACGGGCAGTTTTTACCTATTCGTACTTCACACTTGTAAAGTAGAACTTGAAAACTCCGTCGTAATTGGGGCCAGTTACTTTGCGCCTAGTCATAAATTTAAAATTATCATATGTGGCAAGTTATTTGTCTGTACATTGAAAAAGCATTAAGACAAACAAAGCAACAATTTGGTAAGAGAGTTAAGGTTTGAGGAGAAGAAATAGAAACCTTGAGGTTCACCGATGTCATTTTAATTCTGTCACAGATGGCAAAGGACTTCCAAGGCCACCCCAACGCAGTGAATAACATCTTGAAAAGAGTTTATAAGCTGAACGTCAACAAAAGTGGAACAAAGATAATGGAGTGCTTTCGAAACAAAAAAGTGATGCTCAGAGACTAGATTAGCAAATGAAACATCGAAACTAGTAGATAAGTTTTGCTATATGGCCAGAAAGATAACTCACGATGTAGAGGGTGAAGGTTATAGAAATATATGAAAAAAACGTAAAGTAGTTACAAACTACAACAGGTAAACGTCACTACAAATATTCAAATTTAGGTTATGACATGTTCGATGCGGCTGCCGTCATTCGCGATGATGTGGCGCAGACGAATACCGAAATTTTGCGTGACCAGCTGAAGTGTTAGAAGATCGATGCTCTCGATGACCTCCTGAATCGCTGTTTTTTCACCTCAAAAATGGTTTTGGGGTTATTGTTGTACACCTTGACTTTAATATAGCCCACAAAAAGGAGTCGCTTCTGTTCACGTCCGGAGAATATGGCGGCCAATCAAGGTCCATGCCAGAATGCGGTCCCCAAAGTGCTCGTGCAGCATATAAGACACTCTCCTGCTTCGATGGGATGGAGCTCCGTCTTGCATGAATCACATCTTGTCGAAATCAGGATCACTTTGGATAATGTGGCTGAAATCATCTTACAAAACCTTCACGTACCGTTCGGTAGTCACCATGCCATCAAGGAATATCGCACCCAGTATTCCGTGGCTGGAAATTGCACCCCACAGTCACACGTTGAGGGTGATGAGACTTCTCGATCCCCCAAATGCCCCAATTTCGCTTAGATTAGATTAGATTAGATTAGATTAGATTAATACTAGTTCCATGGATCATGAATACGATATTTCGTAATGATGTAACGAGTCGAATTTTCCAATACATGACATAATTAGGTTAATTTAACAACATACTTAAGTTAATATAGCAACTTTATTTTTTTGTGTTTTTTGTTTTTCTTTATTTTTTATTTTTATTTTTTATTTTTTTAATATTTTTGTTTTGTTTTTTAGTCGAATTAAGTCGGGTGATTCTGAGGGAATTAGATTAGGAAATGAGACGCTTAAAGTAGTAAAGGAGCTTTGCTATTTGGGGAGCAAAATAACTGATGATGGTCGAAGTGGATAGGATATAAAATGTAGGCTGGAAATGGCAAGGAAAGCGTTTCTGAAGAAGAGGAATTTGTTAACATCGAGTATAGATTTAAGTGTCAGGAAGTCGTTTCTGAAAATATTTGTATGGAGGGTAGCCGTGTATGGAAGTCAAACATGGACGATAAATAGTTTGGACAAGAAGAGACTAGGAGCTTTCGAAATGTGGTGCTACAGAAGAATGCTGAAGATTAGATGTGTAGATCGCAAAACTAATGAGGAGGTATTGAATAGGATTGGGCAGAAGAGGAGTTTGTGGCACAACTTGACAAGAAGAAGGGACCGGTTGGTAGGACATGTTCTGAGACATCGAGGGATCACAAATTTAGCATTGAAGGGCAGCGTGGAGGGTGAAAATCGCAGAGGGAGACCAAGAGACGAATACACTAAGCAGATTCAGAAGGATGTAGGTTGCAGTAGATACTGGGAGATGAAGAAGCTTGCACAGGATAGAGTAGCATGGAGAGCTGCATCAAACCAGTCTCAGGACTGAAGACCACAACAACAACAACAGCAGCAGTTACTCGGAGGAAAAGAGGCTCGGACAGAATAGAGAAGCATGGAGAGCTGCATAAAACCAGTCTCTGAAGTAAAGACCACAACAACAACAGCAACGCCCTAATCTTAGTTTCTTCATTAAAGAAAAAAGAAAGAGTGTGAGATAAACAGAGCAATGCAGAGCACGGCGGCTTGACGCACTGAGTGAGGATTGGTGAGCAGGACGAGCAGCAGGCAGCCGGCGGCCGGTCCCCGCCAAGGCTACCGCCCAGACTGCTGCGGCATTGTCAGCCCCGATTGACGGCGACGTGATCCCGCGGCGCTGCGCTTATTGTCCGCTGTTTTGCTGCGCTCGCCGCCGTACAAGTGAATCGCCGGCCTTTGGGGCTGACGTGCGGCCAGCGTGACGTCTTGTACCGCCGTCAGGAGCCCAACGGCAGGAACTGCTGCGGCCCGCTCGTGCTCCCGTATTCAGTTCCCCATTTGTCACGTCGCTGCAAAGGACGGCGCGGCCTTTCATAAGCTGATGGCAATCTGCCGGCTCCGGAGACTGATACGCGCGGTAGCGCGCTATAAATTTTGTCTTATCTCAATCGCGGCGTGCAGAATGAAACCCCTCCTTCCGTGCTGATCCTTTCTACTGTCAAACGAAGAACTGGAGATGGTAATCGAAGTCGTTTATCCGAGCGTCTTTCACAGCTGGAAGGAGCATACACGTCTGCGTATCGGCAGTCAGTGCCAAGGGCAATCTGAAAATAATAATCACTGGGCCATTGTATTTCATTATCTTTCAAATCTCTGCTAGGTTCTGCAAGTGACAGCTGTACCTAATAATCGAGGCAAAAGATTTTACTAGTAATTACCATGCTAGCAGCTCTCCCGGTAATAAAGTTTCTTACGACAGGTTGAGTTGTCCTTTCTTCCCTTAACATGCACCGCTGCTGTTACTATGAGATCAATGGTTCAATTGGCACTGAGCACTATGGGATTTAACATCTGAGGTCATCAGTCCCCTAGAACTTAGAACTACTTAAACCTAAATAACCTAAGGATATCACACACTTCCATGCCCGAGGTAGGATTCGAACCTGCGACCATAGCGGTCGCGCGGTTCCAGACTGTAGCGCCTAGAACCGCTCGTCCACTCCGGCCGGCTCGCTTAAGAAATTAATCGTTTCGTTAGATGTGAAAACTGGCACCGTCCTACGGCAACCAAGACTAACGTTCATTAGCCTCAAGAAGTACAACGAACTGAGTAATGACGTCTTGATAGACAACACCGTTCTCGCTTTACCGCACGCCACACTCCAGTTTTCTGACAGTGCAGTGTGCCTTGTCGATTTTCTTATGTTCTGACTATTCATGCACACACTATCGTAAAACCACTTCTCTCTCTACGATTCCGTTGATGTCAACATTAATTCCTGAATATTACGAGTACGATACGCGCGAAATTTTGAATTCTGCTTTGTTTTATGAGTACTATCAAATAAAGTTTGAGGCTGGACAGACAGTCTGAACATTTTGAAGGCGAACAATGCATTACTCACAAGGGGAGGCCGTCAATTGTGAAATTCAGATTCGATTCATACTGCGCATAATAAAAGCTCATGGACAGAGGTGTAATGTGGCAAAGCACCAAGATGCACTTCTCAGCCGTTGTCGAGAAAATCGACAGTTAAAAGAAACCGTTGCGGTGAAATACTCTCTACGATTAATAATTTCCTACAGCGTCGTGGCGCAGCGGTAAGCGCTCGGGTTCGTAATCCGAAGGTCGCCAGATCGAATCTCGCGCCATACAACCTTTTTTTTAAGTATTTGTTTTGTGTAATATAGATATATATATATTTGAATTACAAAAAACTAATAATAAAAGAAATTGCATTGCGCAAGATTCGATCCGGCGACCTTCGGATTACGAACCCGAGCGCTTACCGCTGCGCCACGACGCTGTAGGAAATTATGAATCGTAGAGAGTATTTCACCGCAACGGTTTCTTTTAATTGTCGATTTTCTCGACAACGTCTGAGAAGTGCATCTTGGTGCTTTGCCACATTACACCTCTGGCCATGAGCTTTTGTTATGCGCAGTATGAATCGAATCTGAATTTCACAATTGGCGACCTCCCCTTGTCAGTTTAGCATCTGTCAAAATGGCCGGTCTATCATCTCTCTCCTTGTCTGCAACTGATCGCATCTCCGGAAACGGGCTATTAATCTCGTTACTGTTAAACTGTTGAGGAATACGAGATCTCATCTTCACGTTTCAAAGTAACAAGCAGTATTACCGATGTTTTCAACACCGGTATCTAGGACATAGCTTATCTACTGAGTTACCAGAGTCTTCATTTGAGCCAGCCTCTGTGGCCGAGCGGCTCTAGGCGCTTCAGTCCGGAACCACGCGACTGCTGCGGTCACAGGTTCGAATCCTGCCTCGGGAGTGGGTGTGTTTGATGTCCTTAGGTTGGTTAGGTTTAAGTAGTTCCGAGTTCTAAGAGACTGATGACCTCCGATGTCAAGTCCCATACTGCTCAGGGCCATTTGAACCATCTTCATTAGGACCAGTTAACAATCTTCATGAAGTCATGGCGTTACTTACGAAGATTTCAGCTGATACTGTAACCGCACTTGAAATGAGTACTGCAAGCCATTTCTGCTCTAAACAATCTTGTTTAACTGGAAATACGAAATGGAGTCCTCCGACGCTCTTTGGATTAACGGTGAAAGGCAGCCCTTGACTAATACTTAAGTTAAACAAGTGTCCCCTGCACTCCGATGAAAGAGCAGACACACGATTCTTCGTGACTGTAAGACTTGTAGTATTTTTGAGTGTAGTTCCGTGCGAACAGGACATATGCTGTAGCATAACAGGCAGCTGCGAAAAGTAAGTTACGCGTCATCAATGCAATCCAAGTAGCCTTTAGTGAACGTGAAAATCTTGTGTTTTAGTGAATGCTACACTAAATTACAAAGCGACACACATGCATGACACTATTTTTCAACACAGTCCCCAAGTCTCAGTAAGCAATGGTGGAAAGCTTCTACCGGAAGCAGAAATCCACTCACGGAGGTACACAAGAACCGCTGTCTCATCTTTCGAAAATGCCGGAAACAGCACGGTGCAAGATGTGGACTTCTCGAGCAGTGTGACCCACGTCTGTCAGATATTGCCCAAATTGATGGCATCCCGGGTTCGATTCCCGGCGGGGTCAGGGATTTTCTCTGCCTCGTGATGGCTGGGTGTTGTGTGATGTCCTTAGGTTAGTTAGGTTTAAGTGGTTCTAAGTTCTAGGGGACTGATGACCATAAATGTTAAGTCCCATAGTGCTCAGAGCCATTTGAACCATTTGAAATTGATGGCACCGTCTCATCATTGCTGGATGGACATTGCATTTGGTCCATATTACGCCAGAATTTGGCGGTGATTCTGGTGCAATTTTAACGTTTTACTCATTAGACTGGTACTGTCCCGCGTACTTTAATTTTGGAGTACATTTCCAGTTACCGCGACATTTCAGACGCACGTTGCGATGCACCTGTTATCCGTACCACAGACGAACTGTGTCTACAGCACTCCCCGAACACGTACTCTCTTCCGACAATGCGCCACTCTTATTGCTTAATGGTCTTAGCGTGTGATGAGACGTGAATGACATGTGTGACTTACTGTGCTTACCATGACCAGGGCCCACTGAGTCAGCAATTATTCCACTGCTTCCTAGCCGGCCGTGGTGGCCGTGCGGTTCTAGGCACTTCAGTCCGGAACCGCGTGACTGCTACGGTCGCAGGTTCGAATCCTGACTCGGACATGGATGTGATGTCCTTAGGTTAGTTAGGTTTAAGTAGTTCTAAGTTCTAGGGGACTGATGACCTCAGATGTTGAGTCCCATAGTGCGCAGAGCCATTTTGAACCCCTGCTACCTCCAATAATCTTTTGACAGACAATTATGCAATTAAACATCAACAACTAGTGAGTTATGAAACCAATCAAATGATATTACTTCCACTTACATCTCCAAATTTCCCAGTATATCACTAAACATTTTGCAGCAAACGCGATCGACGTCGTACCGGTTCTATTGAAACAGGTCTCCTTCACGTAGCAACCACTTTACTGTTTTAGTCGTATAGTATTATTGTTCCAAAAATAACACGGACATAACGTAACTGTGTCTCAAATACTGCTGTACAAATAACTCTAGACTTATTGCGTGTAGCGAGAATCACTGATCGTAAATATTGTATCATATTCTTAGGTACTCATTATAGACTGCACGGAAGTATTATGATCTTCCGATTAGCACTGAGAGGTTTATGCAAATAATCTGCCGTATTTACTACGTCTTACGATACCAATGGAGGCGACACACGACTCAGAACTGCTTTCCGCTATGATTTACATCTACATCCATACTCCGCAAGCCACCTGAAGGTGTGTGGCGGAGGGTACCTTGAGTACCTCTATCGGTTCTCCCTTCTATTCCAGTCTCGTATTGTTCGTGGGAAGAAGGATTGTCGGATGCCTCCGTGTCGGCTCTAATCTCTCTGATTTTATCCTCATGGTCTCTTCGCGAGATATACGTAGGAGGAACCAATATACTGCTTGACTCTTCGGTGAAGGTATGTTCTCGAAACTTTGACAAAAGCCCGTACCGAGCTACTGAGCGTCTCTCCTGCAGAGTCTTTCACTGGAGTTTATCTATCATCTCCGTAACTCTTTCGCGATTACTAAATGATCATGTAACGAAGCGCGCTGCTCTCCGTTGGATCTTCTCTATCTCTTCTATCAACCCTATCTGGTACGGATCCCACACCGGTGAGCAGTTTCAAGCAGTGGGCGAACAAGTGTACTGTAACCTACTTCCTTTGTTTTCGGACTGAATTTCCTTAGGATTCTTCCAATGAATCTCAGTCTGGCATCTGCTTTACCGACGATTAATTTTATATGGTCATTCCATTTTAAATCACTCCTAATGCCTACTCCCAGATAAGTTCACTGAGGCTTTTTGCGGATGATGCTGTAGTATATCGAGAGGTTGTAACAATGGAAAATTGTACTGAAATGCAGGAGGATCTGCAACGAATTGACGCATGGTGCAGGGAATTAACTGCTTCCTGTCGCTGACCTGCTATATTGCAGCTAAATCTTTCTTTCTGTATATTCGCAGCACACTGCACTTGTCTACATTGAGATTCAATTGCCATTCCCCGCACCAGGCGTCAATTCGTTGCAGATCCTCCTGCATTTCAGTACAATTTTCCATTGTTACAACCTATCGATATACTACAGCATCATCCGCCACAAAAATCCTCAGTGAACTTCCGATGTTATCCACAAGGTCATTTATATATATTGTGAATAGCAACAGTCCTACGACACTCCCCTACAGCACACCTGAAATCACTGTTACTTCGAAAGGCTTCTCTCCATTGCGTTCTGTTATCTAGGTACTCTTCAATCCAATCACACAATTGGTCTGATAGTCCATGTGCGTTTACTTAGTTCATTAAACGGCTGTGGGGAACTGTATCAAACGACTTGCGGAAGTCAAGAAGATTTGGGTTTTTCACAGTTTCCTAACATTCCTTGAGACGAATTTCTGAGTGGTTATTTACAACGAACCACAGTTGGTTTTCTTCCTGTCTTTCTGTAAATGAACTTGTGCTTCATTTCGAACATCCTCAACATAGTTGGACGTTGAGGTCATTGCTTATTATATAACTCATTAATCCTTATTATTATAACTTATTGTTCTTTATTATATAAGTTACACACCTTGAGTCCTAACGTGTTTTCTCCAGGTGCTCTTTCGATGCCCGCCGCGCCACGATATGGTGGCTGGTTAGCAACGATAAACCCGCCCCGGAATGACGTGTTTACGTTGCGCCACAGTCAAAGCAGCCACAGCAGTGTCGTGTGAAACGATTGGCCGTTAGCTTACCTAACAGGGACTTGAAAGCTGGCAAACACCACTTTCAACGAGATTACACTCGATTTGTTTTATGAGTTGCATATTTAGACTTATCAAGAACAGTACCGAATTCACAGAAGTCACTGCAGCACGAAATTGCATCATAACTGGCGCTCATTCCACATGTTTTGCCTCGAAAGCTATTGAAGCATCCCCAGTGCTCTGATGTTGTCTCTCACAGATCTTCTACACAGAGTACGCGAAAGAACTTGCCCCCCCTTCTAACAGCCGTGTACCGCAAGTCTCTAGAGGAACGGAGGGTTCCAAATGATTGGAAAAGAGCACAGATAGTCCCAGTCTTCAAGAAGGGTCGTCGAGCAGATGCGCAAAACTATAGACCTATATCTCTGACGTCGATCTGTTGTAGAATTTTAGAACATGTTTTGTGCTCGAGTATCATGTCGTTTTTGGAAAGCCAGAATCTGCTATGTAGGAATCAACATGGATTCCGGAAACAGCGATCGTGTGAGACCCAACTCGCTTTATTTGTTCATGAGACCCAGAAAATATTAGATACAGGCTCCCAGGTAGATGCTATTTTTCTTGACTTCCGGAACGCGTTCGATACAGTTCCACACTGTCGCCTGATAAACAAAGTAAGAGCCTACGGAATATCAGACCAGCTGTGTGGCTGGATTGAAGAGTTTTTAGCAAACAGAACACAGCATGTTGTTATCAATGGAGAGACGTCTACAGACGTTAAAGTAACCTCTGGCGTGCCACAGGGGAGTGTTATGGGACCATTGCTTTTCACAATATATATAAATGACCTAGTAGATAGTGTCGGAAGTTCCATGCGGCTTTTCGCGGATGATGCTGTAGTATACAGAGAAGTTGCAGCATTAGATAATTGTAGCGAAATGCAGGAAGATCTTCAGCGGATAGGCACTTGGTGCAGGGAGTGGCAACTGACCCTTAACATAGACAAATGTAATGTATTGCGAATACATAGAAAGAAGGATCCTTTATTGTATGATTATATGATAGCGGAACAAACACTGGTAGCAGTTACTTCTGTAAAATATCTGGGAGTGTGCGTACGGAACGATTTGAAGTGGAATGATCATATAAAATTAATTGTTGGTAAGGCGGGTACCAGGTTGAGATTCATTGGGACAGTCTTTAGAAAATGTAGTCCATCAACAAAGGAGGTGGCTTACAAAACACTCGTTCGACCTATACTTGAGTATTGCTCATCAGTGTGGGACCCGTACCAGATCGGTCTGACGGAGGAGATAGAGAAGATCCAAAGAACAGCGGCGCGTTTCGTCACAGGGTTATTTGGTAACCGTGATAGCGTTACGGAGATGTTTAATAAACTCAAGTGGCAGACTCTGCAAGAGAGGCGCTCTGCATCGCGGTGTAGCTTGCTCGCCAGGTTTCGAGAGGGTGCGTTTCTGGATGAGGTATCGAATATATTGCTTCCCCCTACTTATACCTCCCGAGGAGATCACGAATGTAAAATTAGAGAGATTAGAGCGCGCACGGAGGCTTTCAGACAGTCGTTCTTCCCGCGAACCATACGCGACTGGAACAGGAAAGGGAGGTAATGACAGTGGCACGTAAAGTGCCCTCCGCCACAAACCGTTGGGTGGCTTGCGGAGTATAAATGTAGATGTAGATGTAGATGTAGATGTTCATAAATTGCACGCCTTCATTTCACAACTATGGTCCTGAGTTGTACTGTATTTTCGGATATCTTGTGGTACGTCCTATATTCGACGAAGCTCGAAAAGAAATAATCATCCAGTCCGGGGACTGGGGCGAAAGAGAACGGCCACATTCATATCGTTCTGTAAATCTGTTTGACATTATGTGGAGGGCATGTTTGCGAATCAAACACAATGTTGGAAGCGTCTGAACGTGTTGCATCCTCCATGAGAGCTGTGTCTGCAGTAGCAGGCCTGTTTCTACTAGCTGGCCAAACAATTGGTGTTTCAGCATGGCTCTCATCATTTCGTATAGTCGCTGCGAAGAAAAGTGCACTGACAATTCATCGGATGAAATGATAGTTAAATCAAGACCCTAAGCTACCGACAGTAAATCAATGGGGGCAGTGAAAATATGTGTTCCGACCGGGAACTATCCATCTGAGCCACCGAGGGCACAGAGGATAGTGCGACTACAGGGATTTATCCCTTGCACCCTCCCCGTGAGACCCACATTCCCAAATTAATGTCCACACATTACATTCGTAGAGCCCTGCACAGTACACTCATTACTCGCGGCAGAAAATCTTACCGAGTCCCATAAGAGTTCGGGCAAAGTGTGTGCATCCCCACGGAAGAGGAAGAAGGTCAATGTCCGGTTAGCCTTAAGTATATGAAGATGGTATGTGTTCTTTCGGACATGTCCGAAAGGGCAGATACCATCTCCATATAATAATTCGCTGGGTTGTCACTGCGATCCAGCACCCCCTTTTGCCCTGAACGTGCTTCATAAAAATGCTTTCAATTAGACTCGAATGCTCTATTGGCGTATCAAATGGCTCTGAGGACTATGGGATTTAACATCTGAGGTCAACAGTCTCCTAGAACGTAGAACTACTTAAACCTAACTAACCTAAGCACAGCACACACACCCATGCCCGAGGCAGGGTTCGAACCTGCGACCGTAGCAACAGCGCGGCTCCGGACTGGAGCGCCTAGAACCGCACGGCCACCGCGGCCGGCTATTGGCGTATCGTTGATGTTAAAACAGGCGCGTGAAGGCATAGTCTTCCTGTAGTGCGTAGTTTGCAAACTGTAGTTCCCGCCCCAAGTCTCTCGGCGTAAGCTTCTGAGTAGCTGTGAACCTGCAAGTGATGCCCAGGAAGAATGACGTACCCCACTGATCAGTGTGACATACCCAACTCCTAATGGATGGAATGCTTACAGAATTGGTGCACCGTCCGGGAGAACTTACTCAAAGCGAACTGGTCTGCTATGAGCGCCGGCCTAAATACCACTGCGCTAGGGTACAGCTGGCTCTTTTTCGATCACGTGTCTTGCTGAAGAGAATACGCCCGCGCAGCGCGCTGTCTCTGAAGGCGCTTGCGTTGCCTCCTGGTGGACAGTCGGAGAGAGGCTGCCGGTCCTCCAGAAGATTGTGTGTTAGGCATTTTCGAAGCACTGATGTGATGTTGGTTGCCGACACTGTAGGCGTTAAGCCTCGATACAGCAGTCACAAATTTTAGCTACTTATTGGATCTACGTAGAGAGGCATGTAAACAACGCTGTCATTAAGACACTCAATTTCCAATACTAATAAATCGAATATCTACTTGTACATCTACATGTATACTTGGCCAGACACCTTGTATTTTCAGGAGCAAATAAATACTGGCGTTGCACAAGACAGCACTGGTAAGACGTTCTCTCTCTCCTATGAATTCCATGTGGTGTTTGGCTATGAGCACATTCATTGTGAATTTCACTTTGGCCACCCAGTTGCTGCCATTTATAGTTCTTCACCCTGGCCACAAATGAACAAGGAAATTCCCCTGACTAACCACACAGTAAAATTCTATAGTAGACAAACTCCTGACAGGCCGACATTGGAATTACAGCGTTCCACCATATTCCACATCTACAAAGCCTCAGAATCGCATGGATTCTGGTAGCACCACAATTTCGCCACCCCCTCCATATCTTCTAATGCCACGCACTCTCCAATCTACCTGCCCGTCCTCGAATCGTGTATGAAGTCAATTTTTGCCTCTCCCACATTTAACCCCTTCCGATCTTCCTATACTTTCCACACACCTGAACCCTATTACTTCATCTCCAATTCTCAACCTCCATTCAAGGTCTTCTCTTCCGACTGCTTTCCTCCCTCCCCTTCCAAAAGCTTCGTTTAGGATCCTGCATCCCCTCTTTTGCATCCCACGTCCTTTACACAACCCGCTCGTTCAACAACCCTCTTCATTAACCGTTCATGTCCTAAAGGTTAGTACAGTCAAGTAAACAGCCATGTTGAATTTTATTGTATTTTAAATCTTCGGTCTACACAACCACCATTTTACTCACATTTTTTAGATTTTTTAGAGAACTTGTATTTTTTAGCTATGTTCTCAGCTTAAGAGTGGCAATGTAGCGCTATCAAATGTTTCAAATGCCTCTGAGCGCTGCGGGACTCAACATCTGAGGTCATCAGTCCCCTAGAACTTAGAACTACTTAAACCTAACTAACCTAAGGACATCACACACATCCATGCCCGAGCCTGGATTCGAATCTGCGACCGTAGCAGTCGCGCGGTTACGCACTGAAGCGCCTAGAACCGCTCGGCCCCCAAGGCCCGCGTATCGCTATCAGCTCATCCTCATTATGATATACTTCCCTTACGCAGGGACTCAATGACCTTTAGGCTTGAGTCAGTTTTGGGCAGCGTTAGAAGACGTGACATTGGTTTTCCGTCTAGAGGGGACGAATAGCCATTCGGAAGATCGATGACACGTCATGACGTGACGTTGCACTGACGACCAGCGGAAATAGATCTCTGCACACCGCGCCTCACAGTATAGGTAAACGGCAAAAGCACGTGGCGATCAGGAGAAGGATTCAGCGAGTAGACTACTTGTAGTGTTGGCAGAAGAGCCAACACTGTGTTTCTAGAGAAGGCCGAAATGCACGCGTTTAATTACACGCTGACTGGCGTGAGGTCTGGAACAGGACAATATCTTGAGAATTGTAAATAAAGTACGCAGATGATGTAATACTTAACTTTAATCCACAATTGTAGAACATCTCTCGTTACGGTACATGCTTCATAATATTAATTATCAATTGAATACGGCGCCTTGCTAGGTCGTAGCAAATGTAGCTGAAGGCTATGCTAACTATCGTCTCGGCAAATGAGAGCGTAGTTGTCAGTGAACCATTGCTATGAACGTCGGCAGTACAACTGGGGCGAGTGCCAGTACGTCTCTCTAGACCTGCCGTGTGGTGGCGCTCGGTCTGCTATCACTGACAGTGGCGACACGCGGGTCCGACGTATACTAATGGACCGCGGCCGATTTAAAGGCTACCACCTAGCAAGTGTGGTGTCTGGCGGTGACACCACACTACTCAAGAGGTCGCTGGAAGTTTGGTGGCAGAGCCGCACGTTTTCCTTGAGGCGAGCAGCGCGGCGGCAGAGGGCGGTTTCGAGGACTAGGCCAGGTCTCTGCAGCCCCACCACGACAGTCAGTCATTACGGCACCCCCGGCAATCGGCCGAGACCTGGGGGCGCGTTCAGGTGGCTGCGACCGCTTCATTCCGCTCAGTGGGCCGTGTAATCGGCCACGGCGACAGCGCCGGATCGCCAGAGCACCAATTACACGAGGCGCAGCCATGCTAATGCCATGCTAATGTCGCGCTGCGGTCCCACGAGCAAGGGCCGATACCGCCGCCACCAGCGCATGCCGCTTGCACCGGCACTGATAACACACCTGTCTACAATCCAGTCTACGAATCCCATTTTCTCGAATAAAGACAAGAGGTTCGTCTACCATAAATGTCTACAATTACGACAAAACATTGAGAAGTAAAGCACAATCACCACGGAGTAACATTTCTTTACATGGAAACTGATATAGGCAGATATCATTCGCAGACAGCGTTACACTAATTAAAAACTAGTTCTCGTGTTGCACAGTGTAAGTACAGGGTGAGCAAAACAGAACTGGCCCGGAAAACATCTCATGCACTTTATGACAGGCAATCCACCTTACATCACATGCCTCGAGTATGAGTTTTCTGTTACCTATCCCACATCAAATTTAATATTGATATATACAGGGTGAGTCACCTAACGTTACCGCTGGATGTATTTCGTAAACCACATCAAATACTGACGAATCGATTGCACAAACCGAACGTGAGGAGAGGGGCTAGTGTAACTGGTTAATACAAATCATAAAAAAATGCGCGGAAGTATGTTTTTTAACACAAACCTACGTTTTTTTAAATGGAACCCCGTTAGTTTTGTTAGCACATCTGAACATATAAACAAATACGTAATCAGTGCTTTTGTTGCATTGTAAAATGTTAATTACATCCGGAGATATTGTAACCTAAAGTTGACGCTTGAGTACCACTCCTCCGCTGTTCGGTCGTGTGTAGGGATCCAAAGGAAATGGTAATGGACCTTAGGTACGGAAGAGACTAGAACATCACATTACGTCCACATGCTATCACCTTTTCATTGGTCTTTTTCACTGACGCACATGTACATTACCATGAGGAGTGAGGTACACGTACACACGTGGTTTCCGTTTTCAATTACGGAGTGGAATAGAGTGTGTCCCGACATGTCAAACCAATAGATGTTCAATGTGGTGGCCATCATTTGCTGCACACAATTGCAATCTCTTGCGTAATGAATGTCGTACACGCCGCAGTACATCTGGTGTAATGTCGCCGCAGGCTGCCACAATACGTTGTTTCAAATCCTCTTGGCTTGTAGGCACATCACGGTACACATTCTCCTTTAACGTACCCCACAGAAAGAAGTCCAGAGGTGTAAGATCAGGAGAACGGGCTGGCCAATTTATGCGTCCTCTATGTCCTATGAAACGCCCATCGAACGGGTACCTCACCTCTCATGGTAATGTACATGTGCGTCAGTGAAAAAGACCAATAAAAAGGTGTTAGCAAGTGGACGCAACGTGCTGTTCCAGTCTCTTCTGTACCTAAGGTCCATCACCGTTCCCTTTGGATCCCTACATAATTCGGTGCTCTCCGATACACACGACCGAACAGCGGAGGAGTGGTACTCAAGCGTCAACTTTGGCTACAATATCTCCGGATGTAATTAACATTTTAGAATGCAACAAACGGCACTGATTGCGTATTTGTTTATATGTTCAGATGTGCTAACAAAACTAACGGGGTTCCATTTAAAAAAACGTAGGTTTGTGTTAAAAAACATACTTCCGTGCATTTTTTTATGGTTTGTATTAACCAATTACACTAGCCCCTCTCCTCACGTTCAGTTTGTGCAATCGATTCGTCAGTATTTGATGTGGTTTACGAAATATATCCAGCGGTAACGTTAGGTGACTCACCCTGTATACAAGATGACAATTATTCAACGCTGTGAAAAAAAGCGTAAATTAGTGAGAAACTACGGCTTGCACACACTTGATTCAAAAAGTAAACGTCACTACAGATATTCGGATTTAGGTAACGACATGTTCGATATGCTTCAAATCATTGGCGATGATGTGGTGCAGACGAATAGCGATATTCTGCATGACCCCCTGACGTGTGGACTATCGATTCTGTCGATGACTTCCTGAATGGCTGTTGTCAGCAAAGCAATGGTTTTGGGGTTATTGTTGTACAACTTCTCTTCAATATAGCTCCACAAAAAGGACACGCATGTGTTCAGTTCCGGAGCATATGGCGGCCAATCGAGGGCCATGCCAGTGGCTTCTGGGTACCCCAGAGCCATAATGTCGGCCCCAGTGTGCTCCTCCAGGGCATCAAACACTATCCTGCTTCGAGAGGGTCGAGCTCCGTCTTGCATGAATCACATCTTGTCCAAATCAGGGTTACTTTGGCTAATGGGAATGAAACCACCTTCTGAAACATTGACGTACCGTGCCATGAAGGACTATAGCACCGATTATTCCGTGATTGCAAATTGCACACCACACAGTCACCCGTTGAGAGTGAAAGGACTTCTCGATCGCGAAATGCGTATTCTCTGTCCCCCAAATGCGCCAACTGCGGTTGTTGACAAACCCATCCAAATGAAAGTGGGCTTCGTCCCTAAATTAAACCACGCATCTGCATACTAATTCCAATCATTTACGGCGGCCAACTGTGTAGTTTGAACGTCTTGACGTAAACCGTGCAGAAGTTATGACGATTTTATTTGATATAATTCAATAATTGTCAGACTGTTAATATACGCAGAAGAGCCCACTACTGTTGAATGCGCTATTCGAGATCAGTCACTAAAAACAGCAGCATCCACTAAGGATCGATGAATATGTGAACGGAACGACTGAATGTGGGAAGACCCCATAACACTACATGTAGTGAAGGCAGAAGAAATTAACTGTAAGAATCGAAAAGAAAAGTAATTCATCTAGAAATGTGGCCTTACTAGTCCGGGAGCGTCTTGAGTAGTGCTTGTTGGCAAGGGGCCGTTACTACGAAGGATTAATAGCGGATATAGTGGTGTATTCCAGGGACAGCTGCGAATTTTGTAGGGGGTTGCTTAGTCAGCCAATGGTGGCACGAAGACTGTCGACTAGACTTAGTGGTGGCCGGTATGAGAGAATCCTTTTCCATCACAGGAAGCATTTCTGTTAAAATTCAGAGTCCACGCTGCAAGAAGAGTGGAGCAATGTATTACATCTTCCCACATACATCTCGTGGAAGTAAGACGGTAACTTCAGAACAAGTCTGTATAAGAATGCAGTGGTCTATAGTATCGGCGTCGGTAGTAAAAGTTCAGTACGACTCGTCACGCAGTGGAGCGGTGATTGACGGAGCAAACGAGACTCCCGAGTGGTCGGTAAAGTTCAAACAATGAACCGCTGCTAGAAACAGAGTTCAAAAGACAACAAGGTCACCGAGAGCGTAAAAGACCAGTACTCAGTGAATGAAGTTTCGAGAACATACCTTCACCGAGGAGTCAAGCAGTATGTTGCTCCGTCCTACGTATATCTCGCGAAGAGACCATGAGGATAAAATCAGAGAGATTAGAGCCCACACAGAGGCATATCGCCAATCTATCTTTCCACGAATAATATGAGACTGGAATAGAAGGGAGAACCGATAGAGGTACTCAAGGTACCCTCCGCCACACACCGTCAGGTGGCTTGCGGAGTATGGATGTAGATGTAGACTGCCGATAAAGAAAACACCGTGTGAACTATATGCATAAAGCGACGATTTTCATTAATGATGTGAGATCCAGGATACAGATGAGTAGGATGGGGGACGTATATGTAGAGTGGGATCGAGAAGGAGGTCAGCCCTGAAGTTGGGAGGAGGGTGTTAAATCTAAACCCTCCCATTAGACATAACACGCTCCGCCCCACTTCAGAAGTAGTGGGAGTCCGTTAAAAGTTCGCTGGGAGGACAGTGTAAGTGTAGAGTGGGTCGGATGTGGTAACAGAGGCGGGCAGTAGGATTTGTGAGTACGGGGGAAACAATGGGGGGACTCGAGTCTAAGGGAAGTATGGAATATACAGAGGAGTTCGGTGTGGGCGAGGAGGTGGGGAAAGAGAGATGAGCGTGTAAGGGATTTTTGTAGAGGCGGATAAGCGAACTCCGAAAGCAAGGCGGAGCGTGTGGCGTTTAAGATTTGGAGGGATTGATAGAGCGTTGATGGGGCAATATCCAGACGACATTTGCGTAGGTGAGGATACATCGGTTCAAGGCTTTCTAGGTGTGGAGGATCCAGTCCCCATGTTCGACCAGTTAGCCTTTTGCAGATGATGCTGTAGTATATGGAGAGGTTGTAACACTGGAAAGTTGTACTGAAATGTAGGAGGATCTGCAACGTATAGACCCATGGTGCAGGGAATGGCAATTGAATCTCAATGTAGACAAGTGTAATGTGCTGCGAATACACAGAAAGAAAGATCCTTTAGCATTTAGCTACAATATGGCAGGTGAGCAACTGGAAGAAGCTAATTCCATAAATTATCTGGGAGTAGGCATAAGGAGTGGTTTAAAATGGAATTACCATATAAAATTAATCGTCGGTAAAGCAGATGCCAGACTGAGATTCATTGGAAGAATCCTAAGGATATGCAATCCGAAAATAAAGGAAGTACGTTACAGTACACTTGTTCGCCCACTGCTTGAACACTGCTCACCGGTGTGGGATCCGTACCAGATAGGGTTGATAGAAGAGATAGAGAAGATCCGACGGAGAGCAGCGCGCTTCGTTACAGGATCATTTAGTAATCGCGAAAGCGTTACGGAGATGACAGATAAACTCCAGTGGAAGACTCTGCAGGAGAGACGCTCAGTAGCTCGGTACAGGCTTTTGTTGAAATTTCGAGAACATACCTTCACCGAGGAGTCAAGCAGTATAATGGTCCCTCCTACGTATATCTCGCGAAGAGACCATGAGGATAAAATCAGAGAGATTAGAGCCCACACAGAGGCATACCGACAATCTTTCTTTCCACGAACAATACGAGACTGGAATAGAAGGTAGAACCGATAGAGGTACTCAAGGTACCCTTCGCCACACACCGTCAGGTGGCTTGCGGAGTATAGATGTAGATGTAGCAGTTATAGTAACTGAAGGTACTGTGAGCTTTCTGTTGGAAAGTTTTAGGTGGGATTTCCGTGTTGGTTTAAGATCAAGCGTTAGTCTGAGACATCTTAGTGCACTGTTTAACTAG
Source organism: Schistocerca americana (assembly GCF_021461395.2). NCBI lineage: Eukaryota > Metazoa > Arthropoda > Insecta > Orthoptera > Acrididae > Schistocerca > Schistocerca americana. The sequence goes on along the minus strand of NC_060122.1, from coordinate 823,092,164 downwards.
GTAGGAGGGACATAGATGGTAAGATAAAAGCCATAGTGACTGAAACTGTAGGAGGTTCATCCTACAATTATTGCCTGGGTATAGGAGAAATAAATATGCAGGAGCCATTCGCTGAATCAGGGTCAGAACTTGTCAGACGGAGGGCTTGACCGCTATGCTCTCGGACTGCGCCGTCTATGGGATCGCGAGGAACAGCGTCTACTTGCCGGCCGCAGTACCTCAGACTGCGCATCGATACGGAGGTGTTCAGTGTGAGTGAGGAGGTGGGGAAAAGAGATGAACGGATAAAGGATCTTGTACTGGTGGATAAGCGGATTCGAAAAGCAAGGGGGCGTGGATGGCGTTCAAGGATTTGGAGTGACTGATAGAGTGTAGTACAGTATGACAAATTACAAAATTTGAGATCTACCTATGCTGCACAGTGTAATACAACTGTAACGTGTGCCTTATGGGTTCCAGTTGAACAGACGTCTGCGCGACAGGTGGCCAGATGGTAATATGTCGACTTCCTTTTTAGTTATTATTTTTCTTTTTTTTCTCTTAATTTAGATGTTCTACGTTCCCATCTCCCCCCTAAATAGCTTAATGTTCAATTATTACTAACGAATTTGAAATTACGTTACAATATGATGTGCTTTATTCATAACGAGTTATGTGCGACAGTCTGTATGTTCTTTTATATAGATGACAGGCTAAAAGAAAATAACAAATTAATTAATTCATTAACAATCGACTCTGCGGCTCGTCCGGGAGTATGAACCACTGTCGGGTACGAGAAAGAATACCTGTGCCCATTCACAAATGGTACAGAAGGCCGTGCACACTCGCTCACACACCGTAAGGTTCCTTGCGGAGCTCAGGTGTAAGTGCACGTGTAGAGACGCGTGGGAGGTGAGCCACGTGGCGGGCGGTACTCGCGCAGGGACCCAGTAGCGCGGGCAGCGACTGTACCGGTCCCGGACAGCCAACACGCTGGATAACATCGGGGGACAGACGTCGCCGCCGTGGGTCCCCACCCACTGCCTCGCACCGAACCTACTGCTCCGTCCGGCCACGCAGTCCCTCGTACAACACTGGGAATCTTACGGTCAGCCTCCAGTCGAGTGAGCAATGCGAGTTACTTTGCAGAGTTGCACTGCTATGACGCTGGTATTTATTAAATCCCGTTCGATGTTTACACAGTCTCAGCCCATAACCGTACAACAGTTCGTCGAAGGCGTTGAGGGCGGTACTCAGTGAGTGTGGGGACAAGTATGCCACATTTTCACGAAAGTCGTCTGGAAGAGAACATCTGTTTCCTACAGCTGAGACCATCTGCAGAGGTTTTACGAGGTAGGCAGCTGCCAAGAAGAGGCGAGACTGAGAATAATAATACGAAAGCGTCGCTCACCTACAGTAAGCCGGCCGAAGTGGTCGTGCGGTTAAAGGCGCTGCAGTCTGGAACCGCAAGACCGCTACGGTCGCAGGTTCGAATCCTGCCTCGGGCATGGATGTTTGTGATGTCCTTAGGTTAGTTAGGTTTAACTAGTTCTAAGTTCTAGGGGACTAATGACCTCAGAAGTTGAGTCCCATAGTGCTCAGAGCCAGCCACCTACAGTAAGCAACTAGGATACGCTTGCACTTTTTTTAATCCCATCAAATGCCAGTTTCGCACAAAATTCAAATATCATTCGAGCTTCACTCTTAATCAGTCTCAATAATTCGTCGATACACTGACCACGTTTAACTATATTTTTGTTAGAAAGATGCTCCATAACTCTTGATATGATTTCAAGACTGGCCTTTCGCGAGTGAAGAACTGCAAGTATCTCTATTTACATTCATATACTCGGCGATAGACTGTACCGTGCAAGAAAGAGGGTACTCGGTACCAATCTTAACGATTTTTCCCCCCTGTTCCGTCAAGGAGGGAGGGCGAAATGTCTATATACCTCTGTATGTACTCTAATCTAAGTATCGTATTTTCATGTTATCTGCGCGAGCTACACAATGTTCGCAATAAATGGTTGCACGGAAACAACAAGATTTCACGAGAACTACGATATCTTTCTTCCAAGGAATCACATTTAAGTTTCGCGAGCATTTCTGTTACAGTTTCGTGTGGGCTATACCGATCTATTACGATTCTAGCGTAGCGTCTCTGTTGTCACGCGTATTAGATAAAAACTACAAACCTTCTAGAACTGGTCGCTCTACCGCCTTGTATGTGATTTCCTTTAAAAGTACACTCCATTTTCCCAGAACCTCTCTAAAAAAACTCTCCTATCCCACGTTACTGCATAATATAAAAGATTTACAACTTCTTACGTTACGCCTTTGACAGCAGAGACAAAGTCAGCGTTTATGTTCTTATCTCTTATAAAATCAGACTTCAGGGAAGGAGATAACCGAAAATCCTCTGAAGAGATTCTCGAGAGGCTTCGTAGAATCGAAAGCGAAAAGGGAGTCTCCAAATGTGCAAGTTAAGACGTCACACTAAAAAAAAATTCGAGCAAACTTTCTAAAAATATTGTACAGTAGAACTCCGCCAGTGGATCATGAAATGTTGCCATAGGGCTGTTCTTCTATCTCCGTCTTCTACCAATGATCGCATGGACACACACACACACACACACACACACACACACACACACACACACAGAGAGAGAGAGAGAGAGAGAGAGAGAGAGAGAGAGAGAGTGAGCGAGCGTCCGGAGGGGGGGGGGGGGGGTGAGTGAGTGCAAAGTAGTAGAAGAAAAGCCACTTAGACGGGACAGCAGATATTTATTTATATGTATATACGGAACATCTGTGTTAAAAGAATAGATTAAAGTGTTGCGAATAACTGAGAAAATACCGGTGCAGGAGAAAAACCAATTTTCAGCTGCTATGAGCAAAAGCACAGTCGTTAGTAGATATAAGAAGAACGATAGGTGTCAGAAGCTCATCAACAATTTTACTGTTTATCATATATAAACACAGTTATGTTTGTAAAGCGTTAATTCTGTGATCACGTGAATTCGGTCGATGATCTTAAATTCACATCCTAGAACCCCGAAATGAGCCCCTATTTATACGAATGGCTGCGGTTAGAAAGGCAAGACATTGTAATTAATGTCCAACGAGCACTTTTTTCACATAAGAACCTTTAAATAACCACTAAGAGAGAAATAAATAACAAGCTACAGAACTATTGTGAATGTTGCAACAACTGTTGTTTCAAATCACTCAGCTTTCTTAGTACCAAAATCTTCTGCCAGTGATCTAATAAAAGATCATTATTTTTCTTTTGCAATCCGGAAATCTCCCCACTTACTTTTACCCTGCTTTGGGATGAGAGTACTTGCGTAGTACCCATCAGTTTCGGTTTAACATTTGCGAGGAAGTCGTTAAGAATTGTGCACTTCATTTCACGGAAAACAGTGAACATAACCTTCCCAGCCGCTGGGAACGACCTGTCCGGTTTTGCTGGTGGACCTGTGGCTAGCGCCCACTCATTTACTGGTGTTTCGTTTCTGTCGTGAAGTGGTGGGTCAACGTGTCAGCCACAGTAACAAATCGGCGCCAAAAGTCTTTTACATTTTTCTCGTAAACGTCCAGATATCGCCCAAAAAACGGTTTTCGCTTTTCGTTTCCGTTACCATTCGCCACAAGCAGCTCTTAATTACTTTCTTATCGTTAATTCTGCCTTCTGCCGTGACTATGGCATCTTCAGTTCCATACACGTTTAATACGATAGTGTTGTGCTTTTATCTGCAATTGCAGTTTCGAGACATCCTCCAGCTGGATCATCACTCAGAGAGCTGCAGTACGCTTTAATTCACTAATACACTTGCCAACAATTGAAGATGGAAGAGAAGGTTCGTTATAAACCTGCACCAACCCTGAATTAATTTCCTCTGACGATAAATAACGTAAACATGGATCTTTTGACAGTACAATATCCTATTTTACTCTTCGCTATAAAATAACAGAACAAGAATATTCTATTAAGGCTTTATACAACAATTACTCAGAATGTTATGTTGACGACTAATTCGCGTACTGGGCAGTTTGATTCAATACGGCCGGCCGGTGTGGCCGAGCGGTTCTAGGCGCTTCAGTCCGTAACCGCTCTACTGCTACGGTCGCAGGTTCGAATCCTGCTTCGGGCATGGATGTGTGTGATGACCTTAGGTTAGTTAGGTTTAAGTAGTTCTAAGTCTAGGGCACTGATGACCTCAGAAGTTAAGTCCCATAGTGCTTAAAGCAATTTGAACTTTTTTTTGATTCAATACGAAACAAACACATAATTTCAATAATATCAATGTCATCCTCAATCCAGAGCAAGAATTTTCATCTTACCTTCGTAATATTGCCGTCAGCAGTTGTTAAATTAGGACTAGAAGCGATTTCACTTGCTATAATAGTCGTCGTTAGAACTGCTGTAATGAAGAATAACTGAAATTATGCGATCGCTAAGCTCAGTGTTCTGGTGAGGACCAGACGTAACTCAACAGCGCTCGCCACCGACAAACACAGACACCTACCAGGAAGTCACGTGTCAAGAGGCGATTAACGTTCAGCTTCGTCTGTGCAGACCACGTTCTCAACGACCGTCTTCAGCATTCAATTCGTATTCACACCTTACAACCGCATGCGGCTTTCGCATAGACCTGAATCAAGTGCAGAGTACTTCCCGGTCAAGGTCAAATCAATTAAATTCGCTTGTAAGACAATTATTCCCCCTAGTGCGATTATTTCGGAAGTTATAAAAAGAACAAATCACTACGGAGAAAATGAACAAAAGTGTAGCTTCTAAAACGCGTAACGCCTTCGCAGTTTAATCTTTTGAAGGAGCTAAATATTGAAAAAGAGGAATGGTTTAACTAGCTAGTACGAAGAGACATCCTTTGTCTTGCTGCAATATATTACGCCACAATTAAGGAACAACAACACCGTACTGAGCATACCAATAAACGACTATGAAAGTGTGAAGGGTGGCAATTATTGAACCATATGTAATAAAATCGTCATCACTTCTAAACAGTTTGCGTTAGGACGTTCAAACTGCGCGGTTGGCCAAGGGGTATGACTGGAATTAGTATTCCATGAACGAAGCCCACTTTCATTTCGATGGGTTTGTCAGTAAGTGAAATAGGAGCATTTGGGGGAATGAGAATCTGCATTTCGCGATCGAGAAGTCTCTTCACCCTCAACGAGTGACTGTGTGGTGTGCAGTAGCCAGTCACGGGTTAATCGGTGTGATATTCCTTGATGGCACGGTGACTACCGAACGGTACGTGAAGGTTTTGGAAGATGATTTCATCCCCATTATCCAAAGTAACGTTTGTTTCGAGAAGTTGTGATTCATGCACGACGGACCTCGACCCCATCGAAGCAGGAGAGTGTTTGATGTCCTGGAGGAGCACTTTGGGGACCGCATTCTGGCTCTGGGGCACTCAGAGGCCACTGGCATGGGCCTCGATTGCCCGCCACATTCTCCGGATCTGAACACATGCGACTCCTTTTTGTGGGGCTGTATTAAAGACAATGTGTACAGAAATGATCCCGAACCATTGCTGAGCTGAAAACAGCCATTTGGGAGGTCATCGACAGCATGATGTTCCGATACTTCAGTAGGCCATGCAGAATTTCGCTATTCGTCTGCGCCACATCACCGCAAATGATGGCAGGCATATTGAACATGTCATAACAAATCTGAATATCTGTAGTGACGTTTACGTGTTGAATTAAGTGTAAGCACGCCGGAGTTTGTAAGTAATTTACGTTGTTTTTTCTTATACTTAAATAATTGTCACACTGTATAATAAACTTGGCATACTTGACAACTGGCAGAAGCTACGCTGATCGTTTTCTGCTGTTTGATCAGGTTCACCGTTCAGCCACATCATTGAAGAAACATGTCGTGCCTTATGCAAAGTACCAAAGGACTTCAGCTGTTCTGCACATATGGTCTACGATATTTCTAACGCCGCTAGATCTCGCACAGGCCGAACACAGTAACAAAGACAAATTTTGTAGTCTCTGATTCATCCACACGCAGCGATTTGTCTGTGTGTACCATGTCTGCAGAGACAAGTCAGTGCAACTATCCGAGCGTGTAAAGGGCCATATAGCAATTTACTTCGTCAGACGAGTCGGCCTCGGAGGCCGAGTGGTTCTAGGCGCTTCAGTCCAGAACCACGCGGCTGCTACGGTCGCAGGTTCGAATCCTGCCTCGGGCATGGATGTGTGTGATGGCCTTAGGTTGGTTAGGTTAAAGTACTTCTAAGTCTAGGGGACTGATGACCTCAGATGTTAAGTGCCGTAGTGCTCAGAGCCGTGATGACCTCAGATGTTAAATCCCGTAGTGCTCAGAGCCATGACGAAGCGACGCTGGTCGGCGGTCGTGTGCCCTGGAGGCAGCACGCACGGCGCATGCGCACAGCGGCCTTTGCGCACGCCTGCCCAGCCAGCCAGTGTGCGCTGGACTCCAGCAGTGGAGGGGGCGGCAGCCTCGCAAGGTCGCTGTACCGCTACGGGTCCTCCTGGCGCCACTTACTCCTGCTCGAACAAAACGCTCCCGAATCGTAGCGAGACGCATTTCACGTTACAAATGACGATGCTGCAGAAACCAGTGTCGGTAACTTATTTGTAGGTGACAGCCTGCAGCGTAAACGACCCAGGTGTCCGGGACCGATTGTGTCCCTATTTCGCGGAACGCGTGACCGCCACCAGCATTCGTGGCAACACCGCCTAGTGAAACTAGATTTGTGTTGCCTGTTTGATGCCTAATAATGACTTGCACTGCACAAAATATTAACCAAAACAGTTATAGTCGTAATTCCTGTTATGTGATCGATATAACTTCTTGTTTCCTATTTATTTTTTTGGCACTGTTTCGGAAGTACGGTCCTGGCTGTAGGTGAACATTGCAGTAATAAATACCGTTGCACGACCGCTACGGTCGCAGGTTCGAATCCTGCCTCGGGCATGGATGTTTGTGATGTCCTTAGGTTAGTTAGGTTTAAGTAGTTCTAAGTTCTTGGGGACTGATGACCTCAGATGTTACGTCCCATAGTGCTCAGAGCCATTTGAACCTTTTTTTTTTTTGAGATACCGTTAAAAATTTCCCGTTTGTAGCGGTTCGGAGAATCTTGTAGGTGACGCTGTTCGCCGCATGTAGCTTCTCCGTTATATCCGGACAAAAGGGGCCCTGGAATGCCTCAGGACACAACTGCTACGTTTTCTCCATCAGCTACCTGTTTTTTTACGTTTTGTCTTGCGACGTAATAACCTGGGCGCAACTTTTACTGAGCAGGAGACATATTAAATTGAGGCTTGAGACTTGAGGTACTTGGCAGAACGAATTCTTATAAATTTACTTCTCGTGAATATCCTATAATTTCATTATATCAATTTTCGAGGCGATCTGGCGGTCATTTATCCCCGAAAAATTTGTGGTAACGTCTTATGGGACCAAACTGCTGAGGTCATCGGTCTCTAGGCACTACTTAATCTAACTTGAATTAACTTACGCCAAGGACGACACACACACCCACGCTCGAGGGAGGACTGAAACCTCCGACGGGGGGGGGGGGGGGGGGGGGCCGCCAGGGACGTGACAAGACGCCTCAGACCGCGCGGTTTATCCCTAAAAATTTAAGACACAATGCCTGTGTACGTTTCGACAGCTACCAGTTTTACATGAACCACATTACCCTTACCAACTGCAAAAGCTTGGAGTTTGCCAAATGATAAAGTAAATTCGAATGTAGTCTCGGGAAAATGAAATTTAATTTGATAGCAGGTTTCGGAGGAATGTAGAAAAATTTATTTCATGTCACAAAACAGTCAGTTATAATAGCACTGTCTTCCAGCTGTTCCTGGCCCCTTTTTATTTGTCTCGGCGGCGTTCCGACTGCTTTCATGTGGACCGCTGTGAATTCGTCTCCCTTGCCAGCCTTCTCTTCTCAGAGTGGCACTTGCAACGAAACGTTCTCAATTGCGATGGCATCCTGAAAAGTAATGCTTCCGAAATTTTTATGCAAAATATATTAAAGCCTTTTAAATAAAACAAGCGTTATTAACAGTATACGCCCTTATTGATCGTGTCTACTTATTTACTGCGGCTAGAGGGCTCCGAATTCTAGGGTGTACCACAGCGGTGTGTAACGTAACTATGTCAGTGTGTGACAAACACTGTACTGTAATCGAATTCTGAATGCGAAGAGTCCGTCCACACACGGAGCACCGTTCCCTTCGGTACAACAGTGGCAGACCACACACGAGATCTGCAACAATCCGACGCCCCATACACTCCAGTTTTGGCCCCATCCCATTTTCATGTGTTTCCAGAACTTAAAGAGTGCCTTCGAGGACTTCACTTTTACAGCGGTGCGAGCAGAACTGACGTCGTGGATCTGTCAACAAAGCCAAATATTCTACAGGGTATTAAGGAAATGGTCTCTCGTTGCGAGAAATTTGTCTGTCGCAAGGGTGACTAAGTTGAGACGTAAATAAATAGGTAGACGTGCAGAATACAATGTTTTTAAAAATGGAACAGTTTTCACATAAAAAATTGGGAGGCATTACTTTTCAGCACGCTCTCGTATTTGTTGGATATGTTCCGATGCCCGTCTTCCCCTACTGTTTTTAGAGTCTACGGCTCCCTCAGGCAGGATGGAAGATATTCTGTGATGTTCTCACATATGTCCTATCATGCACTTCCTTATTCTTGTCAGTTGTGCTGAGAACCTCGTCATTTCTTCTCTTACGAGTCTCTCTCTAATTTTCAACATTAGTCTTTCTTCCGCTTATTCTCAGTCCATAGTGTTATGAAACTTCCCCTTTGAATGTAAAGAATGACAGTGCTGGAAACACTCTTACGTTATTAGATTTTCAAACACCTGAGCAAAACTCAACGTACTCAGACAGTTTTCTCTTTACTTATTCTGATCATCACTAAACTGACACACAATATTTTTAGCGCAACAGTATCCGACTATCAGTAATCCCTACAAAAGAATGGCTCTGACTAACAATAACCTATACATTTCACGAATCACTTACCTCACAAAAATGTTCGTTAGTCGAACTACTGCAATACAGCGAGCGCCAATACTGCCAACTAAATAAAAGATTCTAACTACTGAAGGCACTAACTACTGATAGGCATAGTTAGCAAATGAAAGATTGTGATAGAGAATAAGCAATGTATTTACCTTAATAATGTTCAAAAGTCATCATATATATATATCTATCAATTCATGACATCCATCTTTACAAATTTCCTTCCTTCTGGCGGACACACGTCCAGGTCGTATGTTCTCAAAACTCTGGCATCTCTCCCTCCCCACATCCACCACAGCTGGCGGCTCACCTCCAACTGCATAACGCTACGCACTGTTCACATCCAACTGCCGAACGCTACAATAGAGAATATTCCAACAATGCCAACCAGCCACAGATTGCACATAGCAGATTCAGAGATTTTCATACAGAGTGCTACGTGGCATTACCAACATAAAAGCATAAACAGCCTTCTTACAGTGTGTGCTCATTCTACTGAAAAGGTTTTGCCGTTCTTCGTCTCTTTCTCTGAGGGCAGCCATGGTCCGTGTACTTGTCGGAAAAGAAAAGGAAGGAGGGTTGTTCGACCATAAATATAATAGACTGGCCCTGACGTCATTTTCGTGGCTCCATCATCTCTGGGAAGTCACGTGAATGTTGGTTCAAATGGGTTCCAATGGCTCTGAGCACTGTGGGACTTAACATCTGTGGTCATCAGTCCCCTAGAACTTAGAACTACTTAAACCTAACTAACCTAAGGACATCACACACATCCATGCCCGAGGCAGGATTCGAACCTGCGACCGTAGCAGTCGCGCGGTTCCGGACTGAAGTGCCTAGAACCGCTAGACCACCGCGGCCGGCGAATGTTGGTTGTTTCGTGTTGCGCTTATGGCTGTACTCAGCGTTTTGTCTGGGGAAATGGCATTAAATTTCATGTGTGTTTCTATGATAGTGCAGATGCGTTTATTGAAATCTGCTGAAGTGACTTTTATATGTTTTTTACACTTGAAATAATCACGTAAATTAAAGTGTTGAAAGTGATGCCAGTAAAGTCGGACTCATATTACATTTTGGAAAGTATCTGTGATAATTCAGTTACAAAAGTAAGTATAACTGTTTCTCGTTCCTACTCATAATTTCCCTAAGGATGAAAACCGAAGGCAGCTTTGAATACAGGCCGTGAAACGGAACAACTTTAAGCCATCTGCACATACGCGCTTTTGCTCGACGCACTTCGAGGAGAAGTGTTTTGATAGGTTAGTTATTATTTACAATGTATATTTATAATTTATATTTACAGTGTCTGTCAATTTTAATCCTGACGTTTTTATAGGGCTAAGACTGGAGGGAATTGGCTAAGTAGTGATGCTATCCCGAGACTTTTTGACTTTCCGGAGCATATGAAATCGAAGAGGCCTAAGCTGCGTAAATCACATACTAGAAGGCGTTCGTTAGATGATGCCTCGTCTTCTGAAATCTGCGCTTCCAATGCCTGTAAGTCTGAATGTAGTTAGCATGTGTGCGATAACTGCGAGTTAGTAAAAAATTGTATTAGAATAGAACTGTAGCACGTTACGTTTTTTTAAAACTGATAGCTTAAACTTTTGCAAAAACAGTGGGAACTGAACCTTTGAAGTGCACCTAAAATTGATACTCTAAAATGGACCAGCTACTAAAGTCGACAATTTTGGCACCTATAGTTGCCATCATTCCCATATCCCATTTTCTTTTATAAGTGACTAGAGCTCAAAACGCGGCGAATCCAATGTTTAAAGTTTTGACTCGAGCCCACTCCTACTGTTTAAAAGAATTTTAACGACATTTTACTTTAATTGATAGTTTTTAGTAATTTCGTCCCGCTGCCCACCAGAGTGGCGTTCGATGTATTTTTTAGATTTTATAAATGGTACTGTGAACAAACCCAGATCAAATGTAGTTCTGGCATAATTTTTCGCAAATAAAAAAGTAAATTTTGTTGGAAGTGTTTGGCAGTCAATTGAGAAATATGGGCAAAATACGATATAAACATAGGATGGCAGACCGCTGATTTGAAATCCCGCCACGTTTTGCCAACGATCACGTGGTTGATGTTGGAGCCACACCAGCCCTATAGATTCTGCACAGCAAGGCCAGTCTACTAGTATCTATGGTCGAAGGGAAGGCTACAATTTAACGTCTCGTCGATGTCGAGATAGAGACGGAGAAGTAGATCAGCTGGAGTTGCTGCGAGACGGAAAGCACAGTGTCTTCTGTACCGAGACACCAGCGCAGCACCCGCGTTGCGTTTCTGACTGATGGCGTCGCGTTTGGAACCCAGAGACAGGCCCGCGTGGTGGCAGCGACTCGCGCGCCTGGGAGTCTCGGCGTTTCTCAATGGAGACAGCGCAGAGCACCATTAGCCCCCCTGGAGGCTGCCGCCGGCTTCCGGGGAGGTTCCTGCACGGGCCAGGGGTGGGTTCGCGGCCGGTGCTGCCCCCTGTGGGCGGCGGCGCGGCTTCCGGCGCCGCGGCGCCCCGCCGGGGGCGGCTGAGCACGCAGGTGGCGTCGGCGCCGCCTCCCGGATGCGCGGCCCGTGTTCACACGCGGCGCATTCCGGCCGCGGCCGCCAGCTGCCGGCAGCCACTGCCCCTCCTCAGCTGCGCCGCTTTTTACTCGCGAGCGCAGCTACCGCCTCGGCCGCTCGTTTGAATGCCTACGACTACGAGCGGACGTTCGTCGTGGGAGCGAGCAGAATGGGAATGGCGGCATTCTTGCAGCTCTTTCCCGCTGTTAACGCCCGCTTTACAGCTCGGGCAGTTGGGCGCGGCCTCTACCCGCACTGTACACCTTTACGAGCAAATCGGCGCTCAGTTTCCTCACACTGCACCCTGTTTAGTTGGACCGCAGTAGTTACATCGTATTCCTTACTATTCTCACTAATACTTAATGACATTTTAAACGTGTGAATCTACACTGTAGCGCCAAAGAAAATGGTATAGACATGCGTATTCAAGTACAGACATTCATAAACAGGCAGAATACGACGCTGCGGTCGGCAACGCCTCTAAACAAGTGTCTGGCGCAGTTGTTAGATCGGTTACTGCTGCTACACTGCCAGGTTATCAAGATTTCAGTGAGTTTGAACGTTGTAATGGTACTTGAATTACGTAACCATTACGGCACCTCACCTCAACCTCTCGATACCAGCAATATTCTACTGTGTTTCTGTAAAATAGTTAACATATATCTGTGACAACATTCACATTTGATTTCATTAATGTAGAGGTACTTCGATACATCGATATGTATATATTGCAATTATATTATTCTTATGTGTATTCTTTTTTTTGTCACTATGATCTTTGACACACTTGTAACTCTGATTTTTGGGCGCGTAAGCGGTTCAAATGGTTCAAATGGCTCTGAGCACTACGGGACTTAACATCTAAGGTCATCAGTCCTCTAGAACTTAGAACTACTTAAACCTAACTAACCTAAGGACATCACACACATCCATGCCCGAGGCAGGATTCGAACCTGCGACCGTAGCGGTCGCGCGGATCCAGACTGAAGCGCCTAGAACCGCTCGGTTACAACGGCCGGCCGCGTAAGCGGTTATTAGAGAGAGTCAAGCTTTGGTCGTCATGTTAAAAAGACGCAAATTGTAGTCAGTTTATGAAATGTGAACTTTAACAGTGAGGAAGATTTTTTTCAGGTATCTTTTATATTGTGAAGTGATGTTTTGGAACGAGTTACGTGATATTGCAACAAAAGTATAAAAAAGAAGTGTAACTTAAATTCGTAGTGCTGATTACTCTTTTTACATCACCATTTTCCTAACTTGCAAAAGTATAATCTTCAAGAATGGTTTATGAAACACATCTATAAAACTTTTGAATATCGCAGAATAACACCTAGGCCTCTTTGCATCCGAGCTTGGAATCATCACTACCTAGATTTTCGACGATTGTACCGTCAATATCAGGAATCCGCTAAAACATCAAATCTCCGACATCGCTACCTCCGCAAAAAGACTCTGCAAGAACGGGACCAACGACGACTGAAGAGAATCGTTCAACGTGACGGAAGTGCAACCCTTCCGCAAACTGCTCTAGATTCCAGCCTAGCTGCACAGTGGTTCGAAGCGCACGTTAAACAGCAGGTTCCTGGAAGGTTGAAGGTAGCCGAGGGCACGCCACCTCGAACAGGATGAGGCCTGTGGTGTTCAGACCAATCTGCGGCTTGAACACAGTTTTGTCTTCTGACAACGCATCGTACGCCAGATTTAGATGGATGCAGCAGAATTATTGCACAGTCCTTCTCAAAGACCGAGTCCATTAATTTACCAGCAGGACTTCGTGATGACTCCATTAGCTTTCTTCATTTCTCTTCGTGAATACGTAAAAAGTTGGCATGATACATTTTTAACACCACAAAGCTTCTAAAATATTTAGTCTTCTGCATCCAGTAGCTCATAGTCTGGCAGGATTTAGTTTTTTTTATAGCATATACTGCGTATTTATAATTTTAAAACACAACGCATATCTATTGCGAGCTGTGGAAGTAAGAGGACCTGGAATACGCCGTCGGATCGTCTAGATAACCTTGTGTTCCGTCCAAGATCACGATGATGTGCCATACTCCGGGTCAGTTCACACTGACCCGAAGGTACTTGGAAATGGAATGAAGTGAGCTGTCAGAAAACTCTATGAGATTCAGGTACTATGTAAATTAAATTAACGGATACAAACGTTTCCTACAGTCTCTTGTGGATCTGTCTGGAATTTAAAATGAAGACCAAAGACAGAAAATTGATATATTTATTTCTGCATAGAAACGTTTGCACGTAACGTGATATCACCATGTCGATTTCTGACAGCTAGACACTCTGATGTTAAGACATTTCAGGTAGTGTATTTTTGTAGCCTCTTGCGGCAACGTTTTGCTACTCGGTATTTGGGGACTAAATTGTTACAGGAGTCTCCTAAATTACGCAGCGAGCCGGCCGCTGTGTCCGAGCGGTTCTATGCGCTTCAGTCTGGAACCGCGCGAACGCTACGTTCGCAGGTTCGAATCCGGCCTCGGGCATGGATGTGTGTGATGTCCTTAGGATAGTTAGGTTTAAGTAGTTCTAAGTTCTAGGGGACTGATGACCTCAGATGTTAAGTCCCATAGTGCTCAGAGCCGTTTGAACCAGCCAAATTACGCAGCTGAAAACGTAAGGGATACACATATTTATGCATATTCCTGCATTGGCACACTCTCTGATTTCATTATAGTAATCAATAATCTTCTGAAAGGACCCTCGAATCCATTATATCCTAGATCTGGCTTTCTTTATTTTCTTTATAGCCCAACTCTATTCTTAAAACGCTCAAAAGTGTGTCAAACCTTACGGGACTTAACTGCTAAGGTCATCAGTCCCTAACCTTACACACTACTTAAGCTAAATTATCCTAAGGACAAACACACACAACCATGCCCGAGGGAGGACTCGAACCCCCGCCGGGACTAGCCGCTCAGTCTATGACTGCCGCGCCTAGACCGCTCGGCTAATCCCGCGCGGCTCTATTCCTAAAGCACTGTTTTCGCTCGTCAGTTCCTCCATCGCACACCAGATAAAGCGAGGTGCCGCAATATTTAACGCATTAATTTGTTGTTGTTGTGGTCTCCAGTCCGTGGACTGGTTTGTTGCAGCTCTCCATGCTGCTCTATCCTGTGCGAGCCTCTCCATCTCCGAATAACTATTGAGCCTACATCCTGAATCTTCTCACTGCACTCATGTCTGGAACTCCCGCTACAATTTTTACCCCCCACACTTTCCCCCACACAGTACTAAACAGGAGACCCCTTGCTATATCAGGACGTGTCCTATCAACCGATCCCTTCCTCTAATGAGTTGCGAAATAAATTTCTTTTCCCAATTTCGATTCAGAACCTTCCCATTTGCTGTTCGACCCACGCATACAATGCTCACCATTGTTCGGTAGCATCGCATTTCAGAAGCTTCCGTCTTTGTCTTGTCTCAGTTGCCTATCGTTCACGTTTCACCTTCGTTACAAGGCTACACTCAAGACAAATTCCTTTAGAAAACACTTCTTATCACTTAAATTTACATTAGAGGCTAACAGTTTCCTCTTTTTTTCTTGCTGTAGGTGGTTTTGCATTTTATATTCTCTCTATGTCGCTCATCGCCAGTTATTTTGCTGTCCAGATAGCAAAACTGATTGACTGCTTCTAGTTGCGAGCACTGAAATCCCAATTTTATAATCCTTATTTAGATTTTTCGTGTTAATTTAAATAGGTCTTGGAGTCGTGTCTAGGGAAGTTGATGTCCGGAAGTCGTTAAACGGTAACCGTCTGTCCTTCCTGTTTGTTTCTTCTCCAGCTTGCTAAGTCGAAAGATATTGTCTCCTTTAATTATGCAACTAGTCATCTGGTCCTTGTTTCGTGAAGAATTTCGATTTTTTTTTTAGTTCGGCTCTTTCACTTCTTCTTTCATTTATCAACTTTCATAAAATGATATTTTTTCATACAGTTGCCATCTTGTAAGGATTCTTGATAAATCTGCAAAGGTACATAAAATGTTAGACTCAAACGAACAATGGCTAAAAAGAAGTTGGCCAACGTGTCTCCTCCAGTAGCGGCGTATGGTGGTGTCTTCGTCGATCTTTGTCAGTCACGCTGAGAGAATAGCAGGGTAAAGTACATGGGACCGGCCTGCAGACAGCGGTTTTCATTAATCAAACGAAAGCATACCACACCAACAGGTAGTCTCAAAACCAACAGGTCGTGTTCGAGTCGTGGTCCTGAAATGACGATTCAGTTTCTCGGTACTTTCTCTAAAGCACTTACATGAAGCTACAATATATATATATATATATATATATATATATATATATATATATATATATATATATATGCTACTCTATCCGGTGCAAGCTTCTTCATCTCCCAGTACCTACTGCAACCTACATCCTTCTGAATCTGTTTAGTGTATTCATCTCTTGGTCTCCCTCTACGATTTTTACCCTCCACGCTGCTCAATATACAGATTGAATAACATCGGGGATAGGCTACAACCCTGTCTCACTCCCTTCCCGACCACTGCTTCCCTTTCATGCCCCTCGACTCTTATAACTGCCATTTGGTTTCTGTACAAATTGTAAATAGCCTATCGTTCCCTGTATTTTGCCCTTGCCACCTTCAGAATATGAAAGAGAGTATTCCAATCAACACTGTCAAAAGCTTTCTCTAAGTCTACAAATGCTAGAAACGTAGGTTAGCCTTCCTTAATCTATTCTCTAAGATAAGTCGTAGGGTCAGTATTGCCTCACATGTTCGAACATTTCTACGGAATCCAAACTGATCTTCCCTGAGGTCGGCTTCTACCAGTTTTTCCATTCGTCTGTAAAGAATTCGTGTTAGTCTTTTGCAGCCGTGGCTTATTAAACTGATAGTTCGGTAACTTTCACATCTGTCAGCACCTGTTTTCTTTGGGATTGGAATTATAATATTCTTCTTGAAGTCTGAGGGTATTACGTCTGTCTCATACATCTTGCTCACCAGATGGAGAGTTTTGTTATATATTTCGATGTTATTGATTCTTTGTTCTATTTTTTTCCTAAGTGAACTGAGATTGTGGTTCATTGCTATCCCTGTCCCCTTTTGTACCGACCTCAACAAGCACTGCCCCTCCCTTCATGAGAAAAAAACAAAAGCAAAAGCCGACACTACTGTCATTCCCCCCCCCCCCCGGCTCCCCCCCACTGACCTATTGCCGGAACGGCGCTGCACCAGATGCAGCTGCTCTCTAGCTTAGAATGAGACACAAATTGGCGGCTTGTAACTGCAAAAGGAAAGCTAGCGTATAAGGTCACCTTCGATTCTAGGACTACAACACCGGTCACTTTCTCGTAGGTCACGAATGTTGTTTCGCTAGCTTGTGATTTCGAAACCCCTTTGTGAACAGCTACTCGTTCGATATGCTCTAATAACTTTATGATCAGCGCGATGATCGGTCACGAGACAAGAAATCTCGTCAAATATGCGAAAGACCGAGACAAAGAGATTACAGAGAGAGAGAAAGAGAGCGAACTGGACGGCAGTAGTTAAGTACCCATGTGCAAAAACCAGGTCACGCGAGTATGAGGGATCGACCGCTTCACGCCACCTACTGCCTTGGTACGCTTGTAAGCGACGTTGAGAACAAAATCACCTGCTCGCATCGGTGAAGAGATAGCTGGCTGCACTAAGAAGATGTAAATGGAGAGCCACAACGCAATAGTGATGGAGGTAGACTTCTACAAATTTTAAACAATCCATTTGCTCATCTATTTGGTTTTCTCGGCGTGACTGATTAGTGGTGCAAGAAACATCAGAGACACAGCCTAGTAAAACAACCGAACCAGTCAGCTGTCGCCGACCACATCTTCGAGTACAGTTAAGAAACGAAATATGACGAGGGCAGTAGATGGCGAAAATGTCTAATTTCTTTGCTTCAAGTTCCGGCGCAAATAGTCGCGTTTGAATAAAAATGCTTGACGGATACCACAAGGACAGTGGTTTAATATTACGGTTTTCGCCAACTGCGGGGGCGACTATTGCGCCTTTTCTTACGCTACTTCTTGTTGGCAAAGATTAGATGATAGTTTGTTGAGTCAGTAGGTCTGCTAAACAGCGCGATAACACAACACTGGTTGTGTGCATTCCAGTCACCATTTTCTGGTGAGGATTTTGGTTATGTAAGGTTGGGACTTTGTGGCCGAAAATGCCCGCAACTATAGGCGCAGTACCGTCGTTGTCTCTAAAAGAAATTAAAGTTGTAAGCGGCTAAGGCTATTCATTTCATTGTAATTTCATTGTAACGAGCTGCATGGTCAGCGATGGTATGTGTTCCTTCGGACATGTCCGAAAGAACAGATACCATCATAGTATATATATAGTTCAGGCTCACAGGCCACTTGGCCGGCCGAAGTGGCCGTGCGGTTAAAGGCGCTGCAGTCTGGAACCGCAAGACCGCTACGGTCGCAGGTTCGAATCCAGCCTCGGGCATGGATGTTTGTGATGTCCTTAGGTTAGTTAGGTTTAACTAGTTCTAAGTTCTAGGGGACTAATGACCTCAGCAGTTGAGTCCCATAGTGCTCAGAGCCATTTGAACCATTTTTTCACAGGCCACTTGACCATCTTCCTCTTCTACATCTACATCCATACTCCGCAAGCCACCTGACGGTGTGTGGCGGAGGGATATCGCGAATACACAAACTGTGCCCGAACTCTTACGGGAATCGGCAACGCGCCGCGAGTAATGAGTATAATGGGCGGGGGCACTACGAATGTAGCGCGGGAAAATACGTTGAGAATGTGAGTCTTGCGGGAGGCGTGCCAGAGATAAATCCCTGCAGTCGCACTGCCCTCTGTGTTCTCGGTGGCTCAGCTGGATAGAGCGTCTGCGATGTAAGCAGGAGATCCCGGGTTCGAGTCTCGGTCGGGGCACACATTTTCATCTGTCCCCGTTGACGTATGTCAACGCCTGTAAGCAGCTACGGGTGTTCAGTTCATTGCAATTTCATTAAAATAACTGCCTGGTAAATGTCTGCCACTTTTCTTCGTGGGGAAGACTGTCCCGTTTTCTCGTCTAATTTCTTTGACTTTATGGCTTTAGACATGCACGAAGCTGTGCAGGGAGCGGCAGTTTGTCCTTTCCTCCGGCTCACCTCAGAGCTTTCTGGAACTGCGAGATTTACTGTCGTCGTGAGGCACGATGCCACTGCGGCGTCTCCGCGGCTTTCGCGTGCCGAGCACAGGTGTGAAGGGCGCAGGGCAGGGGCTCTGTCACTCAGCAGTTACTTTTTGAAAGTTGGAGGGACGAGGATACTGTAGCGCCCATTCTCACGGCAAGCACAAAATAATGTTTCACTATGGCTGAGACCACGGATCCGCATTCGGGAGGAGCGGGGTTCGGATCCATCTGCTCTCACGACAACTGCAGTTCCAATGATTTTCCTGAACTTGCAAGTCACGCCGCTCAAGAACATTTCCCAGGCGAACCGCATTCTGATAAGAATTCACGTGATTGGTCAGTTTATATGGACTGTCGAGACAATTGAGTATATCTGAGATTGGATTTGACGCTTTACCTCTGAGTGAAATCCGGAATCTAGAAGCGTAAAAGGTCAGACCACGGAAGACCAAGAAATTAGGGCTCATACGGAGGCATATAAACAGTCGTTTTCCCTCGATAGATTTCCGACTAGAACAGGGAAGGAAATGATTAGTAGTGGTACACAGTACCCAACGCCACGCACATTACGGTGCCTTGTGGCGTATGTATGTAGATGAACATATTCAGTGTTTTATCTGATAAACTGCGATGAACAATAATGTGTGGTAAAGCAGGCTTCCTCGTCGAATATCACTGAGTTGTTCTCAGTTAATCGGTCAAGTCATGCCGTTGTCTTGCCGCAACGTTTCTGTTTTTCATCTTCGCCCTAACAAATGGCGCTGTGGGACTTAACATCTGAGGTCATCAGTCGCCTAGAACTAACCTAAGGACATCACACACATCCATGCCCGAGGTAGGATTCGAGCCTGCGACCGTAGCGGTCGCGCGGTTCCGGACTCGTCTTAACATCACCAGTAGGAGACTCGTCGGAGCGTTGCGGAAAGACAAGCCACGATTCGGCTGCACAACCCGAGATTTCATCAAGAATAGTTTGTTAGTATCAAAGGAACTCCACGTGTAAAGGACTTTGGAACAGGAGAACGTGTTCAAGTACACTGTGTTTCACGTACAGCGTGACAACTGTTGAAGGATATGAAATAAAGTCGTCGTAACTTCTGAACGGTTTGCGTTAGGACGTTTTAGCCGCGTGGCGTGATGGGAATTTGTGTGCTTTGGTTTAGCGAGAAGCCCTCTTTCATTTGGATGGGTTCGTCAATACGCAAAATTGGCGCATTTGGGGGACTAAAATGGTTCAAATGGCTCTGAGCACTATGGGACTCAACTGCTGTGGTCATCAGTCCCCTAGAACTTAGAACTACTTAAACCTAACTAACCTAAGGACATCACACACATCCATGCCCGAGGCAGGATTCGAACCTGCGACCGTAGCAGTCGCACGGTTCCTGACTGCGTGCCTAGAACCGCGAGACCACCGCGGCCGGCTTTGGGGGACTGAGATTCCGAATCTCGCGATCGAGAAGTCTCTTCACCCTCAAAGGATCAGTGGGTGGTGTGCAGTATCCAGTCACGGAATAATCGGCATGATATTTCTTGATGGTACGGTGACTACTGAACGGTAGGTGAAGGTTATGGAAGATGATTTCGTCCCCATTATCCAAAGTAACCCTGACTTCCACAAGACGTGGTTCATGCAAGACCGAGCTCGACCCCATCAAGGTTTCATGTCCTGGAGAAGCACTTTGGGGACCGCATTCTGGCTCTGGGGTACCCAGAGCCCACTGGTATGGCCCTCGATTGGCCGCCATATTCTCCGGAACTGGACTCATGTATGTCCTTTTTGAGGAGATATATTAAAGACAAGGTGTACAGCAATAACCCCAAAACCACTGCTGAGCTGAAAACAGCCACTCAGGAGGTCATCGACAGCATCGATGTTGCGACACTTCAGCGGGTCGTGCAGGATTTCGCTATCGGTCTGCGTCACATCTTCGCCAATGATGGCACGCTTATCGAACATGTCATAACCTAAATCCGAAAATCTGTAGTGCCATTTACAT
The DNA here is from genome assembly GCF_021461395.2 of Schistocerca americana. Taxonomy (NCBI): domain Eukaryota; kingdom Metazoa; phylum Arthropoda; class Insecta; order Orthoptera; family Acrididae; genus Schistocerca; species Schistocerca americana. The sequence goes on along the minus strand of NC_060122.1, from coordinate 823,071,407 downwards.
GTTAAATAAAGTGTGTGCGCCGGCGCCATAGTTTGTAACTAATTTACGTTTTTTTATGTAGTTCAATAACTGGCACCCCGTGTCTGTGTCCTTTTTTTCTCGGGAAGCAACATGACGGACGTAGGTTTCGATCCCTGCATACACCGCTGTGAACACGTCTCATTTAAAACCGATACTCCACATGCCAAACTCCGATGAATGAGATGGTGTGTACGCAGCACAACTGGAGTCTCCTGGTGCCTCCTGGGTATTGGTTGACGTTGTATGGCGCCTGGAAGAAGGGAGAGTAGTGTTTAGCGTCCCGTCGACATCGAGGTCATTACAGGCGGAGCACAAGCTCGGATTAGGGAATTAGTCACCCCTAGATAAATCATTACAAGCGTCGTTCACTACTACATAATTGCGCTCCTGGATTTGATAAGCGCCTGGATTCGGTTAGCCAGTTAGATCACGAGGCTGTACAGAAACGTCGCATCCAGATTAAGCCACTCGTTGAGGATGTGATCGTCCCAATTGCGGGGAAGTTGATATCGACGTTTGATCCGCTCTTCCAATACGTCTCGCAGATTTTCTCTGGGGTTCAAGTCAGGTGGTTTTTCAAGCCAGTTTAGATTTAATAGGATTGGAGAGTTATCAGGCAAGCAATCATATATTCTTCTAGCCCGATGAACTTTGCTGTTGTCGTCTTTATGTGCCTTTGTGAGCAGCGGCCTCTTGCGATGATGATGATGTTGATGATGCTGTTGTTTTGTGGGGCACTCAACCGCGCGGTCATCAACGCCCGTCCAAAGTCCCCATTTTTACACAGTCCAATTTTTTACACAGTCCAATTTTTTACACAGTCCAATTTTTTTTACACAGTCCAATCTAGCCACTGTCACGAATGATGATGATGATGAAATGGTTACCCCAGAGGCAGATTGCGGTCCCCAAGGACATCCAACACTCTCGTGCTTCGATGGTGTCGATCTCCGTTCTGTATGAACCTCATCTTGTCGAAATCAGGACCACTTTGGATAATAGGGATTAAATCATCTTCCTAAACCTTGACGTACCTTTTGGTAGTCACCGTGCCATCAAGGAATATCTCACCGATTATTGCCTGACTGGACATCGCAGAATGGTTGAAATGGCTGTGAGCACTATGGGACTTGACATCTGAGGTCATCAGTCCCCTAGAACTTCGAACTACTTAAACCTACCTAACCTAAGGACATCATACACATCCATGCCCGAGGCAGGATTCGAACCTGCGACCGTAGCAGTCGCGCGGTTCCGGACTGAAGCGCCTAGAACCGCCCGCCCACAGCGGCAGGCCTGGACATTACACACCACACAGTCACCCGTTGTGGGTGGAAAGAGTTGTCAATCGCGAAATGCTCATTTTCAGTCCCCCGAATGCGCCAATTTTGGCTGTTGACGAACCCATCCAAATGAAAGTGGGCTAACCATACACGGGCATACCAATTCCCATTGTGCACCGCGGCCTTCCGTGCAGTTGAACGTGCTAAAGAAAACCGTTCGGAAGCTATTACCATTTTATTTCATGTAGTCCAATAATTGTCGCGCTATCGTTGCATCACACACCGTGAGATGTCAAAGTTAGCGTAAGGAGGGCTATGCGTGAAGCGTTCAGTGAATTCGAAAGAAAAATTCTATGTACCGAGTTGACAGAAAATCCTAGGAAGTTCTGGTCTTACGTTAAATCAGTAAGTGGCTCGAAACAGCATACCCAGACACTCCGGGATGATGATGGTATTGAAACAGAGGATGACACGCGTAAAGCTGAAATACTAAACACCTTTTTCCAAAGCTGTTTCACAGAGGAAGACCGCACTGCAATTCCTTCTCTAAATCCTCGCACAAACGAAAAAATGTCTGACATCGAAATAAGTGTCCAAGGAATAGAAAAGCAACTGGAATCACTCAATAGAGGAAAGTCCACTGGACCTGACGGGATACCAATTCGATTCTACACAGAGTACGCGAAAGAACTTGCCCCCCTTATAACAGCCGTGTACCGCAAGTCTCTAGAGGAAGGGAGGGTTCCAAATGATTGGAAAAGAGCACAGGTAGTCCCAGTCTTCAAGAAGGGTCGTCGAGCAGTTGCGCAAAACTATAGACCTATATCTCTGACGTCGATCTGTTGTAGAATTTTAGAACATGTTTTTTGCTCGAGTATCATGTCGTTTCTGGAAACCCAGAATCTACTATGTAGGAATCAACATGGATTCCGGAAACAGCGATCGTGTGAGACCCAACTCGCTTTATTTGTTCATGAGACCCAGAAAATATTAGATACAGGCTCCCAGGTAGATGCTATTTTTCTTGACTTCCGGAAGGCGTTCGATACAGTTCCGCACTGTCGCCTGATAAACAAAGTAAGAGCCTACGGAATATCAGACCAGCTGTGTGGCTGGATTGAAGAGTTTTTAGCAAACGGAACACAGCATGTTGTTATCAATGGAGAGACGTCTACAGACGTTAAAGTAACCTCTGGCGTGCCACAGGGGAGTGCTATGGGACCATTGCTTTTCACAATATATATAAATGACCTAGTAGATAGTGTCGGAAGTTCCATGCGGCTTTTCGCGGATGATGCTGTAGTATACAGAGAAGTTGCAGCATTAGAAAATTGTAGCGAAATGCAGGAAGATCTGCAGCGGATAGGCGCTTGGTGCAGGGAGTGGCAACTGTCCCTTAACATAGACAAATGTAATGTATTGCGAATACATAGAAAGAAGGATCCTTTATTGTATGATTATATGATAGCGGAACAAACACTGGTAGCAGTTACTTCTGTAAAATATCTGGGAGTATGCGTGCGGAACGATTTGAAGTGGAATGATCATATAAAATTAATTGTTGGTGAGGCGGGTACCAGGTTGAGAATCATTGGGCGAGTGCTTAGAAAATGTAGTCCATCAACAAAGGAGGTGGCTTACAAAACACTCGTTCGACCTATACTTGAGTATTGCTCTTCAGTGTGGGATCCGTACCAGATCGGTTTGACGGAGGAGATAGAGAAGATCCAAAGAAGAGCGGCGCGTTTCGTCACAGGGTTATTTGGTAACCGTGATAGCGTTACGGAGATGTTTAATAAACTCAAGTGACAGACTCTGCAAGAGAGGCGCTCTACATCGCGGTGTAGATTGCTCGCCAGGTTTCGAGAGGGTGCGTTTGTGGATGAGGTATCGAATATATTGCTTCCCCCTACTTATACCTCCCGAGGAGATCACGAATGTAAAATTAGAGAGATTAGAGCGCGCACGGAGGCTTTCAGACAGTCGTTCTTCCCGCGAACCATACGCGACTGGAACAGGAAAGGGAGGTAATGACAGTGGCACGTAAAATGCCATCCGCCACACACCTTTGGGTGGCTTGCGGAGTATAAATGTAGATGTAGATGTAGATGTAGAGTCAACAAATGGGCCGGCCGGTGTGGCCGCGCGGTTCTAGTCACTTCAGTCTGGAACCGTGTACCCCTACGGTCGCAGGTTCGAATCCTGCCTCGGGCATGGATGTGTGTGATGTCCTTAGGTTAGTTAGGTTTAAGTAGTTCTAAGTCTAGGGGACTGATGACCTCAGATGTTAAATCCCATAGTGCTCAGAGCCATTTGAACCATTTTCAACAAATGGATATACTGTGCGGAGCGATTAGAACGCGTACCGTCAAGAAGCAAATGCAGAAAGGTAGACAATTTTCGACCAAACGGGAAGCTAACTACCCGAGACGAGGCTGGTCGCCATCTACCAGTTAATAGAGTTATTTAGATTTCAGCTGACGAGCCGCGGTGCCAATAACAGGACAGTTGCGAGGCTCTCATTTGCGTTCCCGGCCGCAGACACCGTAACGGGCGCTGACAGTTACATTTCAGTGGCGCCACCGCGGCCGGCGTGTCGAGGTGTCCCCGTGTCTCTCCGCGCCGGAGGGACGGCAGGCGGCGAGCGCGCTGCTCGGCGGGGCGTGCTATCGGCGAGTTTATCAGGCGGCGCCCGGCTGCGGCTGCGGCTGCGGGCGCGCGCGGTAAATGGCACGCGGCCGCCCGCCGCCTCCTGAGCGTCGTTTTGGAGCGGCGCGGCTGCAGGACGGCCAGAGGAACCGGTCGCGTCTGGACGGCGCCCGGGCTGCGACGCCGGGTAATTAACTGGCCTCGCGAACGCTTCACTGTGATCCAGATGTCGCATGCATGTAAATAAATGTACACTACTGGCCATTAAAATTGCTACACCACGAAGAAATGCAGATGATAAACGGGTATTCATTGGACAAATATATTGTACTAGAACTGACATGTGATTACATTTTCACGCAGTTTTGGTGCATAGATCCTGAGAAATCAGCACCCAGGACAACCACCTCTGGCCGTAATAACGGCCTTGATCCGCCTGGGCATTGAGTCAAACAGAGCTCGGATGGCGTGTACAGGTACAGCTACCCATGCAGCTTCAACACGATACCACAGTTCATCAAGAGTAGTGACTGGCGTATTGTGACGATCCAGTTGCTGGGCCACCATTGATCAGACGTTTTCAATTGGTGAGAGATCTGGAGAATGTTCAGACAAGGGCATCAGTCGAATCTTTTCTGTATCCAGAAAGGCCCGTCGGGACCTGCAACATGCGGTCGTCCAGTATCCTGCTGAAATGTAGGGTTTCGCAGGGATCGAATGAAGGGTAGAGCCACGGGTCGTAACACATCTGAAATGTAACGTCCACTGTTCAAAGTGCCGTCAATGCGAACAAGAGGTGACCGAGACGTGTAACCAATGGCACCCCATACCATCACGCCGGGTGATACGCCATTATGGCGATGACGAATACACGCATCCAATGTGCGTTCACCGCGATGTCGCCAAACACGGATGCTGTAAACAGAACCTGGATTCATCCGAAAAAATGACGTTTTGACATTCGTACACCCAGGTTCGTTGTTGAGTACACATTGGCAGGCGCTCCTGTCTGTGATGCAGCGTCAAGGGTAACCGCAGCCGTGGTCTCCCAGCTAATAGTCCCTGCTCCTGCAAACGTCGTCAATCTGTTTGTGCAGATGGTTGTTGTCTTGCAAACGTCCCCATCTGTTGACTCAGGGATCGAGACGTGGCTGCACGATCCGTTACAGCCATGCGGATAAGATGCCTGTCATCTCGACTGCTAGTGATACGAGGCCGTTGGGATCCAGCACGGTGTTCCGTATTACCCTCCTGAACCCACCGATTCCATATTCTGCTAACAGTCATTGGATCTCGACCAACGCGAGCAGCAATGTCGCAATACGATAAACCGCAATCGCGATAGGCTACAATCCGACCTTTATCAAAGCCGGAAATGTGATGGTACGCATTTCTCCTCCTTACACGAGGCATCACAACAACGTTTCACCAGGCAATGCCGGTCAACTGCTGTTTGTGTATGAGAAATCGGTTGGAAACGTTCCTCATGTGAGCACGTTGTAGGTGTCGCCACCGGTGCCAACTTTGTGTGAATGCTCTGAAAAGCTAATCATTTGCATATCACAGCATCTTCTTCCCGTCGATTAAATTTCGCGTCTGTAGCACGTCATCTTCGTGGTGTAGCAATTTTAATGGCCAATAGTGTACTTACTAAAACATTCAACAGCACAGATCGCACAAAAGATTTATTTATTTAAAATGACCGGAGCCAGCCGGTGTGGCCGAATTGTTCTAAGCGCTTCAGTCTGGAACCGCGCGACCGCTACGGTCGCAGGTTCGAATCCTACCTCGGGCATGGGTGTGTCCTTAGGTTAGTTAGGATTAAGTAGTTCTAAGTTCTAGGGGACTGATGACCCCAGATGTTAAGTCCCATAGTGGTCAGAGCCATTTGAACAATTTTGACTGTCAAAGTCTTTTTTTGAGTGCTTTGGAGGCAGTTCCCTGTCTGGTGCTGCATTCATTGCTGTGCTCATACTTCAGTGTAACGTTCATGTGTATTAAAGAACACGTGGTTAGTTCAGTAATAACCTACTTCAAATAGCTTTGCATCTTTTACTGATTTTTCACACACACGCACACAATTAAATAATTTCAGGCATAGAAATAACAATTTTTCAAATCGTAATTTTTGGCCTAAACCATTTATCTAATTTATGGTATAAGTTGTTGGACATGACAAACTATGCATCAAAACAGTCACTGTAGAAACACAACACATCAGGTATGAATTTCGTAATTTATGAAATGAAATGGCTCTGAGCACTATGGGACTTAACATCTGTGGTCATCAGTCCCCTAGAACTTAGAACTACTTAAACCTAACTAACCTAAGGACATCACACAACACGCAGCCATCACGAGGCAGAGAAAATCCCTGACCCCGCCGGGAATCGAACCCGGGAACCCGGGCGTGGGAAGCGAGAACGCTACCGCACGACCACGAGATGCGGGCTTCGTAATTTACGTGTTTTCCAAATAGATTATCTGTAATTAGGATTTAAAAACTAATAGTTACATTTATACAAACAGTATAGAACAATGTTTATCTTTAACAGATGAAAAATAAAATCCCACTGCGGTTGCTGCAACTGCAGTGAAACATGTTTGGGTTAAAAAACAAAATTGTGTTTTGCTAAAGGCGGACCCTGTCCAAAAACATACGGTAAGTTGCCGTTCAAGGATGAAAACTTGTTGCTGTTGGGCAAACGATATTGTTAGGCGGCGATCAACTGTGGAGTACTACTGAAGTGTCGTGCCCTGTGGCCGTTATACTGGCGTCTTCGTTTGTTGTCAGTGCGAATGCACAAATACGTCCGACCTCTTGTGGAAATTTCTAAGTAGCGCACGGCAGTGTAGTGGACAGGGACTGCGGGTAGGGGAGCGCCTCTGTGGCAGATGGGGGTCTTAGCAATATATCGTAAATATTTCGGACATTTGCTGTGTATACTAGTATTGGAAATCGCGGATCGATTTTGCTACAAAAAAAGTGGCAGAAAAACCATTTTGGGCGTTTTTTTCAAAAATGGTTCAAATGGCTCTGAGCACTATGGGACTTAACTTCTAAGGTCATCAGTCGCCTAGAACTTAGAACTACTTAAACCTAACTAACCTAAGGACATCACACACATCCATGCCCGAGGCAGGATTCGAACCTGCGACCGTAGCGGTCACGCGGTTCCAGACTGCAGCGCCTTTAACCGCTTGGTCACACCGGCCGGCTGGGCGTGTTTTTTAAGGAAACGCCTGCGAACTAATGGTGCCTCCATAACCCCTTAAGGCCCACCGCAGAGTACATCAGATGCAAAAAGAACTAACCGATTTGCTTCATTTGCCTAAGCAGGAGGAAGTGTGTAACATTCATACTTGACCATTTACCGTAGGGTGGTGACACTAAGACTATTGTTCTGTTGGGTATACAAGCGGTCCCTGGCCCAAGTGCTATCCAAAACACTTGACCCTACCATTCTATCGCAAGTAGAACCCGAGGTAAGAGCCCCGGGGAAGCCCCGTTTTTACGCGCAGCGTTTTGGAACATAGTTAGGCAGCACATCCTGTATAGTTTCAGTATCCCCTGTTATTCCTACACTGGTGTCAAAAATTAAAGCAACAAACAGAAATTTTGCAAGGTCGCGTTTATTTTGCCACAAAACAGTATAATCAGATGATAGTGAAGTAGAAACAACATAAAGAACACAGAACGTAAACAACTACAATATGCATGACGGTAGACAAAAATGTTCTTCGTTTTTTCCAGCTTAACGTATTTAAGCACACAGTCCGACAAGTGGTTAATGTGTCAGCACCTCTGGCAGCAAATACAGGCCTGACAAACGACAGGGCATGCTGTGAGTGATGTCATCAGTCTCGTATTCAGGCAATAACGGCCATTCTTCCTGCAGCGCTGCTCGCAAGTACTGGAGAGTGGTTAGTGGACGCGATGCGAGCCGTGTCCCTAGTGCATCCCAGATGTGCTGTATGGGATTCCAATCGGGAGCTGCGCGGAGTGGCCGCGCGGTTAGAGGGGCCATGTCACTGACTGCGCAGCCCCTCCCACGGAGGTTCGAGTCCTCCCTCGGGCATGGGTGTCTGTATTGTTCTTAGCATAGGTTGGGTTAAGTAGTGTGTAAGTCTAGGGACCGATGACCTCTGCTGTTTGGTCCATTAAGAACTCACACACATTTGAACATCAAATCGGGAGAGCGAGAAGTCCACACCGTGTGTGCAATATCTTCTATTTCGAGGAAAACGTCAACCACCCGTGCTCTATGAGGTCGAGCACTATCGTTCTTCAGTACGAAGCCTGGGCCGACAGCATCTCGCAACAACCGCACATGTGGTTCCAACATCTCGTCACTGTACCTGACAACAGTCAAATCTTGCTGATTCACCCGTAGAGTATCACGAAGACGTGTTCCAGTGATCAACATAATCCCTGCCCGCACCATTAGGGATCATCCTCGATATCAGTCTCTTTCCACAAGAGTTGGGTCGCGAATTCGTGTTCCACGTTCGCTCAAGATGCGAATCCGTCGGGAATACCTCTCCAGACCAAATTGGAACTCATCTGTGAAAAGAACTACACTTGTCGTGTAATACTAAGGCCTTTACAGCCAAATAATGGTGCACTCTCTCTGATGTCACACGTATTCGGACTTGCCCTGGTATTCGGGATACAGTTTAGATCTCTACAATCTATCGAAACATCCGAAAAACAACAGAACGATTCACATCAAGCCATTGGGCCACATCAGTTTACAACTGTCCTGCTTCACTCTGCCCATGGCCCTCCACCGCGGAGAGCCTTCTCCGTACCATACTGAACCGTCTGTGATAGTGCACACAACGACTGTGGATGTGAGACTATCCGGAAAACACTATCCCGTTTCACATGTATCAAAAATGGTTCACATGACTCGAGCACTATGCGACTTAACTTCTGAGGTCATCAGTCGCCTAGAACTTAGAACTAATTAAACCTAACTAACCTAAGGACATCACACACATCCGTGCCCGATGCAGGATTCGAACCTGCGACCGTAGCGGTCGGCCGGCCGAAGTGGCCGTGCGGTTAAAGGCGCTGCAGTCTGGAACCGCAAGACCGCTACGGTCGCAGGTTCGAATCCTGCCTCGGGCATGGATGTTTGTGATGTCCTTAGGTTAGTTAGGTTTAACTAGTCCTACGTTCTAGGGGACTAATGACCTCAGAAGTTGAGTCCCATAGTGCTCAGAGCCATTTGCACCAATCGTAGCGGTCGCTTGGATCCAGACTGCAGCGCCTAGAACCGCACGGCCACTCCGGCCGGCTGACATGTATTCTGACGTCATAGTTGGCGTGGTAGTCTGTTGATTGGGATTGCATCTTTCGTGCAGGACACGATCGTAAAGACGCCCGTTGACAGTGTTTATGATTATATCGTGAATTTAGACACGGGACGGGGATGTAGCAATTTGTTGTTTTTAACTTTGGACACCAGTGTAATTGGTAGCGCATCTTGTGGCATGAACACCGATTTTCATCAGGATTGTTCTATTATTACGTGTTACTGTTTAACCTAAAGCAAATACTTACACAGGTGTTCTAGACGTTTTGAAGCAGTACAAGTAGTGCGCTGGGACGACAATGGGAAGTTGCGTCAGTAGCTCGTACATGGGGTTAACCTCCTTATCCTGGTTTGTGAGGCCTCGCGACCGGTTGGGAGAGAGAGAGAGAGAGAGAGAGAGAGAGAGCAGGGAAGGCCCCGTCGCGTCATCTCGCCGTGCCGTCGTGGACGGCGCGTCCTTGGTCTGGCTAACGGCGAGGCCGCATCTGCCGCCGCTGTCCTTTAAAAGCGTGAGCCGCCCATCCCGATTTCCAGCTGCGCCGGTCTACACTGCCGTGGCGTCAAGTCTGTTTCCAATAGCCAGTGCCTGCAACAGCGTCTCTCGCAGGCGATTCCAACGCCAACAGATCTCGGAAGAAGGCGACGTTCTCGTGAAACTTGGATAAAATTGTAGAACCGGTCGTAACGCAGCAAATTATTAGTAGTCGTCATTTTGCATTCAAAGCGTAGCTTGCCATAGAGCCGGCAGGAAGGCAGATGGTGGTTCTCAAGCTCGCTGTCTACGGTGCACTTACTTGTCGGTGCGTGCAATACGTCACACATAGCAGCAGCAGCAGCAGCACTCCGTCTTCAGGCCACAAGTGGCCCATCGGGACCATCCGACCGCCGTGTCATCCTCAGCTGAGGATGCGGATAGGAGGGGCGTGTGGTCAGCACACCGCTCTACCGGTCGTTACGATGGTTTTCTGCGACCGGAGTCGCTACTATTCGGCCGAGTAGCTCCTCAATTGGCATCACGAGGCTGAGTGCACCCCGAAAAACGTCAACAGCGCATGGCGGGCCGGATGGTCACCCATCCAATTGCAGACCACACCCGACAGCGCTTAACTTCGGCGATTTGACGGGAACCGGTGTATCCACTGCGGCAAGCCCGTTGCCGACGTTGCACATACTCTACGAATCTGAACAAGTGGTATCAAATACTAACCGATCTTTTTCGTATTTATTGCACCAAATTCTATGGATAATAGAAGCAAACAGCTAAAATTTCCCACCCGATTATTTAAGTGCCTGGCAGAGGATTCATCGAACCACCTCCACACTAATTCTCTATTATTCCACTTCTGAACAGCGCTAAGTTGAAAACCAACACCTATATCTTTCCGTGTGAGCTCTGATTTCCTTTATTTTATTATGATGCTCACTTCTCCCTATGGACGTAGGCGTCAACAAAATATTTTCGCATTGGGAGGAGAAAGTTAGTGATTAGAATTTCATGAGAAGATTCCTCCACACCAAAAAATGCCGTTGCTTTAATGATGTCCACCCCAAATCCTGTATCATTTCAGTGACACTCTCTCCCTATCTCGCGATAATACAAAACGTGCTGCTCTTCTTTGAACGATTTCCATGTACTCCGTTGATCCTATCTGGTAAGGATCCTGCACCGGGCAACAGTGTTCTAAAAGACGACAGACAAGCGAAATGTTGGCAGCGACTTTAGTATATCTGTTACATTTTCTAAGTGTTCTGCCAATAAAAGGCGGTCTTTGGTTTGCCTTCCGCGTAACATTTTCTATGTGTTCTTTCCCACTTAAATGTTCTTTCCAATTTAAACTGTTCGTAATTCTAATTCCTAGGCATTTATTTGAATTAGATTATCCGGCCGCTGTGGCCGAGCGGTGCTAGGTGCTTCAAGCCGGAACCGCGCTGCTGCTATGGTCGCAGGTTCAAATCTTGCCTAGGGAATGGATGTGTGTGATGTCCTTAGGTTAGTTAGGTTTAAGTAGTTCTAAGTTCCAGGGGACTGATGACCTCAGATGTTAAGTCCCATAGTGCTCAGAGCCATTTGAATTAGATTAGACTGACTTATCGTATAATCGAAGCTTAACGGACTCCTTTTAGCACTCATGTGGATGACCTCACGCTTCTCGTTATTTTGGGTCAATTGCCAATTTTGACACCCTGCGTATATCTTTTCTAAATCGATTTGCAATTCTTTTCGATCTTCTGATGACTTTACTAGTCGATAAATGACAGCGTCATCTGCAAACAACCTAAGACAGCTCCTCAGACTGTTTCCTAAATCGTTTACATTGATAAGGAACAACAAAGAGCTTATAGACTACCTAGGGGAACGCCAGAAATCACTTCCGTCTAACTCGATCACTTTCCGTCGATGACTACGAACTGTCACCTTTCTGACAGGAAATCATGAACGCAGTCACATAACTGAGGCGATATTCATCAGCATGCAATTTCACGACTACCCGCCTGTGTGGTATAGTCTCAAAAGCCTTCTGGAAATCTATGAGTACGGAATCAATTTGAAATTCCTTGTCAATAGCACTCATAACTTTGTGTGTGTAAAAAGGTAGTTGTGTGTCACAAGAATAATGTTTTCTAAATCCATGTTGGTATATGTCAATAGACCGTTCTTTTCGATGTAATTCATAATGTTCGAATACAATATATCTTCCAATATTCTGCTGCTTATCGACGTTAACGATATGGGCCTGTAATTTAATGGTTTATTCCTAGTACCTTTGTTGATTATTAGTGTGACCTGTGCAACGTTCCACCGGCCGAAGTGGCCGTGCGGTTAAAGGCGCTGCAGTCTGGAACCGCAAGACCGCTACGCTCGCAGGTTCGAATCCTGCCTCGGGCATGGATGTTTGTGATGTCCTTAGGTTAGTTAGGTTTAACTAGTTCTACGTTCTAGGGGACTAATGACCTCAGAAGTTGAGTTCCATAGTGCTCAGAGCCATTTTGTGCAACGTTCCAGTCTTTGGCTACGGATCTTTCGTCGAGCGAACGGTTGTATATGATTGTTGAGTATCGAGCAATGTTAATAAAGCCGGTTTTATTTAAGAAGCTTTAAGAGTGCTCACACTACTGATAAGGAGGAATTACTTTTCAGTACGCCCTCATAGCGTAGAGAACACCTTTGCGCTTCACCTGCGAAAAATCGGCACATACTCAACTCGAGATCTTTTGGTTTCTTACTTCTCGTACTTCGTTTTTTATTACCTACATGCTCCGAAACATGTCGGCTAATACTGTCTAAAGTCACAAGCGACTTCTAATCAAGCTGCGGGCCTACGGGGTATCGTCGCAGTTGTGCGACTGGATTCGTAATTTCCTATATCATTGACGACGGTTTGCAGTAGGGTTTTGGAGCATATACTGTATTCAAACATTATGAATCACCTCGAAGGGAACGATCTGTTGATACGTAATCAGCATGGTTTCAGAAAACATCGTTCTTGTGCAACGCAGCTAGCTCTTTATTAGCACGAAGTAATGACCGCTATCGACAGGGGATCTCAAGTTGATTCCGTATTTCTAGATTTCCGGAAAGCTTTTGACACCGTTCCTCACAAGCGACTTCTAACAAAGCTGCGGGCCTACGGGGTATCGTCTCAGTTGTGCGGCTGGATTCGTGATTTCCTGTCAGGAAGGTCGCAGTTCATAGTAATAGACGACAAATCATCGAGTAAAACTGAAGTGATATCAGGTGTTCCCCAGGGAAGCGTCCTGGGACCTCTGCTGTTCCTGATCTATATAAATGACCTGGATGACAATCTGAGCAATTCTCTTAGGTTGTTCGCAGATGATGCTGTAATTTACCGTCTACTAAGGTCATCCGAAGACCAGTATCAGTTGCAAGGCGATTTAGAAAAGATTGCTGTATGGTGTGGCAGGTGGCAGTTGACGCTAAATAACGAAAAGTGTGAGATGATCCACATGAGTTCCAAAAGAAATCCGTTGGAATTCGATTACTCGATAAACAGTACAATTCTCAAGGCTGTCTATTCAACTAAGTACCTGGGTGTTAAAATTACGAACAACTGCAGTTGGAAAGACCACATAGATAATATTGTGGGGAAGTCGAGCCAAAGGTTGCGTTTCATTGGCGGGACACTTAGAAGATGCAAGTCCTCTAAAGAGACAGCTTACACTACACTCGTTCGTCCTCTGTTGGAATATTGCTGCGCGGTGTGGGATCCTTACCAGATGGGATTGACGGAGGACATCGAAAGGGTGCAAAAAAGGGCAGCTCGTTTTGTATTATCACGTAATAGGGGAGAGAGTGTGGCAGATATGATACCCGAGTTGGGATGGAAGTCATTAAAGCAAAGACGTTTTTCGTCGCGGCGAGATCTATTTACGAAATTTCAGTCACCAACTTTCTCTTCCAAATGCGAAAATTTTTTTTTGAGCCCAACCTTCATAGGTAGGAATGATCATCAAAATAAAATAAGAGAAATCAGAGCTCGAACAGAAAGCTTTAGGTGCTGCGCGCGCTGTTCGGGAGTGGAATGGTAGAGAGATAGTATGATTGTGGTTCGATGAACCCTCTGCCAAGCACTTAAATGTGAATTGCAGAGTAATCATGTAGATGTAGATGTAGATGGTACAGAGATTGATGAGCTACCAATGTCTGGTTTTTTTCCTCTGAGTAAGAGAAACGCATTTTCGTGTTCCACATACGAGACTTTAGCCAGACATACTCCGGAAGTAATACTGGCGTCCCGCTAGAATTAAGATTTCGCTGCGGTAGCCGACAAGGAGGGAGAGGGCGACGTTTGGAAGTAAAGAGGGCAGCCTGGTTGGGGACGCCGCCGTGGCCTTTGCCCGCCGCTTTCCTGGCGCCACGGCTGTCCAACAGCTGCCTGCCTGACCTCTCTGTCGCCTCGGCCCGCCTACACACACACACACACATGCTGCCGACTGCAGGGAGATACTATGTAGGCTCGTTCCAACACTTCACGTCCTCAAAACAGCAAAGTAAAGGCTCTTCTTCCTCCACAAATATGGACATGATTTCAAAGTCTCCCTCACTAAAGCAGGTGTGAGTATAGGTTTTCTCTTCTTCTTACGTCATAATTACGAAAAACCAAGATCTCTGCCGTTATATTCGTTTCAGCTTCCTCCGTAGGGAGCATCATGACCTTAATGGGGTTGAGTCATGCCAGGAAACTGAACAAAAAATCACTAAAGACGAGCGTTCTATCCAATTTACTGAATTTATTATTATTAATATCTATCTTATACTTTGTGAGAACGACGAACAATTACAGTGCTTCATCGCTTGTTATTTCTTTCTCTCCTTCTATTCCTTCAGGCCACCCTGTAACTTTAACTTCTAAAACAACTGTAAGATGGCTGTCTTTGGATGATGTTATTGGATGTCTTGATATTTGTAAAGGAAAATGATATATTTCAAGAATTGTGGTCATAGCGACTGTAGTTGTTACACAGCACTGTGGTGTCGTAGAATCTTTGACAGTCGGTAGTGGATAGCTGCGTGGGTTCGTCGAGTGTACAGCATAATGCATGCACGCACTTTTGGAACTATGTGAACTGTAGCTGAGATTCATAATAACGAGCAGGAATGATGACTGAGAACGATAGTCGGAGAACATACAGACACATAAACGCTTTGTAATGAAGAACAAGGTATTACTTGATGAGGTACAAAGCTTATTTTTATTTTTTTTTGTACTTGCATTCTTGATCCACTTCACACTCGTCACAATTTCGATAGTTATTCTATTGATTGATCTTCTGAGTTAACTTACTGTGCCATGGAAGACATTAGATTAAATGAGAAAATATCAGAGTCTATAATTGTTTTCCTTGATAAGTTCCTTCCTAAGTGAAATTTCGGTTATTTTTGAATACGTTGTGTGAGTGAACAGTGATCAATGTGTTACAAATATTTACTACCAATAACAGTCTTGATCACAATTTATTTATTACTGTGACCGGTTTCGGCCACTACTGTGGTCATCTTCAGTCCTACAAGTCGTATACAGAGCTTTAATTAGACGGCTACATACATTAAAGAAAATCCATAAAGTTATTGTTTGTTAAATTTATTTTGGAATTAAGTTTCATAATTTTAGTGCGCAACCCTCTAAACTTCTTGTAATCTCCCAATACCTGACACGGCAATAAATTAATTATTTATGAATACATATCGGGAGTGAACAGTGAACAATGTGTTACGCACTTACACTATGAAACTTAATTCCGAAGTATCTTTTAACAAACAGTAACTTTATGTATTTTCTGTAATGTATGTAGCCCTCTAATTAAAGCTTTGTATATGACTTGTAGGCCTGAAGATGACCACAGTAGTGGTCGAAACCGGGCACCGTAACAAATAAATTGTGATCAAGACTATTTTTGATAGTAAACATTTGAAATTTCGGCAATTTCCAAGAATGTTTGCCTATCGAATTGCGGGCTCCAAACGACAGATATCGAACGTGCGATTCTAAATCGATCACGCAACTGTTGCGGTGGGTGTTATGAGCATGTTTACAGCGGTCACTACAGCAACGACAAAAGAAGAGCGTTATTAAAATAGTTGTAATTACAAACGAAACGACTTACCGCACTCGTCGTCGACGCTGTCGTCATGAGAAAGTCCGTTTGATGTGTCTGCTACGGGAAGCATTCCCTTTTTGCCGTAACCTGGGAAGACTCTGCCTATGTCACGCAAAAATATGGGTAGAGTGTCACATTTTCGACAAAAATTCAAACAATTTTCGACATTGCATAAGCATGGGATTAGATTCTTCCACGTGAGGCAATCGGCCGAAGAAAGGTCTACAATACCAGACATCCCACTCACTACTCTTATAAATCGTTTGGGTTGTCCTAGCATCTCACAAATAATTTATCATAACGCCCGCCACCAAAGTCGATTGATCGATTTAGAATCGCACGTTCGAGATCTGTCGTTTGTAACCCGCGGCTTCGATAGGCAAACATTCTTGCAAATTACCGAAATTTCAGTACTTAAAAGTTGGGTCATGTGTTTCACTGTCATTCTGTGTCACGATTAGAAACCCAGTTTCCCTGGACCAACTGTAGTTAGTTTTTAGCAGTATTTTTTTAGACGTTGCTGAGTCTTGCTGTATTGCTGTTTCTGCCAGTACTTCATTTTCCAAGTGAGATTCGTAATAAGCGACTGTTTCGTTTCCTTTGCGCAATATAGCTTCCATCAGTTTCTTTATTTTACCGGGGCCGCATGATAGTGTAGAAATTTTTGTGTGTTTCAGGTTACATTATTATACAGGTCGATATTACAGTTCTTTTTTTTTTATACAATTGCGTTTTTTTTTCAAACAATTAGTACTGACAAAGTCTACTGAACATGAAATTATTGGTTTGCTTATTTATTTGCTTATGAATGAGATTGATTTTCATACACACAGGATCGTTTTCAATTTTATGTAAATGTTGTGGCTTTGAGCTCAGTAGCACATTTAGGTGTGTATTTACCATAACACACACAATGAAGGCTAATCACTTACACAACTTTAATATATTGCTTATTTTTCAGTCCAAGTTTTGGGTGGTGTGTTTTCTGTGAAACTACCACCAAATATATTTTAGAATGTTTTTGTGCTCACTATCCTTGATCATTGACGCTGCATTACAATTGCAGTCGAGATTCAGTACCTCCAGTCACTGTTCCTTTCACTGCTTTCTATTCACTTCTCTTTTAAGTATGGTAAAAGTACTTCGCTGTTGAGAGCCTACGAGCTGGCAAGCAAACGATAAGAATCCTTTTAACAGGAACTGGCTTTCCATAAAACTGTTCAGAATCAGAGGTGGACTCGCACCCTCCCGTACACTAAACGGCATTCAGTTCCCTCATTGCAAGCTCTCCAGAGGGGACGTGGGACAGCCGCTTTCTGTTTATTCGCAGAAGCCTTTTAGCAAAAGAAGAAAACTATAATCAGATGAAGATTCTCTAGTTTAGCGTATGAATCTTCGTTACGTCTGAAGCGACACCACGAAACAGTGTTCAGTTCAAATCTTCAGGAAGCTGTTATTTTCCACAGAGAACGCAGTTCTCGGCCATGCCATGGGTCAGCCGTCTTATATGCCTGTTCGAAAATTGTGCCTGCGTTCCTCCCCACCTCAGAACACTATTGGATGGAAATAGAAAAAATCCGCACTAGTAGGAGATTATTCAACATCTTTATTTCTGTTTTACTGGACAGAATTCACAATGACAAATTGCTTGTTGGCTTCTGTCTCGCGTTCTTCCACTGACGTTTGTTTGATGATATTTCTGGCATTTCGAGTGGCCGGCATTGTCAAAGCTTTACCCTCCGTTCCTGGTGGCGGAGTGGAGTCGACCTCGCGACCGCAGATTTAATGTATTTCGCGCGCCAACGTCCAAGGGCTTTTCTGTGGGCATTTATTTTGCGATTCCCTCCTTGCTACCTGGAACACAGGAATCCGGGATCCGTTGACCTTGTTGAAGGTATTCTTATTATTGTGTATTTCAATAACTTCTCTGAACAAGCGGGTGTGATAGCTCGTCTCTACAGCAAGAACTTCCGTGTCGGCGAATTTTACTATGTGGTCGGCCTCACACAGCGTGTCATCCGCCATGGCCAATTTCTCCACCTCTCAGACTTTTCCTCATGTACATTGTATGTGATATATTCCTGACATTGAAAGTGGGTCCTTTGCAGGTCTGAGACACTCCTCGGTCTTTTTTGTCTGTTTATGAATAGTCTTTATGTCGTGTTTGCGCAATATACGGCTGACTCCACATGAAATAGTTTGTGGCAAGACACGTATGAAAGTGCTTGGTGGTGTTTTGCGAGACACTGGAGCCGATGTACTCCAGGAGACTCATTGAGTGGAACTTTGATAACAGAGAAACAACATCGATGTATAAAATACATATTTGGACCATCAGCTGGTTTTATCTTAAACCCAAATATCTACTGGTTTCAGTCTTGGACCATCTCCACGGGAAAAGGTTACAATGGTTTAAGCAACCATATTGCATTAGTCATTTCTTAAAATGTGTAGTGCATCCCATGAATGTAAAGATATGAAGTGTTACTTTATATAAAACACTCTCATTCTCTATGTCGTAATAATGCTTTATATTTCTATACAAATTTCGTAGATCGATACATGTAGACAAACACATACACAAAATTTTAATTTTCGGCTTGGGCAATGGACAAATTTGCCCAGAGATAAAATAGTTCCCATCCAACGTTTCTGACGAAAGTTTTCAGGAAGCTTCCCCCAGTCATCAAGGAGAGTAAACTGGTGATGGTCGCCCGAACGTTCCCAAATGGGACTGCCAGTGCCGCACTCCCAACCTGTTCGGATGTTTGGCTGAAAGGCACAAAGTTCTACAAAAGCTCATTCTCATCTCACAAACTGGGGAATGAAAAAAGAAAAAAAAAGCCACAGCATTATAAATTATGTCTGGAATAATGGACATTATTGTTCCACAGGTAAAGATGGTTCCAATCCCCTGGTTCCGACCTTGGTTTTCAGAAGGTCTCCCTAGGCTGTAGGCACATGCCGCAACTGGTAAAACCATCGTTGATGTTTCCAGTTCGGACCAGCACTGCCCCACTACCAGCCCACATGGTGTTGGGCTGAGACGAAATGGGTTCTACAGTGGATCCAATATCAAACAGCCCGTTTTACTCCTCGGGTTAGGCAGTGAAACGCACAAGTCAGTGAAGATTTATAGGACGATGGTACAATGCAGCAGTTTGTGGGTTAGTGTGTATCCAGATGAGTGTGTATTCGTTTGCTCAAGATATGAAAAGCTTTTGTCCACTAATGCACCACACAACTGCAGAGTTAGTTGGAAAAAGAAGTCTCTACGAAAGAAGATATGGGGTTCAAATGGCTCTGAGCACTATGGGACTTAACATCTGAGGTCATCAGTCTCCTAGAACATAGAACTTCTTAAACCTAACTAACCTAAGGACATCACACACATCCATGCCCGAGGTAGGATTCGAACCTGCGACCGTAGCGGTCGCGCGGTTCCAGACTGAAGCGCCTAGAACCGCTCGGCCACACCGGCCGGCGAAGATCTTGGGAATCTAAAGCGACCGACGATTTAATAGTTAAGCGATTGCTAATATCTGTATTCGCCGGATGGAAAACGGAAAGTAGAAACTAACGTGAGGACACTACGAATGGCCGCTGACGTGACCTTTCGTAGAAAGCAAGTACCTCCACGCGTTATTTGTAATTTTTTAACTGCTAGCGGCGTCGTAAACAAATTTTCTAGCGCCCGCTGGGAGTCGCTGCCCTACATGGGCTGACAGCCACTGGAGGTGATGGAGGACCGCGCCGGCCGGCCGGGCGCCGTCGTAGGGTGGGAGGGGGGGCGTAACGCCAGCCGCGGCCGCGCGTGGCGAAAGCTCCGATTAATATTAATGGCGCCTCCAAAAATGTGTCCCAGCTCGGCCGGTGCGGCCCACAGAGAGCTGCTGATAAACAAAGGTCGCCATGGGATGCGCACGCCTCTGTTTGCTCCCGTTGTCAAGTTACACGTCTACTTTCATTGTACTGTTGGAGGAGGAGGAGGTGCAATACCATGAACGAATCGGTGGGGCAGCATAATACTAAAGACACGACTAAGACAAAAGTTTCTGATAAGAAAAGGAACTGCCAGCAAACTGCACAGTCCGAATTGAACATTAACCGAAAAAAACCGCGTTTCCAACCCAAATCAAATAAGCATTAGATCAGAGTTGCCTGTATAGCTGCGTCGATCTGTGCTGACATGTCGCTAGAGCCAGTGGTTAGCTGTGCCTGTTGGCCACTTTCCCACCAACAGACCGTAAACCATACATGTCGAGCTCAAATCTTTTTTAATAATAATAACAATACTGTAAACGGGTTTCTATCATGCGCTCTGTGTGTAAAGACGTCGCTCCTTATCATAGTACACGGTGATTCAAAAAGAATAGCACAACTTTAAAAATGTGTATTTAATGAAAGAAACATAATATAACCTTCTGTTATACATCATTACAAACAGTATTTAAAAAGGTATTTTTCACTCAAAAACAAGTTCAGAGATGTTCAATATGGCCCCCTCCAGACACACGAGCAATATCAACCCGATACTCCAACTCGTTCCACACTCTCTGTAGCATATCAGGCGTAACAGTTTGGATAGCTGCTGTTATTTCTCGTTCCAAATTATCAATGGTGGCTGGGAGAGGTGACCGATACACCATATCCTTAACATACCCCCATAAGAAAAAATCGCAGGGGGTAAGATCAGGGTTTCTTGGAGGCCAGTGATGAAGTGCTCTGTCACGGGCTGCCTGGCGGCCGATCCATCGCCTCGGGTAGTTGA
Organism: Schistocerca americana; assembly: GCF_021461395.2. Taxonomy (NCBI): domain Eukaryota; kingdom Metazoa; phylum Arthropoda; class Insecta; order Orthoptera; family Acrididae; genus Schistocerca; species Schistocerca americana. The sequence goes on along the minus strand of NC_060122.1, from coordinate 823,050,744 downwards.
CGTTCAGGTTTCATAACTAACCTTTTTCGTAGGACTCTCCATACAGTTGATTGTGGAATTTGCAGCTCTCTGCTAGCTCTGCGAGTCGATTTTCCTGGGCTGCGATCAAATGCTTGCTGGATGCGTGCTACATTTTCATCACTCGTTCTCGGCCGTCCAGAACTTTTCCCTTTGCACAAACACCCATTCTCTGTAAACTGTTTATACCAACGTTTAATACACCACCTATCAGGAGGTTTAACACCATACTTCGTTCGAAATGCACGCTGAACAACTGTCGTCGATTCACTTCTGGCGTACTCAATAACACAAAAAGCTTTCTGTTGAGCGGTCGCCATCTTAGTATCAACTGACGCTGACGCCTAGTCAACAGCGCCTCAAGCGAACAAATGTACAACTAAATGAAACTTTATAGCTCCCTTAATTCGCCGACAGATAGTGCTTAGCTCTGTCTTTTGTCGTTGCAGAGTTTTAAATTCCTAAAGTTGTGGTATTCTTTTTGAATCACCCTGTATAATGATTTGCATGGAGTATAGCAAAGCACTCCGTCTTCAGGCCACAAGTGGCCCATCGGGACTATCCGACCGCCGTGTCATCCTCAGTGGAGGATGCGGGTAGGAGAGGTGTGTGGTCAGCACACCGCTCTCCCGATCGTTATGGTGGTTTTCTCTGACCGGAGCCGCTACTATTCGGTCGAGTAGCTCCTCAATTGGCATCACGAGGCTGAGTGCACCCCGAAAACTGGCAACAGCGAATGGCGGTCTGGATGGTCACCCATCCAAGTGCCGCCCACGCCCGACAGCGCTTAACTTCGGTGATCTCATGGGAACCGGTGTATCCTCTGCAGCAAGGCCACTGCCGAGTGTAGCAAAAGAGACAACAAGAATTCATCTCCTCCAAAACGAATGCTTTGAACTTCATGTTCAGTAGTTGATGCCTCAAGTATGATGATGGCGTATAACCTGGTCGACAACTTCGCCTTTGGCACCAAAATCTCAAGTTGCAAGAGACACAGTAACAGAGACAGTGGTTTAGAAGCTGACGACAGTTTCTGCAGTAGGAAAAGTTTTTAATCTTCAGTTGACATTTAGCTCTCATAAATTTAATTGACCGCCAAAAATGTCTACGCTCTAGGAATTGCACCCATCAGTGCAGTAACCAGATGCGTCGACTTTTACAATAGACTAAAATGAGATTTTACTACCACTGCATACTTCGAAAATTGCTCGATCATATCGTGCAAGAAAGAGACGTCCATAGGACCAATTCAGAATAAGATATGGAATGGGCTTCTCGGCGTTGGCTGTTTGTGTCAAGGACCAAGGACCAGACATGTCCGGGACTCACCTTGTAGTGGCACCAAGCGGTATTCACATTTGTAGTAGTGACACTGTGGCAAGTAAAGGAGTAGAACGTAACGTAGATATTTCTGCAGTGACATCTCTGTGTCCAGAATGTCATGCTAAAGCAAAAAGACATTTGTTTCCATTATTGAGAATACGCAGTATACGAGCTTAGAAATACTATTTCATTCCCGTTGTTGGGCTTCGGACAAGTGAAAGCCCATCTATTTTAATGGAAGGTTTACTGTATCTGATTGTTTTAATGCAGTTTCGATGTGTTTCCATAATATCTGTCATATGTTATTTAATGATAACAGATGGTAACAGTATCTACATGCCAAATAACTCGAAATAAACTTAAAACTCAGTCCGAACAGGCCTTGGAAGGCCCAACGGCACCGACCGGCAGCCGCGTCATCCTCAGCCCACAGGCGTCGCTGAATGCGGATATGGAGGGGAATGTGGTCAGCACACCGTGCTCCCGGCCGTATGTCAGTTTACGAAACCAGAGCCGCTACTTCTCAATCAAGTAGCCCCTCACTTTGCCTCACAATGGTTGAGTGCACCCCGCTTGCCAACAGCGCTCGGCAGATAAAAAATGGCTCTGAGCACTATGGGACTTAACTTCTGAGGTCATCAGTCCCCTAGAACTTGGAACTACTTAAACCTAACTAACCTAGGGACATCACACACATCCATGCCCCAGGCAGGATTCGAACCTGCGACCGTAGCGGTCACGCGGTTCCAGACTGTAAAGCCTAGAACCGCACGGCCACCCCGGCCGGCCGCACGGCAGACCGGATGGTCACCCATCGAAGTGCTAGCCGAGCCCGACAGCGCTTAACTTCAGTGATCTGACAGGAAGCGGTGTTACCAGTGCGGCAAGGCCGTTGGCGAAATAAACTTATCAAAAATAAATGTAAGAAGTTCGCTGTGCTCCAGCTCACACAAGAAATATTTTTAGACTTTTCATTCCACCTAAGAAAAGTGGTTCAGTGTAATATTAAAAGAGCTGTTACAGAGAAGTTTACTATTTCAAAGTACATGCTGCCTGATACTGCAAAAAACACAATCATTTAGTCTCCTATACCGCACCACTGCCACACCTTACGTGTGATGATTTAGTCATTCAGAAAGACCCAACTACGTTGACGTTTCTTCAGGAAAAACTTTAAAAAGTGCCTCTTCCAATGAAATCTGAGAAATATAAAGATGTCAAGAAGCCTGCCAAGAAGTATGTGCCTCAAACATCGAATTCCATAACAAGTTGATCTGTGACAGAGCTGCTGCGAATGCAGCATCCAGATCATCAGAAGAAGCCCAATCAATCTATTAACCTTCCATACTTACGACATTTACTAGGGTATATATGTTTCTTGTAGCTCTCAGCCTCTTCATAATATTCAGTAACATATAACATGTTCACAGTTCTTGTTTATTTACTTCTTTATTCATTCCTGAACAGCTTTCACACGGATTTATATCTGGCGAGCAAGGAGACCAGTCAACGATCATTTCATCAAAAACAGTCCGTATCAGCGTCAGAGAAGCATTGGCGATGTGCTGCCATGCACTGTCCTACATAAGATAACTCTAGGTTTGTCATTGGATGCTGGTTCTCTAGAAAATGATGCAGTATATTGTTGACATACCTATCAGAAGTTATTGCTTCATGGAAAAAAACTGGCCCAACAATTTTTTACAAATACACGGTACACGGTACGGTACATGTACCGAGTATTTGTAAAAAATTTTTATTGCGTCATGCCGCTGTAGGTGTTGATTTTAGCCTTTGACTATGCCTATTTAGGCAAGCTGTTTTATATTTGTTCTAAAGAAGGCGTGGTTACACAGGCTGGAACCTAGGTAAACAGCAGGTAGTTTGTGCAATCGAGGCGGATTTTTCTTAATTATTTCGATACTTACGATTGCTGACGCGCTGCAATGCTGAAAGTTCATTAATTTATTCAGTTAACAGGGTTTAAACTTACATCATGAGACTGTACTTAAATGACTTAGTAAAGTGGAACATATATAATTTTGTTCTCTTCAGTCAAGAGTGACGAAACATGTTACTTCCTCCCCTATACGCCTCGCGAGAACGAGGAAAACACAGAAATTAATTGTACCTACAACCATCCGTACCGTGCGCCATTCAGCAACAGAACAGGGGAGGTGGGAAAAAGACAGTGATAGGAGGAGTAGCCTTCCTCCACACAATGAACGGTAGCCTGTGATGGTTAGGTGCAGATCTAGGCGTTGAGTGTCCGCCGATAATCTAGGCCGTCATATGGCAGGGCAGCTCTTCCTTGTCGCGTCGCGTCACTCGGGAACGTATCACCAATTTCAGACGGCTGAGCCAAATATTAAAACTTTACCAGTGTTTTAAAACCCTGCCTCGTCTACAGCTAAAATGGAAAGCTCTAAAACAACTCGTGGAAATGTAGTTGATGAAAATTAATTCCAGGCTGATGCCCGCTGGCGACCCTGCAGTGGAATTAATGTAAGACGTTGCGTTCAGACGCGTTGTCCGTCGTAAGGCGTTGCAGGTGGGTTTAGCTGTCGGTTAGCTGGGTGCTCCTGAACGTACGGCTGCAAGTCCCGTCCAACTACATCTACATCTACATCCATACTCCGCAAGCCACCTGACGGTGTGTGGCGGAGGGTACTTTGAGTACCTCTATCGGTTCTCCCTTCTATTCCAGTATCGTACTGTTCGTGAAAAGAAAGATTATCGGTATGACTCTGTGTGGGCTCCAATCTCTCTGATTTTATCCTCATGAACTCTTCGCGAGATATACGTAGGAGGGAGCAATATGCTGTTTGACTCCTCGGTGAAGGCATGTTCTCGAAACTTTAACAAAAGCCCGTACCGAGCTACTGAGCGTCTCTCCTGCAGAGTCCTCCACTGGAGTTTATCTATCATCTCCGTAACGCTTTCGCGATTGTTAAGTGATCCTGTAACGAAGCGCGCTGCTCTCCGTTGTATCTTCTCTATCTCTCCTATCAACCCTATCTGGTACGGATCCCACACCGCTGAGCATTATCCAAGCAGTGGGCGAACAAGTGTACTGCAACCTACTTCCATTGTTTTCGGACTGCATTTCCTTAGGTTTCTTCCAATGAATCTCAGTCTGGCATCTGCTTTACCGACGATCAACTTTTTATGATCATTCCATTTTAAATCACTCCTACTGCCTACTCCCAGATAATTTATGGGATTAACTGCTTCCACTTGCTGATCTGCTATATTGTACCTAAATGATATAAGATCTTTCTTTCTATGTATTCGCAGCACATTACATTTGTCTACATTGAGATTCAATTGCCATTCCCTGCACCATGCGTCAATTCGTTACAGATCCTCCTGCATTTCAGTACAGTTACAACCTCTCGATATACTACAGCATCATCCGCAAAAAGCCTCAGTGAACTTCCGATGTTATCCACAAGGTCATTTATATGCCGGGTGATCAAAAAGTCAGTATAAATTTGAAAACTGAATAAATCACGGAATAATGTAGATAGAGAGGTACAAATTGACACACATGCTTGGAATGATATGGGGTTTTATTAGAACCAAAAAAATACAAACGTTCAAAAAATGTCCGACAAACATGATGAGAATAGCAATAATTAGCATAGAAAAGTAAGACAAAGCAAAGATGATGTTCTTTACAGGAAATGCCCAATATGTCCACCATCAATCCGCAACAATAGCTGTAGTCGAGGAATAATGTTGTGAACAGCACTGTAAAGCATGTCCGGAGTTATGGTGAGGCATTGGCGTCGGATGTTGTCTTTCAGCATCCCTAGAGATGTCGGTCGATCACGATACACTTGCGACTTCAGGTAACCCCAAAGCCAATAATCGCACGGACTGAGGTCTGGGGACCTGGGAGGCCAAGCATGACGAAAGTGGCGGCTGAGCACACGATCATCACCAAACGACGCGCGCAAGAGGTCTTTCGTGCGTCTAGCAATACTATTTTTTTTTATTTTAATAAAACCGCATGTCATTCCAAGCATGTGTGTCAATTTTTACCTCTCTATCAACATTATTGCGTGGTTTATTAAGTTTTCAAATTTATACTGACTTTTGATGACCCACTATATTGTGAACAGCAACGGTCCTACGACACTCCCCTGCGACACACCTGAAATCACTCTTACTTCGGAAGACTTCTCTCTATAGAGAATGACATGATGCGTTCTGTTATCTAGGAACTCTTCAATCCAATTACACAATTGGTCTGATAGTCCATATGCCCTTACTTTGCTCATTAAACGACTGTGGGGAACTGTATCGAACGCCTTGCGGAAGTCAAGAAACACGGCATCTACCTGGGAACCCGTGTCTATGGCCCTCTGAGTCTCGTGGACGAATAGCGCGAGCTGGGTTTCACACGATCGTCTTTTTCGAAACCCACGGTGATTCCTACAGAGTAGATTTCTAGTCTCCAGAAAAGTCATTATACTCGAACATAATACGTGTTCCAAAATTCTGCAACTGATCGACGTTAGAGATATAGGTCTATAATTCTGCACATCTGTTCGACGTCCCTTCTTGAACACGGGGATGACCTGTGCCCTTTTCCAATCTTTTCGAACGCTACGCTCTTGTAGAATTGCAAGTTCCTTCGCGGACTCTGTGTAAAATCGAACTGGTATCCCATCAGGTGCAGCGGCCTTTCCTCTTTTGAGCGATTTTAAGTATTTCCCGCAACTCTCGCCGAACTGGGAGCTCCACGGTTTCGCGGATCGGTGTCTTTCGCAGTGCTCGGACGGGCCGCGTGCTACGGAAGCGGTAGGCACCTCGGCCTGTGGCAGCGACGGAAGGCGCGCGCAGCACCTGGGGACGTCGGCGCCGGGCCTCGGCGGACGCCGTGGTCCGCAAGGCCGCCGCCGCCGCGGGGTGCGCTCGCAGTGGCGCGTGAATTATGCATGAGGGCGGCGCCGGGCAGCGGCCGCCGCCGCCGCTGCTGCTGCTGCGTCAGTCGCACATCTGGTGGCCCCGCCCACCCGACTCACACTTCTATTGCTCCCATCCGGACGGCACTCTAGCAGTTTTTGTTACGTCGCTGCATAACGCAAACTTCGTGACGACTCCTCTGTCACGGCATCATATTAGCCGCGAAGCAATAGGTCGAGGACCCCACACGTGAGCTCCAGTCTGTTTTTGAGAGCAGGTAGCGTACAGTCCGGTGCCACAACCTGGACGTTTGTTGCGTCATTTACACTGAAGAGCCAAAGAAACTGGTACAACTGCCTAATATCGTGTAGGGCCTCTGCGAGCAAGCAGAAGTGCCGCAACACGATGCGGCATGGACTCGACTAACGTCTGAAGTAGTGCTGGAGGGAAACGACACCATGAATCCTGCAGGTCTGTCCATAAAACCGTAAGATTACGAGAAGGTGCAGATCTCTTCTGAATAGTACGTTGCACGGCATCTCAGATATGTTCAATAATCTTCATGTCTGGGGAGTTTGGTGGGCAGCGGAAGTGTTTAAACTCAAGGAGTGTTTCCGGAGCCACTCTGTAGCAATTCTGGAGATACGGGCTGTCGCATTGTCCTGCTGGAATTGCCCAAGTCCGTCGGAATGCACAATGGACATGAATGGATGCAGGTCATCAGACAGGATGCTTACGTACGTGTCACCTGCCAAGTCGTATCTAGAGGTATCAGTGGTCCCATATCACTCCAACTGCACACGCCCCATACCGTTACAGACCCTCCACCGGCTTGAAGAGTCCCCTGCTGACCTGCAGGGTCCATGCTTTCATGAGGTTGTATCCATACCAGTACGCGTCCATCCGCTCAATACAATTTGAAACGAGACTCGTCCGACCAGGCAACATGTTTACAGTCATCAACAGTCCAATGTCGGTGCTGACGGGCCCAGGTGGGGAGGAAAGCTTTGTGTCGTGCTTTCATAAACGGTATACGAGTGGGCCTTCGGCTCCGAAATCCAGTATCGATAATGTTTCGTTGAATGGTTCGCACGCTGACACTTGCTCATGACACAGCATTCAAATCTGCAGCAATTTGCGGAAGGGTCGCAGTTCTGTCACGTTCAACGATTCTCTTCAGTCATCTTTGGTGCCGTTCTTGTAGGATTTTTTTCCGGGTACACTGGAGAATTCGTCGTACCGGAAATTCCCCACTTCGTCGCTGCATCGGAGATGTTGTGTCCCATCGTTAGTGCGCCAACTATAACACCACGTCCAAGTGACTGGGGGCGCGTTTCCTGCGGTTAGGCACTCCATTACAGGAAGCTGTTTCTCACGCACCGACATATTGTAATTGTCAACTGTCGAAGCTGCGTTGGTAAAGTACCGCAACTTCAAGCGCTGATAGAAAGCACCGAAGCTGAAATCGTTATAGGTACAGAAAGCTGGCTTAAGCCAGAGATAAATTCTGCCGAAATTTTTACAAAGGTACAGACGGTGTTTAGAAAGGATAGATTGCATGCAACAGGTGGTGGAGTGTTCGTCGCTGTTAGTAGTAGTTTATCCTGTAGTGAAGTAGAAGTGGATAGTTCCTGTGAATTATTATGGGTGGAGGTTACACTAAACAACCGAACTAGGTTAATAATTGGCTCCTTTTACCGACCTCCCGACTCAGCAGCATTAGTGGCAGAACAACTGAGAGAAAATTTGGAATACAAGTCACATAAATTTTCTCAGCATGTTATAGTCTTAGGTGGAGATTTCAATTTACCAGATATAGACTGGGACACTCAGATGTTTAGGACGGGTGGTAGGGACAGAGCATCGAGTGACATTATACTGAGTGCACTATCCGAAAATTACCTCGAGCAATTCAGAGAACCGACTCGTGGAGATAACATCTTGGACCTACTGATAACAAACAAACCCGAACTTTTCGACTCTGTATGTACAGAACAGGGAATCAGTGATCATAAGGCCGTTGCAGCATCCCTGAATATGGAAGTTAATAGGAAGGTTTATCTGTTTAGCAAGACTAATAGAAGGCAGATTTCAGACTACCTAACAGATCAAAACGAAAATTTCTGTTCCGACACTGACAACGTTGAGTGTTTATGGAAAACGTTCAAGGCAATCGTAAAATGCGTTTCAGACAGGTACGTGCCGAGTAAAACTGTGAGGGACGGGAAAAACCCACCGTGGTACAACAACAAAGTTAGGAAACTACTGCGAAAGCAAAGAGAGCTCCACTCCAAGTTTAAACGCAGCCAAAACCTCTCCGACAAACAGAAGCTAAACGATGTCAAAGTTAGCGTAAGGAGGGCTATGCGTGAAGCGTTCATTGAATTCGAAAGTAAAATTCTATGTACCGACTTGACAGAAAATCCTAGGAAGTTCTGGTCTTACGTTAAATCAGTAAGTGGCTCGAAACATCATATTCAGACACTACGGGATGATGATGGCATTGAAACAGAGGATGACACGCGTAAAGCTGATATACTAAACACCTTTTTCCAAAGCTGTTTCACAGAGGAAGACCGCACTGCAGTTCCTTCTCTAAATCCTCGCACAAACGAAAGAATGGCTGACATCGAAATAAGTGTCCAAGGAATAGAAAAGCAACTGGAATCACTCAATAGAGGAAAGTCCACTGGACCTGACGGGATACCAATTCGATTCTACACAGAGTACGCGAAAGAACTTGCCCCCCTTCTAACAGCCGTGTACCGCAAGTCTCTAGAGGAACGGAGGGTTCCAAATGATTGGAAAAGAGCACAGATAGTCCCAGTCTTCAAGAAGGGTCGTCGAGCAGATGCGCAAAACTATAGACCTATATCTCTTACGTCGATCTCTTGTAGAATTTTAGAACATGTTTTTTGCTCGCGTATCATGTCATTTCTGGAAACCCAGAATCTACTATGTAGGAATCAACATGGATTCCGGAAACAGCGATCGTGTGAGACCCAACTCGCCTTATTTGTTCATGAGACCCAGAAAATATTAGATACAAGCTCCCAGGTAGATGCTATTTTTCTTGACTTCCGGAAGGCGTTCGATACAGTTCCGCACTGTCGCCTGATAAACAAAGTAAGAGCCTACGGAATATCAGACCAGCTGTGTGGCTGGATTGAAGAGTTTTTAGCAAACAGAACACAGCATGTTGTTATCAATGGAGAGACGTCTACAGACGTTAAAGTAACCTCTGGCGTGCCACAGGGGAGTGTTATGGGACCATTGCTTTTCACAATATATATAAATGACTTAGTAGATAGTGTCGGAAGTTCCATGCGGCTTTTCGCGGATGATGCTGTAGTATACAGAGAAGTTGCAGCATTAGAAAATTGTAGCGAAATGCAGGAAGATCTGCAGCGGATAGGCACTTGGTGCAGGGAGTGGCAACTGACCCTTAACATAGACAAATGTAATGTATTGCGAATACATAGAAAGAAGGATCCTTTATTGTATGATTATATGATAGCGGAGCAAACACTGGTAGCAGTTTCTTCTGTAAAATATCTGGGAGTATGCGTGCGGAACGATTTGAAGTGGAATGATCATATAAAATTAATTGTTGGTAAGGCGGGTACCAGGTTGAGATTCATTGGGAGAGTGCTTAGAAAATGTAGTCCATCAACAAAGGAGGTGGCTTACAAAACACTCGTTCGACCTATACTTGAGTATTGCTCATCAGTGTGGGATCCGTACCAGGTCGGGTTGACGGAGGAGATAGAGAAGATCCAAAGAAGAGCGGCGCGTTTCGTCACCGGGTTATTTGGTAACCGTGATAGCGTTACGGAGATGTTTAATAAACTCAAGTGGCAGACTCTGCAAGAGAGGCGCTCTGCATCGCGGTGTAGCTTGCTCGCCAGGTTTCGAGAGGGTGCGTTTCTGGATGAGGTATCGAATATATTGCTTCCCCCTACTTATACCTCCCGAGGAGATCACGAATGTAAAATTAGAGAGATTAGAGCGCGCACGGAGGCTTTCAGACAGTCGTTCTTCCCGCGAACCATACGCGACTGGAACAGGAAAGGGAGGTAATGACAGTGGCACGTAAAGTGCCCTCCGCCACACACCGTTGGGTGGCTTGCGGAGTATCGATGTAGATGTAGATGTAGATAGTTCCGTTACGCACCGCCACGTTACACGCAACAGCTCGGAGCCCTCTAGCGGCAGAGGGTTGCAGCTTGCGTCAGCGAAGTGGGAAAGCGACCGAGTAATCTGCATGGCAAGTAATACCTCAACCGATATTGAGAACAGAATTAAAAAATTCGGAGGCAGTCCCTTTGAGCAGGCCCACGCAATGAATCAGGTGATAATTTGAAAAAAATTACTTAAACTTCAGGATCGAGAGAAAGGTATTCGAATTTGCCTGCTTGCAAATAAGACCCAAGTTTGTTTGGCACACATTACAAAATTTTCCTCCCTGCATCTACCTCCAAGCCGGCCTTTGTGACCGAGCGGTTCCAGGCGCTTCAGTCTGGAACAACGCAACCGCTGGGGTCGAAGGTACGAATCCTACCTGGGGCATGGATATATGTGATGTCCTTAGGTTAGTTAGGTTTAGGGGAATGTTAGTTTAATGGAACTGATGGCCTCAGATGTTAAGTCCCATAGGGCTCAGAGCCATTTGAACTATCTACCTCCAAACGGTAGGTCTGCACTTGTTGAGCCTGTGCAAACACACGTACCCAGAGCGAACGTCCTTCAGAACTGATCTGTGCCGTTTCAGGTTTTCGGCAGCCGTGTGGTGAAAATGAACAGAAGAAGGGTAACAATGGTTTCTCCGAATACGGGAAACATGTAGACCTGTGATAACAGGAGTCACCCAACGGTAAAATGTAAAGTCTCACGGCCGAAAATGTCGCAATTAATAAAATATTCCGGACTGTTACGCTATGGCCGAACAGATTTCACATTAAAAACCCAAAGTTTCGTCCCTATCTGCGGACATTTTCAAGAAAAGAAGCCACAACCCCCCTTGAAAATGTCCTTTGCAGATGGGGACGAAACGTTGCTTTTAATGTGAAATCTATTCCACAGTCAGCAAACTGCATAACGTCTGTTTGAAACTGTCATTAATAGTAACATTAAAGTCACACTATTTGTTATACTGAGGGATGCCATGAAAAAACTAGATTCCTGCGCTCGTAAGTATTTGAAAAAAAATTATATATATATATATATATATATATATATATATATATATATATATATTTATTTATTTATTTATTTCGGAAACACCACGAGCTGCTGATGAAATGATTCTACCAATTTCCAATTTCGATCATCATCAGGTAGCACAAAATTATTTACATCGTTTATGCTACGTTCTTACTAAGGCGTCAAATAAAATAAAAGGCTTCCTACGTCACAGCCGTCAACAGTAAAATGTCACGGCATTGAAGCAGAATGTCTTTCATGCTATTTGACACCACCGTATGAATGTTGCCATATAGGCTGTTGTAATTTTTTAATACCTGAAGATGAAGACATTATCAAAACCGGTGGTTAATAAACAATTATTTCATCAGCAGTTCTTGGATGTTCTGAAATATACTTTTTTTCAAAAAACTGGATATCTTTTAGAATTCAGTCTGAACGAATAGTGAAACTTAAATGTGATAGAGCACATTTGGTGACCTGTGTAGTCCAATGGCGAGCGTGAGGTGGCCGTGACATAAGGGCACTGAACTTCTAAGCGCCTGCTGTAGGAGCTTACCTGTACGATCCCACTTCACTGGACAATCTGATCGTTTCAATGCAAGCAAGTGTGAAGTAGCCATAAATGAGTGTCATCAAATAGAGACTGTATCTGGCTTTGTGCATTCTTGTTTGAACGCCCAGTCAGTGTCCAATTCATGTTTGAAGAGGCGCATTTCTAATGCGAGATACGTTGGTACAAGCAGCAGAGACCTTGTCAGAAAGAGTACGTTAAGGTGTGTGGGACGAAATGGATGATGATTATCGTCGAGGTGCGCCTGATTGCCCGTTCCAAGAGCTCTACAGTCGGCTACGAGGTGGAGACGACCGCCTCTTGTACCACATGAGTTGCCAAGGCGTGCATGTCACTTAACGAGGAGAACGTCGCACAGTGTCCCATAATCTGCGCAGTCGTATGAGGCTAGGTCACTGGTTGAGTGACCACCCTCCGCAATTAGATGCAGTGTTGGAAGTAAGCAGAGAATGAAGTAGTTGGAGGGAGTAATACACGCACCACCTGTTCGTGAGAAGTTACACTACTGGCCATTAAAATTGCTACACCAAGAAGAAATGCAGATGATAAACGGGTATTCATTGGACAAATATATTATACTAGAACTGACATGTGATTACATTTTCACGCAGTTTTGGTGCATAGATCCTGAGTAATCAGTACCCAGAACAACCACCTCTGGTCGTAATAACGGCCTTGATACGCCTGGGGATTGAGTCAAACAGAGCTTGGATGGCGTGTACAGGTACAGCTGCCCATGCAGCTTCAACACAATACCACAGTTCATCGAGAGTAGTGACTGACATATTGTGACGAGCCAGTTGCTCGGCCACCGTTGACCAGACGTTTTCAATTGGTGAGAGATCTGGAGAATGTGCTGGCCAGGGCAGCAGTCGAACATTTTCTGTATCCAGAAAGGCCCGTACAGGACCTGCAACATGCAGTCGTGCATTATCCCGCTGAAATGTAGGGTTTCGCGGGGATCGAATGAAGGGTAGAGCCACGGGTCATAACGCGCCTGAAATGTAACGTGCACTGTTCAAGGTGCAGTCAATGCGAACAAGAGGTGACCGACACGTGTAACCAATGGCACCCCATACCATCACGCCGGGTGATACGCCAGTATGGCGATGACGAATACACGCTTCCGATGTGCGTTTACCGCGATGTCGCCAAACACGGATGCGACCGTCATGATGCTGTAAACACAACCTGGATTCATCCGAAAAAATGACGTTATGCCATTCGTGCACCCAGGTTCGTCGTTGAGTACACTATCGCAGGGGCTCCTGTCTGTGATGCAACGTCAAGGGTAACCGCAGCCATGGTCTCCGAGCTGATAGTCCATGCTGCTGCAAACGTCGTCGAACTGTTCGTGCAGATGGTTGTTGTCTTGCAAACGTCCCCATCTGTTGACTCAGGGATCGAGACGTGGCTGCACGATCCGTTACAGCCATGCGGATAAGATGCCTGTCATCTCGACTGCTAGTGATACGAGGCCGTTGGGATCCAGCACGGCATTCTATATTACCCTCCTGAACCCACCGATTCCATATTCTGCTAATAGTCATTGGATCTCGACCAACGCGAGCAGCAATGTCGCGATACGATAAGCCGCAATCGCGATAGGCTACAATCCGACCTTTTATCAAAGTCGGAAACGTGATGGTATGCATTTCTCCTCCCAACACTAGGCATCACAACAACGTTTCACGAGGCAACGCCGGTCAACTGCTGTTTGTGTATGAGAAATCGGTTGGAAACTTTCCTCATGTGAGCGCGTTGTAGGTGTCGCCAAGGGCGCCAACCTTGTGTGAATGCTCTGAAAAGCTAATCATTTGCATATCACAGCATCTTCTTCCTGTCGGTTAAATTTCGCGTCTGTAGCACGTCATCTTCATGGTGTAGCAATTTTAATGGCCAGTAGTGTAGTTACAGCTCTCTGCCTGAAACACAAGCTGACAACGCCTGCAGTTACAGGTCATCACGCTATGACCCAACGCTAGTACCTGCCGACAAGAAGTTTCTGTTCTACCTTAGCGTTTCAGTAACGTGGCGTGCTGGCGTGATAGGTTGATGGGGTTTGCATTCCACAGAGAGGGCGTTGCGCAAACATAGACTGTAGTGATTGTTTAGCACAAAAAGAACCCAGTGGCGGCAGTCGATACAAAGATTGCCTCCCACAATGCGGCAGATGGTGTACTTCGATTCCAAGAAAACGCCATCCATCAAGCACTATCGTGATACTGCCTCGGTGGACAATGGATTCAAGGAGTAAACAAACAGCACTGGCGAGAAGATCCGCCTGGAAGATTGCAACGGCCCAACTGCAGTCTACAGTCAAGGGCAGCCCGCACACTTACCAGATAGCGCATCTGTGCTAAGCACGTACCGGCGGTACCAGCTAAAGGCTGAGAGAAGCAGGAGCGCTAACATTAGAGATGCATTTAGAGTGGCGACTCGCGACAAGTCGGATTACGTACAGTGTACAGTGTACGTGGCTGCTGTGACGTGTTCTCCTCCCGCACAGACAAACGCCATTCGTGCTGAAATACGAACGGTAGCAGCCTACTTGTAACGAAAATAGTGACTTTATTAATTGTGTATTTACCCCCTAAAGTGTAGGTAGCGTTTAGGATGTTAGTTACCGACTTTAATGCAGAATACGTTTAAAAGTCAATTTAGCATGTTGGATAAGTGGAAGTATAATAACAAAAATGGGTTTATTTTCGGCTTTCACATTTCCAATTTGCATGTTACAGATCGTGCACTACACCGGGTGATCAAAAAGTCGGTACAAATTTGGAAACTTAATAAACCACGGAATAATGTAGATACAGAGTGAAAAATGACACACATGCTTGGATTGACATGGGGTTTTATTGGAACAAAAAAAAAGTATTGCTAGACGCGTGAAAGATCTCTTGCACGTTTTATTTGCTTCTGATCGTGTGCTCAGCCGCCACTTTCGTCATGGTTTAAATAGGTGCTGTTGACAAATCAGCGCCTCACTGTATAGACACTGTTCCCTTTGCTGGCTGAAATACGAAATTTCAAAAAGCTTTATCGGCTTTTATAAGAAAGTGTCTTCCACATGAATGAAAATAAAAACTTGCCGTGATTTTCAACATAGGCACAGGTCTGCCTAGCCTTTATTTCTATTTTCGATAGAACTATTTCATTTTACAAGGGTATATCTTTTGGATGCATACTTATAAATCCTTAGGATATTTATTACAATTATGTTCGAGATCAAATTTTTCATTTATGTTTGACAAACGCTCAACATGTCCTCTGCTGGACGCACGAAAAACATCCCGACGACAGCCAAACTGGCGCAAGCAATTCTGGAGTTACTGCTGTTGTTGTTTCACGTGGCAGTTCACACAGAGTTGTTAGAAGGGGAGGCACACAGACGGCATTTCTCACAGACTCCCCCTCCCCATCCCCCCCCCTCCCAAAAAAAAAACGTCACGCGTCACCAGATGAGGCGACCTTGTAAGCCATTAGAGTGTGTTCCGGGTTGCGTACGCGCCTTACGAGCGACGCACCTCCCAGGCAGGTCACTTTTGAGAAGTACGCGCTTTAACCCGCAGCTGACCGTGCGGTGATCCTCCGTCCTATTGAAAAGTGAACTTTACGGCGTATTGTCGCAACTGTGGAAAACTCGACATCTCCAGTTGTGCGTAATTACTGTAACGGAGTGATCGCGCAAGCTGCCTTGCACCGCAGTAGCCCCTTCCGACAACGACAGGAATTGCCAACTTTTTGATATATAGGTAAACTTTTACTTTCATACGTAAGTTAAAATTTACTCCACGTTTCTATCCTTATTCAAGTAGACGATATAGTCTTGTCAAATCGGATGAATCCTTTTGATACACTATTTCAGACATCTATTAAGACCAGACTCCTAAACCAGAATATTATGACGGGCAACACATTCTTAAGGAGAACAAGATCTTAGATTCAGCCACAGAAATAAATTTTTGTTTGTATTCTCTAGGTGCCTACATATTCTAGCAGTGGTCATAGTCAGCTCGTCAGGTAATTTCTTGAGAGATACACAAATGGCAACAATTTAAAACTATGTAAAGTTTTGAAGCTGCAAACAATGGACTGCAGTGACATCTATACATTTTGAGACTATCCTTTAGCCGGTGACTGTGGCATTTGTCCTCTAGATCCTTTCTTTCGGGAGTTCTAGTCCCGCAAGGTAGGCAGGAGAGCTTCTGTGTTTCTTAGAAAGCAGGTGATAGGTCCTGGCAGGAACTAAGCCTGGGGGGGAGTGGACGAACAGTGCCCGCGAAGAGCAAGATTCCGGGTTTAACACTGGTCTCACACACAGTTTTAATGTGGCAGTAAGTTCCAAGTAATTTTGTTTCGTTTATGTTCCCTGCTTTGTTGAGGTATTACTTCTTTTTCAAAATAGTTGTAAGCCGTTCTAAGTACCTTACTTTCTGGAGATACTTCCTCTCTTTCGCTTTTCTGGACATTTCATTTAACATAAGGCCCTGTAAAATTTGTTTTATTCTGTGTATTGTCGTCAGTCTAGTACATTACAAACGTGTGTTCATACTGTTTACAAGATTGCGTACAATCGTATAGTGATAGTCGTTACCCTCGCTGGTGTCTCTCCCGTGGGTCTTCAAGCGCCCTTCCTCTGGTGTTTCGGCAGGTATTTGCAATTTTCTTTTTGCAATGTGTAGCTGGAGTCATCGCAAACAAATATTGTTCGTCAAATCTTTCGTACGACGCCCAGTTTCGGCGGAAAGCGTCGGTTTGTTCCCCATTACAAACAAAATGATTTTTAAGGTGAAACTTTACGCGCATACTCGATAGAGCGGTCCCAAATTAGTCCAATGCGTTATTCGTTTTGTCGGTATGTACTGGAAGGGACAGTGGAACACGAAGAATGATCTGGTCCCCCTCGCACTGACCAGCGCTTCTGCATGGAAGTAGCAGACAGCGTGTGTCAGAGGAGGGGTGCTGTCGATAATAAACATGGATAGAAGGAATACCACGCTAGAGTAATCTGGCATCGCTCTGTGGAATGAGCACGTGAAATTCGACTTTAAAAATCATCCTCTCTCTAACGAAGAACGAACCGACGATTTCCATCGACGCTGGGCGTCACATGAAAGACATGATGATCCGTATTTGTTTTGGCTGACTGCAGCAACACGTTGCAAAAAATAAACTGTAAATATCAGCCCAAACATGAAAAGAGGCGCCCAACGACTTAGGGGAGACCCCATGTAAAACGCAGACCGCCTGCACTGCTGTGTTGATACACGGGGGACACTTAATAGTTTAAAAAACAAATACAGATCTGTCACCAAGGACCACATGATCAGGTTGGATTTGTCTCTCTGTCCAACAATAACGTAAGTTTGTATTACGCATAAAAGACGGAAATGTTCCAACGGTTGTTTTTGTAGGATGGATTTCCTGTTCATGAGTAAAAGCGCCGAAGTTCTGAGCGTAGTAGTCTGTTACCATCCTTTTAGGTGGGCCCCGTTGCCTTAATGCTTCCCCTGGTCCCGGCGGAGATTCGAGTCCTCCCTCGGGCATGGGTGCGTGTGTTTCTCCTTAGGATAATTTAGGTTAAGTAGTGTGTGATGACCTTAGCAGTTAAGTCCCATAAGATTTTACACACATTTGAACATTTGAATGCTTCCCTGAGACATTGCGTATACAGCAGTGCAAAAATAACTGCGATGAAAGTGAAACACGCGACGCCATTTCCCAAATGAGACACAGTCATTCGCGAGGGACGGTAAGATCAGCGCGTGAAATAAAGTTTTAATGAAACTGGGCACTAGAAGAATGAAGAAGAGAATGAACTGGATGGTAACGCGGACCTTGACAATCAATTAGACATGACTCTTGGCTGTGATGACTATTAAGCATGTCACTAAGTAATCTAGGGCGTAAGAGGTAATAGCCGCGAAATGACTTTCGGGTTTTACCAGGGGGGGGGGGGGGGGGGTTGGAGTGGGAAACGAGAATAGAAGCCGATTAACGCACGCCCCTCGCGGCGACACGATGGCTAGCTCATCACTAAATGAAAGGCCGAAGTAACAGCCAGGATAATGAGCTCTTCTAGCAGCAGTTGTAGCAGCACATAAAACGCTGAATCACAAGTAAGCGCTAACTAGAAATTGAGTATCGTGTGCGCTTGACATACGATCTAATGACACAGACAAACGCGGGAGTGTACGGGGTTATACGAGCCATCGTAATTTGACATTTATAGGTCATCTGGCAAGTACGTTTCCTTCGCCAATACTGGCAATATTGAGGAGAGACGGCAATTTTACGCAGACTCTAAGCAAAGGTTGTGGCTTTAGCCAGGAATAAATACCGACTGCATTTAGCTGTCGGAGTTGTACGAGGAATAATAAACGTTTACGGGAGCTAAAATGGCACCGCGTGTGATTCATGTGTTTAGTGTCTGAGAAAGGAATGATACTCAAAGCATCCACAAGCACATACATTTCACCACGAGTATTATATATCAATTGTTCACTCATTTCAGCGATTGAAAATTTACACGGTAAAGACAGAGTGATTTCAAAAGTGAGTGAAAAATTGGAGAGAGAGGTTGACGCATCGATCAGGGATAACACTTTCCACATGATGCAGTGCGTATTGCAGTTAAGAAAGATAAACTATACCCAGCTGATACTGTAACAGGAAGCTAATTTCTTCTATGAGGATAAATAAAAATTGGTCCCATGCTGCAAAAAAGTGCTATTATAAAGAAAAATAGTGCATTATCTACAACAGCGCTGGATTGTACTTTCCTATACAAAGAAATACCGTGCTGGTTCCCTATGTCGTCGTATACGTACTGAAGAGAACACAGACTACTTGCTTTCCCGTCCTGTCCCTATCCGAGGTTGTTTTTCGTCTCTAATGACGTTACGGGCTCAGGGCGGTCGCTAATCCCTGATATTTACTTTTCACGTTTCAGTTTACGAAGAGTTGTTGTATCTCTGTATAATATTCTCTTCGACTCCCATTATTTACTGGGATTCACAAAATATTGCACAACTTATTTTATTATCTTTTCAGAAAGTTTTATTTTTGGTTTTTATTATTTTAGTTAGTTTATTAATTACAGCATTCTCTCTGATCTTGCTACAGTTTCATTTTTCTACATCTTAGCTTCAGATAAAAAGCGTAAAGAAAAATGTACTGCCATATTAAGTTTTCTAATGGCAGAAACAATCACCTAGCAGCATAGATATTCCAACAGTAAAAAGTCTTCTACTTCATGTTGTTGACACTGTTACTGAAAAAAGCCTTACATACGAATCCGTTGCACTGTTCTGACTGAAAGAGGGCTGTAAGGGATAATAAATAAAATAAAACGGAAACAATAATCTCTCCCGACATACACTAATTTTAACCTCTTCTCAATCTCCATTTAACGCACTATTCAGAGCTTTAAATATTAATATGTAAATACGTTTACTAACACGGAACAGAAAAAACCAGTATTCACTCATGTGAAAAAGAATAAATAAAGGAAATACTTCACCCTGTACCGCAGTTGTGACAACAGCGTTTTTTCCATTACAGTTGATCACGTTAAATTTAGCATTACAACACTGAATGCCCTGTCCTTTTTCACCGGCAACCCTGAAGGCTGAAGGCGATGTCCTCTCCACAATTCTCTCATCTCCCCAGCGTACGAAAACGCGGCGGAAGAATACTCAGTTTCGGCCAATGTCGAACGCTCTATCATCGCCGAAATCCCTCCACTGGGATCTACCCAATCATTGAGTAGGTCATATCGTCCCTAGGCGAACGAAATTCCCGCCTTCGCCGCGTGTTGCCCAGCACAGGGGGCTCCGGATGCCGGGCTATTCCCAGAAGCTCCGTATTGTCCCGCGTTTCCGGTGAGCGCTACCTGCCGCCCACGGCGGCCCGGCGAGCTTCGGCCAGCTGCAGACTTCATATTCCACAATTCTCAGCTTCCGACACTTTTCACCAACGCTTTAAGTTAGTGGCTCAATCCTGCAGACATGAAGGGAATACTGCTCCAGAGTGCCTCATATTTATCATAATTCAATAGAGTCATGATCTGATGCCTTGGCCAGTCGCTTTACTATTAATACTAGTGTTGGTAGGCTAACTTGTAAGTGCCCATGTCTTGGCACCTTACACAGCCACGTCTCGATCCCTGAGTCAAGACAACAACCATCTGCACGAACAGTTCGACGACGTTTGCAGCAGCATTAACTATCAGCTCGGAAAGCATGGCTGGGCTGCGGTTACCTTTGACAGGAGCGCCTGCGATGGTGTACTCAACCACGAACCTGGGTACACGAATGGCAAAACCTCATTTTTTTCGGATGAATCCAGGTTCTGTTTACAGCATCATGATGGTCGCATCCGTATTTGGTGAGATCACGGTGAACGCACATTGGAAGCATGTATTCGTTGCATCACCCGGCGTGATGGTATGGGGTGCCATTGGTTACACGTCTCGGTCACCTCTTGTTCGCATTGACGGCACTTTGAACGGTGGAGGTTACATTTCAGATGTGTTACGACCCGTGGCCCTACCCTTCATTCGATCCCTGCGAAACCCTACATGTCAGCAGGATAATGCACGACCGCGTGTTGCAGGTCCTGTACGGGCCTTTCTGGATACAGAAAATGTTCGACTGCTGCCCTGGCCAGCACATTCTCCAGATCTCTCACCAATTGAGATCGTCTCAATGGTGGCCGAGCAACTCGCTCGTCACAATACACCAGTCACTACTCTTGATGAACAGTGGTATCGTGTCGAAGCTGCACGGGCAGCTGTACCTGTACACGCCATCCAAGCTCTGTTTGACTCTATGCCCAGGCGTATCAGGGCCGTTATTACGGCCAGAGGTGGTTGTTCTGGGTACTGGTCTCTCAGGATCTATGTACCCAAATTGCTTGGAAATTTAATCACATGTCAGTTCTAGTGTAATATATTTGTCCAATGAATACCCGTTTATCGTCTGCATTTCTTCTTGGTGTAGCAGTTTTAATGGATAGTAGTGTAGTATAAAATATAGATTAAAGAGTAAGAAAGTCACCAGCTAAATTTTACGTTAATAGTATCGATGAAATCCTGCTTTGCATTAATTTTAAAAACGTGTAGAAAAGTTTCACCCTTTAACCGTATTGTATATTCAGTTATAGCAGAAATGTCTCGGCTGAAGAGTGGGGTGTTTGGAACGGTGACAGCCAATTTGCCACCTATACGGGACGAGGGGGATGAAATAGCAATAAAGGAAATAAATCTCCCGAGACTGTCGTTTGTTAGTCATGGAAGCGGAAAGAGCTGGTGGTCGGAGACGGCGTCGGGTCTAGACTTTGCCGCCTCCGCTCCATGTTGGGCCGGAGCCGCAGCCGGGGAAGGGAGTCTGGCTGACCGGTCGGGCGGCCAGCTTGCGTCACGGGTGGCGCCAGCAGCAGCGCCGGCGAGCAGCCGCCACCTCGTGACGTCACACGCCAACTGGGTCACCGGGCGGCCGGCGGCGCCGCGCCACCAACTGAAGAGCCTCCCTCTCCGATCCGTCCTCCACAAGCCTGTCGTACTGACGTTCCGCACAACAGCAACAGTAAGCCGAAATCTCTGAACCCTGTTCACAGACAGTTACCTAGATAATTGCCAGACCCCAAGGAACACGATGAATACGGCGCGGAACAGCCTGCAGCCTGTCGTACAGTTGACACGCTTCGAGAGAACGCTGCAAGAGAAACTTTTGTGCCATTTGCCATCCACTGCAGTGACTAGTCCGACCTACGCCGACGTACGTAGCAATTCTCGGCACGGAACATTAAAATTTACCGCAGGTGGTAGGTAACGTTTCATGATTGCGTAGGTCAAGAGAAGTCTCGAATTTCACTCCCGTGTGCAGTACGCGTTAAATGTTCTAGTATTCTGAATACAGGCGACGATATCGTTTTAAAGATCATCAAGAAATCTCGGACATCACGCATGAGACACCCTCGTTTCCGAGAGTAACAATAGGAATATAATGAAACTGTCATGGAGATGACCGCATGTTGAACAGTGCATTTGGATAAACACACGGCCTTCTTTGGCAGTCCGCGGCCGTGAGGCGGGCGTGTTGTTGCAAACGAGGCGACTGGTGACTCACCGGGACATATTACTCTCTTCCAATTATAGTTGGTCCACGTCACACGGCCAGAGCACCGTTTTCGTCCTGTTCTTGACGGTGATCAAAGGCGCGAAGGTCACCCTCACTGCTCCATAACCAGCTTGCGCTGCCCGTTGGTTTGTCGCACTGTTTGAATGACGACATCGGTTGTACTGCGTTCACACTCCTCTACTTTGACTGAATCATCTTCGATCCTTAGGTATGTTGTCCACTAGGGATTTCTTTTGTATCACTCCTACTCTTCTACACTACCACACGAGAATTTCGTTATCACATTAGAAGACTGCAATAGACTTGTTCCAAGTAACTGCACTGTTTGAAAGATCTCGCAGTTTTATTCACTTGTCTCGGGACGATGGAGCTTTGGAGTGGATCTCAACTCACTACGTGATCAAAAGTATCTGGAAACCCCCAAAAACATACGTTTTTCATATTAGGTGCATTGTGCTGCCACGTACTCCCAAGTACTCCATATCGGCGACCTCAGTAGTCATTAGACGATGTGAGACAGCAGAATGAGGCGCTCCACGGAACTCACGGACTTCGAGAATGGTCAGGTGATTGGGTGACACTTGTGTTATACGTCTTTACGCGAGATTGCCAAACTCCTAAACTTCCTTAGGTCCACTGTTTCCGATGTGGTAGTGAAGTGGAAACGTGAAGGGACACGTACAGCACAAAAGCGTACAGGCCGACCTCGACTGACAGAGACCGCCGACAGTTGAAGAGGGTCATAATCTGTGATAATCAGACATTTATCCAGACCATCACACAGGAATTCCAAACTGCATCAAGATCCACTGCAAGTACTGTGACAGTTCGGTGGGAGGCGAGAAAACTTGAATTTCATGGTCGAGCGACTGCTCATAAGCCACACATCATGCCCGTCAATATCAAATGACGCCTTGCTTGGAGTAAGGAGCTTAAACATTGGACGACTGAACTGTAGAAAAACGTTCTGTGGAGTGACGAATCACGGTACACAATGTGGCGATCCGATGGCAGGGTGTGGGTATAGCGAATGCCCGGTGAACATCATCTGCCAGCGTGTGTAGTACCAACAGTAAAATTCGGAAGCGGTGGTGTTATGGTGTGGTCGTGTTTTGCATGGCACTTTCACAGCACATGCCTAAGTTAATGTTGTAAGTACCTTCTTGCTTTCCACTGTTGAAGAGCAATTCGGGGACGGCGATTGCATCTTTCAACACTATCGAGCACCTGTTCTTAATGCACCGCCAGTAGCGGAGTGGTTACACGACAATGACATCCCTGCAATGGACTGGCCTGAATCCTATAGAACACCTTTGGGATGTTTTTGGAACGCCGACTTCGTGCCGGGCCTCACCGACCGAGATCGATCCCTCTCCTCAGTTCAGCACTCCGTGAAAAATGGGCTGCTATTCCCCAAGAAACCTTCCAGCATCTGTACGTATGCCTATGAGAGTGGAAGCTGTCATCAACCCTAAGGGTGCGCCAACACCATATTGAATCCCCATATTACCGATGGAAGGCGCCACGAACTTGTAAGTCATTTTCAGCCAGGTGTCCGGATACTTTTGATCACATAGTGTATGTGTTAGTAAGCCTAAGCATTAGCTTCTTAGGGAGCTCATGAACAGTTCTTTTTTCTCTCGAAAAGTTTTTTCGGCATGGATTCTTTTCATCAAACCTTAATAATGCTTCTTCTTTCTTAACTCTTTCAGCCCATCTTATCTTCTCCATCCTCCTCATATCAAACATCTATAATCTTTTCTTCATCTCGCTTCCTTAATGCCCAGGTTACCTGCGCCATATAAATACAGACTGGAAGCTGGTTTGAATGGGGTTGGGGTTGTTTGGGAGAGGAGACCAGACAGCGAGGTCATCGGTCTCAACGGATTAGGGAAGGATGGGGAAGGAAGTCGGCCGTGCCTTTCAAAGGCACCATCCTAGCATTTGCCTGGAGTGATTTAGGGAAATCACGGAAAACCTAAATCAGGATGGCCGGACGCGGGATTGAACCGTCGTCCTCCCGAATGCGTAAATACAGACTCGCCATTAAACATTTAACTAGCTTTTTTCTCGGTCGTGTGTTCAGTTTTCCGCATAGTGGTTTCTTCCTGTTGAATACTTGCTTATCCTTTGAAATCATGGTTTCAGTTTCTTGGCTGCGTGTTGTACCCTTCACTATTGAGATGACGTAGTATTTCAATTTTAATTTTTAAACTCCACCTTCTGCAAAACACAATATATTTCTTTTTTCTATTTACCCACACATGTACGTGTCATCTTGTGTGGGCGTCAATTTATTTCTCTAAAAATATTACCCATAGTTGAAGGTTATTTTTCTATTTTAAGCGGAAAAACTATAACACGTTCGTTTTTTTGTTGTTGTTGTTGTTGTTCACCTGGACTGACATTAACTGTGAAAGTGGACTTGTCAAGGTCGGCTTGTTTTTATGCCTTTTTATTGTTTGGCACCACGTCGTCTGCAAAGTAGTTGGAAGAACATTTAATTTTGAAATACTATTTCTGACGATAGTGGTCATGTATCCCATGTGATTACGTTTTTATTTACTGTTGTGCGTCTTCATTGAGTTTACTTATTTGATTCCAATCAAACACAACGTTTTTCGCATCTTTTACACATCATTCTCGCCTTGTAGACGCGTTTTCATACAAAGAAAAGAGTTTTGCGAGAAATATGCTACGTTAATGTCGGCGTTCAGTGGTTCATGGTTTTGTTTTCGTCCAGTGTAGTGCTAATTCTAAATTTTTGGTGAGAGT
Organism: Schistocerca americana; assembly: GCF_021461395.2. NCBI lineage: Eukaryota > Metazoa > Arthropoda > Insecta > Orthoptera > Acrididae > Schistocerca > Schistocerca americana. Next base: position 823,025,790 of record NC_060122.1, on the reverse strand, counting down.
TTTTGCAGTCTGTCTGCTGGAGCAGAACTTATTTGATTTGTTTGTGTGCAAAAGTTTTGCAGACAGTGTTTTGCTGCACAGTTTTGCATATTCGTCAGAAACACGTTTCGGTAAACAGAAAAAAGAAATAAACTGTGTTTTGTAAAAGTTCCGAATTTAGAACATCCACATTTAATTCGAAAGCACGGAAAAACATCAACAGGATCTTCCAACCCCAGCAAGACGATAATCTTACCACCGTGCCAAGTAAGTATTTAAATTTATTACTTGTTCAATTGTGTCATGTCTTAATCTTAGGATTGTATTATTGCCGGTCACGGTGGCCGAGCGCTTCTAGGCGCTTCAGTCCGGAACCGCGAGAGTTTTGCGGTCGGAGGTTCGAATCCTGCCTCGACCGTGGATGTGTGTGACGTCGTTAGGTTAGTTAGGTTTAAGTAGTTCTAAGTTCTAGGGGACTGATGACCTCAGATGTTCAGTCCCATAGTGCTCAGAGCCATTTGAACCACTTTGAACCTGTATCATAGAACATACTCTTGGTTTTCTCCGTATTAATTCTAGAATAGCTGGACTGTACATGTAGCGTAGAAACCGTTAAGTGTTTGAAGAGGAAATGAGCGCAAAAATGTTACATGAAGGGGCTCTTTCTCTGGTAGCAAAGATGATTTGTCGTTAATATGTGTCGATGTGTGTAAATACTGCGGCCTAACTAGTGATCTCCTTTGCCCACAGAGGTATGCCATTCCTCCGTCGCTCTGTTGCTAGGATGGCCGCGCCACTGCGCGGTAGGTGACAGTTCGGCAAGCGGCCAGAGGACCTCCTCGTGTGTCGTTCGGCCGCCCTGGCGCGCAGAGTTCCGCCACGCTGGGAGGAGGGGCCTAAGAAGCGGGCGTGGGAGTCGCAGTCCACCCCGCCTCGTGGAACGCCAGCCATCAGGTCGCCAAGTCACCCTGCACGTGTCTGTGCGACCGCACCGCTAATGTCAGTCCCAGAAAGCCCAGCGCCGTGCCTTAATGCTACAGTACGGTCGCGGTCGATTACAAAGCGTTCCGGGTCGGCTCTGAGGTCACGGCTGGCACTTTCTACGTGTGCGCCATTGGCCGGACAGAGCGACCAATCGCCTTCTCCTCCAACCGAGCCGGATTGCGGGGCTGGCAGCGGCCCGCGAGTGGCCCACTGAGTATGTGGCGGAGAGACGTAAGAGCAACCTGTTGTCACCAACGTATCAACAGGTTCTAGCTGTGTCACAGCAACCTGTCTCCCTCCTGCTGTCACAAATCTCACCGCAGGTTCGATTTTTTGGTCATCTCCACCTATGACTACACCTGCCAACTGCGCCGCAGTTCTACATCTACATCTACATACATACTCCGCAATCCACCATACGGTGCGTTGCGGAGGGTACCTCGTACCACAACTACCATCTTCTCTCCCTGTTCCACTCCCAAACAAAACTAGGGAAAAATGACTGCCTTTATGCCTCTGTACGAGCCCTAATCTCTCTTATCTTATCTTTGTGGTCTTTCCGCGAAATATAAGTTGGCGGCAGTAAAATTGTACTGCAGTCAGCCTCAAATGCTGGTTGTTTAAATTTCCTCAGTAGCGATTCACGAAAATAACGCGTCCTTTCCTCCAGAGACTCCCACCCGAGTTCCTGAAGCATTCCCGTAGCACTCGCGTGATGATCAAACCTACCAGTAACAAATCTAGCAACCCGCCTCTGAATTGCTTCTATGTCCTCACTCAATCCGACCTGATAGGGATCCCAAACGCTCGAGCAGTACTCAAGAATAGGTCGTATTAGTGTTTTATAAGCGGTCTCCTTTACAGATGAACCACATCTTTCCAAAATTCTACCAATGAACCGAAGACGACTATCCGCCTTCCCCACAACTGCCATTACATGCTTGTCCCACTTCATATCGCTCTGCAATGTTACGCCCAAATATTTAATCGACGTGACTGTGTCAAGCGCTACACTACTAATGGAGTATTCAAATATTACGGGTTTCTATTTCCTTTTCATCTGCATTAATTTACATTTATCTATATTTAGAGTTAGCTGCCATTCTTTACACCAATCACATATCCTGTCCAATTCATCTTGTATCTTTCTACAGTCACTCAACGACGGCACCCTCCCGTACACCACAGCATCATCAGCAAACAGTCGCACATTGCTATCCACCCTATCCAAAAGATCATTTATGTAGATATAAAACAACAGCGGACCTACCACACTTCCCTGGCACACTCCAGATGATACCCTCACCTCCGATGAACACTCACCATCGAGGACAACGTACTGGGTTCTATTACTTAAGAAGTCTGTTGTGTGGTCGAGCGACACCCACGCCTCGCTCTTCCCAGATTATCGTTGCTGCACGGAATGATTGTTAAGGCATCGACGGCTTCAGAGTTCGTCTTCTCGAAGTTTTGCTTTTGCACTACATTCCGCAATCTTTTCGTTATGAGTCGTCTGCTTCGGTTTCCCGTTGTAGTTTTTCTCACTGCTCTCGACTTCTCTTAACCCCGAGCCACCACTAACCACTTACCGTCCCATAACTTCGTATATTGCTCTGTGAGAGATGTCACTAATTTCCTTTTATATCCACGGTCTTTTGTATCGCCAATTACCGGACGGTTATTTGTAGAGGACTCTCTAAAAATTAGCTCTTGCAGCTTCCTAACTACACTGGTGTTCAAAATTAAAGCTACAAACTGCTATTTTCCCGTCCAGTGTCTAAATTCAAGATGTAATCATACGTCCGTAAGATCGTATTCTTTACGGAAGATGGCATTCTGGTGAACGGACAACCGCGCCAATGATGACGTCAGGGTACCTATCAAGCGGGGTAGTGTTTGCGGGGTAGTCCCACATCCACAATCGCTGTGTACACAGTCACAGACGGTGCAGTATGGACTACGGACTCTCTGCTGTGGACGGCCTTAAGGAAGAATGGAAGCAGGAGAGTCGCAGACTAATGTGGGCCGATGGCTTAATGTCACTCGTTCTGTTGTCTCTCGGATGAGGCGACAGTTTATAGAGACCGAAATTGTATCCCAGAGACGAGTACAGGGCCGACCACGTGTGGGATCAGAAAGAGAGGACCGTTATTTGGCTCTAAGGGCACGACAGTACTGCCTTAGAACTGAACGGGAACTGGCATCTGGGCGTATTCTATCGAGGCAAAGGGGGTGCAGAAGGCTTCGGCAGGGTGAGCTGGTTGTCGGAGACCTTCTGTGTGTGTACCTCTGACGCGTCTTCACAGAAGAGAATGTCTACACTGGAGTCGTCAACATGCCACCTGGACGGTCGAACAGTGGCATACGTTCTTTGCATAGATGAGTCTGAATTTGGTCTGGAGAGTGATTTTCGACGGATCCGCATCTGGAGCGAACGTGAAATATGATTTTGGAACCCAGAAATTGTGGAATGAAACCGATATCTACAAGGATCGCTGATCTACATCTACGCCTACATCTACATTTATACTCCGCAAGCCACCCAACGGTGTGTGGCGGAGGGCACTTTACGTGCCACTGTCATTACCTCCCTTTTCTGTTCCAGTCGCGTATGGTTCGCGGGAAGAACAACTGTCTGAAAGCCTCCGTGCGCGCTCTAATCTCTCTAATTTTACATTCGTGATCTCCTCGGGAGGTATAAGTAGGGGGAAGCAATATATTCGATACCTCATCCGGAAACGCACCCTCTCGAAACCTGGCGAGCAAGCTACACCGCGATGCAGAGCGCCTCTCTTGCAGAGTCTGCCACTTGAGTTTGTTAAACATCTCCGTAACGCTATCACGGTTACCAAATAACCCTGTGACGAAACGCGCCGCTCTTCTTTGGATCTTCTCTATCTCCTCCGTCAACCCGATCTGGTACGGATCCCTCACTGATGAGCAATACTCAAGTATAGGTCGAACGAGTGTTTTGTAAGCCACCTCCTTTGTTGATGGACTACATTTTCTAAGGACTCTCCCAATGAATCTCAACCTGGTACCCGCCTTACCAACAATTAATTTAATATGATCAATTAATTTTATATGATCATCATTTTATATGATGGCGTGGACAGGGATTATGTTGACCACTCAAACACCTCTTCATGAAATTGTGCAGGTGAACGGCAGAAAACTACTTTCTGACATCTTGACGAGATCTTGGCACATCATATGTGTTTGTTGCGAGGTGCTATGGGGCCAGACTTTGTATTGGTGGACGATAATGCTCGAACGCATAGAGCACCGATGGCTGCTGTTTCTTGGAAACGGAAGATATTGCACGCATAGCGTGTCTGCTCGCTCTCCTGCTTTGAATCTCAAAGAGCATGTCTGGGATGCACTAGGGAGACGGCTTGTATCACGCCAGCATCCACCAACCACTGTCCAAGACTTGCGAGCAGCTTTGGAGGAAGAATGGGCGTTACTGCCTCAACATGAGACTGATTATATCATTCACAGCATGCCCCGTCGTTGTCAGGCCTGCATTTCTGGCAGAGGTGGTCACAGCCCATACGGAGCACTTTAACCAGTTATCGGAATGTGTGTGCATATCTGTTAAGTGGAAAAAACAAAGAGCATTTTCGTCTACTGTTATGTGTGTTGCAGTTGTTTATGTTCTGTATCTTTTACACTGTTCTATTTTACTATCACGTGTTTACACTATTTTGTGGCAAAATAAACGCAACCTTTCAAAATCTACGTTTGTTGCTTTAATTTTGGACGCCAGTGTTGTTCTTGAGTTCTTGTGTTTCTTCGAATGTCTGTCAGTCGACGGGATGAATTTTCGCCCTTATTCTTCGTAAATACTTCACCTTCCCTGTTGGTCTCATCTGATACGGATCCCATACGTTCCAGCTTCGACACACTGTAAGCCGTTCAAGTGTTTTGTAAAGAATCTTTCTCGTAGATAAACTGAAATTTCTTAGCACTCTGACAGTTATCTGTTTTACTAAACACTGCGTCTGTACGTCCGTTCTACACAATGCACGGCATGTCTACTTTTAGACGTGTCTTATTAATCTTGCGGCCAGAGACTGATAGAGTTTTATCTCTCATGAGGATTACAGCTCTACATTCAGAGCTAATAGCCAAGCATACGACAAAGATGGTATTTTGTGAAATTCAAAGCGAATGGTACAAAAGATTTTGTCTGACAACTTTCTCAGTAGAAACAACGACATCAGAGAAAAGCCTAGGATCGCAACCGATACTACCAGCCATATTATCAGTATATAAAAATAAAGAATAATTGCCTTATAGCACTCTCCTGGAATAGTTCCACGTGCATGTGGAATCTATGGAACAGCAGGAAAAATATGATTCTCTTATGAATAAACGAACATTTTTCCGACTCGTACAATAGAAGCGTTCTTTGTAAAGGCGGAATTATGTGATGAAGAGGAACACATATTAAAACCCAAACAGTAATGACCCGTGCTGCTAGTAACGATTTCCCTCCCTATGAAGGCCTCTTACGATACTGAAAGCGATAGGAGAGTGATACAAACTGAGAGGCGTGGCAGTCACACCTGGAGAAGTCAACAGGATAGCTACTGAGATGTGGGTTCAACTGCGCATATCGCCATTTCAACCTTCAGAGATCACTTGAACAAATAAGATTTTCGAATATAATTTAGTCAGTGCGTCGCAGTTGTGGCTTTCATCTAGTGGAATAACGCAACTTAATTTCTTACCAGTTCACTGGTCTAGCACGGTAGTTTGTCAGTATGAAAGTGATGATAAGTGACGTAATACAAAGAAGAAAGATTCTTTTATCAGACTGGGTGAACTATTTACTGACTCAATAGTATTCTTATAAAAGCTAAAATTAAAAAGAATAACTGGTCTGCTGACAATGTTGTGAATAAGAGACTGTTCTGCTCCCAAGTTCCATGAGAAACAGCCAACGACTAGCATCCTTTGGTGATGAAACGAAATGAAAAGTGAGTAGAATAAAAATGCAAATGTGCGCGTTGTTTTAGTGCGCAGAAGACAGGTTTAAGACAAGACACACTGAAGAGCCAGAGTCTAACGTAAAAAAATTAGTTTCAGAAATTTTAAGCTTTGTGGGCGTAACGTGTCTTCTAACAAGAAACCTATTTCAGTCACTATGTGCTTATTACTCTTTGCACGTCTGATGCTCCTCAGGTTCGGAATGTCACATACTCAATGGCAACTTTCTGGTTTTGAGTAGCACTTTCATTTCAGTTTTTCTCTATTGTTTATCACAACAACACTCGTGTTGGCTTAGAGAATGTACCAAACTAATGAAATTTAATGAAGAAATAATTTTAAACATAACTTTAATAAAATTATTTTGTTTTACTAAGCGATTCTGTGTCATATGAAACTGTGAAAAACCCTCTGCATTCGCAGTTATATGTTTCGTGCTTTTACTTTTCCATCAGTACTACTCAAATGACAACTCCAAAGTAATTGTGGCAAAAAAAGTCATATTATTTTAAGAACCGCTGTGAGCTGCTGATGAAATAAATCTTTATTAACTAACGATTTAGATCATGTCATGGTCTTGAGGTATTATAAAATTATTTATAGCAACCTGTATGACAAGCTTCTTACTGTGGAGTTTCCACACAGGTTGTTATAAGTAATTTTATGATACCTGAAGATGATGAGATGGTCGGAACCGGTAGTTAATAAAGATTTATTTCATCGGTAGCTTTTGGCGCTTCTGTTGTATGACTTTATTTTTAAATATCTTTGAGCTATAGGGCACCACCAGTACGAAACACTGCTTTTACTTTTTGATGTCACGGTATGATAATTTTCTTCTTATAGTTATAATAATATATAAATTGAGGCGAATTACATGCACGCAGTGGGATGGTGGACGAGGAATGGAAATAGGATGTGAAGGGAGGGGCAGAGAGTGGAGAGAAGTGGACCGGAGCCGCTAAATAAAATTGGAAAAATTCCTGCCCCCCAGCAACTCATCCATGTCTTGCGTAAACATTGTCACAGCGCAAAAATCTCCCGACTGTACGAAGTATGTAGACAAGGACCGATGTTTTCATTTCGTCCTTAGAAATCACTGTAATTGCCTTGCCCCAATTACAACTCGGTGTGCGCTCTGGAGTCGATCTCAGACCGCCGCGCCTAAGAAAACAAGTGGAAGAACGAAACCGGAGGCGGGGAACCGGGTTGGGGGCTCGGGCGCAGCACGCGCCTGCAATTTGCCGCCGCCGCTGGAGGCTAACCACTGTTATTTCACGGCCACACTCTGCGCCTGCAGAATACTGTGCACGATCTCAAAATGAGATTTTCTGCTGGTCGCCGTCTCTTGCCTTCCTTTCATCTGCAACTTTCTCCGAAATCTCAGCCTTGTAAAGTATGTATCGCAGAAATGTGGCAATAGAACTCTGAAGGACACTGCACGTCTACGAGGACCATTTCTTTTTTCAAGGTCAGATCGGTAGCGAAATTAAAGAGTCAGTGAAAATCCGATGAAGTTTTGGGCAGATGTGTTGCGCGGTGTCCGTAGTATGCCCGTCGATCATGTGACGTCGCACTTTTCAATTTTGAAGGCGCAGCGAGCCCGTAAAGATCCCTAGAACAATAGAGACTCCCCCCAAGTGTGAACTGCCTGCTGTTATTCGATTTCTTTATGCTGATGGTTTCCGTCTGATTCCGGCATAATGTAACTATCATGCGTGACAGCAAAGTTGCAGTAACTTTGAAGCAGAACTTAGAGATGTTCACGTTGCAGGCGAGCAGTGACGGAAGCGAGTGCAAACTGATGATATTGATCACTGAGAGGATCAGGCGATTCGAGAAAACCGTCTACGAAGGGCAATTCAGAACAAATCGAGAGGGATGTTGTCATCAGCCACTGTCCGCCTTCATGACAAGCGCGGACGCTTCTGCATCATTTTCTGTGAGAAGTGTTTAATCATCCGAGCAGGACTCGGCTCCCTCTGTTTTCCACCTCTTTGCTCACACACCCGCTGGTTACGGGGACTGTACTCGTATTTTCGTACAGACAGCCAGTTGCAGACCAGCAGAGAGATTTGCGGAAAGCACAGGTGGCTGGCTTGTGTTTTGAGGGTATTGGAAAGTTAGTAGCACGCTAAAACAAATTTCTAAGCCGGAGCGGCTATTGTATAGAGAAATAGTGGATGATATAGCTAAACTTTGCAGATAAAACACCTTTGATTCTCACTATAGTTTCCATTTCGAGACCTATCGGGTCCCGGCGGTAAAATAGTCCTTGTAAAACACATTCAGCACGGTTCACTTCGAGAGCACGGATGTCATTAACGTTCTGAATGTGTCTTTTCCGATGTTTCGGTCCCTGTTACAAGTGACCTTCTTCAGGGTGTTTTTGTTTATGAATGAGAAAACTTTGTTTCTTATATAGCTGCAGACCAGTACTGGCGCGCCTCAGCCGGTACTAGAAAGCAGGAAATGAACGCCACGTCACTAATGCCGCCTGGTTTTTTTTCCATCAGTCACAACCAGGAACGCAAACACCAATCAAAACATCGGATTTCCAACAATGAAAAGAAATAATAAAAACACCAGTAAAGACTCCTAACATCCGTCCCCTTCATCCTTAACAGCCGATGAGAATTAGATAACAGCCACGTCTGCAGGTATATAACAAACAACTTTTACATATTGACAATGCAGTCACAAACCCAGCAAAATTTTATTGAAATCTTTGAGGTTTGCCGCTGTAATTGTGTCAGAGACAGCAAAGGACTTTGAAGAGCAGTTGAACGGTATAGACAGTGTCTTGAAACGAGGATATAAGATGAACATCAACAAAAGCAAAACGAGGATAATGGAATGCTGTCGAATTAAATCAAGAGGAAATTTGTGGTAAGTTCCTATGGGACCAAACTACTGAGGTCATCGGTACCCAGGCTTACACTTAACTTAAGCTAACTTACGCTAAGGACAACACACACACCCATGCCCTAGACAGGACTCGAACCTCCGACGGGGGAGCCGCGCGAACCGTGGCAAGGCGCCTTAGCCCGCGCAGCTAAATCAGGTGATGCTGAGGGAATTAAATTAGGAAATGAGACACTTCTACATCTACGTCTACATCCATACTCCGGAAGCCACCTGACAGTGTGTGGCGGAGGGCACCTTGAGTACCTCTAATGGGTTCTCCCTTCTATTCCAGTCTTGTATTGTTCGTGGAAAGGATTGTCGGTATGCCTCTGTGTCGCCTCTAATTTCTCTGATTTTATCCTCATGGTCTCTTCGCGAGATATACGTAGGAGCAATATACTGCTTGCCTCCTCGGTGAAGGTATGTTCCGGAAACTTCAACAAAAGCCCGTACCGAGCTACTGAGCGTCTCTCTTGCAGAGTCTTCCACTGGAGTTTATCTATCATCTCCGTAACGCTTTCGCGATTACTAAATGATAATGTAACGAAGCGCGCTGCTCTCCGCTGGATCTTCTCTATCTCTTCTATCAACCCTATCTGGTACTGATCCCACACTGGTGAGCTGTATTCAAGCAGTGGGTGAACACGTGTACTGTAACCTACTTCCTTTGTTTTCGGACTGCATTTCCTTAGGATTCTTCCAATGAATCTCGGTCAGGCATCTGCTTTACCGACGATTAATTTTGTATGGTCATTTCATTTTAAATCACCCCTAATGCCTACTCCCTGATAATTCATGGAATTAACTGCTTCCAATTGCCCACCTGTTATATTGTAGCTAAATTATAAGGGATCTTTCTTTCTATGTATTCGCAGCACATTACACTTGTCTACATTGAGATTCAATTGTCATTCCCTGCACCATGCGTCAATTCTGTGCAGATCCTCCTGCATTTAAATACAATTTTCCATTGTTACAACCTCTCGATGTACCACAACATCATCCGCAAAAAGCCTCAGTGAACTTCCGATGTTATCCACTGAAGGTGGTAGACGAGTTTTGCTATTTGGGAAGGAAAGTAACTGATTATGATCGAAATGGGAAGGATATAAAGTGTAGACTGGCAATGGCAAGGAAAGCGTTTCTGAAGAAGAGAAATTTGTTAAGATCGAGTATAGATTTAAGTGTCAGGAAGTCGTTCCTGAAAGTATTTGTATGGAGTGTAGCCATGTACGGTAGTGAAACACTGACGATAAACAGTGTAGACAAGAAGAGAATAGAAGCTTTTGAAATGTGGTGCTACAGAAGAAGGCTGAAATTACATGGGTAGATCACTTAATTAATGAGGAGGTACCGAACAGATTTGGGCAGAAGAGGAAATTGTGGCACCGCTTGACTAGAAAAAGGGATCGTTTGATAGGACACGTTCTGAGGCATCAAGGGATCGCCAATTTAGTACTGGAGGGAAGCGTGTGGTGTAAAAATCGTAGAGGTAGACCAAGAGATGAATACAGCAAGCAGATTCAGAAGGATGTAGGTTGCAGTAGTTACTCGAAGATGCTTGCACAGGATAGAGTAGCGTGGAGAGCTGCATTGAAGGCAGTCTCTGGACTGAAGGCCAAAAGCGGTTCTAGGTGCTACAGTCTGGAACCGCGCTGCTGCTACGGTCGCAGGTTCGAATCCTGCCTCCGGCATGGATGTGTGTGGTAGGTTAGTTAGGTTTAAGTAGTTCTAGGTTTTAGGGGACTGATGACCTCATAAGTTAAGTCCCATTGTGCTCAGAGTCATTTGAAGGCCAGAACAAGAACAATGTCACAAACGAAACAACTCTTATTCATCGGTTGTTCTCCACTCATCTCAGTGATGCCAACCTAAAGGCATGAAATTAAAAAAAATTCTTTTCTTATTTGTTTCATTTCTAGATCAATTTGTCTCTTTTAATTACTGGCAGTGCCTCGTATCGTGCTGGTGTAGGTAGTGCACATTCACGTTGGCAGCCGTGCTGCGGCCGCGAGTCAGTTTGACGGGACGGAGCCGGGTGCTCGCGGCTCAGCGCTTCACTTCCTCTCTGGGGGGCCGTGCGTGGGTGGCCGGCAGACGCGGCGTGCGTGCGGCGTGCTCGCCCCTGCGGCGATCCGCCGCGGCGCGCCGCCCCTTTTCCGCCCCCAGCAGCCCCTGGGGGCGGCAGGGGGTGTTCGCGGGGCGGCCACCCCCGCGGGGGCGGGCTGCGTGGCGCCAGGTGCGCCCGGGAAGTGGGTCGCTCTCGCCTCGCCTCGCCGCGGCCGTTTCGCAAGGCCGGCCGCCGCGCCGGCAAGGCAGCCGTTTTGTCATCGCTGCGAGCCGCCGCTGACTCACGCAGCCAGCGTGCGCAGGGAGGGAGGGAGGGTAGAGCAGCAGCACAACACGGCCTCTGGCGCCGGCGCGCGCACCTCGCTGCGCCCTGACGTCTTAAGGTCGATTCACACTGCACGCCGCGTAACGAAACGCCGAAACATTTCACACCGCACTTCAAACGGCAGCATTGACGAAGAGCAGGAACGCGACGTCCGAGTTTCTCGGGAAGAATGTAGAATGTCCTGACGTTGACCATTGATCAGCTAACACTGGATATCAACTTATAATCGCCACGCTCACTGGCCTGATGGTAATAGATTATGTGGTAGTCCTGTCTTCGGAGTCGGTACTTTACAAATGGTTCAAATGGCTCTGAGCACTATGGGACTTAACTTCTGAGGTCATCAGTCCCCTAGAACTTAGAACTACTTAAACCTAACTAACCTAAGGACATCACACACATCCATGCCCAAGGCAGGATTCGAACCTGCGACCGTAGCGGTCGCGCGGTTCCAGACTGTAGCCCCTAGAACCGCTCGGCCACCCCGGCCGGCAGGTACTTTACAGTTTCCTTCGTTTTCATAATACGAGGGTTGGCCAGAAAGTAAGTTTTCTCAGCCGAAAACAATGCTACGAATGCGAATCGTTACGTACGTATTATTCGAAATCTCCCGAGGAGCGCGCCAAGTTTCCGTCACTTCCGACAGCTAGAGTAGCTGCAGGACAGTTTCGAAATGACGTCTGTAACTTACAAGCAACGTGCCATCAGTGAATTTCTCGCTGCAGAGAAAGAAACTGTGGGGGATATTCACAAACTCTTGTGCAAAGTCTATGGAGTATCTACTGTCGACAGAAGTACACTCAGTAGCTGGGCACGGAGGGTGAGGTCATCAAAGGCCTTTCGGCACCGCGTGGAGTGATCGAGGCACCGCGTGGAGTGACCGAGCGGTCTAGGGTGCCATGTCACGGACTGCGTGGTCCCTTCCGCCGGAGGTTTGAGTCCTCCCTCGGGCATCGGTGTGTGTGTTGTTCTTTCCATAAGTTACTTTAACTTAGTTTAAGTAGTGTGTAAGTCTAGGGACCGATGACCTCAGCAGTTTGGTCCCTAAGAAATTCACACACACACACACACACACACACACACACACACACGGCCGGGCGGAGTGGCCGTGCGGTTCTAGACGCTACAGTCTGGAACCGCGCGACTGCTACGGACGCAGGTTCGAATCCTGCCTCGGGCGTGGATGTCTGCGATCTCCTTAGGTTAGTTAGGTTTAAGTAGTTCTAAGTTCTAGGGGACTGATGACCTCAGATGTTAAGTCCCATAGTGCTCACAGCCAATTGAACCATTTTTTATTGAAGAAAAAAGTGCGGTGCATTGCTCTTTGGGCTACCATCATAGACTGGAAAAGTCGGACGAGGACTTGTGTATTTTACACACGATTTTTCTTGTACGAAAAATGAGCATTTATCTGAAAACGAAAATAATTTAGGTTTTACAATACTTGGACAAAAAAGCCCACACTCAGTAAAAGTAAAAAATAAATACATGAAAGAATTTTCATGAACGCTAGCTCAAATGAACAACAAAAAGGACTTTGTTTTCTGCTGTGAATGAAAACAAAACGCAAAGGATGTATGAAATAGACATATGGGTGGTATCTCAAAACCTCACCGAGCAAGATGGCGCAATGGTTAGCACGCTAGACTTGCATTCGAGTGGACGAAGGTTCAAACCAGCGTCCGTCCATCCTGATTTAGGTTTTCCATGATGTCCCTAAACAGCTTCAGGCAAATAGATATGGTTCTTTAGAAAGTGCACAGCCGACTCCCTTCCCTAATCCGACAAGACCGATGACCACGCTGTTTGCCCGCCCCCCCCCCCCTCCCAAAAAAAATCAAGCAGCCATCATAACCTCACTATCAACTCTCATTACAGTGCTACGCGAAGGGAGGTTGTGTTGACGTTGCTCGAAGCGTGACTACACCAAAAGTTTAACGTTGACGTTGCCTTCCGTGGCGTTCCATTAACGCGCAGTTTAAATCGATTCTTACGCGTACAGCTCTTCACTAGCCGTCTCTGCGATCGTTGGTTACCATATCTGACATGGTATCCACTTCTGCATAGCACTCCGCAAAGTATCTTACACCTTGTGCTCATGAGTGATAAGTACCATTTCTTTTTCTCCAACCCTTTCCGCATTTTCTGGGTTGGGAAGACTATATCAACCGATATTCGCACCTGCCAGGATTTCTTTAACTTACCCAACATGTCTCTTAATACTTGATTTACCAGCGTTACCTGTAACAAACCTACTATTTTCATATCTACTACTGAGCTCACCAGTTGTATGATAGCGGAATGATCGCACGTACTGCTACCTACTGACCTCTAGCAGCTTTAGCACGTTTCCCACATCGTCTGTTTTTGAGATTAGAGATGAAGCCGTTCGTTACTAGCAGTCCGACTTCATACTAAACAATATTTGGTTAGAGTTTGGAAGCACTAGAAGGTAAGCATCGGGTCATCTCTTCTCACTACAATGTGGATCAGGGTCGATTAAAACTGCTATGTTTCCCACTCTTAAACGTATACAGGGAGTGTTGGTACCGGTACTCGCGCTTTGGTGAAAGGATAAAAAAGCGCTGACTGAACTACTCAACCTCAAATCACTAGTTGTTACAAACCATACATTCCGCAAGCTAAACCTGTAAATGAAGGGAACGTCTGCAAGGTGTGCATTGTTCAACACGTATCGCAAGAAATGTATGAGACCGACGTGTGGCATCGGACTCTGCATGAGAAGGAACTCTTCTGCCGACCATCCCACAAAGCGAACAGTCTCCCGTTTACAAGTGGTTTCGCTGTGGAAAGTAAAACACTTTGTTACTCGAACTTGACTGACAACAATCAATCTTTTGAAATGTATTCATGGTAGAGATGTTAAATGTATTTAGTTTGTGTTTATTGAAAGATAATGCCAACAGCGTAATGGAATGTAGTTGAATTATATCAGACAATGCTAAGAGAATTAGATCAGGAAACGTGAAACCAACAGTAGGAAAACAAGTTTTGTTACTTGGGCAGTAAAATTGCTGATCATAGACCAAGTTGAGAAATTATAAAATGTAGCCTACCGATAACAGGAATCGCGGTTCTGAAAGAAAAATCTATTAACACGGAACATAATTTTCTGAATCAGAAAATCAAATACAAAGTGCAAAGTGAAATATGGAGATACACAATTCAGATAAGAAGAGGATAAAAGCTTTTCAAGAGTGGTGATGCAGAAGAACCCTGAAAATTAGGTCGAAAGATCGGATAACTGATGAGCAGATACTGAACCGAAATGGAGAGGAACGAAATTAACGGCACGACTAAGCTAAAAAGAGGGATTGGTTGACAGGGTACATCACAAGGAAACTGAAAAAGTTTTGTGGATAAAAATCTAGACGGAGAGCATGGCCTGACTGTACTAAGCTGGTTTTAATGGACTTAGAGTGTAGTAATTCTGCCGAAATGGCGAGGCTCACACAGAGTGGAGTAGCATGGGGTACTGCATGAAACCAGTCTTCAGACTGAGGGCCACAGTAACAACAAGTACTTACTATAAAGAGTGTCATGCAGAATAGCTTACACGAACAGTAAGTACACTGCAATTAGAACTTGGGAATGACCGGAATTGTATAAAGCTTCTGCATACATTATAAAGCACCGAATCAAGCCATAGATTGCTGTCCATTAGCAGAAGTTGAGCAGTCTGTCAATACATGGCATACTGACATCGTAAACTCATTCGCACGGCCGGCCGGAGTGGCCGTGCGGTTCTAGGCTCTACAGTCTGGAACCGAGCGACCGCTGCGGTCGCAGGTTCGAATCCTGCCTCGGGCATGGATGTGTGTGATGTCCTTAGGTTAGTTAGGTTTAATTAGTTCTAAGTTCTAGGCGACTGATGACCTGAGAAGTTAAGTCGCATAGTGCTCACAGCCATTTGAACCATTCGCACGGTACGATGGTGGATTTTCCCTGTGGAGGAAGAATCTACGTGCGAAGGGGCCGTGACGTATTCGGGGTCGTGTTAAGATGTTCTCGTCTTGCCTCACTGACCGAAGGAAATCCCGCCACGGCAGAATAGTCGGTGTGGCCGATATTATTCATAACGCAAAACAAAATCTGTATATGTCGGCAAAAAATAACGTTATAACGTGTGAGAACTTATTTATACAAGCAAAGTACGACAGATTTTCATAAACCCCACATTTCACGTGGGGTGGACTTCGAATGAATGACCACAATAAAATGCAATGGGCATTTAAATCAAAACGGATACCTTCTGACACAATACTGAGCTTGGAGCTCTGCTGCTCAATTCCAGCCGAGACGAAAGGCCCCTAGTCGGAAATTCTACATCGATCATTTTAGTGACAGCTGTGTTTTGTCACAAATCGTTTCAGCTCTGCTACGCCCAGAGTGCGTCATCTGATGACAATTCGAACTTTCAGGGGTGGTGGAGAGGCGAATACGTGTCAGCTTAACATCAGGAAGCCTGCTCCACAAACAGAGATAAATCTGCTAGTGCAATTCGAGACGCTAAGAATCTTTATTTGTACGACGATATAAACCGATTTCCATGTACGTAGGTGTTAGCGCTGTAGGGTAAACAAACCCGAGCAAAGTGTAGGCATACATTATGAATATGGAGAGGAGTACCCAGTAATGCACTCTAGACATCTTCTTATGGGAGCATATGAAAAGTCTTGTGTGTGCGGCAAGACAAATTTCGAGAATGAAGATTTCCTGGAAAGAATTCTCGTTGTCTGTGACACTGATCGGGAAACTATAAAGCTTTTTGACCAGGTACAACAGAACCTTGAAATCGTTGTCATCCTTGAATAGAATCTGGATGGGGGGAGTGACACTTTGAACAACTCAGGTGAACATAGTACCTAGAGCAAGCTGTCCGGATGAATAAAGTTACTACTAAATGTGTCCACTTTGCTATCATTCTCAGCAGACCAACTATATAAATTTGACGTTTATCTCAATGCGCTTCTAACATTCGAATCACCAAACACAGACAGCAGGGGGGATGGTGGGACACAGCGACCGTTGTAATTAATGTACATATACGACCGCCACGGGGAAGTATACCATTTCATTTAGACTGGAGCACCAAAGAAACTCGTATAGGCATGCGTATTCAAATACAGAGATATGTAAACGGGCAAAATACGGCGCCGCGGTCGGCAATGCCTATATAAGACAACACGTCTCTGGCGCAGTTGTTAGTTCGGTTACTGCTGCTACAATGGCAGGTTATGAAGATTTAAGTGAGTTTGAACGTCGTGTTATAATCGGTGTACGAGCGATCGGACAAAGCATCTCCGACGTAGCAATGAAGTGGGAATTTTCCCATTCGACCATTTGAACATAAGGAATCCTCTAAAAAATCAAACTTCCGACAATGCTGCGGCCGCGAAAAGATCCTGCAAGATCTGGGGGAACGACGACTGAAGAGAAACGTTCAAAACAACAGAAGTGCAACCCTTCTGCAAATTGCTGCAAAAAAAATGGTTCAAATGGCTCTGAGCACTATGGGACTTAACAGCTACGGTCATCAGTCCCCTAGAACTTAGAACTACTTAAACCTAACTAACCTAAGGACAGCACACAACACCCAGCCATCACGAGGCAGAGGAAATCCCTGACCCCGCCGGGAATCGAACCCGGGAACCCGGGCGTGGGAAGCGAGAACGCTACCGCACGACCACGAGATGCGGGCAAATTGCTCCAGATTTCAGTGCTGGATCATCAACACGTGTCAGCGTGCGCACAATTCAACGAAACATCATCGATATGGGCTTTCGGAGCCGGAGGTCCATTCGAGTACCCTTGATGACTGCACGACACAAAGCTTTAAGCCTCGCCTGCACCCGTGAACACCAACAATGGACTATTGATGATTGGAAACATTTAACCGGGTCGGACGAGTCTCGTTTCAAACGGGATCGAGCGGATGGACGTGTACGGGTATGGAGACAACCTCATGAATCTTTGGATCCTGCATATCAACAGGGGAGTGTTCGAGCTGGTGGAGGCTCTGCAATGATGTGAGGCGTGTGCAGTTGGAGTGATACGGGACCCCTGACACCTCTAGATACGACTGTGACAGGTGACACGTAGGTAAGCATCCTTTCTGATCACCCGCGTCCATTCATTTACATTGTGCACTTGAACAATTCCAGCAGGACAATGCGACACCCCACACGTCCAGAATTGCTACAGAGTGGCTGCAGGAACACCTCCTGAGTTTAAACACTTCCTCTGGCCACCAGACTCCCGAGATATGAACATTATTGAGCATATCTGGGATGTCTAGCAACGTGCTGTTCGGGAGAGATCACCACCGCCTCGTACTCTTACGGATTTACGGACAGCCCTGCAGGATTCATGGTGTCACTTCCCTCCAGCACTACTTCAGACATTACTGGAGTCCATGCCACGTCGTGTTGCGGCACTTCTGCATGCTCACGGGTCCCCTAGAGGATATTAGGCAAGGCCGAAGTGGCCGCGCGGTTCTGGCGCTGCAGTCTGGAACCGCGAGACCGCTACGGTCGCAGGTTCGAATGCTGCCTCGGGCATGGATGTGTGTGATGTCCTTAGGTTAGTTAGGTTTAACTAGTTCTAAGTTCTAGGGGACTAATGACCTCAGCAGTTGAGTCCCATAGTGCTCAGAGCCATTTGATATTAGGCAAGTTATTTGGCTATTCAATGTATTTCGACCAGTTTCGCTATTTAAAAGCGACCGTCCACAGGACAGTGTCGTCGTCCAAAAACATTTACAGCAAAAGCGCGAGTCAGTAGGAAAATCAAATTTAATCGGCTTTATCTACTGGACGGCGTCATCCGGAACTATGCAAGAACACACCTGCGGAACAGACAATACCCTGCACAGGGCATGGACCGCAAAGGTGAGAGCTGACATTACTCCCACTTTACGAGAGGATCCGTTCAAAACAAATCAAACAATACGCGATTTGCGAATGTACTCTTTACAATAAATCAGATATCCGTCGTTTCTGGCGCTAGAGCTTCCAGTTCTCAAACTGATACGTTTGCCTCTCTCCAGCATCGCTGCAACGTTTGTACTGTCACGGTCTGTACTAACAAGGGAACCTCCCCATCGCACCCCCTTCAGATTTAGTTATAAGTTGGCACAGGGATAGGCCTTGAAAAACTGAACACAGATCAATCGAGAAAACAGGAAGAAGTTGTGTGGAACTATGAAAAAAATAAGCAAAATATACAAACTGAGTGGTCCATGCGCAAGGTGGGCAACATCAAGGAATGTGTTAGCTTACGAGCGCCGTGGGCCCGTGGTTAGCGTGAGCAGTTGTTGAACGATAGGTCCTAGGTTCAAATTTTCTCTCGGGTGAAAATTTTAATTTTTTATTTTCAGATAATTATCAAAGTTCAGGCACTCACACGTAATCAACTTCGCTCTCCAAAATTCCAGGACATGTTCAGATTTGCTTGGACATATACAGAATTTGACGGTCTACGCACAGAAACATTTGAAAACGTAAAAAACATATGTTTTGACAGAGCACAGGGAAAACTGTGCGACTGTGAAACTGTTGCATTCATTTGATGCAGTTTAAGTGACAAACTCTTGTTTTCATCACTTTTTTTGGAGTGATTATCACATCCACAAGAAAACCTAAATTGGGCAAGGTAGAAGAATCTTTTTAACCATTCGCCAAGTGTGCAAGTTAGGTGGGTCGACAACATATTCCTGTCATGTGACGCACATGCCGTCACCAGTGTCGTAAAGAATATATCAGACGTGTTTTCCTGTGGAGGAATCAGTTGACCTATGACCTTGCGATCAAATGTTTTCGGTTCCTATTGGAGAGGCACGTCCTTTCGTCTACTAACCGCACGGTTTTGCGGTGCTGTCGCAAAACAGACACTAAACTTATTACAGTGAACAGAGACGTCAATGAATGAACGGACAGATCGTAACTTTGCCAAAATAAAGAAGTAAAATTTTCAGTGGAGGGAGGACTCGAACCAAGGACCTTTCGTTTCGCAGTTGCTCACTCTAACCACGAGACCACGGCGCCCAGCTACTATGAATGTCCTTGATGTTGCATATGTTCTACATGGACTACTCAGTTTGTATATTTTGCTTATTTTTTCATAGTTCCACACAACTTCTTCCTGTTTTCTCGATTGATCTGTGTTCAGTTTTTCAAGGCCTATCCACTGTGTCAATTTATAACTAAATCTGAGGGGGGTGCGATGGGGAGGTTCCCTTGTAAGTAAATTAGCGGTGGCAGGCGAGTTCCCCACATTTCTGCGGCGGTGCTGTTCCAGGTGTCCCGCACGCTTGCGACACTTTTCTTCTCCGCTGCTGGCTCGCGGGCTTCGCGCACGAGGCGCCGGGACTCTTCAGCTGCACAAGGCCGCGCGACCCTCCCCTCCACCCCCTGAGCCAGCGGCCTGCGTATCTGATCCACAGCGACTTGGCGGAGAAAGCCCCACAGGGCGGGGGCAGCATCCCCTCCCTCTTCCCACAACCACGACATGTCGCGCGCACGGGGTTCCTTGCACGATACGACGCCACGCAGCCACCAGTTAGTTGTCGTTTAACTTCTTATCTGGCCTCAAACTGGCTGAAACCACACTAAACCTATCCCGTTACGAAACTCGTCGTAGAAACGAAGTCTGCCACGGTAGTCTTACTGTAACTTCCTGGATTACTTGAATTTGCGGAAACACGTTTCCAGCAAGTAGCCGACTAAGACACTCCTAACGATCTGAGGAATTTGAAACCTACCTACGTATCAGTAGTGAAAAATTTTGTTGCAACTCTATGAAAACTATAACTTGTGCACTATACAATAACAATATTTTGGAAGGTAGTTTGGAAGGTAGGAGACGAGGTACTGGCAGAAGTAAAGCTGTGAGGACGGGGCGTGAGTCGTGCTTGGGTAGCTCATTTGGTAGAGCACTTACCCGCAAAAGGCAAAGGTCCCGAGTTCGAGTCTCGGTCCGGCACACAGTTTTAATCTGCCACGAAGTTTCATATCAGCGCACATTCCTCTGCAGAGTGAAAATCTCGTTCTGGAACAATATTTGCTTTTTCCGTGAAGACGACATAAAATGGTCCTATGTGACGATACACATTCATTTCGTTCGAGAATTAACCGGTAAACTGAGGAAGCTCGTTCCTGCCAACTATAGCTTCCAGTTTGGTTAAATGCGTTATACTTACGGCACAGATCAATGGTTGATTGATTGATTTTGGGGAAAGGAAGTCATCGGTCCCATGAGGTTAGGGAAGCATGGGGAATCAAATCGGCCGTTCCCTTTCGAAGGGACCATCGTGACATTTGCCTGAAGCGATTTAGAGAAATCACGGAAAACGTAAATCAGGATGACCGGACGCGTGTTTGAACCGGCGTCCTCGCGAATGCGAGTCCAGTGTGCTAAACACTACGCCACCTTGCTCGGTAGAGCTTAATGAAACAAGGCTATGGCTGCTGATACAACTGTTTATCAGAAACAAATTTTCCATATACGTATATTTAAGTAGATATAAACAAGCAATATATTCCGGAAAAAAATACGGGGAAGTATTCTTTATAACTGTACTGAAAACAGTAGAAGCATTGGACAGGATGAATGTTTCAATAAATGAACAGCACCAGTTTGCTTTTGTTCTACAATATTACTTTTACTGTTAACCGGTTTTCGGCTTACGAGGCCATCTTCAGACATTTACCGAGTATTATTATTTGGTGATAAAGGCCCAAAGCCGGTTAACAATGAAAGTAATATTGTAGAACAAAAGCAAACTGGTGCCTTTCATTTATTACAATGTTGTGCTACCAAGAAGCGACGGAAGATTCTGTTAACACGAATATTACACTCTGCAGCGGAATATACGCCGCTTCGATACTTCCTAGTGGATTTAAATTCTTTGGCGCACTCGGACCTCCACCAGGACCTCTGCCTTTCATGGACAATAGCGTCGTTGACTAAGCTATCCACATACGCCTGACGGCCCACCCTCACAGCTTCACTGCCGCCATTACCTTCCTCCTGAATTCTAAACTTCAGAGAAGGCCTCTCTGAAAAGATAATGTCCTACAAGTACATCATTTGTTGTTTTTATTCCCCTCGGAGAGAAGTAACATTAATTAACGATTCTTGGGTCACTGTAGCGGTTTCAACTGTCACTGTATGTTGATTGTTCCCTGTCTCATATAAGTACGCTCTGGACGAGCTGCACTGAAAATAATGTGGACGATTCAAACACAAGAGCCGAAGTCTTCCCCTGCGTCTAGTCAGTCCGTAAAAGACGGTGGCTCTTCATTTCTGACAGACACAGAAAACGTTTCTACCATTCATAAACAAATTGCAAATTAACGACTGCTGGAAAAGTCAGCCTATTACCTCCCGCAGCGGAACTGACACACCTAGCGTCCTCTGTTACTCAGATAATTTAGTTGCTGGGGAAACTCCCTACTGTGGGCTGCTGTTCGTGACAGTCCTCTTGCACAGTATGTAGAGAAATAGAATACAGTGATTTTCCACTAATCTCACCGATGCAAACGCGGAATCCCCAGTACAAACACCACTAAAGCTAATTTTGCTTCACTGTTAACACCTTCAACGGTGAGTCTCTTCGCGCCATTTGAAGTTATTTTATGTGATTCAAGATGTAAAAGGTTCTTAAAATCCAAAAGAGGTTTTCATCACGTGATAGCACCCGGAGCGGCAGGTAATTTAGCTGCGCGATTAACACTCTTCAACCCTCGTATAAAGCAAGATATTAAAGTGAGTAGGTATTTCTTAATGGAAGCACACACTTTTCTCTTGAAAACACAAGTACAGTGACATTATGCACGTTGATGGTGACGTTGAAACTTTTAACAGAATATACACTGAAGCGCCAAAGAAACTCTTATGGGCATGTGTATTCAAATACAGAGGTACGTAGACAGGTAGAATACGGTGCTGCGGTCGGCAACGCCTATATAAGACAACAAGTGTCTGGCGCAATTGTTAGATCAGTTACTGCTGCTACAATGGTACGTTAGCAAGATTTAAGTGAGTTTGACCGTGGTGTTGTAGTAGGCCCACGACCGATGGGATACAGTATTTCCGAGATATGAAGAGGGGATCTTCCTGTAAGCTGACTTCACGAGTGTACCGTGAATCTCAGGAATCCGGTGAAACACCAAATCTCTGACATTGCTGAAGCCAGAAAGAGATGCTACAAGAACAGGACCAGTGACGACTGAAGAGAATCCTTCAAAGCGACAGAACTGCAACCCTTCCGTAAATTGATGCAGATTTCACTGCTGGGTCATCAGCAAATGTCAGCGTGAGAAACATTCAACGAAGCATCATGGATATGGGCTTTCGGAGCTGAAGGCCCACTCGTGCACCCTTGATGACTGCATGACACAAAACTTTACACCTCGCCTGGGCCCGTCAACACTGACAATGGACTGTTGATGACTGAAAACATGTTGCCCAGTCGGAGGAGTCTCGTTTCAAATTGTATCGAGTGGATGAACGTGTACAGGTATGGAGACACCCTCATGAATCCATGGATCCTGCATGTCGTTATAGGACTACTCACGCTGGTGGAGGCTCTGTAATGGTGTGGGTGGTGTGCAGTTGGAGCGGTGTGGGGCCTCTGATACCTCTAGATATGACTGTGACAGGTGTCACGTATGTTAGCACCCTGTCTGATCACCTGCAACCATTCATATCCATTGTGCATTCCGACGGACCTGGGCAATTCCAGCAGGACAATGCGACACTGCACACGTCAAGAATTGCTATAGAGTGGCTCCAGGTACACTCTTCTGAGTTTAAACACTCCCGCTGGCCACAACACTCCCCAGACAAAAAAAAAAAAATGGTTCAAATGGCTCTGAGCACTATGGGACTTAACATCTGTGGTCATCAGTCCCCTAGAACTTAGAACTACTTAAACCTAACTAACCTAAGGACATCACACACATCCATGCCCGAGGCATAATTCGAACCTGCGACCGTAGCGGTCATGCGGTTCCAGACTGTAGCGCCTAGAACCGCACGGCCACCCAGGCCGGCCACTCCCCAGACATGAACATTATTGAGGATATCTGGGATGCCTTGCAACGTGCTGTTCAGAAGAGATATCCGCCCCCCCCCCCCCCCCGTACTGTTACCGATTTATGGGCAGCCACGCAGGATTCATGGTGTCAGTTCTCTCCAGCACTACTCCAGACATTAGTCGAGTCCATGCCACGTCCTGTTGCGGCACTTCTGCGTGCTCGCGGGGGCCCTACACGATATTAGTCAAGTGTACCAGTTTCTTTGGCTCTTCAGAACATATGAGAAATATGCTCAAATTGGAAGCCAAAACTGTGTAAACGCAACAAAAAACCTCGTTTTGATGTCTTGAAGTGTTCCAGAAATAAAATAGATGTTTATCTCTTACGCGACTCGTCCTGAATGAAAAAGAATTCAGAATGCGCGAATAATTCAATTTTTTGTGTTTGAGATGAAGCTCGACCAAATTGTTGCAGTGACATTTGAAGAGACGATTACGTTCACGCACCTCGTTGTACCTCAGGTAGACATACAAACCAGTGCAGTTGCCGCTGTTGCTGATACAAAGCTTCTGATTTTAGTATGCCGTTTCTCAGCTCCTATGTCGGAAGTCATGATTTATATAAATTAATCTTCAGTTGCCGCACAGTTGGTATTGCACTTTTATGCGTAGATAATGTGATGTAGACAGCAGTAAACTGCAAAAGAAAACTATGAATGTTGCTTTGATAGACGACTCTTTACTGGCCACGTATTTCATGCGAGTAATTCCCTTGCGAATGTGAATTATTTTACGTAAACGAACAGAAAACAACTACATTTACATGATTACTCTGCAATTCACATTTAAGTGCTTGGCAGAGACCTTTCGCAACGTCGGCTGCAAGTGAGGACGCATCGTGCGACGCCTCGGCTGTTCTCGTATCACGTGCTGCCCGTGCGTGTCTGGAGGGCGGGCTGCCTCCAGGTATCAGGGGGACTGCTCAGCTGCTGTGAGGTGCCAGATAGGGGACGCCCTGGAATGCACTTAGCGCAGGGTAGCGGTAGCGCCCGCGGCCGGTCGCGCACTATCGGACGGCGATAGCTTTCCTCCGAGCAAGAGGAGCGCGGCCGGGCTAGGAATCTACCACAGCATTTCTGTTTTATTATTTTATTGGCTTTGATTTAAGCACTGTTGGGCTGGGTTAGCACTTGAATGGATGACCACCCGGTCTGCCGAGAGCTGTTGACAAGCGGGGTGCACTCAGCGCATGTGAGCCAATTCAGAAGCTACTTGACTGAGAAGTAGAGCCTCTGGTCTCGTAAACTGACATACGGCCGGGAGAGCGGTGTGCTGACCACATGCCCCTCCATATCCGCATCTGGTGACGTCTGTGGGTGAGGAAGACACGGCGACCGGTCAGTACCGTTGGGCCTTCATGGCCTGTTCAGGCGGAGATTTTTTTGACGACTATACACCTCGTAGTTGTAAGTCGTCCATCCACGCCAGTGACAACTATTGGGAGATTTTTTACATCAGCGCTATAACAGTTTAATCAAGTACTAAACTGTAGAAGTAGTCGTTGTACGACCCTCAGATTGTGATAGAAACATTGTGTAACAATTTGCGCTAGATCGCTGTATTTACGACAAAATGGTTATCGTTATCATATTCCATTAATTGTATTTGATAGATCCCTTCGAAGGGTGTCTTTTCGATTCAAAAGAAGACGAGGACGTACATCTTGTTCAAATAGACTACAATGAAAAGATTAAACATTATGAACTGTTGTCATATTACAGTGCTAGTATTAATTATAAAATACCAGGAAACGTTCATTTTAAGAGTGTCTGTGAAGATATGAAAGGTGTACAAACAGCTGTCCGAAAGAACAGAACTCCACACACAAGATACTTAATATGCTATGGGAAATTTCAGAACGCAAGTGCACCCCGTATCTGAGTCCTTTCTCGACTAATATACAGCCCTTAAAGTCTTTAAGAAGGCTGTTTTTGCTCACAGTATTATTTTCACGATTATGACTGTTTTTTGAGAAGAAAAGAAACAGTCAAAATGACAAAGAGCATTAATGAATGTATGTATTCTGAAATAGTTATCACTCTACCAACTTTTCACAGAGGTCTCCGCAGGATGTTTTAGAACCAACATCACATCTAACTTTTATAACCCGCTTTTGTATTCTGAATATACCATCATTGTAAGCTGAGTTTCCCGAAAACGTGATACCCTAACTCATTAATTAACGGAAATATAACTGTTGATTTACAGTTAAGGATTAATGAGTCTACGGTCTCAAAAAGACCACCTTACGTATTATTTCTCAACAGTGCTTTCTGTCTAAACGACATATCTCCCGCGTTAGTTAGTCAAAATTAATGATTGAGTGATAATTTTCAAGATTTCATTCACCACTAATGACGAAAAATACACAAATAGTTGAAAGCTATGGCTTTCACTATAAAAACGATGTAACGGGCCATGTATTGACAGCGTGTTTAACTAACATGCTGTTGCAGTTGTTTAAATTCTTTACGCAACTCTAGCCTATCGTATGATTTCGGCCATAAACGTCGATTTAAAGAATTTAGAAGGCGCCATCCGTTGACTGCATAATTTTAGTATTATGCGCAACAGCGTTTGCAGTTGTTTACTTTCTGTAAGCAAGCGTTGTACTTTCAGAATACAGGGTGATTCAAAAAGAATACCACAACTTTAAAATTGTGTATTTAATGAAAGAAACATAATATAACCTTCTGTTATACATCATTACAAAGAGTATTTAAAAAGGTTTTTTTTCACTCAAAAACAAGTTCAGAGATGTTCAATATGGCCCCCTCCAGACACACGAGCAATATCAACCCGATACTCCAACTCGTTCCACACTCTCTGTAGCATATCAGGCGTAACAGTTTGGATAGCTGCTGTTATTTCTCGTTTCAAATCATCAATGGTGGCTGGGAGAGGTGGCCGAAACACCATATCCTTAATATACCCCCATAAGAAAAAATCGCAGGGGGTAAGATCAGGGCTTCTTGGAGGCCAGTGATGAAGTGCTCTGTCACGGGCTGCCTGGCGGCCGATCCATCGCCTCGGGTAGTTGACGTTCAGGTAGTTACGGACAGATAAGTGCCAATGTGGTGGCGCTCCATCCTGCTGAAATATGAATTGTTGTGCTTCTTGTTCGAGCTGAGGGAACAGCCAATTCTCTAACATCTCCAGATACTGTAGTCCAGTTACAGTTGCACCTTCGAAGAAAAAGGGACCAAAAACTTTATTGGCTGAAATGGCACAGAAAACGTTCACCTTAGGCGAGTCACGTTCACACTGAGTTGTTTCCCGCGGATTCTCAGTGCCCCATATACAGACATTGCGACGGTTGACTCAATAACACAAAAACCTTTCTGTTGAGCGGTCGCCATCTTAGCATCAACTGACGCTGACGCCTAGTCAACAGCGCCTCAAGCGAACAAATGTACAACTAAATGAAACTTTATAGCTCCCTTAATTCCCCGACAGATAGTGCTTAGCTCTGCCTTTTGTCGTTGCAGAGTTTTAAATTCTTGAAGTTGTGGTATTCTTTTTGAATCACCCTGTATTTCCAGAGGCAGCACTTGCCACCTGCAGTCTACAACCTCATACTGCTAGAATTGGAGAATCTTGCCAAAAATTCCACCTGCGCTCCCATACTGTGATCCTCGCACAGCTCACAACGGAAGCCTACGACGCAGAACAAAAACCTACGAAAGATAGGACAGCTTACTGATAACTAAACGGACAACAGAGGGCAATAGCTATGCAAGTCTTACATTCAGTGAGAAATTAGATTGTTGTCGATCGATTTGTAAGGGACATCGTGAATAATAATCTCCCTTGTGGAGAAAAAATAATTGTGTTTGGTGGAGATGTCCGTCAAGTATTATCCGTCATTAACCATGCCAATAGAACAGCCATTGTCGAAAGAAAGACCAGTTAAATTATCATCCTTACGGTCTCATGTTAAAATTCATACGATGAGTCAAAATATGAGAGCAAGTGGTCTCCCGTTTTCATTGCATGGTTACTTAGATTGATGATTTAGAAAATCAGATTACTTCAATGAGTGATTAAAATTCGGAAGCATTTTTATTGTAATTACCATAACTTTACTACCATCCTACCAAATGTCACAGAAATCAATGAACAAAATGTTTCTCAGTTCTATACAACGGCGATTCTATGTCCACAAAAAATGATGACTGAGCAATAAATATTGAAAATGTGGTTTCCAGTTTGTTACCCGGAGGGACAAACGTTTACCCTAGTTCTGAATCTGTCCAACTTGAAGAAATAAACAACGTTTAATTGTAACCCGTAGAATTCTTGAACCTTTTAAATCCGTTCTGTCTGCCACCTCATCAGTATCTTTTATAGGCGAATGCTATTATTATGTTAATTACAAATCTTAACGTTAATGACATTAATTAATGGTGGAATGTTAGTGATAACTCACTTAGGCGAGTACATCACCATTGCAAAATTTCGATGCCTCCGATAAAACTCTGCTCATACCCCGCTTCAACCTGACACCTTCTGATCAAACCATAACTTTCCAAATTATAAGAAAACAATTCCCAATAAAAGTAGCCTTTACTAGGACCATTAATGAAGCAAAAGGTCAGATGCTTGAAAGGGCAGGATTCTATTTATTACGAGCTGTTTTTCGCATCCATAGTTGTATGTGCCTCTTTTACGAGTCGCACGTTTGTCATTTT
This sequence comes from Schistocerca americana, assembly GCF_021461395.2. NCBI lineage: Eukaryota > Metazoa > Arthropoda > Insecta > Orthoptera > Acrididae > Schistocerca > Schistocerca americana. Next base: position 822,997,718 of record NC_060122.1, on the reverse strand, counting down.
TTTTAATGCTAAAGACACACACAGCCAAAAGGTAAACGATGATCACATTATAACTGCTAACATGGTTTTCAGGGAAGTTTTGTAAAATAAAGAAGTTTTAAAAAATAAAATTATACGACTAAGACAATATTCGTTTATTTATTTATTTTACAATTAACTATATTGCATGTAATGATATCGATTATTTACAGTGTAATTAATATTAGAGACTATTACTCTAAATGTAAACCTGTAGTAATAAATTAATAAATTCTTTCTTATTCCTCTGTTACTACGTTATCTTTCTGTAACTGATTGCAGTAGAGTGTGAATTAGTCGGTCGGGTCAACCAGTAGCCTGTATTTCTTTGTATGACTAGCCTACACTCACACCTTTGACGAGTTCTTTCAGAAATACTGAGTCGTAGGTACAGAGTGCTGTTAAAATTTAATGATAATCCACTTGCCTTGAACAGTGTGCTAAACTTTCGGCTGAGTTATGTTAGCGAGAGCTTTGACATAAGCAACCTAGAAGGTCTGTGCCGTCCCCAGATGTGGCTTTCCCCTAAAGGACATTAGTTTTTCCATGACATCTCTCGACCGTGACGAAATAAGCAGCCTAGTCAAAGGTCCATATCGTCGCCACAAGCAGCTTTCCCCGGAAGAACGCTAGTTTTTCAACGACATCTCTTGACTGTGACCCATACGACATGTATAGCTTCACGAGTTGCAGACCGTCCGCTAGGCTCTCTCTGCCTGCGGCTTCATTGGCCATTAGTGGGGAGGAGCTGTGGTTGGCAGAATATTGTCTCGTCCGGTAATGCCAACTGTCTAACCGGAGTCGCAGTCCTTACAGCGAGTAAGAAACCTCGGCAGTACAAAGGATCTAGCCGAGGTGGAATACCAGGCCCCGAACGCACGGATGAATGTCATTCTGTGATAGCGGCTTAATTTGTTGTAATGATTGCCTTTCATTTAAGCCCCTTATTAGGTTTATCTCCTGCATTCTGTCCGATAAAGAAATGCCGTCATGATTCGCTAGGAAACTGTGTTCAGTTTTTATCTGATTAATCAGACTCCGTAGCCGAGGTCGCTAAGAAACTGCTGTGCAATGGCATTCGGCTCAGAGGAAAGCCAGTTCGAATGCTGGTGACTGATGAAAAGTTCACTGCCAGGATTCGCCCGGCAACAGGAGGAGAGATGGTGGCTTAAAGTTCCTGACTGCCAGGCTCTGCTTCAATATCCGGGTTCAAATTACAAATCTCTCAGCATCGTCTGATGAGGTGAGGGCATGCGACACTGTGGATGGTGATCCGCCCGTCGGATGAGGCCGTTAAAGTCGACGGCCCATTCGATTCTGTTTGAGAGCAGTAGGCTATGTGCGAGCACCGAGTTTTACTCTCTCCCGTCTCTCATCATCATCATCATCATCATCATCATCATCATCATCATCACCATCATCATACCTCAGATACATCCGCAGCTACAAACATCCATCGCAATCACAAACATCCATCGCAGTCAATTACAGTCAACAAATACACGTAAGACACAACTCTCAGATGTCCGCAAAGAAAGGGGCAATATCGGCGGCGGAAGAAAACCATTTCCCACAGGTGGCGAACGCACCCGTTAGGGCTTAAGGCCTCCCAAACAACAGTACTATGTTGTTGTTGTTGTTGTTGTTGTTGTGGTCTTCAGTCCAAAGACTGGTTTCAATGCAGCTCTCCAAGCTACTCTATCCTGTGCGAGCGTCTTCAACTCCGAGTAACTACTGAAAATTACGTCCTTCTGAATCTGCTTGCTGTATTCATCTCTTGGTCTCCTTCTACGATTTTTACCCCACACACTTCCCTCCGGTACTAAACTGGTGACCCCTTGATGCCTCAGAACGTGTCCTACCAACCGATCCCTTCTTCTAGTGAAGTTGTGCCACAAATTTCTCTTCTTCCCAAATCTGTTCAGTACCTTTTCATTAGTTACGTGATCTACCCACCTAATCTTAAGCATTCTTCTGTTGCTCCGTGTTTCGAGAGCTATCCTCTTCTTGTCTAATCTGTTTATCGTCCATGTTTCACTACCATACATGGGTAAACTCTACACAAATACTTTCAGAAAAGGCTTCCAACTAATTTCTCATCTACGGAAACGTTTTAGTTGCCACCGCCAGTCTACATTTTATGTCCTCCTTACTTCGACCAACATCAGTTATTTTGATGCTCAAATAGGAAATCTCATCTACTACTTTAAGTATCTCTCGGTATATACTGTGGTGTCACCGCCAGACACCACACTTGCTAGGTGGTAGCCTTTAAATCGGCCGCGGTCCGTTAGTATACGTCGGACCCGCGTGTCGTCACTATCAGCGATTGCAGACCGAGCGCCGCCACACGGCAGGTCTAGTCTAGAGAGACTCCCTAGCACTCGCCCCAGTTGTACAGCCAACTTTGCTAGCGATGGTTCACTGTCTACAGACGCTCTCATTTGCAGAGACAACAGTTTAGCATAGCCTTCAGCTACGTCATTTGCTACGACCTAGCAAGGCGCCATATCCAGTTACAATAAGTACTATCTTCAAGAATGTCTTCTGAACAGATAATATTGTGATCGTGTACCGTCAAGAGCGACGTTAATCATTAATGGATTAAAGTTAAGTATCAAACTAATTACGTCCGCTTTCTGAATTCTCATTCCTTGTCATGTTCCAGACCTCACGTCAGTATAGTTCTTCCCTCCTCACGCCAGCCTGCGTAAGCCAAAACGCGTGCATTTCGGCCTCCACTCGTAACACGGTGTTGGCTCTTCTGCTAACACAAAAGATACCGCGTTCAAATAACTTCGGGAATGTAGCCGGTGACATCATCGACAACCTCCGATACTTCGACGGGAGCATAGACTGCCATTTTTAAGGCAAAACTGCATGAAGTAAGCGCTGTGCAAGTGAATTTAAAATCTCGGTTTTTAGAGATACTCCGGAAAGATAAAACACACACACACACACACACACACACACACACACACACACACACACTGTAAACCTAGCGCCATGACAAACCGAAGATGACCGACATCAGAAGTTATCGACGGTGAAATTAATAATCAACTGCTGAGGTTGCATTAGCTCTATCCCTCTATTTTTTGTCAAGTGATAGAGCAGGATTCCATGCAGAATTTAAATGAAAACCGCCATCTCTATTTACAAGGTTTATGACGGCGCTAGCGTTTACAGTGTGTGTGTGTGTGTGTGTGTGTGTGTGTGTGTGTGCGTGTGTGTGTTTGTGTGTGTTTTATCTTTCCGGAGTATCTCTAAAAACCGAGGTTTCAAATTCGCTTACTCGCTGCCGTCCTGTCTTAAAAATGGTGATGTGCGCTCCTGTTGAAATATCGGCGGTTGTGGACGACGTCACCACGCTGCATTCTCGTAAGTAATTGGAATACTGCGTACGTCGGGAGAAACTACGGTCTTACAGCGCCATAATGCTTTACTTTAACATTGCTTTGTTACCTGACTCTTATACTGTGACTTTTCCAGTTGCTTGTAGACTCAATGTTATCGGTCGGCCTCCCTTTGCCTTTTAGGCAGATTTCCCTTTTATTTCATCAAATGTACTTTCGGAAAAAAATACAGCAGAGGGATAGAAATTATATTACATGCGGGTTGAGCATTGAAAAAAGGTCCCACTTTGGTGCATCTTTACTACGGAATGTAAAAATCTAAGAGAAGACGTATTAAGAAAAATAGGCGATGAAATAAATCCATATATCAATCCCACTAACAGCAGTAAACAGATAAAGGGGTGGCAGGCGGGGTCAGTGGGACTTGGCACAGGGTAAGTAATAATGCGAGAAACCTTAGCCAGTAAGGATGCAGGTGGCATTCAGTTGTAGGCCAGAGGAAATAAATCCGATGTCGAGTCTACATAAACACTTCGGTAAACAACAATTGATAAAAGCAAAGGTTATGGTTTGAAGCCTACTAAATGACTCTTTATCCAAGACCAGTTAGTACAGCCTAAATAAGAAAGAATAAATTGAAAATTACAGAATATTAAAAAATGCTTCACAAATAACTTACAATTTACTTTATCTCCAAATCATTTTCTCACAGTACTCGTAAACACAAGGAATGTATACTGGATAAATACAAATGCTCGATCCTGATAAACGTCAAATTAAAACTGGGTCCATAAATCTACTTGACATAAAGTTTGGGAGAACTTCATGTTGTGCCGCATTGAAGATCTAGATATTTCATCCGTCTGTGAGCAGCACTCTGTATTTCATTTTTGTAAAGCATTCGGAGGGGTCAAGTTCTGTCAGCTACCTGCTGTCACTTACGTTACTGTACTGTCATGGACACACTCCTGTGATTGGCCGCAAGTTTCTCTGAACAGGAGAGAAATTAGGTTTGTTACTGATATTGAGATCAAACTTAATAACCGAAAACTAGGAAAAATTGCTGCTTTTCGGCATGTACAATGGCAAATTTGGGGGCCATTTATCACCGTTTGCGCAGTAATGAAGGAGAGCAGAGCGTGTCGGGTGATCTCTTGGAGGCCAGCTGGCCAGACGCGATGTGGGTCAGGGGGAACTGTTCGGTGCGAGGGAGGGCGAAACGTTGTGATAAACGACTGCGACTGCCTGTCTCTCGATGCACAAAAATAGTCCAGCTTTGCTTTATAGATCGAGACAGGCACGTTCGTTGTGGTGCACATTCTGCCCCTGACTATATGAAACAGCACGATTTCTCAAATGAGTCTGTGTTCACGACGTAAAACCAAATTCAGTTTCAATATTCGAAAATGCTTTCTGCCGAAATGAAACTGGAGAACTCATAGTAGGCACGTTAGAACGAATTATTTGTTCTGCAATAATTTCGTCGATCCTTCGGGTTTAATACACCTCACTAGGAGTGTACATTAATCAGATACTCAGATGCCACGTATAGACATGACTCTAACTTGAAAACGTAAAAATATTGCTTGAAGAACTTTGCAACAGTATCTCTAGCATACACAGCAAAATCTGTCTCTGTCATATATAATCAGATTTAAGTGAATTAGCCAAGTATTGAAAGAGGTTTGTCATTGGTGCTCTGTTTCGAACGGTTCGCAAAAGAAAACAGGCCTTTATTTGAAAAAAAATGAAAGTAAAGATGATTAAACAAGAATGAGTACCATGCAGAGCAGAAATACTTCCGACAGACACGAAAGACTATACAGGCAGGCATCAATGCAAGAGAACGTGCTAGTGGGTATTAGAGGTAACGACGTGTACAGAAATCTGGACCACCACCTCTGAAAGTCTCGCTGTATGGTGGTACGACATGCAATGTGTGATTTTCATGACGAATAAAAAGTGCGGAAATGATGTTTATGTTGATCTCTATTCTTATTTTCTCTTCAGGTTCCGGAACTCTCGGAACTGAGGTGATGCAAAACTTTTTTTGATGTGTGTAGTACGAGCTTAGCATTTTTATACATGTGTGTACAACACAGCTGCACGACACAAAACTTAACGCCTCACCTCGACCCGTCAACACCGACAATGGACTGTTGAAGACTGGAAACATGTTGACTGCTCGGACAAGTCTAATTTCAAATCGTATCGAGTGGATGACTGTACGCTCATAGAGACCTCATGAATCCGTGGACTCTGCATGTCAGCAGGGAACTGTTCAAGCTGGGGTGGCTCTCTAACAGTGTGGTATGGGACCCCTGATACGTCTATATACGACTCTGATAGGTGACACGTACGTAGGCATCCTGTCTGATCACCTGCATCTATTCACGTCCGTTGTGCATTCCGACGGACTTGGGCAATTCCAGCGGGACAATGCGACACCAGAATTTCTACAGATTCATTTCAGGAGACTCTTCTGAGTTTAAACACTTCCACTGACCACCAAACTCCCCAGACATGAACATTATTGATCATATCTTGAATGCCTTGCAACGTGCAATTCTCTCCAGCACCACTTCAGACATTAGTCGAGTACAAGGCACTTCGTGTTGTGGCACTTCTGCGTGCTCGATGGGGCTCTACATGATATTAGGCAGGTTTACCAGTTTCTTTGGCTCTTCAGTGTACTTCTATATATGATAGATATATGCCCTTAGGAAGGAAGTGTTGAGTTGAGTCTGTTGTGAAATTCTGAATACCAAACAAAACTCGCACAAATTTCAGTAATCTCGTATTTTGATCGTTAAGCTACTTTTGGCGAATGCCTTCCGGGCCCAGCTATCTTCGGCACCTCTAATCTCTTGGACGAAGAAAGTGAGCAGAGTTTTACATGGCATCTGTTTGTGGAACTCTTATGACAAGAAATTCGTTTTCCAAACAGCTTTTACACGGGCTTAAAACGTGTTCCGGTATTCTACAACAGACTGACTTCAGCGATATGGGCTCATTATTGTGTACATTTCTGCGACAATATCGCAAGCACCGGTGTTTCCGTGTGGTCGCGGTAATCCGTGTAGGAGAGGCAGCCACGTAACTGTGTGCGGTAGTGACAATCACCGCACTGCAGCTAGCCGCACGTTCCAGAGGGTATCGGTTGCAGGGGCAAGACCGGGAGCAGCGCAGGCCGCGGTGTAAGGCGAGAGCAACTAATGGCGAAGCCGGGCCGCTGCGGCTTCCGGGACACGCAGCGAGCGCCTGCACGCCGGCAGCCCGCGCAACGCGGCGCGAAAAACTGGACTCGGCGAGCGAAGCCGTCCGCGTGCTAATGGTCTGAGGCGCGCTCACCGGAAGATCGGGCAGCAGTCCGTCAGCCACTGAGGTCTCGGCACTCCGCTTCAGAAAGAATCCTCGAGTTATTTTAATGTCGATAAATGCGGGGCGACGCCAAACACCGAGAAAAAGAACCCGAGAGGGGCCGACTACAAAGTTAGAACATCATCAGCACCTCACATCGTATAAGTATTTAGGGGCGATACTAAGATCAAATGGGACGATCACGTAAAATCTGTATGAGGGAAGTCGAACGGAAAATAAAACACTTCTTGAGAGGCTCCAGGGAAAGAACACCACAAAGGAAATAGCACACGACGCGTGAGTGTGGCCAGGTGTAGAGTAGTGATCCACCGTTTGGACTTTTAACGAGTAGAGAAGACAGTAGACATTGGACGAATTAAGAGAGGCGCTCTGCTATTACAGTAACAAGTTGGTATAACTCGTACAAAAGTGTACGAGAAATGCTCAGGGTACTTAATTGAGACTCCTTGGAAGAAAGACAGAGAGGTGACTCAGTGTTCGCTAAAACCTGATATTTAGAGAACCTGTATTCGAAGTAGACTTTGCGACCATTAGGGCCCGTGCTTCCAGCGTCATATGTCTCACGCACGGATCATGACAATAAGACAAGAGAGATGCGGGCACGGACAGAGGCCATAGACCGTCATTTGTACCTCTCTAACATGGCGAATGGAATAGAATAGAAAATCGATAATATTCGTACGAAGTACCTTCCGCTGCGCACTGTACCGTGATTTGTGGATTATATACGCAACTTGTAACAGCCATAGGGTGATATTCGTTTTCCAAATTGAATCTGTCGATTCCAATCTCTTATATTTCTGAATTTTCCCATATAATTTTTGGTCGTATTTAAACGGTTCGTGATGTTTGCAGGGCAGCCTGGTTTATCATTGTATTTATCCGTTATTACTATTTACTTATTCGTCTTGATAAGTATGAGAACATTCTGTAGCCTTTTTATGCAAAGATATGTGCATGCCAGAAGGCTAGTCGTCTTGACACCATTTACGTTGTGTTTAATTGCAAATATATAAAGTCATACAATTTGTCAATTAAAAATAATTGAATGAAACACATTATAGCGATAATACAAATTTGGTGGACAACTTTTTAATAGACAGAGAACATTTACTTCGATTTAAATATTCAGAAACGCATCTTCGACGTAGAGATCTCTTTGAACGTATAATGGCGCCAAAATGGCGTACTTGTAACCACAGTGCTCATAACTCAGTTAGTTGTCTGTCGTACATGAAGTCGGTTTTATGTGAATGAAGGAGAGAGACACATTTAACTCAGACTGGTCAGAGTACTAATACTGAAACGAAGATTTTTTTTTTTTACTATTCTGTTTGTGGAAAACTTATCTTTTTTGTAAGTGTCTGAATGGAAGTCAACACAATAAATCGTTGAGGTAAAAATGAAAAATGGGTTTTAGTCGTAATTAATTGAAAAAACCGGCCTGTCATATTAGAATGTATGGATTCGCCATTTCAGCTCCTTGATCACTGCAGCGATGCACAAGATAAGCAAAGACTGATTTTTGATATAACTTCCAGTTATGCTGAAAAATGGATGATTCACTAAAATTTCATGTGTGATGTTCGTTGATTATTGTCAGGTTTCTCAGTGTGTTGAATAGTTACAAGGTGCAGAAGTAGTGGAGCAAAAGGCATTTTTACCTCCTGTTGCAACACGTGCGTCATTGAACTACGTGTTCCGTTCCAGAAATATTGGCCACGCCATCTTATGCAACTGCCACGATAAATGTTACAAGGTTCCTTTATATTTGGAATTCGTTGCTTCTTGACGTACCTTCACAAAGATTCAGTGGAGATAGTCATTCCCCATTACATTAATAAAATAGTTACATTGACACTTGCTTGCATTCTTACAAGATGCCTAAAATAACATTTGGTGCGACAGTAAGTTGATTGTACTTGATTGTCAGTCTTGTGATATCTAAAGGTGTTTTCGTCTCGTTATGTATATTACAGTTTCTTTGAAAGCGACTTCCGATACCATATAAAAATAAAATATGCCATACTTGATGTCAACCTCTTTGTGATGTCACCTTCTATTGCGTTAACAAAATGTAACTTCAGCAATGACGCTACACTAGTAGCAACAATCTCACAAAATAATATATAAATGGACCTCAAATGCCAATTTTGAAAAGCGCTTCGAGACTGCTGGTTGAATGTTACAGTATAGCAAATGAGAACACACTGTGGTAACCTCATCTTGAGAGTGTGACATGCTTAAATTATATCTGGCTGTCAGTGGAAGGGGCGTACTCACAGATTACGAAACACGATTAGTAATCTGCCAATGTGTGAACTGTAAAACAATGAATTACGAAGAAATACTAGCTATTAGAAACATAAAAACAGGAACAGAGAGCAAAAGAGTTCTACGAATAATTTTGTTGTATATTGCGTGTCGCGTCAATAATCATAGGCTCAGGTTGTTTACAACATCTCCGAAAAAAAGGAAATGTGCAGAAACACAAGAAATTATTCAGTTATGTCTTGCGGACTACCGTAATAGCATAAAAATCTACCATATTTTGAAATTTTTAGTTGCTGTAACAATGCATTTAGTGCCCACTGAGTTCCTGAAAGCTTCGTACGCCCGAATAAAAACAAATGAGTATGACGTTTGTGCTGGTAATGAAACTCGGCCATGTTCACCAATCCATTTTTAATCGAAACTCCTACTGTACGGTTGCTGATGCTCCTTGATGTCGAGTACATAACGTATGTTTATCCGTATGTTTATCGTGAAGATTGTTTTGCTAGAAGAACGAGTAAAGACACACGAAAGTAATTTTGTTAAAAAGGAATAAAGGAAAAAGTTGTGTTTAGTAACGAGCTGGTGAATATTATGGATTCGTGCTATAAAATTAACCACTCAATTACTATCTCACAAAGGAATGGTAAGCATGTGGCAATAACTGGCGTCAAGGAAATTTTTTTTACGCCTGTCTGCTTGCAGCAACTGGTTTCAAATCATCCTTGACGAGTGAAATTAAATTGGAGCTGGCGCAGATTTCATAAAAACGATACTAGCTAATACACAGGCAATTTTACGTACAAGCCAAAATTACGTTGAGGGAGCCCTGATACGCCATCTCCGGCGACATGTTTGCTGATGAATCGATTGGTAAATTACGTTACGCGATTGTTTGTGGCTTTTGTAAACCTTTTTGACCTGACGATAATGGACAATAGATGAAAACAATATTTGAACCCAACGATGAACTTTTTGATCATTTTCAAGTGTGAAACTGCGCTCCAGGAAGAGTCTAGACTCTAGAAACATTTGTCTCGATGAGAGATCAAATGACTGAGCGTAAGTGGAACAGACTGCCATTTCAGCATGTCTCCTGCTACACGTACAAAGAAACGAACGCGAAATTAGTTTGAGACACTTTATTATTGAACCAAATCTGCTTATGCTAGATTATGTAGAACGGTGATAGTTTGTAGTCTTTCCTACGTAGGTGGCAAATATTTTCCTTTCATCATTGAACATCATAAAAGAAAGTGAGACACTGAGTACCTTAGTGCCTATCTATGGAGTCTCAGGAATCGGCTGTTAACGTAATAAGAGGAAGGTTCGATGGTAGAAATGGATAACATGTGATACGATTAAATTCGTATATATTGCTGCAAAACGTTTCAGGTTACTTGGAAGCAGTTTTGGGAAGCAGACAGAAAGAACAGAACCGGAAATTTCTCAGAAGGAGATGTATGACATTACAATCAGTTCTGATATAGAACAGTGGAGATTCATTTCATCGACTGCTAATTTGATTTCGGCCAACCGCAAACCACACGTGATAATCTGCCAAACATAAAAGAAGAGCATAAGAATTTAGGCTCGATGTGTCTTATGTGAGAGAGTGTAAGCGAATCTGTAAGTGAATCACTGTAAGTGAATGTTAAATGCGCTGCGAGGGGTCCCTTTCCGAAATTAAGATAGAGACAGTGATCCGACCTCGATACTGACAGATCTAAAATGCCAAGAATTGTGTAACTGTACTTCTAGAAGTGTCACTGCATTGACGACGTTTTGTTCTGTAGAGCTGAATTCCGATGCACGAATGTACGTTAATTAGTCGCAAGGTTGCAGTGGCTGAAAAAGTAGTTCAGTATAAACAACGCCATTGAAAGCTGCAGCACACGTGGTTGCGTGCTGGCAAATGTCACTGCCGAAAGCTGGAACTTGCTACTTTACGACGTAAATGTCGATTGTGGACGGTGCAGGGAAAGTAAAATCGGTTCGGCGCTGCATTTTTCCACCGTCGCAGAATGTGGAATCGTTGCAGCGCGCTCAGCCAAGTACGGAGCGGCGTACTGCCGCTTCTTTCCTCCAGATGTTGCCCCTTTCATCTCGTTCTAATTCGGCTGAAGGACGCACCCGCGCGGTCGCTCCGTCGAAAGTGAACGCCGCCGCAATTGGCCTACAGGGCGGCGGCGACGGCGGCTCTCCGAGCAGAGCTGTTCTGCGCTGTCCGCGACTCTGCTGGGGTGGCCGAGTGGTGCGGTTTAAACCTCCGTGACTTGTGTTTTCGACGTTTACCTCAAATCGATTAAGAGGAATACTGAGACGGCTGCTAGGAGGAGAACACGCTCGATTCCCTATTTCCTATCCGTAGCACATTCGAGTGTCGTCTGCAACGACCTTGTCTGGAACCGCAAGACCGCTACGGTTGCAGGTTCGAATCCTGCCTCGGGCATGGATGTTTGTGATGTCCTTAGGTTAGTTAGGTTTAACTAGTTCTAAGTTCTAGGGGACTAATGACCTCAGCAGTTGAGTCCCATAGTGCTCAGAGCCATTTGATTTTTTGCAACGGCCTTGTCATCGACGGGATGTTAATCCATGGTTTTACTTCCCTCCTTTGCAAATATTTCAATTTACTCTGTTTTAACATCCTTAATGCTCTTGTACACAGGAAGAAGCTCTTCTCCAACACACCTGTGACTACTTTACAAGATAATTCAGCCGAGTAATAAATACAGCACATCCAAAACACCTAATTAGTGAGAATTAAAGATCCACATCACTGTACGTAAATTACGTGAGTCTGTTGGGCGTGAGAGCCACCTTCTTGTGAATCGTAGTTGTATGGGAGGGAGGGGTGAGGAGAGGGGGAGAGGGGGCGCCGTTTGAATTTTAACACAGAATCCTAACCACTCCGATATATTATTTCATATACCCAGAGTACGCGAAAAGCTACAGTTCCGTTCACCGCCGGAAAACCGTCCCTGAACAGCCCATCCTCTTAGTTCGGAGTTTTTTCATTTGCGTTCGGCCGGTGGCTCGGTGGATGACTGCTTGGCAAACTGCTAATCCAAAGGTTCGGGGTTCAATTTGCAGTCGATGCGCTGCTTCTTCCATGCGTGCCAGTAAACAGTACACGCGGAAAATACCAAGTTGCACCGTTGTTCAGAGCCCCCTTAAAATGTTCGTTCCTCCATAAATGGCCGATGAGTCTTTTGAAACCTCAGAATAAGACAAGTACATCCCACCCACGAGACCTTGACTGGTATAACGCTTTGGTGCCGAAACGAACTTTGAGCTCGAGAATAGAATAATTTATGTCACTATCAAGCAGTGTACTTTGGTAAATATAAAACAGAAAGTAGAGGAATCAAAGAATTTGACCGAAATAGCACATGAAAATAAATAACAGTATGTGTAAGGCGGTATCGTCATCCAAAGTTTGGAAAATTGTTCCGAAATAACAAGCCAGTGGCTGCAGATTTCTGTGCGACCGTATATATAAATTTAAAGTTTGCTTACTGATATCGAATCAGGTGATTTGACTAATTAAAAATTATTCGTTAAAATGTTATTCTAGTTTGTTCCTTCAGATCCTTTCGAGGGTTTCGGATATATTCGAAGGATTTGCGGAGCAATATTGATTTATTTATTTTTGGTCCCGCCCGGAAATTACTGATGATGTTAGAGATATTCGGGCCCTTCTGTGTTACCACAAAGAGTACAGAAGATATCCAAAAGATAAATAGAGACCCTTGGTTACGAGAAGCTAATGGTGGTTGTCCTCTTCCTAGCATCCAAATATTTAGTCCCTAAGCCATTTTTCGGTGTATAGTGAAGGGTCTTTCTGGTACCAGAATAATTTTTCCACTTCACTGTGCTGTTGGTGTGAAACAATATGTTGCTGACTCATAACGTACGATTTCTCACTTTCAATAATAAACTTCTCCATGATGGACCATGCCTCTTTTGTGGCATCTGCCGCTCCAGCATCTCCATAACGCTGACATGCGTACTAAACGAAACCGTGGCGCAAAGCGCCGCTCTTCGTTGTATGCACGACTGGTAATCAAGAATCGATCGAAGATTTAAGAGCACCTCTTTCGCATCTCAGTTACGTTTCTTTCGAATCGTTCCTCTGAACCTGATTCTGCCGCTTGCTTTTCCTGCTGGTTTTATGTGCCCATTCCACAGCAGGTCGCTACGGATAATTACTCCTATGCGTATGCGACGCTTTGTATGGAAGTCAGTGCTTTCATAGTTTCAGTATAGTGGGGAGTTTTGACTCATGGTCCCGAATACCTCCCGTTTAATTACTGAGACTTGCGTAGGGAACTTGCTGGCATTTTATAGAGTTCTTTCTAACGCCCGCCTGGGTTTATTTTTATTTTTTTATTGTATGATTATATGATAGCGGAATAAACACTGGTAGCAGTTACTTCTGTAAAATACCTGGGAGTATGCGTACGGAACGATTTGAAGTGGAATGACCATATAAAATTAGTTGTTGGTAAGGCAGGTGCCAGGTTGAGATTCATTGGGAGAGTCCTTAGAAAATGTAGTCCATCAACAATGGAGGTGGCTTACAAAACACTCGTTCGACCTATACTTGAGTATTGCTCATCAGCGTGGAATCCGTCCCAGGTCGGGTTGACAGAGGAGATAGAGAAGATCCGAAGAAGAGCGGGGCGTTTCGTGACAGGGTTTTTGGTAAGCGTGATAGCGTTACGGAGATGTTTAGCAAACTCAAGTGGCAGACTCTGCAAGAGAGGCGCTCTGCATCCCGGTGTAGCTTGATGTCCAGGTTTCGAGAGGGTGCGTTTCTGGATGAGGTATCGAATGTATTGCTTCCCCCTACTTATACCTCCGCAGGAGATCACGAATGTAAAATTAGAGAGATTCGAGCGCGTACGGAGGCTTTCCGGTAGTCGTTCTTCCCGCGAACCATACGCGACTGGAACAGGAAAGGGAGGTAATGACAGTGACACGTAACGTGCCCTCCGCCACACACCGTTGGGTGGCTTGCGGAGTATAAATGCAGATGTAGATGTAGAGTTGACGATTCCACTTTTGTGCTCGATATTTTGGTGACTGGCGCAGTCGCCTTCTTTCAGGCGTTGTGTTACCGAGCGATATGGCGCAGTGGTTACCATCTGGAATCCCATTCGGGCGGGCGACGGTTCAAATCCGTGTCCGGCCATCCAGATTTAGGTTTTCCGTCATTTCTCTAAATCGCTGCTGACAAATTCTGGGATGGCTTCTTTGAAGGGACACAGGCAATTTTCTGCCCCGTTCTTGACCCCATCCGAGTTTGTGCTCGGTCTCTAATTACCTCGATACCGAAGGGAAGTTACAACCTAATCTTTCTTCCTTCCTGTGAGCTGTGTTGTTGTGCGGACTCGCTGCCTAGATGCTAATCTGAAGAAGGCGACTGGGTCGGTCGTGGGAACATCGTCCGTAAAGATGGAATTGACAGCTGGGCTGAAGGCACACCATAAGCAAATGACGGCGAGAAAACGTGAGAGGCGACGAGGCTCTCGCGTGCCTGGGACGGTAGCACCCGGCCGCAGATGCTGCCCACCGCACGCTGCGGGCTGGGTGGCGGCGCTTACCTGAGCAGAGCGGGTCCAGCGGCAGGTGAGGCAGAGAGGTAGCGGCGAGTGAAGGAGCGCGCGCGCTGAAGCGACAGTCGGGCACAGACTGCGGCCCGCGGGCCGGGAGCCGAGCGGCGCCGGCGTGGGCCGGGGGAGGGGGTGGCCCGCGGGGGAGGGGGAGCCCAGCCCGGCACTGCCTCGCCGCCCTCTGTGCCACCCGGCGGCAAAAACTCGCGCCGTGGAGCCGTCATCAGAAAGCGACGTCGCACTCGCAGTCCCAAAACAAGTGAGGGGGCACAGTAGAAAGCCAGTGATCCAAATATCATCCAGATTTACATTTTTTCGTCGTTTTCTTAAATCATTTAATGAGAAATCCGGGACGGTTTCTTTGAAAGGACACATTGGGACGTTTATGACCCATCTCTGCCTACATTTTATTACACCTTGGTTCAAATGGTAGAAATGGCTCTAAGCACTATGGGACGTAACATCTGAGGTCATCAGTCCCCTAGACTTAGAACTAAGTAAACCTAACTAACCTAAGGACATCACGCACATCCATGCCCGAGGCAGGATTCGAACCTGCGACCGTGTGTGTTTGTCCTTAGCATGATTTAGGTTAAATAGTGTGTATGCTTAGGGACTGATGACCTTAGCAGTTAACTCCCATAAGATTTCACACACATTTGAACATTTTTTGTGGTCTTCAGTCCAAAGAGCGGCTTGATGCAGCTCTTCATGATACTCTATCCTTTCTCTTCATCTCCGAGTAACTACTGCAACCTACATCCTTCAGAATCAGTGTATTCATCTCTTAGCCTATACGATTTCTACCCTCCACGCTTCCCTCCAATACAAATTACCTGATCCCTTGATGCCTCAGAACATGTCCTACCAACCAGGCCCTTCTTCTAGTCAAGTTATGCCATAAATTCCTCTTCTCTCCAATTTCATTCAGTGCCTCCTCATAAATTATCTAATCTTCAGCATTCTTCTGTAGCACCACATTTCAAAAGCTTCAATTCTCTTCTTGTCTAAACTGTTTATCGTCCATGTTTCACTTCCATACACGGTTACACTCCATACAAATACTTTCAGGAAGGACTTCCTGACACTTAAATCTACACTCGATGTTAACAAATTTCTCTTCCTGAAAAACACATTCCTGGCCATAGCCAGTCTACATTTCGTATCCCCTCTACTTCGACCATCATCAGCTATTTTGCTCCCCAAATAGCAAAACTCATTTATTACTTTAAGCGTCTCATTCCCTAATACCCTCAGCATCACCGCATTTAATTCGAGTACATTCCATTATCCTCGTTTCGCTTTCGTTGATGTTCATCTTATATCCTCCTTTCAAGACACTGCCCATTCCGTTCAGCTGTTCTTCCCAGTCCCTTGCTGTCTCTGACAGAATTACAGTGTCGTCGGCAAACTTAAAGGTTTTTATTTCTTCTTCCTGCATTTTGATTCCAACTCCTAATTTTTCTTTTGTTTCCTTTACTGCTTGCTCAATATACAGATTGACTAACATCAGGGATAGGGTACAACCCTGTCTCATTTCCTAATCAACAGTGCTTTCCTTCTCAACACTGCTTCCCTTTAGTGGCCCTCGACTCTTACAACTGCCATCTGGTTTCGGTACGGATTATTAATTTTACCCCTGCGACCTCCAGAAATGAAAGAGACTATTCCAGTCAAAATTATCAAAAGCTTTCTCTAAGTAAACAAATACTGTAAATGAAGGGATCGGTTGGTAGGACATGTTCTAAGGCATCAAGGGATCACTAATTTAGTATTGAAGGGCACCGTGGAGGGTAAAAATCGTAGAGGGAGACCAAGAGATGAATATACTAAGCAGATTCAGAAGGATGTAGGCTGCAGTAGGTACTGGGAGATGGAGAAGATTGCACAGGATAGTGTAGCATGGACGACGGTTCAATCCTGCGTCTGGCGATCCTGATTTAGATTTTCCGTGATTTCCCTAAATCCCTCCAGCCAAATGTGGGATGGTTCTTTTGAAAGGGCACGGCCGACTTCCTTGCCCGTCCTTCTCTAATCCAATGCGACCGATGACCTCGTTTTTTGGTCTCCTCCCAAAAAGAACCCAACCCAACCCTTTCTGCTTTCCGTTCTTTGCTTAGGACTGCTTTTCCATCTGAGCTCTTGATATTGATACAGATGGTTCTCTTTTCTCTAAAGGTCTCTTTAATTTTCCTGCCGGCGGCATATGTCTTCCCCTTAGTGATATATGCTTCTACATACTTACATTTGTCCTCTAGCCATTCCCGCTTAGCCATTTTGTACTTCCTGTCAATCTCATTTTTGTAATGAAGTAAAAAATTAGGATAATTAAATGTATCCATCCCTCTAACTGACAGGTAATCTCAGAGCGTGAGAACGGTGGGGTGAGTACAAGCTGTATGTCCCGGAACCTATATAGACAACGTCAAAGGCTTTAAAGAAATGTGAACCGTACAGTTACGAAAACAGACCATTGTCAGTTCAAAAATCTCCCTTTATGGCGTGCACAGGACTTCAAGATGAGGGAAAGGGCTGTGGTTGACACTAAATTAACGGGTTCCTCTATTGTGAACGCAGAAATAGTCGAAAATGTTAGCAGCGTGAGGGGATCGCACGACTAAGAAGGTTAGTACACGTCCATCTTGTTTGTACTTAGCTACCAGTGACAGTTCTCCGAGAAGAGGTATGGGCCTGCGACAGTAATACAGGACATGGCTCCCGATCCATCGCAATGGAGGCAAAGTGAGCCAGTGACGTGTGTCATCGTTGGTTAAAGACACAGCCGCGCCAGTGTCCCGATGGAACTCCAGAGAGTTGCCAAACAAGTCGAAGCCAAAGTGAACTTCCGTGGCAGCAGGAAACCGCCGGCTCCACAGCTGTGTCTGTAGGTGCCATGGCGTAGTACTTAGGCTGCCACTGAGCACACGTTGGAGGAAATGCTTGTGGACAGATAACGGCGAGGTGGCCACTCTTGTCGCAGGCCCGGCAGTGGCTGCAAGATGGCGGGCATCGGTTTCTGTAATTCTCACTGAGGAAGTCTCGTAAAGACCGAAGATACTTTGACATGCTTGACGCACATGGTAAAGCCAGAGAGGGAAAGCTTTTCTCAGCTGCCAAAACATTGCAGAATAGGTCATACGACCTTGAGGAGCGAACAAAATCATCGATTTATTCAAGAGTCTGACAAGACGCCGGCGATCCAGATGCCAGTGAACTCGAGTGAGAGTTAGGGGCAGAAGTAGATGATACAGGGTGACAATCATTGAACTATATGAAACAAACCGTCGTAACTTCTGAACGGTTTCCGTTAGGACGTTCAAACTGCACGGTTGGCCGCGGATCAATTAATGCTAAAAGACATTAAGAATAAATTTTGTCTGTGTAAATAAATCTGTAAAGTAAGGAGAAAATATAGGCGATGTATTTATGTGCTGTTCCGATAAAGAATGTTCCGGAGAAATGTTTATATACCGATATACTGGAAAAAAACGCTCTGTAAAGCAAGCTGAAGGCAGTCGCCGTAATTTCTTTTGGACTATATATGAAAGAAGGAGCTGTTATCTCTCTCTCTCTCTCTCTCTTTCTCTCTCGTTTGTTTTCGATGGCTATTTCATAAAATGTAAGTGTCGCTCTCGTATCTGTAACTTACGTGTTTGAATCTTTCCTCTTCCATCAACGTCACATCTCAATTTATTATATTGTATTTTAGAACTTTTTCAGGCTGCAGCGAAGAAGACTTGAAGACGAATTGTTTGGTGACCACAACTGAACGCTGCTAGTGTTCACTTTGCATTTGCTTTATCAAACTTTTATTTCAGCGTCCTTGAAATCTCTCTAACCAGCTTTTCTATCAGTACCCGGGCAATGTAATTACGCAAACTGCTTAATTTTGAGATCGGTCACTGGCATCTGACCAATATCGTCGTTCAACGTTCCCGTCAGTCTGATGGGAATCTGATGCAGGAAGGGGGAATGCAATTTCATTAATAGACAAGTAAAAATTTTCTATGCGCCATTCTACCATTTCAGTAGAATTGCCACCAGCAGAAGTGATTAAAAAGTTTTATAATACCATTTTTTTTAAACACGTTGTCGTAAACACGGTAGTGAAAGAACGCTTCATCGCTGAAGTGCCCGCGTCTGGTACAAGATCGTAATCCGTAGAAAAAGCCAAGGCCGTCGTGAGCGTAGCACTGAATAAACACCAACAACGCTAGTCAGCTAGTCAAAGTCCAAAGCATCGTCGTTTTCCTCGTAGCAGTTCGCCGAGAACTGAAAGAGATCATACTGCGTGTTCCATTTAACTCACAAGAAAACTCTCTAATTGAAGTACTGCGTAAACTACAGGAGACATGTACCAAACAGATTACATATATACACCACTGCACCAAAGAAACTGGTACAGGCATGGGGATTCAAGTACAGAGATACGTAAACAGTCAGAATACGGCGCTGCGGTTGGCAACTCCTATACAAGACAATAAGTGTCTGGCGCAGTTGTTAGATCGATTACTGCTGTTACAATGGCACGTTAGTAACATTTAAGTGAGTTTGGACGTGGTGTTATAGCCGGCGCACCAGCGAAGGGACACGGCATCTCCGAGGTAGCAGTGAAGAGGGGATTTTCCCGTACGACCATTTCACGAGTGTACCGTGAATATCAGGAATCCGGTGAAACATCAAATGTCCGATATTGCTGATGTCGAAAAAAGATCCTGCATCAACGGAACGAACGACAACTGAAAAGAATCTTTCTACGTGACGGAAGTGCAAATTGTGGTGTCACCGCCAGACACCACACTTGCTAGGTGGTAGCCTTTAAATCGGCCGCGGTCCGTTAGTATACGTCGGACCCGTGTGTCGCCACTGTCAGTGATTGCAGACCGAGCGCCACCACACGGCAGGTCTAGAGAGACGTCCTAGCACTCGCTTCAGTTGTACAGCCGACTTTGCTAGAAATTGTTCACTGACAAATTACGCTCTCATTTGCCGAGAAGATAGTTAGCCTAGCCTTCAGCTACGTCATTTGCTACGTCCTAGCAAGGCGCCATTATCAATAGATATTTAACTTGTGATGCCTGTACCGTCAGACCATTGTTCACCAATTATGGATTAAAGTTAAGTATTACATCAACTACGTACTTTATTTGCTACTATTAATTCCCTTAATTGTTCCAGACCTCACGCCAGTCTGCGTGAGCTTAAACGCGTGTATTTCGGCCTCCTCTAGCAACACGGTGTTGGCTCTTCTGCCAACACTACACAAATCTTTCACAAATTGCTGCAGATTTCAATGCTGGGCTATCAACAAGTGTCAGCGTCCGAATTGATCAATGAAACATCATCGATATGGGCTTTCGGAGCCGAAGGTCCACTCGTGTACCCTCAATGACTACACGATACAAAACTTTACGCCTCGCCTGGGCCCGTCAACAGCGACATTGGATTGACGACGACTGGAAACACGTTGCCTGGTCCGACGAATCTCGTTTCAAATTGTATGGAGCGGATGGACGTGAACGGGTATGGAGACAGCCTCAGGAATCCATGTACCCTGCGCGTCAGCAGGGGACTGTTCAAGCTGGTGGAGGCTCTGTAAAGGTGTGGGGCGTGTGCAGTTGGAGTGATATGGGACCCGTGATACATCTAGATACGATTTTGACAGGTGATACGTACGTAAGCATCCTGTCTAATCACCAGCATCTATTCACGTCCGTTGTGCATCCCGACCGACTTGGGCAATTCCGGCAGGACAGTTCGACACCTCAGACGTCCAGGAAGATTCTTCTGAGTTTAAATACTTCCGCTGGGCACCAGACACCGAGACATGAACATTATTAAGCATATCTGGGATGGCTTGCAATGTGCTGTTCAGAAGAGATCTCCAACCCCTCGTGATCTTATTGGTTTATGGACAGCCCTGCAGGATTCTTCACATCAGTTCCCTCCAGCGCTACTCCAGACATTAGTCGAGTCCGTGCCACTTCGCGTTGCGGCACTTCTGCGTGCTCGCGGGGGCGCTACACGATATTAGGCAGGTGCACCAGTTTCTTTGGCTCTTCAGCGTTCTTTCTCTGTGGGCGACACAGTGAGCTCCTAAGAAATGAATTGCAGCCTTCATACAGCACTGATAGTGCCTTAAAAGTCTTACTGGGTCCTTCCTGGCACGTCTCGCTTTTTGCAGTCTTCGTAACTTGGGTACTCAAGTGGTGGTGATAGAAGAGACTCACATGATTACAATACATTAACGTTGATATCCACCTGAGATAGTAAGATTTTTCCGTCAGTCTCAAATAAGGTTACGTCCTGTTTTTGACAGGGTACACATAAAGAAAAGTAAATTTTGCCATCGGCAGAGGGGCAATCAGGCTCTCGAAATATCCCTCTCCGATAGGAATTAGAACCGGGAATGTTCCGTTCCTATGCAAGTGCCTTTAACATTAGAACAGGATCCATCATTCCTCTAGCGCAATGCCTAGATGAATAATTGCTGAGGAGGAGAACCTTTGTTAATCCACGATCGTTTCATTTTTCTGATCGAATTTCTATTAAAAAGGCACGCAATTGCTTTAACTGCCTTTGGTCCTATTATTTCCACTCATATTTCTGGTCTACAAACGCTAAGCAGTACAGAATCTATTCTCTACACATCAGAGCAAAGGATGTATCATAAATTTTAATTTTAATAATTAACAGCCTCAGTTGCACCGTCTACCTAGACTTTACCTAGGTTTCAGTCGGGATAATCCAACCTTCTTCAGAATAACAGTACCTACCGTTTGTCCATAGTGGACACCGTCAAGCTGAAACTACAAACCCATAAATTATCGTCAGAGTTTCAGTACAGCACTCGTGGCTGCCGCATCACGGTAGCGAAGTGGGGCCGTGGCAGTTTCAGATAAGTTTTTACAGTCTGACGATAGTTTATGGATTTGTAGTTTTAGCTTGACGATGTCTACTGTGGACAACCGGTAGTTACTATTATTCTGAAGAAGGTTGGTTATCCCGACTGAAACCTAGGTAAAGTCTAGGTAAACGGTGCAACTGAGACTGTTGATTATTAAAATTAAAATTAGTGTTTATACAGTCGCTGACAGGGCCACGAAATGTTGAAGATATTTATGTATCATAAAGACTGCCGTTGCATATTATTCTCTTTAAAGGAGAGGAAAAATTTGATTTGTACAGTTTCATATGTACTGTAGTGA
This sequence comes from Schistocerca americana, assembly GCF_021461395.2. Classification (NCBI taxonomy): domain Eukaryota; kingdom Metazoa; phylum Arthropoda; class Insecta; order Orthoptera; family Acrididae; genus Schistocerca; species Schistocerca americana. Next base: position 822,975,863 of record NC_060122.1, on the reverse strand, counting down.
AACTAATATTGTAGGCATGACCATAGCGAACTGTGTACGTGATTTCAGAAGCACAAGCGAGACTATTTTTGATATTTGTAAAATTGGTTTTCGAATATAGTTCGTATCTTCCAGCACATATCAGTAAAGATTTTTTGATTTCCTCTAATAAGAACAAAGAAATGAGAGACGTGCATCCACTTTAAAAGTATGTTCAATACGCCGGGATCATTCCGTCTTACGAGAACTCTAACCAGGCCGCAGCAGCGATTTCTAAGCAGGTTTTGCAAAAGACTGGAATTTGCGGTTTCGCGGTTCTGTGTTAACGACATGAAATTTGCCACTTGGTATCCGTGGAGTGACACGGTAGCACTACTTGTTTCATTTATAGTCTACCTGCGACCCGATTCGCACAAGTAGCACCGAGAATGTACAGCCGGAAGACTTGTCTGGCGTAGCGATAACAGTGTGTAATGCGGTAATGTGTTAGTAAGAGGGTATTTTCAGTGGGTCCCAAACATTTAAGATCAAACCGTCCTCGTGCGTCAGTCGATCTGTTAGTGAAAACCGTACCAAATTTCCTATAGTATTTCCTAAGATTACCCTTCATATAAAAAGAGAAACGCAGCGGGAAACTCTAATTTATATGGAGTGATTAATCCGGTAATGAAAGGCTGTTGCGCCAGTGGATCCACTGGTCAAGGGTCATTTTCACACTACAGCGTGATATTGTAAGACAAATAAAGCGTGGACGAGTTATAAAGATGACTATAATGGTAAGTTATTCACCCTTGCCGTACTCAGAATTCGTGTAACTCTGGTTGGAAATGTAAGAACAAATTAAACTGCATCCAGTACTTGAAACCGCCGTACGAGCTTATTAAAATGAAAAGTTATCTTTGCTCTTGTTGGGTTTGAGTCCGATATATCGTATAAATTGGTATAAATTGGATTTAAGAAAACGAAGAAAGTAGTCATTTAATGAAAGGCACTTGGCTGTTGGGTAGAATTTTATTTTGTATTGTTTCGTGGCCGCGCTGGTCTAACGGGCAGAGCACGAGACTACGAGCCTGGAGATCCCATGTTCTATCCCGGACAAGGGCGGGGGTTTTCATCGTTCCAGTCACTCCAGGACGGCACCAGGTGCATCTAGCGTGCCGTCGGGGTGAGTACCGGGAATGTCTGCAGGGGGTAAAAGGAGGCCTGGGCTGTGAGGACCGTCATTCCCCCCACCCCTACTAGTGCCACGGCGAATAGAGAGGCTGAAGCGAGGCGGATATTCCGGCCACAGACCTGCGTCACAGACTTCACAATTTTCTGTTTCCTTTCTGTCATGAACAGCCGTTCACTACAAAGTCAAACAGCTTTTATGGTATTATAATAAAGACTGGATGCATATTTAACATTGCTTCGTGTCCTGCCAGTACAGCACGTAGATGCCAAAACATTCACCCTGAAACGTCCCCTTAGAAAAATTAATGAATTACTGTGCTGATAAACCCCTTACGTTATTTGATTTTCAAAACAGCTGAGCAGAACTGAACGTATTCAGACATTTCTCTCTTTACTTATTCTGATCAACACTAAACTAACACACAATATTTTTAGCGCAACGCAATCTGACTTTCAATAATCCCTACAAAAGAATGGCCCTGACTAAAAATAACCTATTCCTTTCATGAATCATTTACCTCACAAAAATCTTCATTACTCGAACTACTGCAATCCAGCGAGCGCCAATATTGCCAGCTAAATAAAAGATTCTAACTACTGAAGTCACTAACTACTGATAAGCATAGTTAGCAAATGAAAGATTTTGATAAAGAACAAACAATGTATTTACCTTAATAGTGTGCAAAAGTCATAGTATATATATATATATATATATATATATATATATATATATATATATATATATATATATATATATCAGTTCATGACATCCAGTCTTACAAATTTACTGTCTCTGATGGACACACGTCCAGATCATCCGCTCTGAAAACTCCGCCATCTCTCTCCCCACATCCACCACTGCTGGCGGCTCACCTCCATCTGCGCAACGCAACAATAGCAAAATTTCCAACAATGCAAAGCAGCCAAAGACTGCACACAGCACAGTCAGTGATTTTCATACAGAGCGCTACGTGGCGTTACCAATATAAACACCTAAACAGCATATATACATAGCCCCCATGCTCCCAACAAAAAATTTTACGAATCGTTTTGGGCAGTGGCCAATACAGATTTGAATTTTTTTTATAATTACAATAACAAAGAAATCAAATGCACAGACTTATTCATATGCTGTTGGTCAAAAGCGAAAATTTTCTCATAGTCCATAAAGACAGTCCTGATCATTCATCACAGTATTAATTACAGTATTTTTCTCAAAGTCTGAGCAGTAAAAGAAAATGCACACGGAAGTAGTGGATTTCTATGCAGTCTTGAAGATGTAGTATTGTCCTTCCGACGGGAAGACAGTGCTGACTCTTGACATCCAGACAGGTAATGGGCTCCTTCCAACGGGAAGACAAACAAGTCTGTGCATTTGTTGGGGGTATTCTTCTTTTTTTTTACGTATAAAGATTGGAGTGCGCCTGTCATCAGTTCCATTGTCTTAGAAAGTCAACAGTGTATGTGAGATGAGAGTCCATTATTTGTGACTTTGCAGAATATTTACTGCATTAATACTAAGCTAATAGCACGCTGGTGGTGACGTTTCGAAAGTATTCCATTTAAATAACGTAGTCATATACGATTACTTTTAGGTTAACTACTGACTTTATAGTTTACTTCCTGTTTATTCCACCGGCATGCTGACTGGTTAAATAGCTTAACCGACAGGTTCTTTACGCTGCTCCTCGGCTACACATTGTGTTACTGAGATTAACAATTCCTGATAACGAAGGCGGTTCTGACGCCCGAAACACCGGCGCAGCACTCTCTGCCTTGTTAAACGTCAGCCGGTTGTTTGGAGCGCAACCTGCTGATCTGATAGCACCGCCTCCCGCTATTCGGGCTTTACATAAACAACCTTCGGTAAAGATCAGCCGCTCGCAGGCCGGACCTCAATGAGAGCGAGCCATAACTGCGTCCTCCCGTTTGTTCTACATCGCAGCAAGGTTCATAATGACGCATTTACCGCTATCGCAGTCTCTGTCATCTGTGGAAGGCCTCTCCTCGCAGCCTCGGTCTGTAGAATTAGCCGGTTGGTTCTGCAACTGAGCTGTACTGGCAACTCGTAAAACCAGCGCGGTATTTTAACTAGTCTATATACTGCTGCCACCAGCCTTCACTAACGCTACACCTCACTACTCAGAGTTAAGGACTCAATAAAACGTAACACTTGCGGCGTCTTATGTGTTAGTAAGCCGACATTTACAAAGTGTCCCAAATACTTAAGATCAAAATTATACACGCAGTAGAAGATCCGTAAGTGAGTGCTTTCAGGTGGTCAGAAGTAAGTATTTCAAGCGGCACTGTGTACTGGGCGAAAAATGTGTGTGGCGCATGTGTTTGTGAACCGCTTGTTTCATTACGAACATCTGCCTGAAACATCGACTACTGTGACGGAGTTTATTATTGTTCGCAGTCCAAAACTGGTTGTAAAAGATGGAGTGTGATAACAACTTGTAGACAAGACAGAATGCAATGAATGGTGCAGCAGAATGTCTTGGGGAAGCTGAACGAATACAGATAAAAAGGTTCGCAACAGGCATCAAAAGTTGCAAGAAACTAGGGCGATGGTCAAAATCTTGATGAAATTTTTTCGGTCAGTGTAGTTTGAGAGATGGTGCTCAATCGTGTGGGAAATGCAGGCTTCAAATAATACAGTGCGAGGAGTACTGTTAGAGCGTGTGTTACGCGCCTATCAGAAACAACGTGTTGAAGTAACGCTCTCAAAAGATTATGAACCCAGAGCTCAATTCTGTCAGTTGGTTAGACAATACTGGGACTGGGGATCGTGATTTTGACATCTGTTATGAACTTAAGCTGTTGCTATAAAACTTTGGTTCTTTACGTCAATAAAAAACTAAATATTCATTTCATTCTATCTCAAAGTACTCTGCCACGAATCTCTACCATAGTATAATATTCTCCCTAAAGGTTTGGAACACTCTTTATTTTAAAATCTGTACTCTGTAAGGTGATGATGAAACAAATCAGGCGCGTGTTCTAAAGTTTTGTGATGTGACAGGACCGCTATTTTAGTGTGTCGCGAAAGGTAAGTTCATTCTTAGCGTAATCACCCTGTTGCCTACATCTCCACGTAATTTTATCCCATTGTAAACTAGTTTTTTTTTATTTTGGGATAGTCTGAAAGGTTTTCGCATTTAATATATATGTGTGTGTGTGTGTATATATATATGCTTGAAGGTTGGTTCAAATGGCTCTGAGCACTATGGGACTCAACTGCTGAGGTCATTAGTCCCCTAGAACTTAGAACTAGTTAAACCTAACTAACATAAGGACATCACAAACATCAGTGCCCGAGGCAGGATTCGAACCTGCGACCGTAGCGGTCTTGCGGTTCCAGACTGCAGCGCCTTTAACCGCACGGCCACTTCGGCCGGCTTATGCTTGAAGGGAAATACATGTTAGCGATAACGGATTTTACGACTTCCAAGACCCTATTAAGAATAAGTATTAAGAAGGTCAAGAATTTATTGTGTAAGATTCATAGCTGTGTTAATTCACGTATCACTGTTGTTACGTAGCATACTGAATATAATCGTCTGGTTGCATCTGAACATATTTTTGGATGATTAAATATCTATTAGTTACTCTAATCCAACAGATTTCAGCATGGAAGTGGTAACACTGCCGTTACACAGAATCGGTACTTCAGATGTAATGCCAAGGCATCCCAATCTTGCATTTCTGGACACATTTCAGCTTATTTTCCCGTCGCTTTCCATATTTTCCTTTTCACAGTGCCGCGTCCTCTTTTTTATCTCAAAAGAGTGTGATAAAATACTATAGTTACTTCTCCAAAAGTCATTACGCTACATCAATCGAAAGAGTCTTTATTCAGTTCAGTACCGCAGCACGGTGGCGTACAGTACGCTCCTGGAAGAGATGCAAAATCTCGCTTAGATTGTCGTGTTCCTTTCAGCTGCTATGTAGCCTTGAAGGGCGACCATCTTCTACGTAGTGCTCAAAGTCTCCGGAACACCCACTGAATACGTTTTACTGTTTCTAAACACGTGTAACCGACGTCAAGAGGGAGAGGGTGATTTCTAGGATGAAAACAAGACAAAACGTAACACAAAGCGTTGTGATGCGTTAAGCGCTGCAATGTTACAGCACTTCGGTGGCCACATTACTTTAAGGGCACAGATGTATTCTTGCCAATGAAGGTGCTCCATAATAGACGTACATTGTCAAACAGCTGCTCCAAGTTGTTCAGGTTGTAAACAGGACAAGCGTACACTAAACGTTTCATGTATCGCCACATGCACCAAAGGCAGTGGGAATCGGCCGGCCGGAGTGGCCGTGCGGTTCTAGGCGGTTCAGTCTGGAACCGCGCGACCGCTATGATCACAGTTCGAATCCTGCCTCGGGCATGGATGTGTGTGATGTCCTTAGGTTAGTTGGGTTTAAGTAGTTCTAAGTTCTAGGAGACTGATGACCTCAGATCTTAAGTCCCATAGTGCTCAGAGCCATTTGAACCACTTTGGGCAGTGGGAATAGACGAACAGATTGGGTACATCAGTACACTGGACCTTTCCACCCCGTCCACTTCCTCGGGAAGGTGGTTTCCAGATATTCTTGTACATTCAAACTGAAGTACGAAGGGGTCCCATATTTCATGGCATGGGGAACAGACAGCAAGTCAGTTTCCAACACTGCACGCAGCATGTCCCAGAAAGTCTAAAGTGGGTTTGTCCATTCAGTCATTGACCACCAACTGGTTTTCGTGGTTTACTCCACACCACATGTTCATAACCACATGGTATTGATGTTTAGCCACGACAGTTCGTCGCTTGGCTACAGCGAATGTATAGAGTAGTTGTTTACCTGGAGAGCCATTTTTAAATTACCTAGTATTCAAAGTATTTTGTTAGTCATGTTATTACCTCTAAAACAGAATTACGGTCGGGTATTAAATGAGAATTTGAGTGATAACATACTCCCACATTATAACCATTAGTCTCTAATAAGGAAGTTATGTTCCAAGAAGCCAATTCCACTATTTATGCATTTCGTCTCGATCAGCAGTGTTGGGCAATACGTAAAAGAACTCAACAGCTCAACTTGTTTCCTAGTAGCTCCAATGGAAAATTATGAAGTATTCGTGATTGGGCCTGAGCGGAGAATCCTAAGGTGATTTGCCATCCTAGCGATACTCACAGAATTACTGCCATGTGTTACACTTGACGATTCACGATATATCGAACAAAATTCAGTTCGGAACATTTCACAGCGCGGAAAATCGTAGCTTTACGTGAGTCTAAATGTGGGCCACTATAGCAATAATCAAGTACACTTGTCTGAACTCAACTATTTTGCCACTCCCTGAATATTATCTACACCATTTTCTGACGGGCTGTATAATTTACTCCTACGCTCTGCCTGTTACTATATTACAAAAGTTTGCTTATAAACACGAGACTGAACGGGGAAAATGACCGCCATGTGCGGAACAACGCCTGAAAGCTACACGAAGGCCGGCGCCGTCGGCACACAGACCGTGCATCCGAACGTTGAGCGTTGAGCGTGCCGAGTTTCTGACGTCATAGCGTGGAAAAAAAAAATGTTGGGAAGGCTTTCCGAACGTGCAGAGAAATATCAAGCATGACAGATATTCTGAACGTGCGGCTGAACGTTGATAAATGAGATGGAAGAACGCCACGTACGTCACATGCACGCCATTTCCCTTCGGTGCAGACTTGTGAGGCGCCATATTGGCGTCAAATTGAAGCCCGTATGTGTATATATGCCTTTTCTGAGCACCAGCAAAGTGGTGAGCTGTTGAAAATTCTCCGCTAATTGCATGATTCGTTGCAATAAAATGACAAGAAACTGTCGCGAATGGGTCGCGGATGTGAGTAGAAATGCATAAGATTGCAGAAGATGAACATGTAGGAAAGCAACCTAACGTCAGCCAGGGCGCGGGGAAGCAGGAGATCTTGCGTTTTTGTGGCGAGGGACGCTGGAGCTACACGACCAGCTGCGACAGAATGTTCTGGAAGGATGACAGGACATGGAAGATGCGCGTGATCGCGGGGTATTGCTTCAGACGAGCCTATATAAGCAGGGCCGCTGGTGCTGCTAGAGGATTTTCCTTCGACTGTTGCCTCAGACGCTGCACCTGAGTTACATTGCCCTCGGGACAGGACTTAGTTTCTCGTGGCACTTAGCTGCACAGGGTACATGCAGGATTCCCCAACTTACATTCGATGTGTTTGTGCCTCTTAGGTTTCGACAATAGTCTTATCCTACCTCGTTTTTCATCTCACTTATTTCATCAGAGGTGTACGTCCCTTATCCCATCGAATTCCCTTATCTGCAAATTATTTTCAGCTTCTTTTCCAGCACCAGGTTTCGAGTTGGACGAGCCACCTCATTAATGGATTTAGCGTCTATCTCCCATCCTGATCCGCTCACAGGAAGCTACAGACGCGACAAAACGTCATATTCGTGATAAAAGAATTATTGTACCTTATGAGGGTAGGCCATTTGAAATCAACAGCACGTTGAGGATGCATTAAAACGCATTGTTCTTGGCTCAATTTGTTGTAATTAAATTTCAGTTAGTAATATAATGGCTCTGAGCACTATGGGACTTAACATCTATGGCCATCAGTCCCCTAGAACTTAGAACTACTTAAACCTAACTAACCAAAGGACAACACACAACACCCAGTTAGTAATATAGCTATAGTTTAAGCTTTCAGGGCATGGTAACAAGCTAGATATAATGGACGTACGTACGAGGTCACTAGAGCGTAATGTGTAGCGTTACAGTTCCACTGTGAAAAGTTGGCGAGTTAGTGAATCGCGTCTCACTATAATCAACTGTTTTTTCTTCTAACCTAAGCATTTTTATTAGGTCCTGATACTTTCTTATTAGTTTATATAAATATATACCACAATATTCGATGTAATGTAAACATAAGGGCGCTCATTTTGAGGGGGGATTGTATTCAATTGGCTTAATCTACAGGACTCCTTGCAGTACTTTGAGAAAGATATTTGGCCTCTTTTTAAAAAATTTTGTAATTCACATGTACAGATCCTGCCACCGAGTAGCAACAGTGATCAAATAAGAAAGACCTTAGGATTTTACTAAAAAGTGAGAATGATGTAATAATTTTTATCTGATTTGGAGAACTACTGTAAATTTGTAACTCAATATTTGTAATGGAACTTTCATTAGCCGATGTCCTTACTGACTCGACATAGTACTTCCCTTTTCGCCGGCCGCGGTGGCCGAGCGGTTCTAGGCGCGTCAGCCCGGAACCGCGCGACTGCTGCGGTCGCAGGTTCGAATTCTGCCTCGGACATGGATGTGTGTGATGTCCTTAGGTTAGTTAGGTTTAAGTAGTTCTAAGTTCTGGGGGACTGATGACCTCAGAAGTTAAGTCCCATAGTGCTCAGAGCCATTTGAACCACTTCCCTTTTCATATACACTAAGATGGTATCTGTTCTTTCGGACATGTCCGAAAGAACAGATACCATGTCCGAAAGAACAGATACCATCTTAGTGTATATATATTGTTAAGGCTCACCGGCCACTTGACCATCATCTTCTTCTGTCCGAATGCACAAACAGTGCCCGAACTCTTACGGGAATCGGCAACGCGCCGCGAGTAATGAGTATAATGGGCGGGGGCACTACGAATGTAGTGCGGGAGAGTATGTTGAGAATGTGGGTTTCGCGGGAGGCGTGCCAGAGATAAATCCCTGCAGTCGCGCTATCCTCTGTGTCCTCGGTGGCTCAGATGGAAGTCAGAGGGCTAGCAGCCCTCTGTAATAAAAAAAATCTGAGCTAATCGATCAACAACAAACTTAAACGGATGTCTTACGACGTCCGCCCCGAGCAGATGAAGCGAACAAAATGAGATTAAAAAAAAAAAAAAAAAAAAGATGGATAGAGCGTCTGCCATGTAAGCAAGAGATCCCGGGTTCGAGTCCCGGTAGGGGCACACATTTTCATCTGTCCCCGTTGACGTATGTCAACGCCTGTAAGCAGCTAAGGGTGTTCATTTCATTGTAACTTCCCTTTTTGCCTTATAATATTTTCATGGATATTTAAAGTTTTTATGTATAGATACGGCAGACTAGCGCATGGGCAAGCGAGAAAAGTAAGTTTTAGTGGAGCTAATACTGGAATTTTACGCCCATCCATTCCGCAAACCGTGTGAGTTACGAGCCAGATACAGCCGACAACTGCCGCTGGAGCGCGTTGCGATCGCGCAAACCAAGAGGTGTCCCACGTACCGTGTGCACAAGTCGCGTCGTATTCTGAGCGTTCAGCAGCACGTTGAACTCGGCACGCTCAACGTTGACGTTAGACAGCACGGTCCGGGTGCCGACGGCTTTAGTCTGGCGTGCGGGCAGGCACGTGCTTCTCTCACCACCTTGTAGTGCCCCGCGCGTAACGTTACACAGGCGAAAAGATACTACAGCCACTTTGGACTAATAATAGTGTGAATTCCGTGAATCGAATGGTTTAAGGATGAAGCGGGCGCAGTACAATAGTCGGGAGACGGAGGCTCCTCAAAGCGCCGCCCATTGTCCGCGAGTGGCATGCGAGCCGCCGTTTCCGACAGACGCAGAAAAAGTCGAGAGCGACGCGGCGCAGAGAGAGAGCGGCCGGGCGGATTAGGAGCCAGCTGCTCGTCCACTGGCTGTTCTTCTCCTTTTGTTCCCTTTGCGATTTAGACCACCTGTGGAAGACGCGGAAGTGAAATCCGGCGGTTCGCAGGCTGTAGCTCGAATACCAAATGAACTTGGAGAGAAAAACAATGCTACAGCATGCCAAAATACTTGCAACGGCCGTGGGATAGTGGAACACAAGACGTGAATACCCTTTTCCACTCCTAAATGCCGGGATGGTTCCTTTGAAAGGGCACGGTCGACTTCCTTCCCCATGCTTCGGTAATCCGATGAGACCGATGACCTCGCAGTTTGATCCCCTCCCCCGAATCAGCCAAACAAACAACAAAATCAGTAGGTACTGATCTGAGGATTTCAGCTTCCTCGTCAAAACTAGTTCGTGGGAAAACCTACCATTCACATCCCAGGTCGTTAAAGGTGACAAAAATGGTGTCTTTACGTTAACTTCAGGAACAGCATACTATTAAAATGTAGATCCCTTTACATAAATTTCTGTTCATCCACAGAAGTTTGTTAGTACCTGCCAACGCAGACCCCTCAGACGAAATTGAAGAAATACCTTTGAGAAGACTATGTCAAACTCTCTGCCTGTCCATGTAGTACCAACGTGACGAAAGCAGATATTCAAAAGTTGGAAGATGATTCAATATCACCCATACTCATCGAATCTCAAACTTTTAACTTTTCCCTTCATTATTCGGTGATGTTATAGGAAGCTTCTAAGACGTATGTATTAGTTACGGGGAGTCGCTGGAAGTCAGTGGTATGATTTGGGTTTGAAAGGTACGTTAGATGCGTGGCGGCCCTTCGACTGTTCGTAAAATGCGCCAGCCTTAGGGGCGTAGCGCGCAAGTGACCAGATCGTTCCATTAACTGCTGCTCCTGGGAGTGAAAGGGAAGTCTTCTTATGCTTCACTGTCAGAATTACTTGTATGTTAGCGCGCTCTGAGGTTAGTTGACCACGGCCACAATTGAAAATCTCAGCAATGTGAAGGACTGTAATTAGGCTGTTTATGTTTTCTTATTGGCAACGTCACGTAGCGCTCTGTATGAAAATCACTGGCTGTGCTGTGTGCAGTCTGTGGCTAGTTTGCATTGTTGTCTGCCATTGTAGTGTTGGGCAGCGGCAGCTGGATGTGAACAGCGCGTAGCGTTGCGCAGTTGGAGGTGAGCCGTCATGTAAAATTGTTGTAGCACCACTAATTACGAGTCATTCGGCAGACGTCAAAAATTTTAGTGACAAACCGTTGGTTTTCTAAACTAATTTAAAAGCTTTCCTTGTGGCCCACTACTGTTCTGTGCAGGAATTATTTGCAGCATTTTTTTAGCATTTTGCTGTTTGTTATTTACTTATATAGATCACAGATAATTTAATTTTTAGTTTTTCTTTCTTTCTTTGCTTTTCGATTTATTAAAATTTTTACCTGCGGCTGTTTTGTGACTTCTTCTACGACCGAGTAATTTGCTCTCGTGTGCTACTACAAGACTTGATAGAAAAAATGAAATAAATGCTTTTCAGACTTATCGTGTCAGTAGGCTATCTTCAGTTCTAAGGCTACAGATTCTTTCGGACATCTGACTGTATCTGATGTCCTATTCACAGTTTTGCTTTAATATTTAACTCCATAGTTGCCTTATGATGATCTGATGCACTTGCGAATGTACACCGTCCATTGTGATGTGCATGCTTTCTATGTATTGAACTCCATTAGAGTTAGTGAAGGTCAATAACTATAGCTAGTCGTACATGAAGGCTAGGTAGATAGATAGCGATCACAGGCCCTGCAGACCACCCGCTGCTTCCACAGACTGCCTCCATTCCTTCCTGTCTTGTGCCCGGTTCCACCACGTGTCTTCAATACCCAGGGCTGCTGGGTCCTTCGCCAGGTCGCCCATCAAGCGCTGCCTTGGTCGTCCAGGGGGACGTTTGGTGTTTGGTTTCCCCGTTAGTGCCGTCTTCGCCTGTCTTACATCTGGCTTACGGGCTACATGGCCCACCCATTGTATTCTTTTGTTCTTTATCTTCTGTAGGATAGTTGTTTGTCGCATCAGAAGGTAAATTTGCTCGTTTTTCCTCCTCCTCCATTCTCCGTTATCTAAAACTTGTCCCCATATATAGATGGTTTATACAAGGGCGATGTACTTGAGGACAATATTATGGAAATGTAAGAGGATGTAGATGAAGACGAAATGGGAGATAAGATACTGCGTGAAGAGTTTGACAGGGCACTGAAAGACCTGAGTCGAAACAAGGCCCCGGGAGTAGACAACATTCCATTAGAACTACTGATGGCCTTGGGAGAGCCAGTCATGACAAAACTCTACCATCTGGTGAGCAAGATGTATGAGACAGGCGAAATACCCTCAGACTTCAAGAAGAATATAATAATTCCAATCCCAAAGAAAGCAGGTGTTGACAGATGTGAAAATTACCGAACTTTCAGTTTAATAAGTCACAGCTGCAAAATAGTAACGCGAATTGTTTACAGACGAATGGAAAAACTGGTAGAAGCGGACCTCGGGGAAGATCAGTTTGGATTCCGTAGATATGTTGGAACACGTGAGGCAATACTAACCTTACGACTTATCTTAGAAGAGAGATTAAGAAAAGGCAAACCTACGTTTCTAGCATTTGTAGACTTAGAGAAAGCTTTTGACAATGCTAACTGGAATACTCTCTTTCAAATTCTGAAGGTAGCAGGGGTAAAATACAGGGAGCGAAAAGCTATTTAAAATTTGTACAGAAACCAGATGGCAGTTATAAGAGTCAAGGGGCATGAAAGGGAAGCTGTGGTTGGGAAAGGAGTGAGACAGGGTTGTAGCCTCTCCCCGATGTTATTCAATCTGTATATTGAGCAAGCAGTAAAGGAAACAAAAGAAAAATTCGGAGTGGGTATTAATATCCATGGAGAAAAAATAAAAACTTTGAGGTTCTCCGATGACGTAATTCTGTCAGAGACAGCAAAGGACTTGGAAGAGCAGTTGAACGGAATGGACAGTGTCTTGAAAGGAGGATATAAGATGAACATCAACAAAAGCAAAACGAGGATAATGGAATGTAGTCGAATTAAATCGGGTGATGCTGAGGGAATTAGATTAGGAAATGAGACACTTGAAGTAGTAAAGGAGTTTTGCTATTTAGGGAGTAAAATAACTGATGATGGTCGAAGTAGAGAGGATATAAAATGTAGACTGGCGATGGCAAGGAAATCGTTTCTGAAGAAGAGAAATTTGTTAACATCGAGTGTAGATTTAAGTGTCAGGAAGTCGTTTCTGAAAGCATTTGCATGGAGTGTAGTCATGTATGGAAGTGAAACATGGACGATAACTAGTTTGGACAAGAAGAGAATAGAAGCATTCGAAATATGGTGCTACAGAAGAATGCTGAAGATAAGGTGGATAGATCACGTAACTAATGAGGAGGTATTGAATAGGATTGGGGAGAAGAGAAGTTTGTGGCACAACTTGACTAGAAGAAGGGATCGGTTGGTAGGACATGTTGAGGCATCAAGGAATCACAAATTTAGCATTGGAGGGCAGCGTGGACGGTAAAAATCGTAGAGGGAGACCAAGAGATGAATACACTAAGCAGATTCAGAAGGATGTAGGTTGCAGTAAGTACTGGGAGATGAAGAAGCTTGCACAGGATAGAGTAGCATGGAGAGCTGCATCAAACCAGTCTCAGGACTGAAGACCACAACGAACAATATCTTCCTCATTACTCTTCTTTCAAATATTAATAGTTTTTCCCTTTCTCGCTTAGCCATGCTCCTCGTTTCTGAACCGTACATCACTGCCGGACATATCACTGTGTTGTAGATTTTCATCTTAGTGTTCACTGAGATCGATTTAGAGCCGAGCGTCACTCTGAGGGAATGCATGCATTTCGTCCCCACTCCATTCTTTCCTTGATGCCCATTTGTATGTTGTTGTCCGTGGTGATCGACCATCCCAAGTATTTGAACTGGTCCACTCTATTGAACCTCTTGCCATGTACCTCAAGAAATTCTGTCTGCACTTGTCTTCTTCCTAATTGCATGAACTCTGTTTTGTCTCGATTCAGTTTGAGCCCTACCTTCTGTACATGATTGTCCATTTCCTGGTACATTTCTTTCAACTCGTGCTTTCATTCACTTATAGTACTATCTGATTTGATCCATTATAAATGGTTTTTGAAAGCCTGCGACTGTAGATACAATAGGTTTGTTTATAAATAAATCTTCTGCTACCAGTCACGATTTTCTTTATTTTACTATTCGCACGGCGCGTTTCGAGAAATAATTCCCATTTTCAAGTGCGTTTTTTGATGTGTGTTAAGCCATTTCTTTTGATGTTGTCAGTGTGTGTGAGTCTGCTTCATTTTGTTGACTTTTAAGTTTTCTAATGGTCCATTTGTGTAGAGAGTCACACACACTTGCGTGTGATGTTAAGTGTGTGTAACTCTCTACACAAATGGACCATTAGAAAACTTAAAAGTCAAGTTAAGTGTGTGTAACTCTCTACACAAATGGACCATTAGAAAACTTAAAAAGTCAACAAAATGAAGCAGACTCACACACACTGACAACATCAAAAGAAATGGCTTAAAACACATCAAAAAAACGCACTTGAAAATGGGAATTATTTCTCGAAACGCGTCGTGCGAATAGTAAAATAAAGAAAATCGTGACTGGTAGCAGAAGATTTATTTATTTATAAACAAACCTATTATAGTACTATTTCATCTGCATATGCGAGACAATTGAAGTTACTGCCCATCTCTGCTCCAACCCATTCCTGTTGCCTATACTCGTTTATTACTTTCTCTAAGATGACATTGAACAGAACACATGAGGGAGCATCCCCTTGCCTGAGACCTGTGTCAATCTCGAATGTTTCTGATGTGTCTCCTCGGAAACCTACTGCTGCCTTTGACCCTTCCATACAAGCTTGCACCATTGTCACTAGCTTCTCAGGGATTCTGAAGTCCCGCATTGCACTGTATGGGCTATTCCTGTGGATGCTGTCATACGCACGTTGAAAATCGACGAACAGGCTGTAGATATCTTTATCATATTCCCAATGTTTTTCAAACAATGGTCTTAGTGTGAATATGTGATCTATTGTCGATCGGTTTGGTCCAAAGCCAGCTTGGTGCTCCTGTATGTTGTTCTCTGTGGGCCGGCCGGAGTGGCCGTGAGATTCTAGGCGCTACAGTCTGGAACCGAGCGACCGCTACGGTCGCAGGTTCGAATCCTGCCTCGGGCATGGATGTGTGTGACGTTCTGAGGTTAGTTAGGTTTAATTAGTTAAGTTCTAGGCGACTGATGACCTCAGAAGTTAAGTCGCGTAGTGCTCAGAGCCATTTGTTCTCTATGAATGGTTGCAATTTGCCGAGGATAATGATGGACAGCTGCTTATACGTTACATTCTTCAAGCTGATTCCTCTGTAATTACATTCCATTTTGCTTCCCTTCTTGTATATTGGGCATATTATAACCAGTGTCTCGCTCTCCCATATTAACTGGATCAGTTTATATATCTCTAAGTGTAAGCTCTCACATGCCTCCTTGATTAATTCTTATGTTATTCCGTCCTTCCTTGGGGCTTTGTTGTTTCTGAGTCCTTTGATTGCGAAGACGTGAAGGATAATAACAATAAAGAAAAAATGTTGTTGTTCTCTGTAATAATATTTAAGACAAATGGGATACGTAAATTAAGCTTTGACACAGCCTTGCTCTGTCCACCCCTGTCTCTTTTTCTTGAGTGCTACCAGCCCTGAGGCAGAATAAACATGAGGAGCATGTACATGCGTCAGTGTCAGAGATTCGAGGCCAGTCCCCACGCAGACTATTAGCCGCCTGAGCAGGAGGAGGCGGTTGCGCTGTCTGGAGCGGGTCGTCGCCCAGTGACGGTGCGTTGTCGCCTACGGGCATTCCGCGGGAATAATGCGGTCGCTGTTCAAATGGCTAACGGCGCCCGCTATGAATATTCAGGCGCGGGCCAGACGGCGCAGACAGCAGGTGGCTGCAGGGGACGCGCTGTGCGTGGCCTGGCCTGGCGTTGCCTCACCCGCTGTCTGCAGGCAGGCAGCCACGCCTCGCTCACTCGTCCCCCTCAACACCTACTGTCGTTGCAGCTGCAGGTGGTCGCCACAGGAGCGAGAGCCCCGTGCGGCCTAACGCCAAACCCGTGTATTACTTAAACCTTTTCAGTGCATACGACGATGCGAGGAAGAGCGTTTTACTTACAGGGTGTTTCAAAAATGAGCGGTATATTTGAAACGGCAATAAAAACTAAACGAGCAGCGATAGAAATACGCCGTTTGTTGCAATATGCGTGGGACAACAGTACATTTTCAGGCAGACAAACTTTCGAAATTACAGTAGTTACAATTTTCAACAACAGATGGCGCTGCGGTCTGGGAAACTCTATAGTACGATATTTTCCACATATCCACCATGCGTAGCAATAATATGGCGTAGTCTCTGAATGAAATTACCCGAAACCTTTGACAACGTGTCTGGCGGAATGGCTTCACATGCAGATGAGATGTACTGCTTCAGCTGTTCAATTGTTTCTGGACTCTGGCGGTACACCTGGTCTTTCAAGTGTCCCCACAGAAAGAAGTCACAGGGGTTCATGTCTGGCGAATAGGGAGGCCAATCCACGCCGCCTCCTGTATGTTTCGGATAGCCCAAAGCAATCACACGATCATCGAAATATTCATTCAGGAAATTAAAGACGTCGGCCGTGCGATGTGGCCGGGCACCATCTTGCATAAACCACGAGGTGTTCGCAGTGTCGTCTAAGGCAGTTTGTACCGCCACAAATTCACGAAGAATGTCCAGATAGCGTGATGCAGTAATCGTTTCTGATCTGAAAAATGGGCCAATGATTCCTTTGGAAGAAATGGCAGCCCAGACCAGTACGTTTTGAGGATGCAGGGACGATGGGACTGCAACATGGGGCTTTCCGGTTCCCCATATGCTCCAGTTCTGTTTATTGACGAAGCCGTCCAGGTAAAAATAAGCTTCGTCAGTAAACCAAATGCTGCCCACATGCATATCGCCGTCATCAATCCTGTGCACTATATCGTTAGCGAATGTCTCTCGTGCAGCAATGGTAGCGGCGCTGAGGGGTTGCCGCGTTTGAATTTTGTATAGATAGAGGTGTAAACTCTGGCGCATGAGACGATGCGTGGACGTTGGTGTCATTTGGACTGCAGCTGCAACACGGCGAACGGAAACCCGAGGCCGCTGTTGGATCACCTGCTGCACTAGCTGCGCGTTGCCCTCTGCGGTTGCCGTACGCGGTCGCCCTACCTTTCCAGCACGTTCATCCGTCACGTTCCCAGTCCGTTGAAATTTTTCAAACAGATCCTTTATTGTATCGCTTTTCGGTCCTTTGGTTACATTAAACCTCCGTTGAAAACTTCGTCTTGTTGCAACAACACTGTGTTCCAGGCGGTGGAATTACAACACCAGAAAAATCCTCTGTTCTAAGGAATAAACCATGTTGTCTACAGCACACTTGCACGTTGTGAACAGCACACGCTTGCAGCAGAAAGACGACGTACAGAATGGCGCACCCACAGACTGCGTTGTCTTCTATATCTTTCACATCACTTGCAGCGCCATCTGTTGATGAAAATTGTAACTACTGTAATTTCGAAAGTTTGTCCGCCTGAAAATGTACTGTTCTCCCAAGCATATTGCAACAAACGGTGTATTTCTATCGCTGCTCGTTTAGTTTTTATTGCCGTTTCAAATATACCGGTCATTTTTGAAACACCCTGTATTAGCATATTGGTGAGTCAAAATAATTCTGTCGGTAGATTCAGTTCCGCATTTACGTTAGTAAAGAAAACAAGGCATCAATAAAGGGAGGTAATTCGAAGCGCTCACGAAAAATTTCACTTCTAATGGTAACTTACAGGGAAGAGGGAACAGAATCTATACAGGATGAACGCGAAGCGGACGGGAAGGAACAGAAGATGTAGATCTGATGGATCGAGCAATACACTTTTGCTACACGTCATCATCATAATCATCGTCATCATCATCATCATTTAAGACTGATTATGCCTTTCAGCGTTCAGTTTGGAGCATAGTCCCCCTTATAAAATTCCTCCATGATCCCCTATTCAGTGCTAACATTAGTGCGTCTTCTGATGTCAAGCCTGTTACTTCAAAATCATTCTTAACCGAATCCAGGTACCTTCTCCTTGGTCTACCCCGACTCCTCATACCCTCTGCTGCAGAACCCATGAGTCTCTTGGGTAACCTTGCTTCTCCAATGCGTGTAACATGACCCCACCATCTAAGCCTGTTCGCCCTGACTGCTACATCTATAGAGTTCATTCCCAGCTTTTCTTTGATATCCTCGTTGTGGACAACCTCCTGGCTTTGTTCCCATCCACTAGTACCCGCAATCATCCTAGCTACTTTCATATATCCTCAACCTTATTGATAAGGTAACCTGAATCCAACCAGCTTTCGCTCCCATACAACAATGTTGGTCGAAAGATTGAACTTAGTCTTGGTGCTGACTTCCTTCTTGCAGAAGAGAGTAGATCGTAGCTGAGCGCTCACTGCATTAGCTTTGCTACGCCTCGCTTCCAGTTCTGTAAGTAGGCTGTTTAGGTTTTCTTATTGGTAACGCCACGTAGCGCTCTGTATGAGAATCACTGGCTCTGCTGTGTACAGTCTGCGGCTAGTTTGCATTGTTGTCTGCCATTGTAGCGTTGGGCAGCTGGGTGTTAACAGCGCGTAGCGTTGCGCAGTTGGAGGTGAGCCGCCAGCAGTGGTGGATGTGGGGAGAGAGATGGCGGACTTTTGAGAGCGGATGATCTGGACAGAGAGAGTAAATTTGTAAGACTGGATGTCGTGAACTGCTATATATATTATGACCTTTGAACACTATTAAGGTAAATACATTGTTTGTTCTCTATGAAAATCTTTCATTTGCTAACTATGCCTATCAGTAGTTAGTGCCTTCAATAGTCTGAATCTTTTATTTAGCTGGCAGTAGTGGCGCTCGCTGTATTGCAGTAGTTCGAGTAACGAAGATTTTTGTGAGGTAAGTGATTTGTGAAAGGTATAGGTTAATGTTAGTCAGGGCCATTCTTTTGTAGGGATTATTGAAAGTCAGATTGCGTTGCGTGTGTCAGTTTAAGCACAGTCATGAATAATTTTTCTAAGGGTACGTTCTTTCACTATGTTACCATCCTGTGAGAATATGCATCCTAAGTACTTGAAACCGTCCACCTGTTCTAACTTTGTTCCTCCTATTTGGCACTCAATCCGCTTATATCTCCTTCCCACTGACATTACTTTCGTTTTGGAGATGCTAATCTTCATGCCTTTCTTCATTTTGCTACATAAATGAAAATATTTCTGAACGTGCCAATAACATTATACATCTCTTGCCATTGACCGACAAATATTTTAATACGACAGTATTGGACATTTACTTGCTGCTTGTTTCTACAAGTTTATTAAATAACTATAGTCGGTTAATTCATTATACGCTCGCAAGATTCGTCTTCCACAGATTACATGTTTTCGTTACTTCTGTTACGGCACAAATTTTGGTGACCGTGAATGTTCCCTAATACCATACTCTTGTCTTCTGAACCACGTCCTTCCCTGAATCAAAGGGCTTTGAGCACTACAGGGCTTAACTTCTGAGGTCATCAGTCCCCTAGAACGTAGAACTACTTAAACCTAACTAACCTAAGGACATCACACACATCCATGCCTGAGGCAGGATTCGAACCTGCGACCGTAGCGGTCGCGCGGTTCCAGACTGTAGCGCCTAGAACCGCTCGGCCACCTCGGCCAGCTTACCCGAATCATTAGCTAACTTGACGCAAATTACTCATTTATTTGGCGTTTATCTCGAAGCCCGGGGCCAGTCGGTAGACTGGAACTAACTTGAGGGTGTAATGTGTCCGAAGTGTTACATGCGGAGATGCATGCTAAGCTCACCGGCCAAAGTGTTAATCAGCCCTAGAGAGACCATTAGAAGCGTAATTTAATGCCGCATAATTCCGCCGCTGAACTCCATAATCGCCTGGATTCGGTTAGGAAACAGAGTCCACAACGTTGCTACACGTACGTCGCATCTAGCTTAAGCCACTCGCTGAAGATTTGGTGGCGCAACTCCACCAAACTGCGGGGATGCTGATATCGCCGTTTAGTCACAGTTCCAACAGTCCCACTGATTTTCCACGAGGTTCAAATCAGGTAACTTTGCAGGCCATTCGATATGTAATACGACGGGGGAGTGTTCAGAGAACCGGTCACATATTCTTCTAACCTGGCGAACTCTCAAGTTGTCGTCTTGAAAAAAAAAAAAAAAAAAATGGGTGTTAATAACATACTCTTCGTGGATTGTTGACTGGAAGGCAACACCTGACCATTCACAATGTTTAAATAAGCATGCAGGTTCGTATTAGTGGTCAGCTCAGTGAGCGGGCCCAATTCATGATAAGGAAAACACCCCCACAACATCGCAGGACCGCCTCCGGCTTGAACCTGACTTTGCACACATTGGGGATGAAACGCTTTATTTGGCCCCCGGTGCACTCGACGGCGTGAGCCATTAGAATATAGGCAAAAACTCGATTCGTGAGACCACAGTGCGTTCCGCCAGCGAGCTGACGTTCAATGATTTCTAGTCCACTGAAGCCGCGCAGCTTTACCTGCATGTGTGAGCACTGGCCTCTTGCGAGGTGATCTGTTCCAAATGTTCATTGCAAGCAGTTCCCCTCGTAATGTTCTATCGCCGACAGTGCGGGTGGTTCTTCGGTCACTGCCTCCAGCAACTGCTGTCGGCTCTGATAGCGATTTTGATGCAGAAGCTGAGAAACGAGTCTCCGGTCCCTCTCACTGAGCACCTTTTTCCAAGCGCAATTTTGACGCTGTGTGTCGGGGCCAAGTGTGCTTGTAGACACGTTGAAAGCCCGCCGCGAAACACCAACAAATCCTGCAACTTCACCCACGTCCTTACATTTACCCATGTTTACATACACTGTCCGCTTGAAGCATAAATGTCTCGGCGATCACTATCTAGTCAAGCTCACATAGAGGCAATGCGCTAGCGGTTGAACACCTGAGTCGATCACTGCGCCATCTGCAAAGGCTCAACAATTCCTCTGCGCGTGCGCACTGGGGTGACTAATTTTTTGTCGGATGAGCTTATGAGTGACTGTGATGCACGCTTTTCCCGTGTAATACCGTATCTGTGTTGCAGACAAAGAAGACGAAATCAGGGCAAGGATGAAAACAGCAAAAGAAACATCAGCGCAACGACTCGACTCCACATTCCCACACAAGCGCACAACCCGGTGATCGGGGATTGTATGTTGCCAGCTGATCTCCACTTGTAGGGCAAATCCGGTTGAGGCATAATGTTTCTAAAACTATGATTCGTAAAGGAAATGCCTGGCTGAGCGTCTACATCCCATCTCACTTCTACAGCCATTTAATCGCAGCTCAGTGTTCTGTACTTACTTGCTGCATACAACCCTGTCTTCTAAGAAGTGCTACGTTTTTGTTACTTACTGGTTTCAGTCAGAGTCCATTTATTGATTCACCGACGTCATATGATGATACAAACAGGACATAACTAGGCCTTCGCTAAAAATAGTAATACACGACACATTACATAAAAAGTTCGTACAGACGTCAGCGTAGAAATATGTGAGACAATGAAACTAAAAAATACAGTTGTCTGTCTGCAACACTTCAATGAAATACACGGTTTTTAATAAAAGAATCTAATATATACATTGATGATCCAAAATGTCACCAACTGCTTAATAGCGTTTGATCCAGTTTGAGAACGCAGCGCAGTAGCGAGTGGGTGTGGCGTGGTACTTGGTAGCTTTCTGAGGGTACGCGGCAGCAGATATCTCCGCGCAAGTTACGCGGTTCCCATAAACCCCACCGGACGTAGCACGCGCTCCTCCCATTCAGGCGTGCCAACTGTACAGGGCCTTCCACTGTCAGTCTTCCGAGGTGAAAGGATACCTGAGTCGCTCAGACGCTGGAAACGTCTGCCTAACAGCTTATCACGGAGGTCACTCTGCGCTGTTGATGTTTTTCAGAGTAGAGGCAACCGGATGGCAGGCTACGTCCACTTGCTAAACTATAGCAGAATATCACATCTGCCATTTATCTTGTCGAGTAGCAGGCTTCCTTTGCTAACAAGTGGTGGGAGGGAGAAAATGTATGTGTACTATACCATTTGCACGCACAAACAGCGCAATAACAGTAAACACATAAGTGACCAAACCGGTGGCGTATTGGTTAGCACAGTGGACTCGCATTCAGGAGGACGATGGCTCAAACCCCCGTCCGGCTATCCTTATTTAGTTTTTACGTGATTTCCCTAAATCGCTTAAGGAAAATGCTGGAATGGTTCCCTTGAAACGGCACAGCTGACTTCCTTCCCCATCCTTCCCTCATCCGATGAGACCAATGACCTTGCTGTCTTGTCCCTTCCCCCCAAACAAACCAACCAACAACAATTGCTTGGGACTGTATAGCGTCAGCACGGTTCTCCTGAGCCCATCTATTCCATACTCGCTTAACAGTTGTGGCATCCCAACAAGTGCTGGCAGTTTTCTTTTCTTTTCTTTTTTTTTTTTTTTTCAACCTGGGAAGGACAAATATTCAGTTGGGAAAAACACGGAATTTCATTTTTTTACCCGGCAGAAATGAAAAAAAATCGTGATTTATTGGCCTTATTATGTTTTAAGGCTTTTGTTTTATTTTGTATATTTAAAAAAATCAATGCAGTTATAGTCATAGTTGAAAATCGTCATTAATTCACTTTTCATAAAATTCGTGCTACATTTATTTCTTACATCAGTCCATTTCAATACTGTCTGTGAAAAAATCTTTTCTACGAAGCAATTGGAGCTAGGGATACTAAAGGTAAACGATGAGACGTGAAAAATTGTAAGGATTTCATTCTAGAAAAACCCTCCCATGATTTTCTTCCGTTTCTCAATCGCACCCTTATTGTTGTCATCAAAAGACTGTGCCATGTCCAGGCTTTTTTTAATTATTTGAAATTCTTCGTATAAGGAGGCCATGTTCAGTTGATCGATCCTTACAGGTTCCGAGGCTTTTTGAAATTGGTGGTAATTTATTGATGATTTCGAGTTTAGCAACAGTATCTTTTAAAGGATGTTGTTTTCTGAGAAATCATATCATGGTAACCAATATCCTACAAAATTGGTGTAAAACTTTCGAAAATCGTTCCGAATAGATGCTTTTGCGTTAGTAAATTCACTCATTATTTCTGTTGTCTTACTTCGCCGTCCGGTGTGGCCAAGCGGTTAAAGGCGCTACAGTCTGGAACCGCGTGACCGCTACGGTCGCAGGTTCGAATCCTGCCTCGGGCATGGATGTGTGTGATGTCCTTAGGTTAGTTAGGTTTAAGTAATTCTAAGTTCTAGGGGACTGATGACCTTAGAAGTTAATTCCCATAGTGCTCAGAGCCATTTGAACCATTTGTCTTACTTCCGAAAAATTGTCTTTTATTCTTTGCTCAATCTTTTCGCGAATCCCGTGCAGTTCAGCATGCATCTCAATAGTTGATAGAGAATCTGATTCAATATTCTTCATTGTTGTTTCTACCGGGAACATTACGTTATGAAGAAACGACAAATAAGTCATAGGTTTTCTTCTCTTCTTCTTCCTATGCGATTATCTTTTCTAATAAAGGAGCACATTCATTGTGCAATTTCAGAAAACGTGATTTTAGTGCAGGCCTTATTTTTAACACTCTTTTAACGGCAAGACTAAGAGACAATAATTTCGTGGCAACATCTTTTATTATTTATTCCTATTTTAGCTCATTCGCCTCAAATTTTAGTTGCAACTACGCTCTGTTTCGCAGATCTACTGAAGTCACTACATATTTTCAGGATCACGCGTTCTACATTCGCTTTCGGTTTATCAGTACTGTATTTTGCAACGTTGCGGCGAATATGGAGGGGACCACCAGCTTTGACAATTTTATCATCTTTGTCTAAAAGAAGTGTATACATAGAATGGTTTCTGCCGAAGTTTAAGTTAGTGTTGTCAGCGGAGAATGCCGAAACTCTATTTAAAGACAATCCATTTTTCTTCACTGTGTCTATTAGTAACTTCGAAACATGATATACACATTCATCAAAAAATGGTTCAAATGGCTCTGAGCACTATGGGACTCAACTGCTGAGGTCATTAGTCCCCTAGAACTTAGAACTAGTTAAACCTAACTAACCTAAGGACATCACAAACATCCATGCCCGAGGCAGGATTCGAACCTGCGACCGTAGCGGTCTTGCGGTTCCAGACTGCAGCGCCTTTAACCGCACGGCCACTTCGGCCGGCTGCACATTCATCGTTACATTCTACAAATTCCAGTAGATGGTTTACAACTCCAGTATCATAATCAAAGAATAGTAAGCAAATTGTAAACATTTTACTATTTTTTGTATTAATTGCATCTGTCGCTATAGAAAAGTAGCTATTGATTTTTTCCTTGGGTGGTCTTTAAAATATTTTTAAAAATTTCTTTGGCCAACATTTCGCATACAATAGCTTCCGCTTTTGTACTTTCGCAGCTAAAACTCGAGTGATTTTTGAATCACTGCAGATATATGGTAATAGTTTGTGTCAACAGTCCATACTATTGTAACTAAGAGAATGCTATACCATGCGATAAACAGATACGAGTTCCCCAGCAGTAATTTGTCCGTTTTCGAAGCAGATGGTTCAGGCTTCGAGAAATATTTGGATAAGATACTTCATACTCTATTGCTAGCAATAGTCATGTGGGAGTTAGCAGCTTGAGGTTGTTTTAGATCAGCAGTACCTCCATAAGCACACGAGAAAGCTTTATTACACGGGCGACAGTACGCCTTGTACGAGTTTGTTTTACTTGTCTCAACCAGGAATAACTGTTTTCGCAGTTGGGATTATACTTCGTAAGTCTTTTGGCTTCCTTAGAAGGTATCCCACCAGTTCAAGACGAATTATATTGTCACTGTCACTTTAGTTATTAATTTCGTCAATAGTTTTAGAAATCATTCGGAAGTGTAACATGGTCAACACCCAGTTCTCACAAAGCAATGAACGAAGTTTTAATCTAGAATGACAACCAAGCAAGGAACTAAAAAATCGTTCCAGTATTGTTAACACGCGTTGACACAGCGTTTAAACGAGTTAGCCAACGAACGAAAATGCTAAACACTAAAGTGTAGAAGGAAACAGAGCTGGACAGTAAACAAATAGAAGAATATAAAACAACAGACAGAGGCAAACAGGGGCGCGCGAAGCCGCACGTGAGGATGTGAATCGGTGAATGTCGGCCCCACCCGGCACTGTCGTATACTGATGGCGGAGCTGGTCGCGTCTTCATGCGGTACGTGCGTAGAGAATGGATACCTGCAGCTGTGCCGGCCGAAGTGGCCGTGGGGTTCTAGGCGCTGCAGTCTGTAACCGCGAGACCGCTGCGGTTGCAGGTTCGAATCCTGCCCCGGGCATGGATGTGTGTGATGTCCTTAGGTTAGTTAGGTTTAACTAGTTCTAAGTTCTAGGGGACAAATGACCTCAGAAGTTGAGTCCCATAGTGCTCAGAGCCATTTTTGAACCTGCAGCTGCAGCACGACAGATAATAGCAATAATAATCGAACAAGATTGAAATACGTGGCAGAGAGCGTTCTGGCGGGACGTTTAACATTATGCCGGAAATAAGGGACCTCTGGCAACACTAATCCGACCAAGACGAGCTGCAGTATCTGGAAACAATAAACTGCTATTTCGGTAGGCTACGATTCTGCTACTCTTCATTCTTCCCTGTTACATAAGGCGTAAGACGATTATCTTACAAACAAGCCACATCCAAATGTATTTCTTTCAATTAAACACCCGCTGCGTAACATTATATATCTTCTTTGATGATGTAAGGTGTCAGCCAAATCCAACACCTTCCATGAAAACCCTGACATGATAAGCAAATCCAGTAGTATGTCACATAGCTCCGAATAGCCGGCCGCGGTGGTCTAGCGGTTCTAGGCGCGCAGTCCGGAACCGCGCGACTGCTACGGTCGCAGGTTCGAATCCTGCCTCGGGCATGGATGTGTGTGATGTCCTTAGGTTAGTTAGGTTTAAGTAGTTCTAAGTTCTAGGGGTCTGATGACCACAGATGTTAAGTCCCGTAGTGCTCAGAGCCATTTAGCTCCGAATAAATCGTGACATTAAATTAACCAAAGTAATACGAGTAACGAGTGAGCAAATGGAATACTACAGACTAACACAAGAATGCCTAAATGCATGTCATACCTTCCCACCGAGAGACAGACGCAGTTCCGAGGGGAGAAACGAGAACAGTAGCCGAGAGCAGAACCGTGTTAAGCTGAAGGCCCTACGATAAGGGACGGACACCCACGTCGCCAGCTAACCGCTAGGACCACCCAATCAATGTTAAAAACTAGAGCCCTCCAGAAGAGCAGTATAGATCTCACGATAACAGAAAAAGGGCCACACCAGCCGCAAGTTTTAGAGTGAGACTTTTTCGCGTCTCTGTTACGTCAGGACCACCCCCCAGCCCATGTTAAAAGATACAGCCCTCCAGAATAACAGTATAGATCTTACGATAACGCTAAAAGGACCACACCAGCTGCAAGTTTTAGCGTGAGACTTTTTCGCGTCTCTGTTACGTTGCAAACTTTAATAAACATTGCCCCACCACAAAAAGTTTAACGTTTCTCATTGGATAGACAGAACTTTTGTAGGCGGAGCTTAAGGTTAACATTGTGACCCTGATTGGTCAGATGAAAACACAGCCAGATAGTTTTTTTTAAACCAACTTCGAAAATTGTAGTAAGGAGAAGTTAGGAGAGAGTTGCTTCCGAGACGGTGAGCGGAGCTGTGCCGGACGCCGCCCCCTGACGAACACCGACAAGGTAGTGAACGCACGCGATGCCGCATTTTTGAGCGCATAAGGCTTCACTCAGAACTGCAGAAGTCTCATCTGTTACATCCCCTTTTTACGTAATACTAGTGTCGATCGTCAATTAAAGCTCATGGTGTTCACATTTGCCACTTGAAGTAAAAATCTGAA
Source organism: Schistocerca americana (assembly GCF_021461395.2). NCBI lineage: Eukaryota > Metazoa > Arthropoda > Insecta > Orthoptera > Acrididae > Schistocerca > Schistocerca americana. The sequence goes on along the minus strand of NC_060122.1, from coordinate 822,948,929 downwards.
ACTCGATGATTTTTCTGTTATATAGTTATTGAGAAGCCACATCAGCCACTGTAATTTACGACAAGTTAGATAAGTAATTAAAGATAATTGAGGATCACTGTAGACGATTTTGATAGTTTTCTCTCTTGTGAAAGTTAATTTAAACCTAGATTATAGATGTGATATGGCATAGGTCATCCTTCGATCCATTGTAAAACTTGGAAACCCATTCAGGGAATATTCGTTCACTTTTTTGTTGAACGCAGTTGGTTTTTACCATCCTGTATTAAAACATTTCCTTTTATCAATAGTGCAATTTATAAACGATGTTTTGTGAGTAGAATAAAATTTCCAGTGGTAAACTTAACTGCTTTTTCGACGTTATTTTACCAGCTAACTAAAAATAGGAAAGCCTTGAACCCCGTCCACTAAATTTAGGTAGTATTAAGACTCTTTTACAGGGAGTGCAGTGGAGCTGACGCTGAAATCATTAAGTAATTGGTTAGTCTCACTGAACTCTTCTGAATTCTACATGTCATGTGTGGTCTGACGTCTCCTTACCAGCAACAGGTCCCAGGTTCAAACTAGTCGATTCCCTAAAAAACACGCTCAGAGCGTCGTTGCGCGAAAGTGGTAGGGAGACACGACATAGAACAACAGAAACCACGCAGAATGTTAGAATGAATGTAAATGCCGTTACTCGTGGCTACCATCTAGGACTGCGCCGGTACGTTAATCATTTGTTTATCGAAGCATGTCATACAGTTCATGAGAATCTGACGTTTGTTGCAGAGTTAGCAGAGGAACTGGAAAAAAATCAATACACACAAATAATAAAATACAAGTCTTTGTTTGCCTTGCTCTCCTCTAGCACACTAAACGTATGCTTTTGGAACAATTGCAGTGCTGAGGCACGAAGCAGAAGCTCTTTATTTGTCAGAGCAGAATTAAGACTAGATAGTAGCATTGTATCTTCACCTTCCTTACAAAGCCATTTCGGTCCGTTACTCTGAAGTGACAGCCAACATCACGCTTTTCAGTTATGAAGCCAGTTCCTAAATTACACGTTTGCAATGTTGCTCAACTCACGAATTCTGTGCAAAATAAATTGGGAAATCAAAGAACACAATGATCGGTTGGGGTCAAACGTGTATGGAACAGAAATGTTTTGATTTTAGAAAGTTCAAGTTTTATTGGAACAGAGGGAACAGAATACAGCATTACAGGAATAGATTACAGATACAAGATTCACTTTCTGGTCAGATTTTTTGAATTATTTCGAATATGTTGCTTTTACATTTCAGCACTTTATTTGGGAAATAATACGGTATTTTAGAAAAGTAATTGAGTGCTAAAAAGTAAATCAGTCGTCAAGCAGGAGGTCGGTTTGATCAGCCCTGTCCTTTGCTTGGCATACGGTTCTGGGATGCGCTTCGCCAGTGTCTGACACGCATTTCATAAGCAGGTTTCACAGTTAGACGGAATGATACATTTTTAGGCGGACTTCAATCTACAGTGCAACTTGACATTTATTATACACCCAGCACATTACCAGAGATGAAAGACAGTTGCTGGAAAATGCTGTCGGCTAAGTGTAACCCACGGGACTTCTAAATTAAAATTTCTCTGTGTAGTCATCAAGTTACATACACTCCTGGAAATGGAAAAAGGAACACATTGACACCGGTGTGTCAGACCCACCATACTTGCTCCGGACACTGCGAGAGGGCTGTACAAGCAATGATCACACGCACGGCACAGCGGACACACCAGGAACCGCGGTGTTGGCAGTCGAATGGCGCTAGCTGCGCAGCATTTGTGCACCGCCGCCGTCAGTGTCAGCCAGTTTGCCGTGGCATACGGAGCTCCATCGCAGTCTTTAACACTGGTAGCATGCCGCGACAGCGTGGACGTGAACCGTATGTGCAGTTGACGGACTTTGAGCGAGGGCGTATAGTGGGCATGCGGGAGGCCGGGTGGACGTACCGCCGAATTGCTCAACACGTGGGGCGTGAGGTCTCCACAGTACATCGATGTTGTCGCCAGTGGTCGGCGGAAGGTGCACGTGCCCGTCGACCTGGGACCGGACCGCAGCGACGCACGGATGCACGCCAAGACCGTAGGATCCTACGCAGTGCCGTAGGGGACCGCACCGCCACTTCCCAGCAAATTAGGGACACTGTTGCTCCTGGGGTATCGGCGAGGACCATTCGCAACCGTCTCCATGAAGCTGGGCTACGGTCCCGCACACCGTTAGGCCGTCTTCCGCTCACGCCCCAACATCGTGCAGCCCGCCTCCAGTGGTGTCGCGACAGGCGTGAATGGAGGGACGAATGGAGACGTGTCGTCTTCAGCGATGAGAGTCGCTTCTGCCTTGGTGCCAATGATGGTCGTATGCGTGTTTGGTGCCGTGCAGGTGAGCGCCACAATCAGGACTGCATACGACCGAGGCACACAGGGCCAACACCCGGCATCATGGTTTGGGGAGCGATCTCCTACACTGGCCGTACACCACTGGTGATCGTCGAGGGGACACTGAATAGTGCACGGTACATCCAAACCGTCATCGAACCCATCGTTCTACCATTCCTAGACCGGCAAGGGAACTTGCTGTTCCAACAGGACAATGCACGTCCGCATGTATCCCGTGCCACCCAACGTGCTCTAGAAGGTGTAAGTCAACTACCCTGGCCAGCAAGATCTCCGAATCTGTCCCCCATTGAGCACGTTTGGGACTGGATGAAGCGTCGTCTCACGCGGTCTGCACGTCCAGCACGAACGCTGGTCCAACTGAGGCGCCAGGTGGAAATGGCATGGCAAGCCGTTCCACAGGACTACATCCAGCATCTCTACGATCGTCTCCATGGGAGAATAGCAGCCTGCATTGCTGCGAAAGGTGGATATACACTGTACTAGTGCCGACATTGTGCATGCTCTGTTGCCTGTGTCTATGTGCCTGTGGTTCTGTCAGTGTGATCATGTGATGTATCTGACCCCAGGAATGTGTCAATAAAGTTTCCCCTTCCTGGGACAATGAATTCACGGTGTTCTTATTTCAATTTCCAGGAGTGTAATTTGCAAGTCCCAACCAAGTACTTGCGGCAGTATAACTTTTGGTGTCTCCTCGAGTCACTCGCGTATTGTAGACAAACTGGAGAGTTCAGTGGTGAATTGTGTGTTTAGACGGATGCGAGTACCTGCCACAGTGTCCTGCTTTCCTTTAAGACTGTGGCAGGTGACAGTCGTCTCCTTCTGTAGAGCAAAGGGCTACCGAAGTATTGCCATTTGTTTGTCTAATAGGTCGTGCAGAGAAGATCTGGAAGTCAAAAGAATTTCCACATCCACAAAAACTGCTACGAGACGTAGCTAAATCCAGAGCTGTGAGGTCGTTGCCGCTGCCGGGATTCTGGCGTGAATTCCCGGAGGCCGCTCGGTTCCGCATTCTTGCAGGGGATCCTCGGCCGGTGCTCCCCGGTAAAAACACGGCTAGCGGCGCTAAGACGGAACGCGCTGCCAGGGTATCCCTCATTAACGGGCCGGCAGCAGCTGTCGCCTCCGTTCCCAGCTCGGAAATACAAGCACTTTGTGGGCTGCGAGGTTCGAGTCCTCCCTCCGGCATGGGTGTGTGTGTTTGTCTTTAGGATAATTTAGTTTGAGTTGTGTGTAACCTTAGGGACTGATGACCTTAGCAGTTAAGTCCCACAATATTTCACACAAATTTGAACATTTTTTTTGAGTGCTGCGACGCTTTCAGCATCGTGTCGCGCTTGCCTGTACCAGAGCGTCAAGGTGATGTATCGTGCACTAATTCATCGCTGTGCCAGTTGTATCGGATTGGCTCCATGCTGCCATGAGCACGTCATAAACTTACTTCGATCTATGAGAGTTACTTGAAAGTCCGTCTGCTCTGTTAAAGCTCGTTACCAACGTAGTCTGGAGCGATGTTGAATGTTCTTACGTGATAAAAAAGAAAAAAAACCTGCAGGAGATCTGTGTTTAGTTACGTTGGCCCTATTTAAGCATGTCTTCCTCCCCTGCTCCCTCTCCCACACCTTGAGCTACGCAGTCAACGTGCTTGACTGTCCTACGGAGGACACCGAGAGGGAATTTTCTGTCAGTAAGGGGACCAGAGCGGAGTTAATTGAGTTTCGCGACAGCTGTTCCAAAGGCCGTGAAAAATGGTTAAAACGGCTCTGAGCACTACGCGACTTAACTTCCGAGGTCATAAGTCGCCTAGAACTTACAACTAATTAAACCTAACTAACCTAAGAACATCACACACATCCATGCCCGACGCAGGATTCGAACCTGCGACCGTAGCGGTCACGCGGTTCCAGACTGAAGCGCCAAAGGCGGTGTAGCAGTGTCAGTTTTCTAAAGCTAAAATTAATATCCGTGAGGATAACTCTTATCACAGTACTGCCTTTGAACAAATCGTTAGGCTGGAGATAAAGCACCGTTCGACCCGCATCGCTCGGTCACCTGCGGTCCATCATAGATTAAATGACTTCGCAATTTTCGTATGTATAGCAAAGAAACGCAGTATGAGGGTACGAGACTGTAGGGAAGCAGCCTACTCACGCCATATAGAATTCATATGTTTTCCATTGTGGGCCAGCCTGTTGTTGTTGTTGTGGTCTTCAGTCCTGAGGCCGGTTTGATGCAGCTCTCCATGCTACCCTATCCTGTGCAAGCTTCTTCATCTCGCAGTACTTACTGCAACCCACATCCTTCTGAATCTCCTTAGTGTATTCATCTCTTGGTCTCCCTCTATGATTTTTGCCCTCCACGCTGCCCTCCAATGCTAAATTTGTGATCCCTTGATGCCTCAGAACATGTCCTACTAACCGGTCTCTTCTTTTTGTCTAGTTGTGCCACATACTCCTCTTCTCCCCAATTCTATTCAATACTTCATCATTGGTTATGTGATCTACCCATCTAATCTTCAGCATTCTTCTGTAGCACCACATTTCGAAAGCTTCTATTCTCTTCTTGTCCAAACTATTTATCGTCCATGTTTCACTTCCATACATGGCTACACTCCATACAAATACTTTCAGAAACGACTTCCTGACACTTAAATCTATACTCGATATTAACAAATTTCTCTCCTTCAGAAACGCTTTCCTTGCCGTTGCCAGTCTACATATCCACTCTACTTCGACCATCATCAGTTATTTTGCTCCCCAAATAGCAAAACTCCTTTACTACTTCAAGTGTCTCATTTCCTAATCTAATTCCCTCAGCATCACCCGATTTAATTCGACTACATTCCATTATCCTCGTTTTGCTTTTGTTGATGTTCATCTTATATCCTCCTTTCAAGACACTGTCCATTCCGTTCAACTGCTCTTCCAAGTCCTTTGCTGTCTCTGATAGAATTACAATGTCATCGGCGAACCTCAAAGTTTTTATTTCTTCTCCATGGATATTAATACCCACTCCGAATTTTTCTTTTGTTTCCTTTACTGCTTGCTCAATATACAGATTGAAAAATATCGGGGAGAGGCTAAAACCCTGTCTCACTCCTTTCCCAACCACTGCTTCCCTTTCATGCCCCTCCACTCTTATAACTGCCATCCGGTTTCTGTACAAATTGTAAATAGCCTTTCGCTCCATGTATTTTACCCCTGCCATCTTTACAATTTGCAAGAGAGTATTCCAGTCAACATTGTCAAAAGCTTTCTCTAAGTCCACAATTGCTAGAAACGTAGGTTTGCCTTTCCTTCATCTTTCTTCTAAGATAAGTCGTAAGGTCAGTATTGCCTCACGTGTTCCAATATTTCTACGGAATCCAAACTGATCTTCCCCGAGGTCAGCTTCTACCAGTTTTTCCATTCGACTGTAAAGAATTCGCGTTAGTATTTTGCAGCTGTGACTTATTAAACTGATAGTTCGGGCCAGCCTAGTCCCCTGTAACTAGCTATGACGTCACGAATGTTGCGCAATACCTTAAAAGTAAAGTAATTTATCTGAAAAGTTAATAGCATGTCAGGAGTGATGATAAAATAATGTGTTAGATTTCAGTTTAGTAACTTTAACAGTTTTCGAAATTTGGAAGTTTTACGTAAAAATCATCGACGCAACAGGAAGGAGCTAGAAACTTCAAAATTTATATTCGGATTCCTTTTTAATTGTAATGTAATGGAAACAGCATCCTTGATCTCACAAAGTAATATTTTGGTTGAAATTCATGATTTTCTGTTTTTGTGTCCTAGAAATATGGAAACAAGATAAATTAAGTAAGTGATTAGGTAAAGCTAGAATGTTTAGATTTACGTTGAATGGAAATACGCTACAATAAGAAAGATGTGAGTAGTTTCCAAATGGTAGCTATAAAACTATAGCTTTAGCGTCTCTCCAAAGGACAAGTTCAGAGCTCATCTGTTGCATGCAGTACAACTAAAATAATTGTCTCGCCAAAAGTATTTAGCCTAGCCACATCAGAATTTTATTACAGATGCTTACTTGTGTGCTGATACCGCAATTAAATTGAGAGCTTCTTTGGCCTTCAGTGAATTAAGCAATTAATTATTTAGTAACTTGAAGTGGTGCTTTACTAGCCCAGCGGCTGGTCAGGAAGGCAAATTTTGTCGGCTGCGCCTTCGGCAGTTCGCACAACGGCTGTATAAATAAGAGCGCTGCGAGCTAGAGTCACGCTCCAGTTCTCTTCTAGATTCGTATTAGCACGCACCCCACGTTGGAAGCCGCGTCGTGTTTGTGCAGTTGTAAGGAACAGCCTTGGATGCCGTATTATGTAACCCCGTATGCACGTAACAATGAGTTCGCATTGTGGTAAAGTGTTAATTGCAGAACGACTTCAGTGATTCATTCTTAGTTTGCGTATGTCGTATTTTCACGTGTCGCCGCAGGACAGACCTATCATTACTAGCGTGACGTTTGATGAGCATTAACATCAAATTTTGGCGAGCATTCGCTTAGAACATTTACATCGATAACGGTTATTGAACAGCTTCGTTATCTAGGGATAATAGGGATAATAGACTCTGATCAGCTCTGATAGTACAACAGCTGATAGTAGCATTGCTTGGTTAAATATTTATTTGAAACTTTACGCTTTATCGTTTTCAGAATATAGTGAAAATTGTTAGAGTAAACTGCATTTCCTATGAATCCCATACATCATCCTAAATCCTCAGAGCAATGAACTTCAATGATCAATAACTTTATTTCTCAGAGAGGTCACAGTGAACTTTAATTGCAGGCATCACGTTTTTGTAATCTCTTTCTGGTTGCTAACATTGTAGCTAGAGAGCCTGTGTTGAGAATGGCAACAGTACAATAGAAATAAATTTTCCACCCGCCGCCCCACAAGACGAAGCATCACTTTCGATCACGATGCGCACTGAAACTTTTAAGATCAACGTATCAGTCAGTGCTCTGTTTCTTGCATGAAGCAAGATTTCGCGTGTCATACGAACAATTTACAAGAAGAGTGGTAAAGGTTTTTCGACTTTTGCCAATGAAACAATTAAGTTTGTGGTGAATGTTCTCTTTCAGTTGAACCCTTCAGGCAAACATTTTCAAATGAATATTTATGTATCTCGATGTAATCTTTCAGATTTCTCAGAACGACATCCTGCATTCAGTCGTAAGTGCTTTTAATCTGATTAAGCGTTCTGTGTTTAGGTTTCGTTGTTGCTGATATAACCTAACACCAACTGCGATGGTTCTTGTTCTCTAATTACATTATTATCAGTTTGCTTTCTGTCAATAATTTACGTACTGTATGGAATGTTTCCGTGCTCTAATGACAACGCGGGTTATACGTAGTTCCTCTTATTTTGCTAAACAAAAATTAATATTTTTCTGTCCCTCAATTTCCCAACAACGACGATCGTTTTTAGAGTTTGGATGGATATTGACTTCAAAGTAATACGAACTTCGACCTAATACAGCATACAGGTACCTTTTATCAAAAGGAGAGCTAGGTCTAACCTAGCAGTGAGTCAAAAGTAACCTACAAAGCATTGAAGTTTTCTCAGCCTGCTTAGTATTCTAGAGATATTCAGCAACAACGAATATCTCAAAATACAACAATTAAATTACACAACACTTAGCCTGAATCAGAGGTACAGCTTTACAGTTCGGTTGAAGAATTTTTTTGTCGTTAGTCCTCAGCTTAGTATATATATTCTTCAACTTCTTATCCAGTGAACTTGTGCAGCTGTTATAACAATGGACGCATATTCGAGTGGACCGAGTTTCAAGGCCCGGCACATCCAGTTAGGTTCATCTTCGATTCTTTGTATCTCTTATTATAAACGGAAAAACACTTTCTCTATCAGCATCTTAATATTTACTTGATTACACTGGTGCTTTTCAAAGAACATAGTTACCTATCTCCGACAACAGATGCCTGTTTGCAATACTCCAATACTTTTCAATGAATACTACTCCTTCACAAGCAGCTAACAGAAATTTTAAATTGTTGTATCTTAAATAAACATGTATTTTGTGCAACTGGGTAATGAGATAGTCTTTAATTTTCTTCATAATATGTGGATGTTCCTAAACTGTGGCTTTTTTGTTTGACGGAAACTTATTCACAACATTTTCGTCATAGTGTACAATCCCTCCTCAACACTGGACAATAACCAACGTCTAAGTGTGCATTATTTCCATATTTTGTATTGTGATTGTGTAAATTTTCCCTGTCCCATGACAGCTATTCTTTTTTCCAATTTTTATTGCGTATAAAATATGGTTGAAAAAGTCGGGTGTTACAGATACTGCGGTTGCTCGTGACTGTCAGACTCAAATTCTTGTTCAGTTTCTTTTCGATCAAGATACCAGCGTGTTATCCTAACAGTGCGCCATCTCTTTCCATAGTGTCCCTTGTCCCCACTCTAAGAGATATTCGTTCATTGAGCAGCATTTGACGTTTAACTAAAGTCGTGATACCACTGTCTGCTTCTGTAGCTGAGTGGTAACCGTGGATGGCGTCTATGCGGAGGACCCGCGTTTGATTCTCGGTACTGCGAAGGATTTTTCCTTTGTTGCAGGACTGGAACGGCCTGCGCTTAGCCTCGTGATGCTGAATGATGAGCTACGTGACAGACCAGCAGGGCATTCACAGTCTGGAAGGTGTGCAAAACGGTCGATAGAGCGGTGTGCTGACCACATTCCCCTCCATATTGCATCCGGCTGACGACACGAAGCAGAGGATGACACGGCGACCGGTCGACATCCCTTGGGTCTTCACGACTTGGCGAGGAGCTCGTTAAACAAATGGTTCAAATGGCTCTAAGCATTATGGGACTTAACATCTGAGGTCATAAGTCACCTTGTTGTCGTTGTGGTCTTCAGTCCTGAGACTGGTTTGATGCAGCTCTCCATGCTACTCTATCCTGTGCAAGCTTCTTCATCTCCCAGTACCTACTGCAATCTACATCCTTCTGAATATGCTTAGTGTATTCATCTCTTGGTCTCCCTCTACGATTTTTACCCTCCACGCTGCCCTCCAATACTAAATTGGTGATCCCTTGATGCCTCAGAACATGTCCTACCAACCGATCCCGTCTTCTGGTCAAGTTGTGCCACAAACTTCTCTTCACCCCAATCCTGTTCAATACTTCCTCATTAGTTATGTGATCTACCCATCTAATCTTCAGCATTCTTCTGTAGCACCACATTTCGAATGCTTCTATTCTCTTCTTGTCCAAACTATTTATCGTCCATGTTTCACTTCCATACATGGCTACACTCCATACAAATACTTTCAGAAATGATTTCCTGACACTTAAATCTATACTCGATGTTAACAAATTTGTCTTCTTCAGAAAAGCTTTCCTTGCCATTGTCAGTCTACATTTTATATCCTCTCTACTTCGACCATCATCAGTTATTTTGCTCCCCAAATAGCAAAACTCCTTTACTACTTTAAGTGTCTCATTTCCTAATCTAATTCCCTCAGCATCACCCGACTTAATTCGACTACATTCCATTATCCTCGTTTTGCTTTTGTTGATGTTCATCTTATATCCTCCTTTCAAGACACTGTCCATTCCATTCAACTGCTCTTCCAAGTCCTTTGCTGTCTCTGACAGAATTACAATGTCATCGGCGAACCTCAAAGTTTTTATTTCTTCTCCATGGATTTTAGTACCCACTCCGAATTTTTCTTTTGTTTCCTTTACTGCCTGCTCAATATACAGATTGAACAACATCGGGGAGAGGCTACAACCCTGTCTCACTCCCTTCCCAACCACTGCTTCCTTTTCATGTCCCTCAACTCTTATAACTGCCATCTGGTTTCTGTACAAATTGTAAATAGCCTTTCGCCCCTGTATTTTACCCCTGCCACCTTTAGAATTTGAAAGAGAGTATTCCAGTCAATATTGTCAAAAGCTTTCTCTAAGTCTACAAATGCTAGAAATGTAGGTTTGCCTTTCCTTAATCTTTTTTCTAAGATAAGTCGTAAGGTCAGTATTGCCTCACGTGTTCCAGTGTTTCTACGGAATCCAAACTGATCTTCCCCGAGGTTGGCTTCTACTAGTTTTTCCATTCGTCTGTAAAGAATTCGTGTTAGTATTTTGCAGCTGTCACCTAGAACTACTTAAACCTAACTAACCTAAGGACATCACACACATCCATGCCCGAGGTAGGATTCGAACCTGCGACCGTAGTAGCCGCGCGGTTCCGGACTGAAAGCTCGTTAAACCTGCAGGGCTGAACCCAATTTTCCCCAGGTTGAGCATCATCTAAGAATGTAGAGCTAGCAACCTTGTTCACGGAGAGGAATTAAGAGTCACTCGGTAATGACTGCTTTGCGGACAATGCCCAGTGGGTAAAGTCACCTCGAAGGCGAGAAATGAGTCTTTCGGCGAACTTAACGTATCTGCCTTAAAGAGATCTGGAAAGATTTTCATGACGGTAAAGATCCTGAAATATGTCCCTTTATGATCACTGAGCAATTTCACTGGTTCTTTAGAAATCCGTGTGGCCTAATTACAATCCAGGCTATGATGACCAAAAGTTGACAACCGCTGCTTAGCATTTATTTTTAAATTTTATTATACAGGAAAGGTGTCGGGCCACACGCTCGCCTCCGTGGGAACGTACGAGCACAATGGCGATAATTGTGCACATTGTGCGGCGTGACTGTAGCAGCTGCTCTCACGTGGAGGATGGCCGCTCTTTAGAGAGCTCTGCCGGCGCAGACAGCGGCGCGTCGGCCGACGCTGTCGTTGTGTGTGTTCCTCGGAAGCCACGGGAGGCGGGGAGGAGCGGGCCGCGCCGCCGAATACGAACCGGCGCGCAGCCACGGCCCCAGCGGCCGTGCTGACAGGCGGACGTAGCCGCACAATGACCCGCGCGCCTCCACCCGCATCCGTGCGCGCACATTTCCTCACCTAAAGACTCTTCAACCTCTCCACTTCTTACGAGCTCACCGAACAATACAGGGTATTTGAAAAAGAACTCCCTAGCTTTGATGTTTCCTAGAATCTGTAGAAAGTGACATACACTATTCTAGTTCGTGGTGTTTGATTCATCAACTCTCCAAGTTCGGCTCCCCTGCAGTTGGCAGGTCTGCTTGACCTTGAGTTGGCACCAGCGTTGTTTTTTCCTCTGTTCCCTCACTTCAGTCCAGGCATACATGCAGTGCAGTGCAGGAGAACTCAGCAACAATGTGTATTCCGCAACAGCAAGCGCAGTGTGTTGTTTGGATTGTGAAAACAGCGACGTAATTTTAGACGCAAGTAAGGTGGTGAACCACCTACAGCAAAAACTATCCGTCACTGGCTAAATCTTTCAAGGAAACCGGTAGTGTGTTAAAAGCAAAAGCCGGCTGCGGTGGCCGAGCGGTTCTAGGCGCTTCAGTCGGGAACCGAGCGACTGCTACGGTCGCAGGTTCGAATCCTGCCTCGGGCATGGATATGTGTGAAGTCCTTAGGTTAGTTAGGTTTAAGTAGTTCTAAGTTCTACGGGACTGATGACCTCAGATGTAAAGTCCCATAGTGCTCAGAGCTATTTGAACCATAAAAGCAAAATTATCAGGTAGACCGAGAACTTCTGAAGATGTTGTTGAACAGATCCGTGTTTCGGAGCCCGAAGAAGTCACTGGTCAGACGTAGTGTAGAATTAGGAGTGCCTAAAGGTACTGTGTATGATGTTGTGCTTAAAAGATTTAAGTTGCGCACCTACGAATTGTAACTGTTACATGACGTAAAATGTACTGATAAAATCGAAAGGTATGAATTTGCTGTTGATTGTTTTTAAGCGCTGGAGATGATTTGTTCCAGGCCGACCCTTAAAGTAAAGCCCCTTTCACACGAGCCACTTCCTGGTCAACATCGACTATTCGAAGTACTTGCGCCTTCCGTGCCTGCGTGTAAATGAGCAGCCGACGACGACGAGGGTGTGTCTACGACGTCAGCGATCTATACGATGTGCCAAATGTGGAGTCCTTAATTTTCGAGTATGCTGCTCACTGCCCGTGCGCAGAAACAGTGTGACAATTATTGAACTACATGAAATAAAATCGTCAGGAAGTTCAAACTGCATGGTTGTCCGCGGGGCATGATGGGAATCCCTACGAGCATGCATGGTTCGGTTTAGCGACGAAGCGAACTTCCATTTGCATTGATTCGTCAGTAAGCGAAATTTGCGCATTTGGGGGACTGAGAATCCGCATTTCACGATCGCAAGTTCTGTTCACCTTCAACGGGTGGCTGTGTGGTGTGCAATGTCCAGGCACGGAATAATCGGTGGGATATTCCTTGATGGCACGGTGAGTACCGTGAAGATGATTTCATCCGCATTATCCAAAGGGACCCTGATTTCGACAAGATGTGGTTCATGCAAGACGGAGCACGACCCCTTCGAAGGTTGGTTGGTTGGTTTGGGGAGTAAAGGGACCAAACTACGGTGTCATCAGCCCCTTTTCGCTCATTCACGCAGGTCTCGAGTTAGAAACAGTCCCAAAAGGAGTCGGGGAAAGTAAAAGGGGTAAAACAAATTTCGAACCTCACAGAAAGCCAAGAAGATATAAGCTAACAGAAAAGGAAATACGTCATTGAAGGGAAAAAGTAGAGGAAGGTATTAAAATGATATAGCAGATGGCGTGGGCTGGCTGATCGCAAAATAAAAATGAGCCAGCCACCCTGGTACACACTAAAATCTGAAGCCTGAAAGACAAGGCTAGAGAAACACAGACAGGCAAAAGACGAACACCAAGGTGAGAAAACAGAAAAGAAAGCGTGAGGAAGGGTTAAAATGCAGGGAGGATGGAGGCCTGTGAGAGAAGGCCAGATACTCACCCTTAGATTGCGTGATAAAAACCGCTCTCACGAATAATACGTGAAACTACAAAAGCCATTGAGGCATTGTCTCCCACCACCGTTGGCAGTGTGGCGGGAAGATTAAAAGTCCGCCGCGGAGCGGATAAAATTGGGTACTCCTGCAAGATGTCAAAGCAAGAGAGTGTTTGATGTCTAGAGGAGCACTCTGGGGACGGCATTCTGGCTCTGGGGCACCCAGAGGCCACTGGAAGGGGTCTCGATTGGCCGCCGTGTTCTTCGGATCTGAACACATGCGACTCCTATTTGTGGGGCTGTATTAAAGACAAGGTGTACAGCGATAACCCCAAAACCATTGCTGAGCCGAAAACAGCCATTCAGGAGGTCATCGTCAGCATCGATGGCTCGACACTTCAGCGGGTCATGCAGAATTTCGCCGGCAGAAGTGGCCGTGCGGTTAAAGGCACTGCAGTCTGGAACCGCAAGACCGCTACGGTCGCAGGTTCGAATCCTGCCTCGGGCATGGATGTTTGTGTTGTCCTTAGGTTTAACTAGTTCTAAGTTCTAGGGGACTAATGACCTCAGCAGTTGAGTCCCATAGTGCTCAGAGCCATTTTTTGCAGAATTTCGCTATTCATCTACGCCACACCATCGCCAATGATGGCAGCTTTGGCAGGTCACGGACTGAGCAGCCCCTCCCGCCGGAGGTTCCCTCGGGCAGGGGTGTGTGTTGTAATTAAGCATATGTAGTCTAAGTACTGTGTAAGTCTGGGGACCGATGACCTCAGCAGTGTGGTCTCTTAGGAATTCACACACATTTGAACATATGATGGCAATCAGTCGAACGTGTCATAACCTTAGTTTGCAACTAATTTATGGTTTTTTAGTGCAGTTAAATAATTGTCCCCCTGTAATAGCGTATGTTTACATCGGAAGTTAACATACTCTCGCGGAGTTCATTGCTGTCATGGATTTCGTACTTTCGCGTCCTCACAATCCTTATTGTGTTTGCTTTGTTTTCGTGACACATGGAGACGTTAAACAAGGCCCTGGTATTTTTTCCTCCTAGTATTCTGCTACAAAACAGACGAAATATGAGAAAGAAAATAAGGTACTTAAGTTTAAAGAGAAAAATCCTGTCGTACGCAGAAATAAAAACGTTTCAATGAAAATTATTTCAACAGCGAAAATGAAGGCATTATCTGACGAGAAAAATAGTTTTAGGTGTTATATAGCACTTAGTAATAAAACAAAATATAAAGGATAAAGTAAGAAAGACGTTATTTACTGCATTCTAGATATTGTTCGATGCGTACGAGAGACATCAGAGCCACGTGTACCAGCCTGAAATTTGTCTTCCTTTTCGACATACTACCCTTGTAAACTTACGGCACTTATCCCAACGTTCGACAAGGCCTTCAAAGCCTGCAGCATAGAACTCTTCGGGCAGAGTTCGCACCTTACGTGTGACCTCTCGGAATATAACAAGTTTATTTGGTTCCTGAAATTGCTGCAACCCGCAATACCAATCGGTTCCGGGGGTAGCGAAGTACCCTTAGACGCGGAAACAAAGTGCAGTCACTGGATTTCTATACTATATTTCGATATTTTCGTAAAATGTATAGTCCTTCATACCCCCTCTTTCATCGTGCAAATGCCAAACTGCACAAAAATTAAATAAAAATGATCGTGTGGCATTGACGGCCGAGAGATCCCACCTATGGTAATTCGGCCACCGAGTCTTTTCAGGTGACGCCACACTTAACGCCTTGCGTGTCGATAGCGATGGAATGATTATGAGGATAACACAACACACAGTCCCCGAACAGCGGAAATCTCCGACCCACCGCGATAACCCGGGCCCACAGAGGCCCTCGCCACTCTGATAAGGAGGCAGGCACTAAGTGGGCAGTGGATAACTCTCACAAAGTACGCAGTTTTGGTGCTGACGTGGAAACGAAGCTGAACATTCCTAACAGGCGGGACTGGGTACAGAAGTAAAACGCCAGGGGCGCTGCTGTAGACTCTCTTCTCACTAACAGTGAGTTGAGACAAGAAAGCCGATCGTGTGAAAGGCACTTAAGTCATGGCAGTGGAATGCTTCCTATGTGCCAGTCGGTCGCATCAAATCAGCCTCGTAACATGGGTCGACGTGGAGACGTAACGGAATGGCAGAAAGTGAGTGAAGCTGACCGATTTCTTGATACACCAATGCGCACCATTCATCGTCTGCACACAAGGACTTCTGCGCCAGTCAAAGTCACGTAACAGGGCGTAAGAACATTGCCTGTAGAGGTATCCTAACCGACATGGAGCAGAGACGCCTACTCGATGACAATCGGTTTCCAGCTCGACAAAACCTCAAAGTTTTTAAGACCCTTGGGAGAACGAACCACAACACAACCGATCCATCTGGTATTCTTGATAAATGAAATACACGAAGTAGTATCAGACTTCGAGAATAACTCGCTACTTTAATAACTCATGAATGCAAAATGCTGCGACGAATTGCTTACAGAAGAATGGGCAGGCTAGTAGAGCCGACCACGGAGAATATCATTTTGCGTCCCGGAGAAATGTAGGAACACGTGAGACAACACTGAGCTTACGATTTATCTTACGTACATGTAGAAGATAGAGTAGAGAAAGAAAGAAAAATCTGCGTTTCTGGCATTTGCAAATGTACAGAAAGAATCTGACATTTTTGACTATAATACATTGTTTCCAATTCAGAAGGCAACAGTGGTAAAATACAGAGAGCGAAATGTTATATACAACTTGTACAGACACGAGACTACAATTAGAGGAGTCGAAAGGCATGAAAAAGAAGGAAGGGAGTGAGACAGAGTTGTAGCCTGTCTCCGATGTTATTCACTCTGTACACAGAGAAAGCAGCAAAGGAAAGCAAGGGAAACTTTTAAAAAAACTGAATCTCAAGGAGAATAAATAAAACCGTTGAGATTTGTTGATCAGAGTCGGGAATAGATAGAGTGTTTTTGACAAAACTGCAACTTACGTTAGTATGATACAACATAACTTTAAATTCCACGAACTGATATCAAATGATCAAATCAGCTCAGGATATAGGACATCAAATGTGGCGACATTGTTTATGATATTAAAGTGAATATATCATCGCGGTGAAATGGGCCCTGGTTCCACGTTCGCATGAGAACACCTGTGTGTTTAAAATAAAGACAGTGGACGGGAACTAAGTGGGAAACGATTGTCGGTGTAATGGGGAAGTTGTCGAGTTCATTACACACTGCATACGCTCAAAAACTTTAAACCGAAGTAGCAGCTGTAACTGCCCACCATGGCGGAATTTAAACTGAGCCGGTCGTCTGTACCGTGTACAAGTGCTCGATGCAATCCGCCTGCATTACTCAGGGTCTTCACATGTCTGGGAGACAGAGGAAACTGTGTCGAGTAGCAGCTGTACGGCGTTGCCGGGACGTTGCTCAAATTACCCTCGCGAACTAATACAAATGCTTGTTCGTCGCGGACGTCTTCCAAGATTCTCAGACGAGGCTGAGTTATTGCAAAGCAGTCAGTAAGTGTTCCCCGCTATATCTACCAGGAATTGTTTCCTTCCTACAATGCAAAGAAAAATATACGTTGTGTAGCTGGGAGACTGACGGTCTAACAAACTCGTTCCTTTCTCACACACGCCTTAGGCGTCTTACCTGGAACTTTAAATGTTCCGTGTTACGTCACCCGCTTATAAAGCTCACGTCAGGCTGCTGTTTCGTGCGTTTGACGCACGCCCCCCCTCCCCCTCCCCCCCACCCCCCCCCCCCCCCCCCACACGTCCAACACAGACACACTTAGACATATCCCGAAGCACCAAAGATGCTGGTGTTAGCATGCGTAATCAAATACAGACATATGTAAACAGGTAGAATCCAGCGCTGCGGTCGGCAACGCCTACATAAGACAACAAGTGTCTGGCGCAGTTGTTAGGTCGATTTCTGCTGCTACAATAGCTAGTTATCAAGATTTCAGTGAGTTTGAACGTTGTGGTATAGTCGGTGTACGAGCGATGGGACATAGCATTTCCGAGGCAGCGATGACCATTTCACGAGTGTACCGTGAATATCAGTAATCTGGTAAAATATGAAATCTCCCACATCGCTGCGGCCGGAAAAAGATCCTGCAACAACGGGACCAACGACGACTGAAGAGGATCGTTCGACGTGACAGAAGTGCAGCCCTTTCGCAAATTGCTGCAGATTTCAATGCTGGGCCATCAAGTATCAGCGTGCGAACCATTCAACAAAACATCATTGATATGGAATTTGGGAGCTGAAGGCACACTCGTGTACCCTTGACCACGGCACGACACAAAACCTTACGCCTCGTCTGGATCGGTCAACACCTACATTCGACTGTTGATGACTGGAAACGTGTTGCCTGGTCGGACGAGTCTAGTTTCAAATTATACCGAGCGGACCCACGTGTACGGGTATGGAGACAAGCACATGAATCCATGATCTAGGTGATAATCTGAGCAGCCCCTTAGATTGTTTGCAGATGATGCTGTAATTTACCGTCTAGTAAAATCATCAGCCGATCAATTCCAATTACAAAATGATCTAGAGAGAATTTCTGTGTGGTGCGAAAAGTGGCAATTGGCACTAAACAAATAAAAGTGCGAGGTCATCCACATGGGTACTAAAAGAAATCCGATAAATTTTGGGTATACGATAAATCGCACAAATCTAAAGGCTATCAATTCGACTAAATACCTAGGAATTACAATTACGAGCAACTTAAATTGGAAAGACCACATAGATAATATCGTGGCGAAGGCGAAACAAAGACTGCGCTTTGTTGGCAGAACACTTACAAGATGCGACAAACTCACTAAAGAGACAGCCTACATTACACTTGTCCGTCCTCTGCTGGAATATTGCTGCGTCGTGTGGCATCCTTACCATGTAGGATTGACGGAGGACATCGAAAAAAAGCAAAGAAGGGCAGCCCGTTCCGTGTTATCGCGCAATAGGGATGAGAGTGTCACTGATATGATACGCGAGTTGGGGTGGCAGTCACTGAAACAAAGGCGGTTTTCTTTGCGGCGAGATCTATTCACGAAATTTCAATCACCAACTTTCTCTTCCGAATGCGAAAATATTTTGTTGACGCCCACCTACGTAGGGAGAAATGATCATCATAATAAAATAAGGCCGGCCGGAGAGGCCGTGCGGTTCTAGGCGCTACAGTCTGGAGCCGAGCGACCGCTGCGGTCGCAGGTTCGAATCCTGCCTCGGGCATGGATGTGTGTGATGCCCTTAGGTTAGTTAGGTTTAATTAGTTCTAAGTTCTAGGCGACTGATGACCTCAGAAGTTAAGTCGCATAGTGCCCAGAGCCATTTGAACCATTTGAAATAAAATAGGAGAAATGAGGGCTCGAACGGAAAGATTCAGATGTTCCTTTTTCCCACGCGCCATTCGAGAGTGGAATGGTAGAGAAGTAGTATGAAAATGGTTCGATGAACCCTCTGCCAGGCACTTAAGTGTGATTTTTGGACGAGATGGTTGTGGAGAGAAGCAGCGATTAGTATGATTAATCAATAATTCAAGAACAGTCTTGATCGCATTTATTATTGTTATAACACCGCCAACCGGTTTCAACCCGACGTAGGGGTCATCTTCTGGGCGTTTACACCATTGGTCGACTGCTGGTGGTGTCACTCCTGTCTACATAACGGCAGGAAACTATAGACATGAGTGAAACTATAAACAGGAGTGACATCATCAGCAGTCGACCAATGGTGTAAACGCCCAGAAGATGACCCCTACGTCAGGTTGAAACCGGTTGGCGGTGTTATAACAATAATAAATGCGATTAAGACTGTTCTTGAATTATTGACTTAAGTGTGAATTGCAGAGTAACCATGTAGATGTAGATGTAGACCCTGCATGTCAGCAGCGGACTGTTCAAGCTGGTGGAGGCTCTGTAATGGTGTGGGCGTGTGCAGAAAAATGGTTCAAATGGCTCTGAGCACTACGGGACTTAACATCTGAGGTCATCAGTCCCCTAGAACTCAGAACTACTTAAACCTAACTAACGTAAGGACATCACACACATCAATGCCCGAGGCAGGTTTCGAACCTGCGACCGTAGCAGCAACGCGGTTCCGGACTGAAGCGCCTAGACCCGCTCGGCCACAGCGGCCGGCGGGCGTGTGCAGTTGCAATAATATGCGGCCCCGGACGCATCTAGAAACAACTCTGACAGATGGCACGTACGTAAGCTTCCTGTCTGATCACCTGTATCCATTCATATCCATTGTGAATCCGACGGACTTGGGCAATTCCAGCAGGACAATGCGACACCCCACACGTGCAGGATTGCTACAGAGTGGCTTCAGGAACACCGTTCTGAGTTTAAACACTTCCGCTGACCGCCAAACTCTCCATACATGAACATTACTGACAAGGGAACCTCCCCATCGCACCCCCCTCAGATTTAATTATAAGTTGGCACAGTGGATAGGCCTTGAAAACTGAACACACTCAATCGAGAAAACAGGAAGAAGTTGTGTGGAATTAAGAAACAATAAGCAAAATATACAAACTGAGTAGTCCATGCGCAACATATGCAACATGAAGGAACGAGAAAGCTCAGGAGCGCCGTGGTCCTGTGGTTAGCGTGAGCAGCTGTGGAACGAGAGGTCTTCCCTCGAGTGAAAAATTTAATTTTTTATTTACAGTTTATGTCACAAACTCTTATATTTTTATCACTTTTTGGGGAGTGATTATCACATCCACAAGAAAACCTAAATCGGGCAAGGTAGAAGAATCTTTTTACCCATTCGCCAAGTGTACAAGTTAGGTGGATCGACAACATATCCCTGTCATGCAATGCAGATGCCGTCACCAGTGTCGTATAAAATATATATCAGACGTGTTTTCCTGTGGAGGAATCGGTTGACCTATGACCTTGCGATCAAATGTTTTCGGTTCCCATTGAAGAGGCACGTCCTTTCGTCCACTAATCGCACGGTTTTGCGATGCGGTCGCAAAACACAGACACTGAACTAATTACAGTGAACAGAGACGTCAATGAACGAACGGACAGATCATAACTTTGCGAAAATAAAGAACGTAAACTTTTCACTCCAGGGAAGACATGAATCAATGACCTCTCGTTCCGCAGCTGCTCACGCTAACCAAGGGACCACGGCACTCCTATGCTTACATTATCCCTGATGTTGCCAATCATGCGCATGAACTACTCAGTTTGTATATTTTGCTTATTTTTTTAATAGTTCCACACAACTTCTTCCTGTTTTCTCGATTGATCTGAGTTCAGTTTTTCAAGGCCTATCCACTGTGCCAACTTATAATCAAATCTGCGGAGGGTGCGATGGGAAGGTTCCCTTGTGAGCATATTTGCGATGCCTTGCAACGTGCGTTTCAGATGAGACCTCCACTCCCTCGTACGCTCACGAGCTGGCTTCTTGCGTGACGTGGGCTCTTCGTTGCCAGGCGACGGAAACCGCTGCAGACCGGCACGCCTTCACCCGACACCGGGCCCGTCACGCCGCGCTCTGCCGGTGGCACCGACCTCGCCCACGCCGGACGCCCTTTGTCCGCCGCCTCTCTCGCCCAGGGGGGCGGCACGTTCGAAAAGAGACCGCACCGCGGAACGCGCAAGGTGGCCACAGCCAGCTGGACAAGTTCACGTCCCTTCAGCAGCACTGGGCATACGAGGGTTGCCCAGAAAGTAGTGCATCGCATTTTTTTTCTTCAACAATTCTTTACTGAACATAATGAGAATTACACACACGAAAGAATGGAGTTTCTTCTACACACCCTATTTCTCCATTTAATCTTCATCCCGTTTTATGGCCTTCCTCCAGCGCGAAACAAGGATGTACAGATTTTTCCCTAATGTCATTTTTTCCCAAGGAGGTATATAAACTACATGGAGTGGCTATCTGTGAGGTAACAGCGCTCCCAGCGGCAGCAAAAAGCAACACCGGCCGCCGTTTTTTGAAACGTCTACATGTCAGTATATTTACATTTGGTGTATAGTACTGGCGTTAGAAAATCACTGTTTTCCGGTTGTAATTTGTTTTAAAAGGCTTATTGACCGATCGCGAATCATGCCCATTGTATGTGTAGCGTACAACTGCGCTAATAGAAGTGATAAAACAACTGGAATATCATATTTCAGGTGAGTATCTAATTGCGTGTTATACTGCTGCAAAGGGCGTATTCAAATTGTTAACAGTGGCAGAAAGGGTTTTCAGGGACTGTCAAACCTTAATATGGAAGAATTTCCTTCTGTAGTTGTGTGTGGAATTGTTCAGAATGTAGGGTGACAGGCCGAATTTATTTACTCGATTTTGATCATCTAATGGTGCCAGCTGAATTTGGAGAAGAGTCACATTACTCTTACCTAGTCAGGATGCTGTTAAAATAGTATTTTAACTGTAGGTTACACCATTTGTGCAAAAACCAGGCCAATGGAAGAAAGAGGGCAACATATTGGGCAAATATATACAAACTTATATTGTTTAAGGGACAATGAATGGTCCTGCGCTGTCAATTGATCGTTTTTGGACCTATTGAACTATTTACAATTGTTTTTGACCTAATCTATATGGCAATGCAGCGAAATGAACTGCAACATTTCGTAATAAACTCTTCAATTAATCGATGTCAGGAGTGTGTTTCATTTCTTTTAGCCTTCATCGCTATATGTTTTACAGTAGAGAAATCAGATTGTCAGTGCAGATTGGCTTTTTTTTTACGCGATGCGTAGTAAACAATAACAACATTTAGCATTAGCAGACGACGTGTAGGCTGCACCTTGACGTTACAGGACATGGCGGCTCAGTTTTCAAGTTGCTTCAAAGATGGCGGTACCATAGCCAGCCTATGTTCTTTATATAGGTCGCTGTTTTTTCCTATGAGGACTACTTAAACCGGTGGAGGCCGTACTACGCTCTTCAGTTGTTAGAGGCCCTATTACGATCTTCAGTTGTAGCCAACTGCTGTCCACCAGTGTAGTTGTGCATTGTTTCTGTTTACTAATGGAGCGATACACCTGGAGTGAGTACACTGACATGCTTGGTGCGTACTACGTAGCGCACCGCAACGGACGAGCTGCACAATATCCTAATCGCCGTATCATACGACCTTTGCTGTGGGGAACCAACGTCTGCGTGAGACCGGGTCATTTAGCAGATTACCTAGACAGGGACGCCGTCGCACGGTAAGAACGCTGCAATTTGAGAAAGCTGTCTTGCAGCATGTGGAGCGGGATCCTTCAATCAGCACTCGTGCAATTGCACGTAACATGGGAGACGAATGTAAGAACAGTCCTTCGAGAGCAACTGTTACGTCTATTTCACTTACAGCGTGTCCTCAACCTGGAACCAGTTGATTATCCACCCAGAGCACAGTTTTCGCTGTGGTACCTGGAACAGTGTGAAATGCATCCTACATTTCCATCCTCTGTGATGTTTACCGATGCAGCAACGTTCGGGTGTGATGGAGTCTTCAACATGCACAATTCGCATGTTTGGAGTGAGGATAATCCACATGCCACAGTTACTAGCGCTCATCAAGTGCGGTTCTTCGTTAATATGTGGGTCGGTGTTGTTGGGGACTAATTGGGCCGTATCTGCTACCTAGGCCATTAAATGGCAGGCACTACTACAATTTTCTCGCCAGAGCATTGCCAGAATTGCTGGAAAACGTCCCGCTCCTTACAAGGCAACGCATGTGGTTCCAGCATGACGGGGCGCCGGCACATTTCAGTAATTGTGTGCGTCGATTCCTGGACCGCCGGTTCCGAGAAACGTGGATTGGCAGAGGTGGTCCTGTACCATGGCCTGCTCGATCCCCAGATATGTCCCCTCTGGACTTTTTTGTTGGTTTGATTAATTTGTCGCCAGAGAAATCTTCCTCTGCCGGTTTAAATACTCCTCACAGGAAAAAATGACACTAGGGAAAAATATTTGTTTGTCGGTTTAAATACTTTTCACCCTGTATATGCCCTGTTGGTACCAATCCTTGTCCTGGTGGCGGAGGCAGTGCATCGCTGTGTAAATCACCTCCTCATCGTCCTCAAAATGTCTTCCACGCATGGCATCCTCTAATGGCCTAAACAAGTGGAAGTCCGAGGGGCTAGGTCAGGCCTGTAGGGTGGATGGGGTAAAACTGTCCAACCCTGTTTCACGATGTGTTCAGCAATCCTCACAGTTGTGTGGGGCCGAGAGTTATCGTGTTGCAGCAGAACATCTCCTGGGTCACTGTGGCGCCGAAATCACCGGAAGAGCTTCTTGAGTTCTGTTAAAGTGTTCTCATATGAAACTTCCTGGCAGATTAAAACTGTGTGCCGGATCGAGACTCGAACTCGGGACCTTTGCCTTTCGCGGCCAAGTGCTCTACCGGCCAGATGTAAAGCAGTCGTGCTTGGATGGCTGAGATGGTAGAGCACTTGCCCGCGAAAGGCAAAGGTCCCGAGTTCGAGTCTTGGTCCGGCACACAGTTTTATCTGCCGGGAAGTTTCATATCAGCGCACACTCCGCTGCAGAGTGAAAATCTCATTCTGGGAACATCCCCCAGGCTGTGGCTAAGCCATGTCTCCGCAATATCCTTTCTTTCAGGAGTGCTAGTTCTGCAAGGTTCGCAGGAGAGCTTCTGTAAAGTTTGGAAGGTAGGAGACGAGGTACTGGCAGAAGTAAAGCTGTGAGGACGGGGCGTGAGTCGTTCTTAGGTAGCTCAGTTGGTAGAGCAATTGCCCGCGAAAGGCAAGGTCCCGAGTTCGAGTCTCGGTCCGGCACACAGTTTTAATCTGCCAGGAAGTTTCAATTTTTTGTTTGTTTCTAGTTGTATGTCTGCAGTTGTAGTTGACGTTCAAACGCCCTTTGCACAGTGCCGTAGCACGCCACTAGAGGAGACCGATAAAAATGGCGCAGTTCGTTAATGAAGTGAATCATCCCCACCCTAGAAGTTGGTCACGGACAGCCCACGTCCTATATGTCTGGTAATAACGTCATAGTAAGTGACATGGGATCATCCACTTAATGACGAAGACTGTAATAAGTTTCGGACTGTTGGCTTTATTCCGTGATTACGACGTAAAACAGAAAACATGTAATGTAATATTTCTACGAGCAGATGTAGACATCCTGCCCTGTGCCAGGCTCTTCAATTCAGAGCAGCACTCACGCTTAGTGTCCACGATTACTTGGTCGATATATTCTAATATTTGCCTTCCCCTATACTTTTCTATATCTGTGGTTCCTTGTAGTACCAGGGAAGTTATTCCCTGTTGTCTTAAGACACGATCTATTATCCTCTTACATTTCCTAGTCCGTATTATCGACAAATTCCTTTCCTCGCCGATTTTGCGCAGGACTTCCTTATATGTTATGTGTTACCATTATACAAGTTTTCACAGGAGAAATGTTCCGAGTTCGCCAACCACACAACAGCTTCATATTTAAGGACGCTGTTATTTCAAGAGAAGAGTCTGTGAACATAAGCTGCTCCGTGTTCGTGTACAGGCTTGCTACCGGAGGTCTATATGACAAACCGAGTGAAACTTCTCGGTCCGGTGGTCTTATGCTTTATTTATTTAGACGTCTAGTTCCGTATGATCACATTGAGTAAGAAATCTCCAACGTCATGGAACGTGTCATTATACAAATTACAAAGTAAAAGTAATAACAGATGAAATAAAATGTTTATGAACCGAAAAAATGTCAAGTCGTAAGTTTAAGTAAACGCCATCAGCAATATAACAAAGTATTCAGGTTAATTTTTCAAGGAACTCCTCAACAGACTAGAAGGAGTGACCGATGAGGAAACTATTCAGTTTCCATTTGAAACCGCGTGGAGTACTGCTAACATTTTTGAATTCTTGTGGTAGCATATTGACAATGGATGCAGCAGTATACTGCATACCTTTCTGCACAAGGGTTGAGACTGGATTTCTGCCCAGTATTAACTGAGTGAAAGCTGTTAACTTTTGGAAATAAGCTGATATTACTAAAAAAAAGACAGTAAAGAATATATATATGGTGAGAAGCCAATGTCAGAATACCCAGACTAGTGAAGAGAGGTCGACAAGAGGTTCGCGAACTTACACCACTTATTGTTCGAACTGCCCGTTTCTGAACAAAAAATATCCTTTGAGGATGGGAAGATAATATCAGACGTCGTAAGCGAATGAAAATAAGCAAAGTAATCCAAATTTCGTGTCGAACTGCCACTTACTTCAGATACCGTTCGAATAGTAAAAATGGCAGCATCAAATCTTTGAACAAGATGCTGAACTTGGGCTTGCCACAACAGTTCACTATCTATCTCAACACATAGAAATTTGAACTGTTCAGTTTCACTAATCATATGCCCATTCTGTGGAATTAAAACACCGGGTTTTGTTAAATTGTGAGTTAGTAACTGTGAAAACTGAGTCTTACTGTGGTTTAGCGTTAGTTTATTTTCTACAAGGCACGAACTTATGTCATGAACTACACTATTTTAAACAGAGCCAATGTTGCAC